>NW_028258317.1:35420000-36032500 GCF_053883595.1 Heterocephalus glaber
AAGACACTGCAGTGGACTGTTGGTCCATTAGTTTGCTTGGGCATCTTGTTTTACTAAGGAGCCCTCTAATGGTTTCTTGGCAATAATTACTATCTCTCTTCTTCATGCTATTCAACATGACAGGCACTTGCTGAAGTCGCAGCTAATATATTTGCACTCTAACCAGCTCCAATGCTGAGTCTCCTCGAGTATGTTTGGCTAAGAAATGAATGATGACTATGTTTTTTTCCTGGAGAAGATTTCTCTAATGTAGAAGATAGTCATTTTATTTCAGATACTAAGCAGGCGTGTGGCGTAACATAAGTGCTTGTGAAAAAAAATTGATACATTAGCTGTGGTCTGCCCATTGAATGTCTTGTGTATTAGTAGTTGATGGTATTGAAATAGGGGAAATATGTTTATGGGCTGTTTTACTTATATAATGATAACTTTAAGCTTGAGCCAGAACCACAGACAGGGAGCAGTTTATGTAGAAATGAACCTCTAGGCAACTATCATGATGCTATATGATTTGGGATTTGACCTTTGTTTCAAGTAACTTACAAATGGGAAGCATTTTTACTTTTCTTTGTCTCTCTCTCTCTTTTTTTTTTTTAAGGTGAAAGAGGGTATCTTAAAAGAAAATACTTCAGCTCTTTTTCATGTCTTTTTTATTCACTTTGTGAAGTATGGTCAGTTTTGCTGATAGGTGTATTTACTTTGTAAACATCAGTTGGAATTTCCTGTGGTAAGCATTTGAGGTTTAGTGAATGAGCCTGAATCCTTTTGAGATTCATCTATGAAGTTTGTTTGCTAAAGTACAGCATTTCAAGGGGATGAATATCTTGATTATCATTAGTACCATCATTATTTTTTGTTAAAAGTCTTTGAAGGCTTTAAGGTCATAAAAAGGCATGAGAAAATATAGGAGGAAGAATAAAAATCAGAAGTATGAAGACTTGTGTAAAGAGGATGAATATGCTTTGAATATTGAAATCTTTTTTGCAGATATATGTATTTGTGGAGTGATAATTAAAATCATTTAGGGCTTTTTTTTCTGTCCAGTTAAGTCAAAGACCTCTTTTTATAAACTCTTCTTTGAGGAGGGATGAGAAAACATTAGCAACAACTCTATTTCAGATAATTTTTCTCCTTTGCTTTAAAAACATACTACAGCTGCCTGATAAAGTAGCTTCTTACTTTTTTAGTATATCACAGAGGAGAAAGAGAATTATCTTAGAAACATATTTGAAGCACATGATGAAAATGAAAGGTTTTTTTTTAAAAAAAACCTTTTAGAATCTATTTTCTTTGTGCAGGTACCAGATGTTGATGTTGGCAGTGCTTAAGAGGGTCACAGGGCATTTAAAATCACTAGGCTGTGGGGAATAGAATTCCAGGTCTGTTTCACTGAGAATTACTCAAAACTTGTGTTTACTCAGCAGTAAGTAGTACAAAAGTACTTTTTCTATGTGAGCCCCTCTTAAATAGTACCTTAGAAATACATGATCAGTGAAATTGCTACAAAATATATTTATGTTCCAGTGGCTCTTCTCAGCATTACAGAGGTCATGGTCCTATTTAAGTCTCTTTTTCAA
Organism: Heterocephalus glaber; assembly: GCF_053883595.1. Taxonomy (NCBI): domain Eukaryota; kingdom Metazoa; phylum Chordata; class Mammalia; order Rodentia; family Bathyergidae; genus Heterocephalus; species Heterocephalus glaber. The sequence continues at coordinate 35,421,578 of NW_028258317.1, forward strand.
TGTGAAAAGCAGATCACTCGCAGATTGGTCTTACTTTTGAGCTATTCATTTCAGATTACAGCGGACAGAAGTTGTGCTATTGGCTGTATACTGAGACGAAAAAGGAAGTATACACCATACTTAGATAATATTTCCTTTGTATTCTCTACAAGTGTAATTTCCAGAAGAGAGCAGGACCATTTGCTCCCCTGACACCTCTATATGGACGTTCTTTTCTGGGTGACCTAAAGTTCCTTTTCACTGATAAGATAATTAGGATTAATAGTTTAAATGGAAAAGTAGGATTTTAGAAGGAAAAAGGCTCTGAAAACATTCTGACAAGCGTAATTTTTTGTGTTCAGCACTAGATTTTTATTTCTTCTGGTTTTGTGGGTGTAGCACCTGAACAAGTTAGATGGTGATACTTCTTGGGTTTTACAAATGATTTTTATGTATTTTGCTATAGTTAGCATTAAGATTTTACTCAGGAAATTTGAATTCTATAATAAAATGTGATTAATTTCTTGTAGGCTGTATTGCCCTTCTTCTTACTATGACCAGCCCCCCTGTAGGAAAAGAAGTACTTCAAATAATCTAGCTGTCAGAAAAAAAAAAAAGACTGAAAAGAAAGAGGGTTGTATTAATCATTGCCTCTGAGATCATGACTAATTTTTGCCTCTTCACATTTTGCTACACTTTTCAGGTCATCTACAGATAGAGTATATTACTTACAGTCAGAACAAAGAAATGAGAAACTTGTATGTGTGTATTACAGGTGGTGTTGATATGCCTAAGGAGTCAGTTTTAATTAAAGATCCTGGAAGCTTGGTTCTATGCAGTAGAACACAAGCTTATTAATGTCTGTACAGTCACATGTAATTTAACAAAGGGGACATGTTAGGAGATTTGAGATTTAAGTTGGTGGCTTGTGAACATCAGCTGGTACTTCCCCAATCCTAAATGGTACAGCCTATTACAGTACTGTAGTAGGCGGTATGGTGTAGTCTCTTGCTTCTAGGCTACAAACCTATACAGCATGTTATTGTACAGAATACTGCAAGTAATTGTAAAACAATGATATTTGTGTTATCTAAACATAGAAAAGGCACAGTAAAAATACAGAATAAGTTTTAAAAAACGGTGCACCTGTAAAGGTGCATACTGTGAATGGAGCTTGCAGAACTGGAAGTTGTTCTAGGCCAGTGAGTGGTGAGTGAATGTGAAGGCCTGAGGTTAAACCACTGTTGAGTTTATAAAAACATTGTACACTTAGGCCACATTAAATTTATAAAAAACAATTCTTCAGTAATAAATTAACCTTAGTTTACTATATTCTTTTTACTATATAAACTTTTAATTTTTTAACTTTTTGACTCTCGTAATGGCATTCAGCTTAAAATACAAATATGCTGTACAGCTGTATGAAATAGAAGCTTTTTTCTGTTACGAAAAATTTTGCAAACTTTTTTTGCTAAAAACTAATATGAAAACACATTCATCAAGGTCTCTGTGGGTCAGGCGCATCACTATCACTGTCTTTAGCCTCCACATTTGGTCCCACTAGAGGGTCTTTCAGGGGCAGTGACAGCATGGAGCTGTTGTCTCTTTTGACAGGGTACCTTCCTCTGGAATCTCTTGCAGGCCTGCCTGGGGCTCTACTTGGGGAGTTGTTATTCTTTTCACAAGTATGTCTGGGCGATTTTCTTTTTTTCATCATAGATTTGTGTGTAAGCATATAATGTATCCTGAGCATTCTTGTCTATTAGTGAAAACCATTGGGCGTTTGGGGTCCATGTTTTCAACATTATAAGGAGCTTGTTAAGATCTGCAGAAGATTCTGTGAAACTTTTAACTTTGAATCTTCTTGGAATTTCTTTTTCTTCTCCTGTGGTTTCTTTTTCTCTTGCCTCAGCTTCAGATATGTGTTCACTAAATAATAAAAGTTTTTCAGCTCCTTTATAATTTGTGGGACCACCATGGTATATGTGGTCCATTTGTTGATTGAAAGATTGTTTTGCAGCACATGACTGCCCAGCTCTTACAGCTGCCTGATGTTTGGGTTGCTGGCATATACAGCCATGGATCCCCTAGTTATGGGGTTTGCTGGTCACCAAAGGCAACAATCGTTTTTCCACTTTAAGTGGCAGATAGGGCTCACCAGTGCTGCCGTTATTGCCATATGGTTCTTTACCTTTTGCCCCCATGTATATATTTTGTGGGGAGTCTATATGATATTTCTATCACTCATCATTGCAGTTCTGCAATGGAAATGGACTTATAGGCTGGTAGGGGCAGCTTCAGAATTTCCTCTATCATACCTATGTATAGTTTAGTGATGAATGCAAAATGAACACGTGCCTACTGTGTGATTGGCATTTAGGGTAGCTTTCTGATTGATGAAGTTCTTAATGTGGTTTTGAATATTACTTGCAGTTGGGAGAATTCCTGTAAACCATAACATGTGATAGTTGAAAAAATTACATAGAAGTCTTGTTTTTGGAATGAGGAGACTGCTTTGTCACATTTTAAGTGTGATCTCAGGGATAGTACTTTTAAACTTTGTTATCTTTGTCTGTAAAATGGGGATACTTATAATATTTTCCTTTAGGATAGTTGTGAAACTATATGAACATCTTTTGTAAATCTATATACATTTCATTTATGAGTTAAGCTGCTCTTGCCAAACTACCTAAATTAGAATGGAGGTGATTTGGATCAGGTTCCTGAGTTCATAGCTTAGAGCCAAATTAAATTTGTCCATTCTACTTGGAAGGGGGGATGTCAAAGATGTATGGTTTTAATCTTATTTTTGTGAGAGGCTGTGCCTGCTATAACCCTCATAGCTTCCATTAAAAAAGCTGAAAATAGTTCATTTTCTGTTCGTAATTACTTGGCAGAAATTTTGGAATAGGGAGAGAGAAATTAGTAACAGCCAACCTTTCCTTTGCACTTACAGATCAACAAAAGGGATTCTTGGGTCCTAGAGACCAAAGAAAGAATCAACAGGAGTACCCAGGGTGAACTGATGGATTACGGAGCCTGGCTGGTAATTACTTTATCTGAGCTGAAACGTTAACTTAATACATGGGCAGTGCCCAGAGAAAATTAAGATTTGGGGACCCTACACACAATACCTTACACCCTCCTTTGGGAGGCAGCCTTCTCTTTGAGGGGATATACCTGCTTCCTCTCCTGAGGCTTGTCATGTATTTTATGCTGCACCCTGGCAGACTGGAGTTCTTTTGTTTCGGTTGTTGAGCAGATATGAGTGTTTAGGTTAGCCATCTTTCTGTGGTGGCAAGAAACAAGTTTCTCAAGACTTTAAAGCTAGATATCAGATGTGAATAGGCTTTTATCATCTTGTGGTTCAAATATCTAAGTGGCTTTGGCTTTTGTTTATTGGTTTTTATTTTGGTGGTACTGTGGATTGAATTTAGGGCCTTCTACATGCTTCGTAAGTGCTCTACCATGGAGCTACATCCCTAACCCTCAAGCTTTAGCTTTTGGACTTTTATGAGACTCTGACCAGATGCAAACCTAATCTCAGACCAGGTGATATTGTCATCTTAGGAGTCCAAGGGGATTTCACTGTAAAAGCTAACATATGTTGATTATTAGTAACTTCCTTTGTTCTGTGCTGGGAATGATTGTGAAACCATAATGAAGTTCAGAGACATATTGATATAGCGATACGTGTTTTCCATGGGCTGGGAGGGCCGTTTACATATTTTCAGGTGGTTGTCACGTCCATAGTGCTTGAGAGCTCATTTCATCTACTGCATTCTCAGTCTCTGCCCTTCTGTTATACAGCAGAAAAGTTGAATTTCTAGAAGAGGAAACTATTTCCAGCTTATTAGAGCCAAGAATGGACTTGAACTCAAGTGCAATTTTCTGAGCTCAAGTTGCTTGTTATGTGATAGGAATAATAATAGTTGTTACTTAAGAGATTTAGAGATGGTTAAGTCCAAAGATCTATATTAAAGGTTAGGAACAGTGATGATACCAAAACATCTTAAAAACTGAAAGCTGTCATTGTCATTGAGAGCATTTAATTTTTATTATTCCTCTCATATTCATTACTGCCACATTTTGTAAGTAGTCAAGCAGGTCTTTGTTATTTACCATCTTGTCAAGGCCCATTTTTTTAAACACATTAAAGCAAGTGCTCAACTTACAACAATATTTAAAGAAAATTTGACGATGTTTGACACTTTCGACTTCCAAAGAGACCCATGAAAGGCGTTAATTGAAGATAATTGAATGGTGATTAAAAATCCTCATTTTGGATTTCCTATCTTCTGTGTGTGTGTTTATGAGTTAGCTATATTTCTAACATATAAATATTTGTCCAATGTGATTCTACTCTGGTGCCTTCTCTTGAAAGAGTGTGTATTCTCATGATTCTCAATGAATCATGATTCATTGTTGAGTAGTCTCCTGAACTTCCTTGTTTCCTTAAACATCTACATTGAATGTATACTACTGTGAGTTTTTAAGTATCCTAGTCTTGTTAGCACAGGGCTTTAAGTTTGAAGGCTTTAGGTATAAGATACATTATGATGTCATTATCTGAACGATCCAGACTTTTATGAACTTTTTATTGACACGAGAATTTACTTATGACATATTAATTGATAAGAATTGAACTTACAACTATATTCAGTATTTAAGGAGAAAAAAATTAAGTCAGTGTGCCTTGGATAGGACTGAATGGTATGCCACTTTGTGTTGTCCCGGTTTCATCTCTGGCTGGTGTACTTGTTCATCATCAGTAGTGCAGCTCAGTGGCAAAAGCATGGGCTTTAAAGTCAGACAGGTTTGGGGATTTACCCTATTTTTTTCATTGAGGAGCTTCATGATTTAGATACATTGTCTTTCTGAGCCTCAGCTCTCACAAAATTGGAATACTATCTCCTTTGCAAAATTTCCTAAATGAGTGTATGTATGGTACTGGGAAGTGAACCTAGACCCTTCAGATTGACCTACATCTGTAATCCTTAAAAAAATGTAAAAAATCAGAGATAGGGTCTTTGCTAAGTTTCCCGGATTGGATTGAAACTTCATCATCCTGCCTCAGCCTGCCCATGCGGGGATCATAGGCGTGTGCCACCACACTTGGCCTTGCAGGATTCCTAATCCTGAAAGTGACTTGCTCTTAGGGACTGTTAGTAAATGTTAGTTTATTTTCTCCTCCTGGTGCAACTTTTACCTCCCAACTCCCTTCCCTGACATTTCACAAGGATCAATTCAAGGAATAAAGGAACGTGGAAGGCTTTAGTTCGTACTAACGTTTTCAGTGGTTTGCCTTTTAAATCATCTCTTTTCTGTAAAAGATGTAGTTCTTAAAAATCTCACACCCTTTCAAAGTAAACTCATGACAGTCACGAAGTGTCCAAGTGTCCTACTTCACAGGGTGAGAGAGCTGAGCAAACCAAACTCACGTTCTCACTGGAGTGTGGTGTGAACTTGTCTTCCCTTGGGAGCGCCCAGGAAGGTGGGTACTGGCATCTTCACCCATCCTGTTAGCTGTGATGGGAGGTGTGGAGACTTGGAGAAGACTCAGGCTAAGCTCTAGTTTACAGTTTCACAGCCGTCTGGCCTTTACTGAGCATTCTTTTCCCTGCCAGGATTCCTGTAATTGTCATCAGATGGCTCAGTCTCCCAAATGTTTCTGGTAATTGCAGTGACTTCTGGAGAGTGTTAAAAGAAAAAAAAAGAATTGTGTAGCAGTCATTACTTGTTTGTGACTGCTCTGTTGTATAGAAGTGTGCAGGTCAGGTGTCTCTGGAGTGCAGAAAAAGCAGTCTGACGTGGAGTCTTCCTTAACATCTTCTCGGTGAGCCTTCCCTTTCCTTTGCTGGTTCTTTCTACCTGCATTGCCTCAAAGGACCTTCCTTCCCTGACAAAAACAAGTGAGGAAAGATATAGGCAACATTTCTATTTTCAATTATCAGTCTCCTTTTTATCTCATATCTGAGGACCTTTATGGAGCATTGAATCTTTCCTCAGTCAGCTGAAGGCTTCAGGGAGGTTAAGATTGAACTGGACAGTGAGTGCACCCTGTGAAGAATGATTCAAAGTCTTAGGGAACCTTCTGCATGGAGGAACAGGGGCAGCTGAGATGGACCCTGAGTTCCACTGGATAATATTTGAATGATGGAAATGACAGCATTAATTGGCTAAACAGGAGTTTAGAAGAACAACCCAGAGCATAGAGGTGGCAGAGATGGGTGCGTTCCTGGAGGGGTATGTGGTCACATTTTATCTTAAAAAGGAGAACTCCTTCATAAACTTGAATTCATACTTTTTTTATGAATTCATACTTTACAAAAGGAAGAGACTAATGATTCCGATTTTAGAATGAATGCTGTCTCTAAAGTTAAGCTGTAGAAGGAGTGGCCCATGCTCTCAAAGAGGGCATTCTGTGTCTCTCAGGTGCTTTGAATTTTCCTTTACCAAAAGCACAAGGACAGGAAACTATCTTACATGCTTTTTTTTTTCCTTATAACACATAACTTGACCCTGAAACTGTTTTTCAAGGAGGGGGAAAATTGCCTAAATGAGAAAGGACACTTAAAAAAAGAAGTGATTGACAGGTCTGACCCTATGTGCTCTTTCCTTCCCCTCACCAACCACCTAACCTATTCACAAGGCTGAGACTGATCAGAGATGTAAGGCTGGGTAAGATTGCTCAACTAGATCATATTGGAAAGTGTGAAATTGAAGAGAATTTACATTTGTTCTGATTCATGCTGTTGGCTGAGAGATTGTATTTTTTAAAAACTACTTTGTTTTACTCACTCTTACCTATTAAAATAGTTCATTGCCTTCTGGTGTCCCTGACTGTCTAATGGTATTCTGTTAACAGAGCTACTCTAGATAGTGATATTGACTGTTGTGCTTGCTTCTTTATTTTATTTTATTTTTTTATTATTTTTTTTGGTACCAGGGATCAAACTCGGGTCCTTGCGCTTGCGCAGCAGGCGGCGAAACCACTGAGCTAAATCCCCGGCCTATGCTTGCTTCTTTACATCAAACAGCCGTTTTATAGTTGTCATATGGATCTTTACAAATAATTGAGAGTAAGTACTGATGTCTACACTAAAAGTACTCATGTCTATTCCCCCTCTCCCTCCAGGTGGCTGGGAATGGGGGAAGGGAATGGGGAAGACCTTTATCTCAGCAGGTCACATAGGAACTATTTTGTGGTTAATATGAGAAGCTCTATCATGGCAGTTGCATTCCCCTTAGCAGTGATTGGTCTTTTGAGTAGGCATGTGACTAAAGTCCTGTCCAGTAATTTGTAAGAGGAAGTCTGCTGGGAGTAATTTGTAAGATGGAAGTTTTCCATCTTGAATGAAAAACGAGTGGCCATTTTTGACTGTGGCTGTGGAGCAGTGGGGTAGTAGGGCAATCTGACACCACAAAGCGACCCTGCCAGTAAAAAAGGCAAAGCGTCGGTCACTGATGCCTAGCATTGGGCGCCACCTCTGATTTCTTGTTCTATAATTTGATGACTCATACAACCCACTGTAGATCAGCTAAAGAGTTTTTGTTTAAAGGTGTGAAATGGGGGCTTGGTGATGTAGTTCAGTGGTAAAGTACCTCTCTAGCATGTGCAAGGCCTTGACTCAATCCCCAGCCTCGCCATAAATGAATGAATGGAGGATGTGAAAGGCGAGTAGCCCTTTGTAGTGGAGTCGAAAACTAAAACTGAGCTTTCATAAAGGGAGTACCCACAGGCCAATCCTGTGTCTAACTGATGATCTTGCTTTCCCTGCTGGTGTTACCTCAGTGAAAGGTGGGTGGGGCAGACACATTCACGTTTGGTTTGTTGTTTTTGGCTCTGCTGTGTATAAATTGGGAACTCTGCTCAGGCAACTTATTTTTGATTGGTATTGTTCTGATTGAAATAAGTGAAAGAAGAGTGTAAAATATTGAGGAATAATCTGAAAAACCACGGTAGTGTTAGAGCAGTTAATCAGTTTTCCTTGTGAAGCAACCCTTGCCAATTAGCTTTTGTGTCTGACTTGTTGTGTGTCTTGTGTCTGACTTGTTTTGTGTCTTGACTTCGTTGATAGTGTTGTTACTATATTAACACACTTGTGACTGGGCCATATTTCCTGTGTCACACTGTCAGGTAGCTTGAGCCACCAGTGGTACATGCGTGACTATCCATTGGGTGGCTTTTTATTAATGTTTTTAGTAAAAGGACCAATAAAAGTGATTAGATCTGTTTGTACTGCCAGTGGTACAAGCTGTCCCAATGGAACAGTCATGCATGTACCACCGGTGGTTCAAGCCGATGGGAACATGTTGAAGCTGTTTCTTCCAGTGTTTTTCCTTTTCAGTTAAGCAAACTCACTTTATTTCCTAAAATGAATTATAATTAGGAGTGTTTGGTTCTGAGACTCTTTTCTCACTTAATACCCCTAATGAGTCACAAATGTTCTAAATGTCCTTATTGAGTGGCTTATATTTAGAGAAGAATCCACTTTTTTAATTCACTAATCCCTTGCTTTTGTGTCATACACCCTTGTTAGGCTCTCATGTTGCTGTTCATGCGAAACTCTGTGAAATCAGACTTTGGCAAAGCAATGTTACCAACTTTCAGGGTCAGTGGTATTGAAAATGACAAGTTTGTTGACTCTGCATATCTTGTTTTATAGCACTCTTTATTTTTTACACTCTTAATGATGAAATCTTTGCCTATTGCAATTGGAATTTTATTCATAGTTGATTCTCATCTGGTATTTATGTTTTTATTCACTGAAATAAAATAACTGAGTTTATGTGAACTTTTCCATCATACTCTTTTTTGACTCCTCTGCAGTTTGGGAATAGTCTTTCTCACTCCTCAGATCTGTGGATATTGTGCGTCTTTGTCCTTTGCTAGAAACTGATAATGTTCCAGTAGAATTGACTGGTTGCAATGTGGAGTCACAGTGAATGGGACTTGGGCAGTATCTAGGAGTCAGTGGTTCTGTGTTTGTGTATGTATACACACATACATAATGTATATAAACTATACATTATAAAACGTTCTCAGTAACCGTATTCTTTCTGAGGAAAGCAGACAAATTAGTGGTAAAGTTTTGAAGAACTTGGCGTAAGGAGTTAAACTCCAAGTTCAGATCTTGGCTTTACTGCTTACTGCCTGAATATTGTTGGAGAAGTTACTAACTTCTTTATGCTTTGGTGTTCTCCTTTATCCATGGTGGCAAACCTATGGCACATGTGCCACAGTGGGCTGTTTTTATCATTGAAAGCTCTAAAAGGTTTGCCATCACTGGCCTGTATAATGGGGATTGCAGTGTCACTTCCTATCCAGATTGCTCTGAGGATTCTATGAGAAAAATACATGAGAAGCCCTCATGGTAGTGCCTGGTGCATACTGTCTAATTGATACGATGTTATGATATTTAGAAATGATACTGAAGTATATTATTTAGAAATGTTTTTCTCTTTTGTACCTCACAACTATGCTATGGAGAAGGTAATATTAGTGACCTTATTTTATAGGGAATGACATAGAAACACAGTGTCAATACATAACTCTGTTATCTGTAACAGAGTTAGAATCATAGCCTGGGCTTCTTCTCTAGGATTGGGCTTTTAAGTTGCCCAGATTCTGTGATGTTATCAGCCATAAGTGTAGATAGGAAAGGGCATGTGTATCCATTTCTTAAGTCTGGCCTGGTGGTGAGCCAGTTCATTTATTCTAAAATTATTTATTAAATACAGATATCTCTCACATGATTCCAAATATACAAATTTCAGTTACAGTAGTTAATTAAATAATACCAGTCCCTCAGCAATATTACAGTCTGAACTTCAGTTATCATGTTACATGAGCCATGAGTAATTATGTAAAATGCCACTAGCTCCTTCTGTTGCTTTATTTATGGGACAGGCAAGAAAGTAGTTGTGTTGACTCCTTGCCTCCCATGATAAAACCATGTAGCATTTCATCAAAAGGATAACCAAAAGAGGAAATTGGTCATCAAAGATCAAAGTGAAGCTAATATAGTGTTCACACTGCAACTGAAGTTTGGACTTATCGTAGGTAATGTTCTGGGAAAAATATGTAGCACATGGAGGGAACTTCTCCCATCTTCCACTCTTAGTGTCCTAGAGACATGTACATTAGTGATGAATAACTAATTTATCTATATAAATTAGGAGAGTGTTTATGTCCAAAAGGATGAAGATATAACAGAAGAAAAATGCTGGCAAAATTTTTCTTACTAGAGGTATTGCAGGACTGTGAAAACACAAAGAATAAAATGTTGGAAGTTAATCCAAACTTAAAACAAAGTAAGCCAATACATCAAAGCATAGAAAAGACACACAATAAGAAAACAGCACTATTCAAACTATAATTGAAATTTTAAAATAAATTTTGAAAAATTTCGGGGGGTTTTTTGAGACAGGGTCTTGCGTTGTAGCCCAGGCTGGCCTTGAACTCAAGGCAATCTTCCTGCCTCAGTCTCCCAGAGTACTGGAATTATAGACATGCACCACCATGGCTGGCATAAATACTTTTAATTCTTAGAGCTTTGATGTTTTAAATTACAGCGCACTAAATATTTTATTAAGATTTTCTATTTTCCTGTACCTACATAACTGATAGAATGTTTTTAATGTTTTGACAAAAATGTAATTATAATTTTCCTGTTGGTTATTAAGATTGCTCTGCATGGTTTCAGCTTGCATGACTATTTTTACGGTCTTCCATTATCATGCAAAAAGAGGACTGCCTGTATTTATTGAGCCAGGGAGAACTCTGGTAGGTGGTAGGGATACACTGACAAAGTAGACAGGCAAAGCCTGGTTTATGAAAACACTAATTCCAGCATAGATTTATTGTTTGCCATGTGCTAGGGTGTATATCTATGTGTGAATAAAATGTGGTGCTTTCCCCAGATAATTTGTGTTTCAGATGACTGACGAGAGATGAAATCATTACACCCTAACATATGCATAGAATGAGATTTCTTTGAACTCAATGATGAGTCAACTACCAGGCACCATAAGCTGCTAGAAGAACATCTCACATAAAAGACTGGGAGAGGAGAGAGAGGCAAAGAGACAGCCTGGGGAGCTTCATTTGGAAAAGCTGTGTTGAAGAAGGGGCCAGTGGTGAGAAACTTCAGTGTGAAGAACACAGGACATTTAAAAACTTGGGTGTTGCTGGAGTGTGTGGGGCAAGTCATTGGCCAGGTCATAAGGCCATGGGACAGACAGCAGAGTCTTAGAATTTTCCCCTAATTTCTTTTATACTCAAGTGTAAATTATACAGTGAAATTGACACCTTTTACTATATAATTATGTATGTTTGATGTAAGTCCCATAGCCACCACAGCAGTCAAGATGAAGAACATTTACATAACCCCCCAAAATGCTGCCATGCTGTAGAGTGATTAATCAACACCTCCTCCTACTTCCAGCACCTGGCAACCACTGGCCTGTTTTCCACTCATAGTTTTGCCCTTCCCAGAAGGTCATGTAAATAGAATCACACAGTGTGTAGTCTTCAGTGTGGCTCTTTCATTTAGCATGATACTTTGAGGTTCCTATCTGCTGTTGCACGTAAGAACCTTTGGGTTTTAAGCAGAACTGTCTGTGAAAAGGGCGGATTTGAGAGGGTTTTGTTTTAACTCGTGCTGCTGGAGTGGAGCTGCAAAGCTGGGCCTTGTGTAGGAGGCAAAATTAGTCTCAACTGAGGCAGAGCATGTGGGAGTAGTCACAGGTGGAAACTGCATGTTGGGCAAGTTGAGGCAGAGGAGTGGGGTTATCCTGAGGTGAGTTGAGCAGGCTATTGGATATTTGAAGGGGTTGCTCTGTCTCCTTTGCCCTCTGATCTTTGCTTGAACCAAATTTGCTGGATAGTGATCTTGCCTAACTAAAGAACTCCCTTTTCTCTTCATCCTGCCACATCACCACCAACAATTTGCTCCCATCACCTTGCTTTGAAATGCAGACTGTTGTTGCATCAACTTGTCACTTTGTAAAGGACTGTTCTCTTCAAACAGTATCAGCTAACTCAGTTTACCTGCAGTGGCCAATTGTTTTTCTGTAGGTGACAGTAAAATATCATCAGAGAAACAGGTCAGAGCACAGCAGTCACAAGTAGCTACAGGTGAGGGATTCTCTTTTGCAAAGACTCTGGAATGGAAATTGTACCAGAAGGAGACACATGTATACATACACATAAAGTAGCGCTGCTGTAAAGGATCAAACCTAGGGCCTGGCACATACTATGGCAAGTGTTCCATCACTGAGTTATGGTCCCAGACCCTGGAATTGTGTTTTTATGGGTATAACATTTGAACCCGGTTAAACCCTATAGGACAGAAGTAGATTTTCCTTATTGAGGTTGAGGCAGACTGATCTTTTATGCGAGCTCTGTTTGAGTGGGGTCCTGAAGATGTATCAGGCTAAGGGGAAAATTCTGTGCTTGGTTAATATTGTCTACCTCTGGCCTACGAAGGAAACTCCCTGGGAAGCTGTAGGCATAGTAGTTGCCCCTCCCAGGAAAAACTTTGCAGAGCAATGTGATTTGCTACTCAAATACCTTTACCTAAAAGATACTAGATTTTAAAAAAAAAGTAAGTCCATGGCCAGTTATAGCTAACAGAATTTCATCCTCAGGACAGTGTGGTAAAGAACATTGTTCTCCTGTTATAAGTGGGGAAACTGAGGCATATGGTGGTCAAGTAACTAGACCAGTATCAGGTAACTAGTCTTGACAGACTGTCTGACTCCAGCATCCATACTCTTCTCTGTGTCTTTAGAGCTAGTCTAGAATGCTAGTGCCAGGAGGACTCACAGAAATGACACATTACTCAGTTTCTCTGTTCTTCATTTTACACTGAAGTGAAGGCTAGAGAGGAAGCTGGAATGAGTAGCTCCTGATGGATCACCAATAATGGTGGAGCAGAACTAGCTCCCCCCCCCCCCCGGGCTCTTGCCCCTCTTGAAAGTGTCCTATATTTGTCTTAGTTATTTGTCTGTTTCTTGTCAGTGAGAAGGGAGAAGGGATGTTGCTGAAGTAGGCAGACTGGCAAGATCAGTGTTTAATTCTCTCCTTTCCTTTGGCCTTAGCTCTCTCTTGCCTGGGAATGTGTTAATTTGCTGCCCTTTATTCACAAGGGAGCCTAGAATCACTGTTACTCTCCTCTAGCCTGTCCTCTTTAATCACTGATTATCCATCTGGTTGCTCTTCCAGGCTTCCCACTAGTGGGGGGAGTGGGGGAGAAGCTGCCCAATCAGCTGGGTGGAGTTGAATTGAGGATAGTGAGGGGAGGGTTGGGTATTATTGCTATGCAGATCAAAGATTTTGCTGATCTTGTGGTTTTGATCCTCATGCCCCACCTGTATCACAGTCATCATTTCTTGGGCTCCAAATGTTACTGGCTTTTTGGGTTCCAAAGATTCTTTCTCGGTGCTTGGAGTCCTGAACCAAGAATTGGACAAACACTCAGAAAAGGTAGCAAGGATTTATGTTTATTGAGGATGGAAATGCACTCTGCAGAGAGAGAGAAAGGGGGGGGGGACAGAGAGAGAGAGCGCACACGTGCGAGAGCGCCCATTTGCAGATGCTCAGTGGCCGTGAGGTTCATGGCAGGGATCTTTTTGTAGTATCTCTTGTTCCTAGATTGCTTTTCTTGCAGTGACAAACAAGGCATTTGGGACAGTTGTCCTGTGAGACGATCACTTGGACTGATGTCAGATCTAAACTATCCTATCAAAGGCCTGCTTAGTTTCCCTTCAGATGTAAATGAAGAATTGAACATAGCACACTCTGATTGGTCCCAGGTACAGGATTTGGGGATGGTTCTGTACTTGTGTCCTGGGTCTCTGTGGTTGATAGGCCATGCTCACTTGCTCAGCCAGTTTGCCCTGCCCTAATCTCCTATCTTGCAACCTGTACCCAGCCCCTCACACTGGATGCAGGGCAGCTCTCCCACTCTGCAGTTGGGGTGCAGAGCTAGAGAGTGCTGATGACATTTGCTTACCCTAGCCTTTATTTTCATGGAACTCTTATTACACAGGGCATGTGGATGTGAAAGGGAACTCTTACCTTCCTAGTTTACATTTCCTATTTATTATACCTTTTATTTTAAGAAGCCACAGTTTGGGGTTAAATTAATTTTTAAAAATATTTGTCAGGCTCTTTTTTTTTCCGTTAAGTTTATTGGTACATTTTAGGTACACAGTATGATGGCATTCATCATTGGGAATTTGTACCTGTACATGACATATCTTGGTTCTTATTTTTTCCCCATTCCCCTGCCCTCCCTTCAACCCCTCCACCCCTCCTTGTTTACAAAGACTTGTTTCCATTTTTTCTTTTTCTCATATTTTTTCCTTTCCCTTCTCCTACCCCCACTACTTCCCCTCTTCCCCTTCCCCTTTTCCTTTGTGTCAGGCGCGCTCTCTCTCTCTCTCTCTCTCTCTCTCTCTCTTTTTGGTACAGGGGATCAAACTCGAGACATTGTGTTTTCGAGGCAGGCAGCGGAACACTGAGCTAAATCCCCGGACCCATGTCAGGCTCTCCTTTTAGAAAGTCTCTTGTGTGTAAGCTGATTTGGGTAGAGAGACTAATTTTTTCCTCCTTTGGTCCTTGCAATCTGTGCTGGATCTTTGTACGTAAAAATTTAAGTCCTGTTCTAGTTTCTTCTTTGAGCAACCCAGGAGTAAAGTTGAACATTGATGTGTTATGGTCACCAATCTCGAGTGGCTTACTCTTTCTCTGTATTCTCTGTAATTAAGAATGTCCTTCTCAATTTCAACTCAAAATACCTGAAAAGACTCCTTGTTTCGTTGAGAGAAAGCAAATTTCCCCAGGTAAGTCCCCATATGTTTTCTGCAAAAACTGGCCCACACTCTCTTTGTATTTTATTTTACCCGTCAGATGAGATCCTGAGACGTGTATTCAGCCAGCCTGAGCCACCCAACTCTAGTTCCTTGCATTTTCCTGGGTAATTTTAACTCTTTTGGTGCTGCCCAGGACAGACTGTTCTGTCACAGCGGAGTGTTGTGCTCCTGGGTCTCCGCCCAGCCTCTGGGATGGCCATGGGTCTCTAGGTCCGGGCCTCTAAGTAGGTGGAGGTGCCCCCATGGGCGCTGTCCTTCGGGCCTTGCTGAGGCCCTGGTGGTGTGTTCATATGATTATTGTTTTGTCAAATTTTGCATATAGTTTTATATACTTTTTTCCCTTCTTTAAATTAAAAGAGTGTGTGTGTGTGTGTGTGTGTGTGTGTGTGTGTGTGTGTGTGTGCATTGCTGGGAATTGAGTCCAGGACCTCACACATGCTAAGTACAGTGGACCCTTGACTTATGAACTCTTTCGGTTCCTGAGGGCTGGTTGGTTGTAACTCAAGTTGGTTGTAAGTCAATACAGCTGAGATCTGGATGCTTATCTGGGTACACCCTATAGATAGATAATAAGAGGCAGATGAATGTTCCATTAACCTAATTAACCCAAGTTGTTTGTGTGTCAGGCTGGTCGTAACTTGAGGGTCAACTGTATATACTCTACCACTGAGTCACATCCCCAGTCCCTACATACTTTTTCTAAAAGAAAGTCTCCCACTGTGAACAGGTTCAGGCTTTACCAAACCTACATCCACTCCTGAAAAGTCTCCTTCAAAAAATATATAGCAAGTGCCTTCTTCGCCTGAAGTGGTCACCAGACCCACTTGCCTTTTCTGTAGTTTAAATTCCCAGTTGTGGTAAGGCTTCTTATAATCTGGCCTTTGTGAAATGTAGAAGAGTTGCTTGTTAGGTGTCAAATGGGAGGTGAAGATTCTGAGGGAATTTTTGTCAGTGGGATACTTAAAGACTCAGCCAGTCTGCCTTGCATTGGAGCGAGACCTTAGATGTGGACATAAATTAACCTTAACTGGTGGGGAGTTGGTTCCAACACAATGAGTTTGAGGCACTACAGTAGTTCTTTCTGTAAAGTGAAAGCACATTCCCTTTTCAAAAAACACACTGAAAGCTGCCACTATGCAATGCTGTGTAACATAGGCACACACACTCTACTACCTAGTAGACTGTAGAGGTGACCATTTTTCTTCTGATCTTGTGGACGCAAAAATGTTTTCCCACTCTTATCATTGGTCAAGACTCTTAAGTAGATTGTTTTACATTGAGTTGTATCTTGGAGCTGACCCCTCCTTAAAAAGAAAAAAAAGTCTCATTATGATTGCTGTGGAGTTGGAGGGCTAGGAGTTTGTTCAGTAAGTGGATTCGTGTCACTCTTTCACTCCTTTCAGTCTCACTGCCCTACTCTAAGTGGCTTGCCATGGTAACTAGTCACCTCACCTTTGGGGTCTCCCCAGACTCTACCTGTTAGAACTGAAGGTTTTAAAAAACATCTCTGGCTTTTCTGCTGTGCAGGTCCTAAATTCCATCCACTGCAGACTTTCTGAGGTCAGAAGAAGCTCTTACCTGTGTGCTCAAGGTTCTCCTTGAGTGTAGGCGGGTGCCTTTCTGTTTCTGTCTCTTCCTGACACTTTCCAGCATTGTGTCCTAGAGGTGTTGTTTCCCATGCCTCTTATTTTGCAGTCTTTTTCTAAGGCATTTCTCACGTTGTCCTTTGTGAGACAATTATTTGTACGTTTATGTAGTGCTCCAGACTAGATTTAAAAATTCTTAGAAGTACATTGTCTTACTAATTTTAGTAGTGGTGGGCATCCAAGTACTCTGTGAAAAAAGGAGGGTCAAATTAGTGCAAGAATTAGGGCAGCACCCCAGAGCACACACTAACCCTGCTTGTCTGTAGATCTTAAGTGGGGTAAACAGAGCAGCGACTGTGTTCCCCAATCTCCAGGGCTAGAACTGTGCAACAGTACCGTCTTAGGGGCTGAAAAGATAGTTATGTTTGTTTCTTATTCATGTGCACTTTTCTCTGTTATTTGAATAGGATTAAAAAATTTTTTAAATTAATTTTTTTTGGTACCAGGGATCGAATTCGGAACCTTGTGCTTGTGAGGCAGGTGCCAGAACCACTGAGCCAAATCCCTGGCCCCCCAATTTTTTTTAACCAGACGTTTTGCATTTTTGCTAATCTCACTGAAGAAAATTGGATGCTAGTCTGCCGTTAGATGAGGTGCCACAGATCACTTTGAAAATTTTAATTCTTTATAAAATTTTACAGTGTTTTAATGTATGCATCAAAGAAGCTTTTATAAGTTTAAATGAATTTAAAGATTTATATTTGGAAAACTTACCAGTATACTTTTGGCTAATGGGGTTGTTGTCCAAGGTTAATAAAGATAGATCTGGTTTAAACATGACTTTAGTTGAATTATTTAACATAGCATAGAAGGAAGGTGAGTATAGCAAGGGTTTAAATAAAGTAGAGCTTAATTTTTGAGTTAAGCTTTAGAATTTGTTGTATGAATACTGTGAGCAAGTGTTGAGTACATGGTATGAGGCAGTACATATTATTTGAGGCTTTTGTTAGTGCTTCCCAATTAGATCTTAAATCTATTTAAGATCTAAAAGTGCCTTAAAGAGTAAAAATATTTCACTAGATAACCTGAGCTTTAGGTAAATTTGTAGACCCTTGCGTCTTGTAATATGCAGAAGTATTGGCTTAGATAGGCATAAACTGCTGTTACTTGCATAATTTATCTCTTCAGCATAAACATTGTACTCCTAAAGTAAAACTGCTGTCCTGGAAATCAGATTGGTTCTCTCTGAACATTTGTGGGCTTGAAGGAGGTTTTAGGGTTATGTTTGTGTTTAGATTAAATTTGAATGGTAAGTTAAAATTTATGGTGAGCAGTGTGCAGAATGTTTTATTTACTTTTGCAAAGCTCATGAATGAAAGCAACATCTGAATTTGATCCTTGGGAACCAACCATGTTGAGGAAACACGGTATAATTCTGTTTTAATTGTCTCCCTTAATTGCACCTTACTTCTGTTTATTTGCAAGTTGTATATTTAAGGCATTAACGTATTTAGTATTGTGTTATTGGATATATTTAACTTTCTACTAGAGTCATATTTGAGATTTTTGAAAACAGGAGCAGTGTAAGATTTGCCTTTGGCTTAAAGTACTGAATGATTACGTTCTTACTTTTTTCATTATATGAAACACAGCCCCCTAGTTTACTTCAGAGTAAATACTTCTAAGAATTAGGGATGTTTGATTTCTGAAATGGACTTGTGTATTCATTCATCCATTAATGTATTGATTTATTTTTCCAAAAATATTTGTCAGAGGCTGAGATGTAGCTCAGTGGTAGTGCTCTTGCCCAACATGTTCCAGGCACTGAGTTCCATGCCCAGCACAGGGGAAAAGAAAAGATTTTTGTCAAGTCCCTTCTATGTTTTAGGAACTATAGTGGATATAGTGGTGAGGAAAACAAACATTTCTTGCCTCAGAGTAACTTTGAATGTGGTAGGGGAGAAAAAGATAAAACTAGAAAACCATAGGACAAGGTACTACCCTAAATGCTGTGGACCATTGTGCATGGGATTAGTGTCCAGAGACTTGTTGTGGAGAGTGGCACTCTGCCTCCATATCCTTGGGGTCTAGGAATAGTGGTTCAGACGTAAATGGTACAGGGAACAGCACTGACAAGAGCCCAGAATAAACTGAGAGCTTGGCATTTTAGAGGAGTAGGATGTCAAAACTTTAGGTAACTAGAACTCTCATTTTGGATCAAAAAATTTTTCCTCTGCATTTTACCTGATGAGAAGATGAGAAATGACTACAAACTTGTTCAATTCCCTTCATCCTCGGAATAGAAATACTCACTTATTTTAGAAGATTTAAATTTGGCATTTTAGGCCAATGGTTTTCAGGATACCCACTTATAGAACAGATTTGAAAATGAATTTGCATTACACTTGCCCAAGTAAAAGCAAAAGTTGAACTAGGTGTTAACGTGGCTGGACGCTGAAGGCCATTGTTTTTAAAGTTAATTAAAATATGAGATTATATCCAGTTTTCATGGTGCTCACATATCTAAAATCATCTTAACCAGGGCTGTTTTTTTAAAGAGAGGAATTATATCTCTTATAGGGAATGTTCTTAAGTGCATGATTAAGTAACCTTTTGATTAGTGACTTGGGTATATGTGGAATAGAGTTCCATGGAGTTC
The DNA here is from genome assembly GCF_053883595.1 of Heterocephalus glaber. Classification (NCBI taxonomy): domain Eukaryota; kingdom Metazoa; phylum Chordata; class Mammalia; order Rodentia; family Bathyergidae; genus Heterocephalus; species Heterocephalus glaber. The sequence goes on from NW_028258317.1 coordinate 35,440,685, forward strand.
AGAATCAAAGGAAAAATGGAATTATTTGGTAGGTAAGCGTTTTTTCTTAAAGATGTCAAGATAGTTGTTTTTCACAGAATGAGGTAGATGATCTTAATACTAGGAATCACCTGGCTTCAGGGACTTTTGCTTTTTGTAGATTCCGTGGTGTTCATTTTGTGTCTATTTTAATCGCAGAAATCAGTGTCTCAATAAGTATCCGAAAAAACATTTTAAGAATTCGAGATATAATTTATATACTGTACAATTTACCTACTTAAGGTGTTTTATTGGTTTTAATGGTCTTTAGCATATTCAGAGAATATTACTGCCACCAAAATCACCCTTTTACTCTCGCCTTCCTGCATTATTGTTTCTTCAAGCTCTATGCAATTACTAATCTTTCTTGATATATTTGTCTGTTCTGGACATCTCAGAAAAATGGAATTAATTACATTTGATGTTTTGTGACTAGCTTTTTTTCTCATACGTGTTTTTAAGATTTATTCATGTTGTGCTGTAAATCAGTATTTCATTTCTTTTTTGCCTAGTATTTTTCTGTTATGTGGTTATGTCACATTTTTGTTTATCCTTCTATCAGTTAGTGAACCAAAAACTTAAATATCTAAATGAATTTGGGTAAATGTACATAATAAAAGTAGAAACTGAAGTTGCAAGACCCAGAATTGGAGATGTCTTCAAAACTTGCTACTGTTGAAGGTGTATACATAATTAAGTTTAAAATACACACCTCCTTGCTGCCTTTTAAAAATTTTTATTTAGAGAGAGGGTCTTGCTAAGTTGTTAAATTGCTCAGATTGGGCTCAAATTTGCAATCATCCTGCCTCAGCCTCCTAGTGTTTACAGATGTTTGCTGAGTTTAGAGGTGTATGCCACTATATCCAGCTGGTTTTGTTGTGGTTTTTAAAACAGTCTCGCTCTGTAGTCCAAGCTGGCCTCAAACTCATGATTCCTAGTGTGCGGCCAGGCCTGGCTAGTCAGCATCTTTTTTGATCGTTGCATTACAACTACCATATGCAAAAAAAAAGATAAAAGGAGTATTTCTAAAAATGTTATTTGTGCTCAGGGATCAGACATTCTAAACACAGTCTGCATGGCTACCTCACATTAAGTCCTTGCTAACTTTCCTGTTCTCCCCTCTACTTCTGTGTACTAAAGTGTCATACAGTCCTTTCTGAAGTTGTTTGGCTATCTCGTTTCAGCTTTCACCACTTCAAAAACTGTGTGGTAGGACCCTTTTGGGAGCCTAGTGTAGTGCAAAGAGCTCAGGCCTGAAAGTCTGGTAGTGTAGGCAAGAGCTCTGGGTCCATGGTACCCAAAAGTGTGTTTGTTCCCTTTGAGCCTCTTACTGCAGAAAAAGGTGATACCTTGCAAGTGGTGAGGAGAACTCAGTGAAAGCATCTGCTTAGTAAACTATGTACAGTGCTTTTCTGCTTTTTGTTTGCATTGTAGTTTTAAATGTAGTGGCTTGAATTTGATGATACCACCTTTTTTGTTTTTAAACTGAAAAGAGATTTTCATAGCTTGTGGGTTAGGAGGGTTCTTTCTTTTTCTCCTTCCCTTTCCTTTCCTCTCCCTCCCTCTCTTTCTTTGTTTCTTCCAAAGTCTGAATCTTTGTCTCAGAATCTTGTTTTTGTCACTTTTCTAATATCTTTGCCTGGCAGCAGTTTTCCCTGGGTAGAGAACATTTGTTGCTTTAAGTAAAGAGTATTTGTGTAAGTTATTTTTATGATTTCCTCACTATGAAAATATTTGTTTATTTATAAAGCATGAACATTCATGAAATAAAAAAGTAGAGGGCAATAAAACTTAGTTGTAGTTTAATCATTTGCTATAGCCACTGTAGTTTTAGCTGTCTGGTCTTTATTGTATGCACATGTGTTGTGGCTTCTGAAGTAGAAGGTGGCTCATACGATGTGTTTTGTGTATTTGCTTTTTTTCTTGCCAATGTAGAGGTTTTTTGATGTTAAATGTGGTTGTATGTGATTTTTTTTCCCTCTAAACTCAGAATTCCACTGTATGGGAGTAGCATGATTACTGTCATCAGTCCTTGAACAGATGCTTAGATTACACCTCACTTTTGGATGGTATAATTAATGGTTCTTTTTAGGTGCTGGGGATGGAGCCCAGTGCTTCCTGCATGCTAAAGTACATTGCTCTACCACTGAGCTACATCCCCAGCCCAAACACTGTTTGCTTTGATTTTGCAGTCATGAGTGATTCTGACATGCTTTTTACCTCCTAACAGTTCTCATGAAATAATTCTCTGAGGTTTACTGCCCGATCCAGGTCAGACTTGTTTCCCTTATTTTCCTTAAGTATTTTGTAATATTATAACTCACGCGGCAAAAGTCACGCTTTCTGTCCTTTCACTTCCTTGATTTGCTCTTTGTTCAGTGCTAGTTTTGCATTATCTTCATTACCTACCTCCATTTACCTCAGCAAAAACTCTGTCTTGCTTGTGTCTGCCACACACTATTGTTGTATCTGAGTTATTTTTAAATAATTACACTTTTGTATTAGTTAATGCTTTTTCCCATTAATCCTGAATATCTTTTAATTTTTCAGTTATTTTTTCCATCACATCGTCTCAAATTTGGATGTACTTATTTAATTTTATTAACTATTAATTTTAGTATTGGACACTGCTGGCTTTCTTCTCAGTAAAATAATGAGAGAAGGGTTGGAGATGTAACTCGGTAGAATGCTTACCCAGCATGCACAAGGCCTTGAGTTCAAACCTGAGTAGAGCAAAAGACAGTGTAATGGTTTGTGTAAGATAAAACTAAAAACACATGCTTATAATTAATTATTTATTGCCCTAAATTGTATATTTCTCAAGTTATTTAAAAATACAGCACTGCTTTTCTCTCTTTGTGATTTTTTTTCTTCTTCTCCTTTTTGGCCTGTAGCCAGTTGGCTGTATCCTTAAGGAGTATTAGCCATTTTAATTCATTTTAATAGGAACTTTAGTAAATCATATTGTGTATTCTAAATGTATGGTTATTAAACTTGATGTGCATCGGATCACCTACACATCTTGGCTTGTGTGCATATGTGTGTATGTGTGTGTGTACAGGTGTGCTGGGGATTGAACTCAGACTCATATGTGCTAGGCAAGTGCTGTGCCACTGTATCAGGGTTCACTAGAGGAACAGATTTTAATGAGAGGGGTTTAAAAGGAGGCCTCACAGTGGCTGCCTAAAGATCGCACCTGGAGGAATACAGTGTCCTCTGTGCAGTGCAGAGCTGCAGGGTTCAGCCTGGAAGTGTGAGGTCTGGAGCTCATTGCAGAGTCCTGTGAGTCCATGTCAGGAAGCCCAAGGATCTACACTGGCAGGCTGAAGAGTCCGTGTCGGAAGCCTGGAGATGGATGTGCAGAAGTGATGGCGAAGACTGGAGCTCCTCCGAGGAAGCAGAAGCAAGACTTCTTCCTTCCCTTTTTATTCTCTCCAAACTGTGAGCCTTTTGGTTGGTCAACTCATACCCAGGGTGGGTCTTCTCTTTTCAGTGAGCCAGTCATTCAGACACACCCAGAACTGTGCTCAGCCAGCTAGCTGGGGGTTTCGTCCTCAAGTTGACACCACAGTTAATTATCACAGCCACTGAGCTACATCCCTAGTTGTTGTGGATCTTGTTTAGTCACAGATTGCTGGGCCCTGCTCCAGACCTTCTGACTCTGTAGGTCTGTGCTGGGCCTGAGGGTTTGCATTTCTAACAAGTGCCTATGTAATACTGACCCTGCTGGTCCTGACAGCGTGCTTTGGGAATAACTGTTGCAAAGGAATATGGAATGATTTTTGGTATCTCTGTACTCTTTATTATCTTAACTGTTTTTCTATCAACAGTAGTACTTACGATAAATATGACTGATCATATTTTAGTAGATTTGTCACTCACAAAACAGAAGTGCTTGTTCTCGGAATACAGGAAGGCCTCTGGCAGTCTGGTAGACCAGCAGTCTGGCATGGGTAAGACCAATAGAGCAGCCAGTCTTTGTTTATAGAGTCCTGGATTGTTTGACCCAAGACAAGCCTCCTTAATTTCTTTTGTTTTTTGGTACCAAGGATTGAACTTGGGACCTTGCGCTTGCAGCACAGGTGCTGGAACCACTGAGCTAAATCGCTGGCCCCCTCCTTAATTTCTTTCTTTTTTTTTTTTTTTGGTACCGGGGATCGAACTCAGGTCCTTGAGCTTCGACAGCAGGTGGTGAAACTACTGAGCTAAATCCCCGGACCCTTCCTTAATTTCTTAAAGTGTGATTGCTGCCAGATCTCTCTTGATCCGTCCCTCCAAGCCCTAAGTCTGGGGGCGGATAATCAGTCTGTTTAAACAGGCTTACTATATTATAGATATCTCACTTAAGAGATGCTTGTGTTTTTTTAAATAGATGTTCAGAGTACTTTTATAGAGACATTATATTAAGGTTTTATCCTGATGGAGATTTAAAAATCGGTGAAGAAATAAACATTGAAATCATAGATAGTTGAGATGATTGGGAAATTAGAGTTACAGAACTGATAATGGCATATTTTTCAGGTCTGCTAGAGTACGAGATTGAGCCTAGAAAAAAGGTGGTGGTAGAGAAATTTTAAAATAATGGAAATTGAAACTGTCGTTGTATGCATTTGATTCATTGGATCCAGCTTCATTTCAATGTGCATTTCTCTGGATCCTTAGCAGGTTTATCTGTATACTTATTGGAAAAATGACAGTTTGGAACTTTGGGTTTGAAGCTCTTTCTATTTGACATTTAGGAGGGTGGAATATTAAACCTGCAGCTGGCTGGCAGGCACATTATTTGTGTTTGAATAGAAAGCATATACTGTGAGAAAGAGCACAAGAGGGAAAGGACTATTGCAGAGAAGCAGTTGGTGGGTGTGTGCAAAGTGAGGTAGATCAAGCCAAGCACCTGATAAAAACATATCAGAATGAAATGAACAGGAAGTTCCCTCTAAGCACCTCTCACTCTCATGTTTAGACTTGGTAAAAAGCTGCTGATTTAGCAGAGGATGTGCCATCTGCTGTAGAGACAGATCCCTTGCTTACAGAAGCTGTCACAATGATTGGAATTTAAAATTTTTTAGGACGCCTTTTGGAATATTCTTTTACTGTTATTTTTATTATTACTATTACTATTATTATTATTGTTATCTTTATTACACCACTCCTTGTTCTGTTTTTGATGGCATGACATGTATAGTCCTCTTGTCAGCAATTAGGAATAAAATCTCAACAGAATAAGAAAACCAAATGAAACATTGCCTGAAGTGTCCCCATGTGAGCATTGGGCATGGTTGTATTCTGAAAGAAAGGGGAAAAGGCATTTTATGGAGAGTGACAGGCAGACAGAACGAGAGAAGTTTAACTTAAATCCTTTCATTGATATTAGAGAGTCGCAGCCTTCACATGACAGTGCTGCATTCAGCTCATTGTGTGACCCAGAGTTCAGTAGCTTATAAGTGGGGTGTGTGTGTGCGTGTGTGTGTATGTGTGCAGCATAAACATTTTATGAACTGCAGTGTCTGATCCATCTGTCTGTCTGGGCAAGATGTCCCTTGACAGTAGAAAGAAGAGCGATCAGGACAGAATTGGTCAGCGCGGCATGTCTAATGGTGGGAAGGTATTTGAAGGACTCGCCGTAGACACAATAGTCTCTCTAAATAGCCTCTTTGCACCCAGAGTCTTATTGCAAACAGGTTCATTAAGGAGAGGCATTCTGACACACAGCATCACAGTAATGAAAGTAGCTCTGTTTTTCTAATATTGTATCTTGCCACTTCAGTTATGCTGCTAGTACAAGATTTCCCTTGTGTTGTTGTATATTTCTCCAGAAAAAGAATCAGTCTTCATAGAATATACAATTATTTTGTACAGGAATGTATAACTCATACCTAAGATCCAGTCTTCCCTGTTTATGTGCACTAGTGCAAAAATAATTGGCAAACACATCTTCCAGACCAAAAGATTCCAGCACCTTCAATTTGTTGGGCTAGAAGATGTTGAACCAGACTTACAATAAACTTTAAAAAAATATGTAATGTTCAAAACAGATTTGTGATCAATCATAAAAGAAAAAAATATTAGTACAGTTTCCCAGGAGGTATAATTTTTTTCCTAGGGTTTTAGCCAACTCCATATAGTATCTTTTCAAAGAGAAGGAAAATGCAGAGGGTTTTCATCCACTAAGCTTTACATATAACTACTATATGATGACTTATGCTATTGGATTTTCTGCCTGTTAATATACAGCATGAACATTATGAACAAGGAAAAAAGGGTTATATTGGTTTAAAAGTGGATATGGAAAATTTAATGTGCTCAAGTGGGAACAATGGCATATTAAAAAAAAACACTCATGACACAGATCTAATAATTCACTTGCCCCTGTAGGAGAAGGGTATCAGCTCTGATACTGGCTCATAGTTTATTTTTATATACACCCTTGGTCCCTGCAGTATACTCTGTGTGTAGGTTCCAGAGAAAAGAAAGAAAATAACCTGTAGGGAAATCAGCCTGGAAACCTTTCATTAAATACATTGTACTTTGTATTGTGTCATTCACAGAATCTTCAAGAAATAAAGGAAAAATCTGTTAGCCAGCATGTGTGAAATATTATATTTGAATACTATCATTTGTTTTAAGATTAAGGCTGAGGCTGCAGACATATTAGTTATTATTCACTTACATCTGGTAGATAATGCCACAGGGATTTAAAAATTCTTTTTCCATTTCTAGTTCCTGCCATCTTCCCTGCTCCCACCCCCAATGGCAGAGATACTACTGTAACTTAAAACGATGTTGGCTAAAATATTTTCACGCTGGAAATGTTGCCTCTGTATAGAGGATTAGGATGTTAAGGGTAACAAAATCGGTCTTAAAATTCTTAGTGGAGTTTATCATTCATTCAGCAAAAGAGCATTTCTAGAAAAAATTGAAGAAAGTGTTAAATACATTATTTCATGAGACAGATCCCTGTATTGAGGTGTAACTGTGAATGGTGACACCATTATCAAGTTGAATGTCTTTTGCAGGAAGCCTTTGTCTTGTCATTATAGTTCACGCTTTGCTGTTGGTGAGCTTTTGAAAATCTGTAAATGTCTTACCTTTTTTGCTGATTATTCATGCAGGATATGCTAGGCAAGCCAGCTGTGGCACATATTTGGCGTATGCTTTTAGCTGTCTTTTGGACAAAATGGACACACGTTTTGAAACTGTACCTTGAGTACCATATAGCAGTATGTAATGAACTTCCAGAATGGCAGACATTAAGAATTTGGTTTTGATCTCACATTCCTTCTGAAATATCTTGTGTTGAAAACCTTGTTTTAGTGTAGAGGGTTATAAGCCTATCAGCCCCACCAGATTGATATCTTTTTTCACACCTGTTAGACCCAGTGCCACCTCTTGGCCTGAGGTCAGATATAGCACATTCCACTCCAGATTAAGTAAAATTTCTAACTGAGAAATTATTGAAAGGATTGGGATACAGTTTGGAAGAGTCAGATGTACTCTTAGGTGGACAGCTGCTCAAGTGAAGCAGTCCCTGGGAGATTGGTCATTGTGGTCTTTGGGTTAGTTAGTTTGGGTTTGGGTTAGGTAGTTGCCCCACTGCTTGTGTAGGTCACTTCAGTTTTGGTTCTTTTCTAGCTTCAAGTGCCCATCATTTGAAATTTTAGCCACGAACCAAGGCAATTTAGAAACGTTGATGTCATTTAATAATTATGATTTGAAAATACCTTTTGATTGTCAGTGGATTATTTTAAGGATCTTTCTATTTCTAAAGGTGGAGGCACTTTGGGGAGAGGTTTTTCAGAACTACGATCTCTGTTTTACTTGGTCAGCGGTACAATAATTTTGTCTCTGCGTAGTGGGATTGGCTCTGATGTTGAAGGGTTGAAGGATGGAGTGTACTGTCTGCTCTCTTGTCCCTCTGGATGATCAGTGTCACATTTTGAGATCTGAACCACATCTTCCAGACTAGCTCTGAGCCATGGATGAACTCAGTACCTCTGCTTTCGAAGTAGGATGAAATGAGCTTTGTGTTTCTAGCCATGTCTGCTGGGCCTAATACTCATTTTGGGTTAAGTAGTTCGTTGAATGAATACTTGGTTGTAGATATACAGTGCCCCATTACTCTCTCACTGTTGTGTAGATTTCCCTAGAACCCATTTTTCTATATTCTCATAGGGCTTTGCTTACCCCAGAGCATTTACTTAGAGTAAGCAACCCTATAAAAATTGGTCTACACTTGATCACACTGGGTTTTTCTCAGAATCTTGGGCAAGTTTTGATGGCTGTAAAGCCTCATTCACATTTATTTTGTAAGAGGTGGCATGTATTATTAAATGCTTAGTGTATGTCCTGCATTCTGCTAGATGCTTTACATGCGTTATTTGATCTGCACATCTAACTAGCGAATTTGTGATGATTTTTCTTCCATTATGTGGACACTAGTGACGGGAAGCTGTTACAGCTTATATCTAGATGTTCCCCCTCATGCAGTCATAAGTGAGGAGTTTTGGAAGTGGCTGGATTTGGTGTGTGCATGTGGATTAAGGTATGATACTAGGATTAAGGATGTGGATAATGGAAGCCCCATCCTAGGTATGGGTGGCACCAATCAATAGGTTTGTAGCCTGGATGGAATATAAAGGGACAAAAAAAAGGTAGGCTTGCTTGTGCTGTTTCCTGTTGGCTGCTTTGCTGCCTTGCTGCCCTGGTGCCTCCTACCTGCTTTGCCGTGGACTGTTTCCCCTCTGCAGTGCCTCTTTGCCATGCCACCCTGCCCTGGAGCCAGCTGACTATGGACTGAAATCTCTGCAAGCCGTGCGCTGAAATACTGTAAACCTTTCCCCTGTTAACTTTGGGTGTCAGGTACTTTGTCTCAGCAAGGAGTAAAGTAACTAACACAGTGGCATTGAGATTTTCAGGTTTAAGCCAGATTTCATTCCCAAGTCTGTGCTCTTTACTGTTATTTGGCATCTACCCACTAAACGACTTCTCTAAGTTCCAGTCCCTTTTCCTGTGGCTTTTGTGCCTGCAAAATGATTCCATCTAAGATTTGAGAGCCCCTCACCTAATCCCACCACCTACTAGCCTGGAACTTTTCTTTTAAAACTGAGTTCCCTATTAATAAAATAAGGGAGATGAAAACCTCTTCTTCAACCTGGTTTTATGAAGAGTAAATGAGATAATGCCTCTGAAAGCACATGTTCTTTGTTGGATACCTTCTTTATGCCATGCACTGTGCTGCAACTTCCATTATATCAGGGACACATGGACAAACTCCCTGCCCTTGTGAAGCTTGCATTCCTGTGGGTATGTCAGGACACTTTAACAAAAGCACAATTACTTAATTTTGTGCTGCAATTCAGACTATATACAGATGTCAAGGCCCAATTAACTTTGACTTCCAAGTTTAACTTGAGGCCTGAATGGGGACTAGATTTTTCCAAGATCATATTGGTAATGTTCAGAGAAATCTTCTTTTCTTTTGCATTGCCTGGATACAGAATTTTTTACCTAATCTCTTACTTTGCTTTCTATTTCAGATGTCCAGAAGTCAGAAGCCAGTTTCTTTTCTCTCCTGACACTGCCTATGCTATTCACTATTAACCTTTTTCTGCTCTGCTTCCTGCCCCTCTCTCAATTCTGAACCCAATTTTAATTTAACTCATCCTTCAGATCTTACTTCAGTCTTCATTACTTCAAGTCATATCTCACCCCCTTGATAAATTTCCTTTTTAAGCACTTATTGCAGTATGACATTTGTTTTGTCCATTTCTCCAACTAGACTGAAAGTTTTATGAGGATGGGTCACTTCTCTGTCTTTGTAGGGTATCTACTCCAGGCGCATATATGTTATCAGATAGTGACTTAAGTTAATTTGAATTTTCCTTATCTTCTCTGGACCAGCTCATTCTCTTTCATCTCTCTTCCTAGGATTTTCATCCTACCTAATGTGTAGCTGACCTATCAAACTACATATATCCAGAAACTAGACACAGCTCCTGAATTCTGTATTTATTATGACTTCTAGTTCTTGTTACATATTACTCTTGTCCTCATCCAACTCTGGTAAGCCTCTTTTCTCTTGCAAACACTTTTCACTTTTCACCATCCTCTGAGTAAGAATATCTCTTCAACAAAAGATTCCCTGGCATCTCTCATTATTTCCCTACCTTCCCTGCCACTGCCTGGTATTAGGTTTTACTGATTTCTTGCCCAGATTGCATAATGGATCCCTTCTCCTCTAGCCCTAAAGTAGTAATAGTAATCCGTCTAAGACCTACATTTGATCATGTTAGATCTCAGAAGTCTTTGATAGCCACTAAAATATTCTCTGGTGAAGTGGTACTGTCTGGAATTTATTTCAAAATTATCTAGTAGAAGAGTGTGACCAAAGGAATTGGGGGCATATAGGGAAAGCAGGATGAGCATGTGCTAAAGTTGGATAGAGCAGTTCACAGGGGCTTATTATACTATTTACACTTGTGTATGTTTGAAAATTTTAACAATAAAATAAATGAAACAGCAAATTTTGCCTTTATGTCATCTATAGGTAATATATGGACGTCTGGGCAGAGCTCACAGTGCTTTCCTCTCTCCGCCGAGTCTTATTTGGCCTCTCATCTCCCCCAACTCAATAGGCTGACCGGATTCTGCAGCCACCTCTGTGGTCGGCATTGATCTCAGCTCTTCCAGGAAATTCTCCATGGCCCAGTTTACTAGCCTGATTTGGGTCTTATGTCCCATAACCCTCAGCAGTTGGTAGCTGCCCTCAGAGCCAATAACAGTGTTCTGTAATATTTTCTTGTGTTATCTGGGGTGAGGAGAAAGACCCAGCTAGTTTCCCCTATCACTGAGGACTGGCCAAACTAGGAAGGTTCTGCCTTCCTTCAGTTTTTTAGGTCAACTGTTCATCGCAGGCCTACTGAGTGTCAGGTATCTGAGGGATGCTTGAGATTTAATGAATTCTTCCTTCTGGTCTGTAAGGTAGAGAGAGAGTCCACCACCCAGGTTTTGGGGCTGACCTGGAGGCTGCATTTTGTTTCTTCTGTTCCCTTTCAAGAACATCCCTTAGGCTGGAGGGTCCTGGGTCGAATTTTTACATTCTTCTCCCTCCAGTAACACGAACAACAAACAAAAAAAATCTCAGACTTTCCTGTGGAAGTGAAGTACATACTGTTCAGAAATGCCTCAGTAAACTGTGCCATACAAATGTAAATACAGCCTGATAGTTATTAGAATATTAAAATAAAACTTTATCCAGCTTTTGTCTTAAAGGTAACATATAAATTTGTTAGGCTCTACATTTATACTTAGGTGTCTCCTTTTTCCCTCTGGTCATCTTTACTCCATAAAACTGAATCGGGTATTTTGTTTTCCTTTTTCTTTTTCTGTGGCACTAGGAGGGTTGTTTTTGTCACCCCAAATTTGTGTGAGAACAGTGTCCAGCAACCCTCAAAAGGAGCAAAATAACCTTCTCCTCAAACTACCTAACACTTTCACGTATTTCTGGCCACTTGATTCTGAACTCCAGTAGGACTCCAGAGCTTGTAGATAAAGTAGAAATATTAAAAAGATTTGAGAAATGAACTGATTTTTGTGTGTGTGGCCTGGAGAAGTAAAGACTAAGGTATGAGTTAATCACTGTTTCCAAACACAAGAAATAATTTTACGTAGAAGGTGGTGCCAGCTGTTAGCCATTTGAGTGAAAATAAACAAAAGAGCTTTGGCTGCAGCTGGAGGGGTTTTAGTTAGAAATTTTTTGTTAAGTGGTTCTGGGTGGGAACTGGGTTCTCATTCCAGTAGATTGTTGACTTAGGTCCAGATTGGAGGGCAGTGAGGTGGGTTTGAGGAATTTAAGCATCCTGAAAATCAAGCATCATGATTAAAAAATCAGCAGCTGTGAATACCCTGTGTGCTCAGAGCTGCAGAATGAGAATTTCCCCCATCCCTTCCACCTTTCCCAAGTTGAAAGAAATTAACCTCAATTAAAGGAAATAGTGATGGATAGCTACAGAGATAAATATGATATATCACGCAGGAAAAACTACATTAAAAGAACATTAAAGTTGGGACAGAAAGCACTAAAAGTGAAGAAATTCATAGGTAAGGTTGAAAAGTGATATCTTTTCAATCTCTGTTAATATATGGACTTAACAGGACACATTAAGAAATTACGAGGATGCTCTGTTGTGCTGAGAAGTTTCTTGACAACCTGAGCTTCACACAGTTTCACGGCCCAGCTTTAATTAAGGTACTGTCCCTGACTGATTACAGCCTATGGACAAAAACCTGTTACTTTTACCAGGATGGTTGGTGTTTGGCTTAATGTTAGTTTTGGAGGATCCAGGTGTGATTTTGTGACTTTGTGTATTTCAATGCCTTGACATATATCAGCTTTTCTAAAGTTAAGAATTTTTTTCACTGGAGCATTTTAGGCATTTGAGAAAAATGTTAATGACTTAATAACTGATTTACTAATACTGAGCAATATTGTTTCCATCTGTATAAAAAGAAAAAGCTAGCTTTTATCTCTTCATTCCAGCAGTGCATTTTTGTTACTGAAGAATAGATCTAAAATTTCATTTGTATATTTTAAGCAAATTATGATTGCATTCTAGGGGCCTTAATCAGAATCAAATCCAATTACATTTTGAATTTATAAAATCATATTGTGACACAAGAAAACGTCTCTGATTATTTTAATTTTTTCCTAATGAGATTTGCCTGTTTGTGTGTGTGTGTGTGTGTGTGTGTGTGTGTGTGTGTGTGTGTGTGTTTGTGTTTGTTCACCCTCTCAGGGACAGAAATCCCTTTCAGAGGTCCAGACTACTCTGCTTTCCATGTGGACTATAACTAAATATTTATGTATGGTAGATATTGAATAGTACAAAAGTTCTCAGGTTCTTTATTTTTTCTCTAATTCCAAAATTGTTACATTTCTTTAAACTGCAAGCCAAGATGGAAGATACTACTCAAAAAAAATCACAGAATGTGTGCCACAGTACATTTCATGTTTCCAGATAGCTACCTCCCCCTCCTCCTCCATTTTGGGGGGAATCTTGAGTTCCTTCATTGACTATAACCTTTTTTGGCTAAGAATTAACCTGTTTCTGAAGTCATTGAGCTATGAAGAACAGTGAATTTAGCAAATGTAAATATTGTGTTAGCTTTCTGTTACTATAATAAATACCTGAAATGTCAGCTTAGAAAGAAGAAAGGTTTATTTTGGCTGGTAGATTCAGACATTTCGGTCCAGGGTCCCTTGGTACAGTTGTTTGGGCCTGTGGTGGGCGGTAGACCATGGTGGGAGCACACAGTAGAGGAGGCCTGTCCACTTCAGGGTGCTGGGAAGCCGGGAGAGACAGGGACTGAGATCCTAGTGTCCTCCAATGATGTGTCTCCATGATCTGGCTGGGTTCTACTAGACCTCACCTCTCACCTACTGAAAGTGCCAGTGCCTCTCAGGAGTGCCACAGGCTGGTAAACAAGCCTTTTAAACACATGCCTTTCAGAGCCATTCAAGATCCAAACTGTGACAGGTAACAGATTTTGAAATTTTTTTTGTAAAGCAGAAAGAAAGATAATTTTCCTTTTATTTAAAGTGTACTAGATGCAGGTAAATCAAATTATGCCAACATGTATTCTTCTGTATTAATAAACTGTATTAATAAACTGGCAGATGAATTGAAAATGTACTATTAGAAATTTTAAGGAAACATGAATATAGTTTTCTATATGAGTTTTCTATTTTTGTTATATTAAAGTGAGTTTTATAAAAGGGCCAGTAAATTTGCTTTAAGTGAAATGATTATTAGCCGTTGCAGTTTATGGTGTATTGACCTGGGTGACATTAGTTTGAGTACCTGACAGGATATATACTCTTGGTCTCTTCTCACAGACTTTTAGGTTGAATTGCTTCCCAGATGAATGAGTTTGTGTTTCCAATTAATTTTTTAAAAGTTCAGGAGGCCAAAAATTCAGAGTCAGAAAGAGCAAGAGATAGAGATTGATGTGATAATAAAAATGAAATTGAAGTCACTTTTTCCTGGTGGCTCCTTTGGTGCATAGGCTGTGTTTGTTAATACAGAAAATAAAATTTGCATGCCAGTTTGGAGTTTTAAATGTACATAAATGTCACGCATCATCATAACTATGCAAACATGTTTTAAAACACGGTATTGTATGGAAGCAATTACTGGCAGCAGCTGAGCTACACATCCCAAGAATGACTTTGGGACCAAAAAATGAAGTTTTCTAAACAGAATTACTTTTGTGTGGGTGGGAAAGAGAGCAAGGTTAACTTTTATTAGGAACCAATCTCAGCTCTTATTTTAATTCTGATCACATACTTGGTAACTCAAATAAATAAGTAATAAAAGGGCCTCAAGATAGGTTGTTTTTTCCCCTTTGCTGTAGTTTTCCGGGGGGCAGTGGTAAGTTTTTATACGAGGAGGGCAGGACAGACACAGCTAGTAGTGTGACCAGTGCATGGACGGCTTTACCATCTTCAAATGTAGGCCTTGGTAAAGATAACGTGGCCACCTTTTGTGACGTGGTACTTGAGCATCCTTTCATGGTTGTGTTGTGTTCACTGTTGACAGATACACTGAGATACAGGGAGGTTAGCGTCTGTCCTTTGTTTTTTTGGTACGGGGATCGAACTCGGGACCTTGTGCTTTCAAGGCAGGCACCGGAACCATTGAGCTAAATCCCCGGCCCTAGTGTCTGTCCTTTGAAAGTGGTGAGCTGTGCAGTTTCCTTCCTCACTGCCACCTGGAGATTTCGCTCAGGTGATAGGTTCTCCTGCCTGTCCCTCTAACTTCATATCAAATGTCGTCTCCAAGTGATTCTGCATTGTCACATTTGGGGAATGTGGATGTTAACAATGGAAAGGAAAGGAATTGCTTTATTAAAATGTTCACCAACATTTTTGGAAGTCCTTTGTCTCTCGGTGATAACAAGTTTAATTTCTTTTCTGAAGTCAGTCACTCTGCATCACCTGGGCCAGTGAGAGCTGTTTTGGGTTAGACTGCAGGGTGAGTGATTAGCTGTCCGCAGCACAGCACGGGGCAGCCCCTTACTGCTGTCAGAACAGCACTGTATCGATGAGTGAGGTTTGGCCAAGTCACTTAACCTCTCCTCCTTGGTTTTCTGTTATGTAGACTGGAAATGATAATATCTGCCTTTGATCTCCTAGGAATGCTTCAATCCATTAGAGTCATTAAAGCACTTTAAGTATGGTATAAGGCACTGGATGCAAGGCATCTTTTATTTTTGTTAGCATTACTGTTACTTTATTACTGTGCCATATACAGAGGGGAGCACTTTCTAAGGCTAACTACAAGTCTCGGAACATGTTCTGTGGACTTGAGAGTGGATAGGGGACGTTAAGAGGTCAGGCTACCTGTCTCCTTACCTCTTTTAGTTTGGGGAGCACAAAGCAAACAACCCAGAAATGAAAATAGAAAATTGGGAACAGGAATGAGAGATAGCTATTGATTTTTTTCCTCCATGCTGCTGTTTGTGTTGAGCTTCCTAAAGTGTGAACTCTGTTAGTTACTTTCTCCATGTTCATCTCTTTCTGTGAAGCCCATATCCAGGGAGTCAAGTGGTTTTCATTCATCCTCACTTCACACTTTCATTTTTTTGGTATGTTTTCTTTTTTTTTTTGGTACCGGGGATCGAACTAAGGTCCTTGCACTTGTGCAGCAGGCAGCGAAACCACTGAGCTAAATCCCCGGCCCCACATTTTATTTTTTTGTATACCATTTCTCTAGGAAAGTGAAAAGAAGTTAGAGAGTAGAGTAGGTAAAGATTTCTTAATGTCTCTGGCTAATGTTCAGCTGCATTTTGTACAAGCTGATTGTATTTCCTAGATCAGCCCCCTCTGGCATTTTGGTTTGAATACTTCCTCCCTCACTCATATAATATTCCAGAAGGCAGTGCACTTCCATATGACTTTGGATGGCACCGACTTGAAGATTTCCATGAAAAGCAGATCAAACCTCCCAGAGAAGAGTTTGCTTCTTGGAATCACAGGTTCTTTTGATCTCACAGATGTCACTGTGCTAAAGTAACCTACCTTGTCTTTTGTCCTAATTTTCTGAAAGTGGTAAGGGTGACTACATTGGTCTGTCTTGTAAAGAGATTTTGCTGTTTTCTGTGTTCTTCTTAATCTTTGATACTGTGAGTGCCACGGCAAATTCTACCTTTATTAACATTTCTAGAGTGATTACTCTCAGCACCATCTACATGGGACTTAGTGGCATGTTCATTTGAGAATGCAAAGCAAAGCACTAGTTCCTCAAACAGGGACCTTTGCTTTTTTTTTTGGTACCAGGGATCAGACTTGGGACATTGTGCTTTCGAGGCAGGTGGTAGAACCACTGGGCTAAACTCCTGGCCCTAGGGACCTTTATATTTGTAGTTAGATGAAGTGTGAGTCAGTTTGTGCCATAATCTGAAATGTAAGCTGTTTCTGTTTACTGGAAATGTCATGTAAGGAAGCCTAAACAAACAATTACAAGTGCTGAAAAATTAAGAATTTAGAAGTTTTTTGTTTTTTTGGGTTTTTTTGGTACGGGGGATCGAACTCAGGACCTCATGCTTGTGAGGAAGGCATGGTGCCACGAATTTAGAAACTTACTAGATATGAACTAGTAAAAACACACTAAATCAACATTTATTTGTTTTTCTATCTTTTAATTAAGAATTAGAATGCTAAAGTTACAAGTATGCTGCTTTTTATTTTGAGTGGAATTTTTTTCTGACTTTCCCATTAGAAGAATTAGGATATAATAGTGGATTTATAGATACTGATTTTTTTGTATGAGAAATTAGATCATAGTTTTGAATTAAGAGTTTTTGGAGGAAGGGGGAACACAATTAGATGAAATTTGGATCATTGTGGGATATCAGGGATGTGTACTTGCTCTAGGTGTAATATTAGTTTTTCAGAATCACAAATATAACATGAAGTTACCTCTTAAAGTGCAGCTGGCTGTTGCTGCCTTGAAACCTGAAGTATTTTTTTGTGGTTGTTTATCTTTTCATACCCATATGTGAAAATGCTTAACAGTTGGTCAGGGTTAACAGAACTTTGTTGCTCCATGTTACTTGCTTCTCCATTTTTGAAGAGGTTCTGCAGCACCCATTGTCTTTCACCCTGTTTGCCTCCTCTCCACACATTGTCTCAGTGTTTTCATTTTTGATTAGGATTAAAACACAGTTTGAGTTATTTCCCATGCCACCTTTTCCTCTGTGGTGAGATACACCTCTTGGGGAATTCACAAATGACTTACTGAGCATTTGTGATTTTTTTTTTTTTTATTTCCTGCATGGTCAGATGGGCTTGAAGTAGGGGTATCAATGATCCCCTAGTGTTATTATTCCTCTGCTTGATAGCTAGCTTTGGGTTTATCCTGATGGGACTATTTCTAAATCATTTTTTAAAAAAACTGTCAAGGTCTAAGGAACCTATTTAGACTTTTTTGCCTTCAAACTCCATTGAATCCTATAGAAAAGATTTTTTTTTGGTACCAGGGATCGAACTCCAGTCCTTGTGCTTGCAGGGCAGGTAGTGGAATCACTGAGCTAAATCCCCGGCCCAACATTTTTGTTTTGTGTCATTGAGCTTTAAAGGTCAACAAGCCATTTTAATATCCCAATCCTTTTTATTGAGAATGATAATTGATAATTGTGACCTAAAATGTGGATGGTTATTACATAGTCTGGCTATTTATACTTCAATAGTGAGTATATTTTCTAAGAGTCATTAAACAGTGTGAGCATTTGAGTAGTTACAATAGGAACCTTGAGGTTATGTGGAATTTGTCTTTTTTACCTTAGTTTTAATAAGTTTTAATATGAGAAAATGAAAAAATGGAAACAAAGTCTTTGTAAACATGGAGGGATAGGGTTGAAGGGAGGGCAGGGGAATGGGAAAAAATAAGAACCAAGAAAGATTATGTAAAGGTGCAAATTTCTAATGATGAATGTCATTATATTGTATACCTAAAATGTACCAATAAAATTAATTTAAAAAATACCTTAGTTTTAATATGAAGCTGAGTACTTGGTCATCTAATTAGATAGTCTTTTTGGAGACACTTTCTACCCTGCTTTTCTCCCCTGGAAGTATCATTATAGATTTTTCTTGTTATAAAAGTAACACATTCATCTTGCAAATCAAATTCAAAAACTACTTAGCTCTTAAGAGTTTATTTCTAAAAATTGAACTGTTCTATGATATTTATTACTTCAGCTTTAAATGTGATTGTGGAATGCCTTTATAGATTTAAAATATAAAATAGAATTAAATATAAACTATATGGTTAAGAATGATGGGCCTCTCGAAGAGTCATTTTTAAGGTATGTTTAATATTCCTTTTTCATTCTTATATGTTGTGAGTAATACACTGATTCTTATGAATACTGGTAATTTCCTTTCACTCTGAAAACTTATATACTATCAAAGTGATAAGAATTCAGAGTGCAAAAAAATAGGAAAAATCTACTCCATAGTGTTTCAGTCCAGAAGTCTTAAAAATAACTAAACTTTCCATTAAAGTCCTTTTGAACATCCATTCAGGGAGCATACTGTCCCAAAATAAAACACATGAGGTGTTGTCCTTGACGTCGTGGGGCGAGGGGGATAAAACAACATAGTACAAAAATATTAAAAGCAATTAATGGGATCTGTTGAATTCAACTGCCAAGATTTTTGCACTAAAATCACATCTTCCTTATTATTGAAACGTGAAATTATAGCCAGCTCTTGCAGTGGTGACATTGTCTTAGTTACTTTTCTTTTTGCTGGAACAAAATACCTGACATCCACAACTTAAAAGAGCAAAGGTTTATTTTGGTTCAGTTTGTAGAGGTTTCAGTCCATAGTTGGCTCCAAGGCAGGACAGAGTGGCAGAGGAGAAACAGTCCATGGCATGGTGGGAAGCAGAACAGAGAATGAAGGGAGAAGTGGGGAAGAGATAAATCCTCCCAGGCCACACCCCCAGTGACCCACCTCTTCCAACCAGATCCCACCTCCTAACACCAAGTCAGCTATGAACCTATCAGTGGACTAATCCACTGATGAACTCAGTCACTCACCCATGATCCAGTCCCCTCCCCAAAGCCCCACCTGTGAGCACATGAAGCTTGGGGGGACATCTGGCTATAAACCCTAACAGATATATAATCCATTCTCTTCATTGCTTTTTTTTTTTTTTTTGTACTGGGGATCAAACTCAGGATCTTGCGCTTGCGAGGCAGGCTGCGGAACCACTGAGCTAAATCCCCTGCCCTCTACATTGCTTTTTTGATGTGAACTGAAAACCATTATATACTATGTTGTTAAGTGTTACAACCCGGTTTAGATGAATTAGTTTCCTGGGGGGATTTATCACGGGTGAATTCAAAACAAATTCTCTCAGGAATTTATGTTTATAACAAAAACAGACTTTGATCATGGACTGCTTTCCCCATTCAAATGAAAAAAAGTTAAATAATTTTTTGAAAAGTTTATTGTACATCTGTGAGTGTAATTAAAGCCCATTTATTCTTCAAAGATTTTGATTATAGCAGAAAGGTTAATATATCTTATGCTAACTACACATTAAAGCAAATTTCACATATGGGACAATTAGAAATATTAATTCTCAAATGTGAGAATGGTAACCTGAAAATTCTGTATTCCTCGGGTGGTCAGGAAAATAATGGCCCTTCATCATGTGCAAATTTTAAGAACCTGTGAATGTGTGACTCTACTAATGTTGCAGATGTGATAAATGTTAAGGAGGTAAAGATGGGGGAGACAGTTCTCATCTATCTGAATAGACCTGATATAATCTAATTAATCATTAAGAGTTGAGAACCAGTGCTTGCTTTGGCAGCACACATACTAAAAGTTGAGAACCTTTCCCAAGTTTGGTCAGGGAGATATACATGATCACAGAAGATTGGTCAGAAAACTACAACAGTGCTGACTTTGAAGATGGAACATGGAGGCCACGAACCAAGAAATGTGGTTGATCTATAGAAGCTGAAAACCGATAAGGAAGCAATTCTTCATTGCCCCTCAAAGGATCACAGCCCTGCCAACTCCTTGATTTTAGCCCTTTGAGACCTGTGTCAGATTTCTGACCAATAGAACTGTAAGATGTTGTTTTAAGCTAGTAGTAATTTGTTATAGTAGCCATAGAAAACTATACATCTATTTTTTTTTTTTTTGGTACCGGGGATCGAACTCCGAACCTTGTGCTTGCGAGGCAGGCGGCGGAACCACTGAGCTAAATCCCTGGCCCTAATACACCTGTTTTTGTGTTTGCAATTTGTTGAGTAAAATTATTACTGAAATTTAAAATTCTGTGAAGGAACAAAAGCTATTTGGTTACATTTTAAATCTTATGAATAAGTCATTTTTACTAATGTATAAATTAGTACAATTAATTTTGCACTTAAATAACAATGGATTCTATATGGTCTTGGAACTATGATTTTCTTTTTTAAAATTAAGTGGCCCAGTACTTCCATTATTTTAGGAATATAGTAGTCATTCAATAATTAATGAAAAAATTACATAGTCACCATTTGCATTAGCTGTTAAAGGTGGAATTTTTTTTTTTTGGTACTGCAGATTGAGCTTGGGTCCTTGCACTTGCGAGGCAGGTGGCAGAGCCACTGAGCTAAATCTCCGGCCCTAAAGATGGAATTTTGGAGAATGGTTTGGGGGATTTGTATGACTATAGCTGTTTATCTCAGACAGAAGTGTCTTCAAGCTTTTGACAGATGCTTCCTGCATTTCTAATTCATCACGTTTGACAGTTGTCAATGAATTACATAAAGGCTTATAGGACTTGAACGCCTGAGCATAACTGAGTTCATCTTTGTCTTGATACTGGCATTAAAAAGCAGTGGTGATGGAGTTTGAATCCTTCAGATCACAGTTTCCCATTTTTTCAGTTGTAAAATGAGAAGATTCAAGATGTTATACTATATAGGAAGAAGTCTAAAGGTCACAGTAAATACCTACAATGAAACAGTAAATATATATATGTTTTAATAGCTTTTAAGTTGCTTCGCTACTTGACCAGTACATTGGGACATTCAATCAGAATCTGTTTAAATTAGCACTTGGGATATAGGTTCAAAGAGCTTACCATCATGAGGCTTATTGACCCAGAGGAGGAATGGAAATCAAGCAAATAATTACAACTGTTGAGAAGTAGTACAAGGTGCTGTAGGATTGATAATAACCTCCTGTAGTCTAGGTAAAGATACCATCTCTGAGACGAGGGAGTTCAGAAAAGAAGAGGGAAAAGGCTTTAACACAGTGAGAACGACTGGAACAGAGAAAATCCATAATCCCTGGGAAAGTTTCCAGGAGATCAAGATGGTTAGGCTGGCAGAGGTCAGATCTTGTAAGGGTCCTCTTAAAGGATTTTGGAAACTCAGCTGTCATTTGCAGAATGGATTGGAAGGGACAACAATTGAATGCTCATGTGGAGGGCTGATTGAGCTGTCAAAAGTGCTAGCTTAGGGCCGGGATGTAGCTCAGTGGTTTCGGTGCCTGCCTCACAAGTGCAAGGTCCTGAGTTCGATCCCTGGTAACCCCCCCCCCCCGCCCAAGTGCTGGCTTATACCAGAGTGGTAGCAAAAGGAACGGAGAGTAAATGAATCCAGAGATACTTAGGAGGTAAACTAGAAGGATTTAGATATTGACCATATATAGGACGTCACAGGGGGAAAAGGGCTTGTTGAGGAAATAAAATAATCCTGTGAATGAGAAACTCATTCCTATCCATGTATAGGGGAAAGAGAAAACCTAGTTTATTATTGAGTAGGCATTGAAATATTTTGTACACATATCAGAAAGCTCAAAAATGACTACATAATTAGACACTAAATCTCCCACAGTTATTCAGACAAGCAGAAGAAAGTACATAAATTTTTCATTTCCTTGAGAAAGAAAAGGGGCTGCCCTTTGTGACAGTTTCTACATCTTATGAGAGACACTTGAACTAATTCCAGAGGTTCTTTTTTAACATATCTAGAGTTGACTTGGCATGTGACCTTGAAGATATTATATCTTTATGCTGTACAAACTGAAGACTGAGTTTAATCCCCAGAGAGATTTATCTTTGTTCCAAGGGTTAGACTCAGATTCACTGTCTCTTCAAGGAAACACTCTTAAGAAAAGTGAAGGAGAATAAAATGATCTTTTATAAATGGAGAAAATCATTTCCTGAGTCCTCAGTGGTGGATGGTGCCATTTATTGAGGTTGGCTTTTCTGGAGGAGGAGCAAATTTGGGAAAATGTTAAATAGCCAGTGCATTCTGAGATGCATTGGCAGTATAAACAGCCATGTAGGCTAAGGATGTTTAGTGCCTACCCACAGACAGCTGGAGACCAATGCCTGGGAATAGACTGGGTTGCTTGGGTGCTAAAAGGCAGGTTGGAGAAGAGAGGAGGTCATGGGTTTTTTTTTTTTTTTTGTATAAACAAAGAGTTTACACAAATAAATTACCCAAAATAGTTGGTGCTAATGTCAGAATCACCGTGCCCAACATTTCCATCTTTTGTTTACTTTTCCTGGATAATAGAGTAGGAACTTGACGTTACCCACCCTTGGAATCTAGACTTCTCTTTTAAGTGGATGTGCTTAGGTGGTTCCCCTCATACCTTCTTTCCTCCTTGTTTATTGAATTGCGTCTTCAGACTGTCTTTCTCTATCTCTGTCTCTGTCTCTCTCTCCGAGTAGGTGATACGGGATTGAAGACTTAGCTACATATTTGGCACTTTTTTATTTTGAGACAGAGTCTTACTAAATTGCCTAGGCTAAGCTCAAACTTAAGCTCCTCCTGGCTAGGTTGCCTTGTCTGGGCTCAAATGGGCGCTCCTGCTGCCTCAGCTTCCCAGAATCTGGGATTACGGGTGTGCTTTGCCACAACAGGTCTCTTAACTGTTGCTCTGTACTCAGACATGCTTCTGTTCCCTTTCAGTGAGTGTGTCCTATCCTGCTATCTTGTTCTCTGTTTTTGAACTTTGCTTATTTGAAAATGTTTTCAGTTGCTTCCACATGTTACTTTTAGATGTTTATTCCCCTGCACAGTTAGGTATCCTTTTACTGGTGTATTCATTTGGTCTGCCTGGACTGAGGTAGGTTTTGAGGCCATAGCACAGATAACTCTTCTCTCCCAGGAGAGTGGGTGGTGGTGGTAGTAGTGGAGAGTAGTTTTGCAAACTGGAAGTAGAGGCCATGGGGAATTGTCATTGGAAAAAAAATACCTGGCTGTGGGACCCAGGTACCCAGGAAGGGAAATGCATTTGATGATGATCTTTAAAAAAAAAGTTTATTACAGTGCTTTACCTGGTTTGTTCTTAATGGTGCTGGGATTCAACTCAGGGCCTTGAGCATGCTGAGCATGCCCTCTACCACTGATCTGTATTCCCAGCTCCATTGATGATGATCTTAATAAAGCAATGGCTACATATTTAAAAAGGGGGTGGCTGTTTGACTCAACAGATTGGAAAATGAAATAGAGCAGGAATTGTTTGTATTCACAAAAGTACTTTGATGTACTGCAAAGTAGGGACCATGTTTGTCCTTGATTGCATCATACAATTCAGTTGCATGGACCTTGGGTTGAGGGCAGCTTTCCTGAAGCAGTCTTCTTTGCTGGTAGGTTCTGCACCACTCTGAGAAGCAGAGGTTCTTGCTGAGAGGCACTTTGGGAATGGGGTTTGGCAGATAGAAAAATGGGATGAGGTGGCATTCAGGGTCTAGTGGTTGTGAACTGAAGTATAGATACTAACAAGAGAAGGCAGTGAGGACTTGGGTAGAGATTTTAGCAACTCACAGTGTGAAATATTTGGTACACTTATGGTAGATTTTAATGGTTTTATCTTAGATGTTTCTTCTGCTATGAAAGTGTCGGTTAATAATTTACCCTTCCCGAGAGGTAGCAGCAGCTATCTTGCAGTGTAAGCAAGCATTCTTGATCTATCACTGGCCAGGAGCCCTGTTGGTGGTGACATGAGTACCAAGTGGCCGTACTTCAACAAATGGAAGCTTGGGAGAGCTGAGTAAGGCAGGGATATTTGGAGTAATTCACTTCAAGTGATATCTGAAGTAATAGATTACTCCAGCTACTCATCGGCTCTGTATGAAAAAGAATTAACCATGTATTTTTTTTTTTTTTTTGGAAAAAGTTTATTTTGAAGTAGTGTGGAGTTCTACATGGAGGAGAGGGTGGTGGTAGGAAAGTAGATTATTTTAAGGAAATATTTATGAAACTTCAGAGAAAGGATAAACTGGACTTGCTGACTGGTACCTGGAATATATTTTTATTGTCTAGCCAAATATTGGGTACAGCTGCAAGTGTAAGACTTGCCCATTGTCAGTGTGATTATTAATGTCAAAACCTGAGTCCTTACCCCCTGGCGTGCACTTAGTTTTGTTGCAATAGTGAACACTTCACTGTAGATTTAAGTCCTATTTATCTGAGTTCTATTTCCCCATTTAGTCACTGAATAATACTGTAGTGTTGGCATGTTAAGTTTTGTAATTTGTTTTCCTGTGTGAAGAGAGCTTTTCTTCTACCAAATGTTTACTTCTGGATACTTTTTTTAGTTGGGAGTTATGTCATTACAAAGATTTACAGTTATTTAATAATGATTTATTGTAATTTATTCTGCCAGCTGTGGCACATTTTCAGTGGAATTTGTAAATCATATTTTTATAGAAATTTATCAGGACATGCATTTCAGGATTTAGTAAAATAGACTCTAAAATCTTTTTGAAGTGAGTAGTTTTATGCTAACACATTTGGGATTAAGCTGTACCTTAACAACCATTGTTAATGTTCAATCCTCTGCCCTGTCTCTTCCACAACCACTCAAAAGAGGAGGCTTTGAGATCTGTTAAAGTACACAGTTTCTGGGCATCCACTTTGCTTCCTTGCTGTTAATATCATGTTATATTTGACCTGGGATATTTACACAACAGTAAGAGACATGGAAATGTCCTGAAATTAGACTTTGTGTGGTTCCATAAGTTTTAATTATGATTAAAATGTGCATCCCCAATAAAAACAGAGTAGAATCCAGTAGGTTGTGATCCTTTTGAAGCCTAAGTATCAGATTTTCTCTTCTTTTCAGAGCTCACTGGCTGTTAACCATGTGGAATACATTTTGCTCTGGCTGACTTGCCAACTCATACTCCTGCAATTTCTTTGTTATATACAAAGATGGCATTTTTTTTCTCTTTATAAAAAAGATTGAGATCTTGTTTACTTGATGGTACGCATCTCTTGGGAGAGGGGTGGAACCCAGAAAAAAAGAAAAGTGCACAGGTTCTTTAACTTCTGTTTAACTTCTTTAAAGTTTGGCATTTTGAGAAGCTGTCTTTGAAATATATGATTGTGAAGTCATTTTTTTGTAAAAATGATTTGTTCTCTCAAGACTGCATGAGAATTTTAGTTCTAAGATTACACTACTAATTCACATCTTCAGTCAGCTGGTGGTTGTATGTACAAAAATGTGAAACATCTCTTTTGACTGACTACTGTTCTCTGAACACAGTGACTTTATTGATTAGATGTTTTAATATGATAAAGACAGTCTAAATGTTCCTTGAAGCTGAAATTTCAGGTGCTGCTTAATTGTAATAAAGCAGGAGACTTTGCCTGAGCCATGGTGGAAGTGAGATCATTTGAAAACACTGCAGCCTGCAAATTTTTGTAGTAGCTTAAATTTGTTTAATTGTGTTAAGTGCTAATAAAACAAAATGTGACAAAACAGCCAAAACAACCATCAGAAATGTAAAATCTTCCCCATTTAGCTGTTTCCTTGTTCTCAAACCGTGTCAATTTTTTAAGATTTAATTTCTAAAAATATTCTTAGGAATATCACAAAACACTTAATTTTGTCTTCAGATGGGAATTCAAGGCACAATAGTTTAAAAACTGAATTTTTATCATATTAAAATGAAACTATTTAAAAGTAAATAGTTAATGATATTGTTAGAAGGTCACTTTGAGTTAATATTTCTAGAAAAATTGGTAACTTCATGTGATTTACAGCTCTTCACAATATTTGTTGATTTTTATTTTGAGAAAAATAAATCTGTAACAGAGAAATTGGAAGGCAGGGAGATGTCTTGAAAGGTGACAGATGCACTCTTTTTGAGGGATCTCTTGGCTGGGACTTTGTTTTCTTGACAGCAGTTAGCAGTTGTGTGAAAAAGACACGAAGGATGATTGAGCTCCTTAGATTACATTTTTTCATCTAGTACAAGCACTCACAGTTTACTAGGGATCTTTACTAAGTATGAATGCAATAGGAGAGCATATTTAAGGGCAGTTTCATAGGTTTGGACTTAGTCTGGATATCAGCAGTGCTTTAAGTTTCTTCTTTTGGGCTTACTTGCAAAGCTGTTTTTTGAAGGGGGGATGTGGTACTAGGAACTGAAGCCAGAGCCTTCCCACTGAGCTGCATTCCCAGCTCATTCATTCATTCATCCATTGACAGGGTCTCACTAAATCACTAAGTTGCCCAGGCTGGGCTTGAATTTTGCCTCAGCCTCCCAGGATGGTGGAATTACAGGTGTGCATCATCACACACAGCTGCAAAAACTTTGTAAATAACAAAAAAATTGGCATGGTTGAGGGATAAATACATATGTTTTTATTTTGTGAGTAAAATTTTACTGACTGTGGATTGTTTGAGAGATGAGGTAGACCAGAAGAAAAAGAGCTCTGTGCTCAATTGGCAATGCCTGCCAGCATTGCAGAGGGAACAGTTAGTGGGAGCACACCATGAATTTATATCCTTAGCATAGGAACTCCTGATACTATAATCATCCATCCATCCATCCTGTGTTTATTCCTGAATGCAAGGCAGCCTGCCAAATATGGTAAGAATATGGAGGTAGTAAAACATGTATTTGCTATCAAACTTTGATGAATAGGTTTAATTGTTCATTAACAAAAAAATGAAATAGGACAGGTAACATTTATTCAAGAATATGTTACGTAGTTCAGAGATACTGAGTATACAAATCTGGCAGATTCCAAGCTTGTTTGAGACAGCACTTACATTTACTGATTGAATATGCCAGGCATTCTGGAGAGATACCCATTCCTATCTGACATGGATAGATGATTCCCTTGTCAAGTGTATAGACAACATAAGTCTCTCGAAGGCAAGGCAAAAGTAGGAGGTGCTGTAAAAAATGACATGAGCAGCTCAAAGTGACAGTTGGATACCAGTCAGGACCATGTGGTAGAGAATAGAAGATAGAGCATAATTTCAGTGTTCAGCCATTTTTTTAACTTCAGAAAATATTTTTCAGGGCTGGAGATTTAGTTCAGTGGCACTGCACCTGCCTCGCAAGTGCAAGGTGTCCTGAGTTTGATCCCTGGAAAATATTTTCAGGTAGAAATATTTTAACTATGTACATATATTGTTACTTATTCTTTAACTCTAAAATTCATTCAAGCATCAGTTCTTATGAATTTCTTAAAAAACAAAGC
Source organism: Heterocephalus glaber (assembly GCF_053883595.1). Lineage (NCBI taxonomy): Eukaryota > Metazoa > Chordata > Mammalia > Rodentia > Bathyergidae > Heterocephalus > Heterocephalus glaber. The sequence goes on from NW_028258317.1 coordinate 35,468,231, forward strand.
AAAACTCTTAAATTATTGATTTGCTTTTGAGAATTACGTATTCCAGGTCCTTAGGTTCTGCGACAAACTGTTCGTTTTCTGTTAGTGTCTATGTTAGTCTTGGGTGTTTAGATATTTGCGTGTACCCAGAAAACAAACTCCCTTGCTCTGGGAGCCTGTATTCTAGAGGAGTCTAGACACAAAACAAGTAAGTCTTAATTCTTCTGACACACCTTGCATACTTCATAGTGAAACACTTATGATTGGTTGGCTTTTGGCATTGCTGGAAAGAAATACCTGGCAGGCATTACTTCAAGAAGGAGAGGTTTAATTTGACTCCTGGGCTCAGGAGTTTCAGGCCGTGGGAAGTTGGCTCCAAGGCAGAAACACACTGGGAAAGTATAAGCAGAGGTAGCAGGGAAGGAGAGAGGGCTGGAAAGAGCCCGAAGGGACCAGCACTTCTCCAGAGGTCAGGACCCCACATCCAATAGCCCGCTGGGCTGTAAGTGCCCTTACAATCCAATTGCTTCCCTGGGAATCTCTCAACCCAGTCAGGGTGACAAGAAGGATTAGTGCACACAAGTTCTATTATTTTACTTTTTTGTTCATAAACTTAAAGTGCAAATTTCAAGGCCTTTACAGTTTGCCTGCATATTCTGTTTCTAATCTCATTTCTTATTAATGCCCTTCATCTATCCAAGGAATAGTGTTTCTTTTTAGTTACTTTTATTCATGCTTCACTGTCTAAGAATGTTCTTTTTGTTTGCCTTGTAATATTCTTTCTAGCCCAAGAAACTTGGCCCATATCCCTTTTATGACCAAATTACTGTGGTCATGGAAGTAATGTAGCCATTATGTTTCTTTAGTAAGAGAGAACAGTTATTTACATCTTTTAACCTTATATGTTTGTATTTAGTCTCTCCAGCTATACTGTGAGTAAGGTAAAGTTGGAGGACCTTGTTACACTGTGCTAATGTAAACACAGTTGAGAACTAGACAGAAACAGTGCTCTGAGCACCCTGGACTGATACAGCTTCCAAGCTCAGATACTAAGAGTCTAAATTGGGAATTCCCCTACATTTTGCTTAGGACCTGAAAATCTGAAACTATATTTGGTTGGCAGGGCCATCATTGTACTGTATATTAATTTTATTTATTTTTTTAATTCCTAATATATACATCTTGTAAAAAGTGGGGGAGGAAAAAGAATATAGAAGCTTAGAGAAAACAAATTTCTTTTGGCTTTTGGGGTATGGCTGGATTGTAGAACACCTCCCTAGCATACATGAGAACCTGGGTCCAATTCCAAGCACTTCAAAAACCCCCCCAAAAAAACCAAAATTTGTATTTCTCTTCAGAGGGAATTTCTTTCTATCAGATTCTCGAAGGTATTTCTATAAGTAGCTTAGCCTGAATAGAGAAGTATTTATTACCTCCTTCCTAGTTTTCTCCTCCCCACCCCTGTCCTACTTTCTCTTTCTTCCTTTCTCTGAAACTTAAATGGTCACACATGGTCTTACTGTTTTAGATCTTGCCTTTTACTCATGATTTACTTGGAGGTGCTTCTTATCAGTACTGGAGGACTTTTCTCATTTTAAAAAATATTTTATTGGTGTATGTTTGAAATACATAATGGTTATATTCATTTCGGAGAATTGGTACATGTATATAACTTAGTAACAACTTAATACTCCTTTGGAAAGATTCATAGTAAAATAACGTGACAAATTCTAGAAATGGAAAGAAGGCAGATATTAGCTATATAATAAGTAATTACAACTAATTACAAAGGATAAAATGGTAGATTGTTGAATTTAAAAAATTGTGCATTCCCAGATTTTCTTCATTTATCCACCTAGGCAAATAAAATCCCAAGCCTTTAGAAGTCCTAAAGTTACCACTCCATCGATGTCCAAAATTTAAAAAAAATCAAGAAAGATGTATACTGCTTAAAGACATAGGACAATATGTCTTTGAGAAAATTTTTGTATAAAATTGTAAAGTCCTAGAGAGGCAATGTAGGATGTTGGGATGAAGACATGTTTGGAAATCAGACCAACTTGATCTTAAATTCCCACTTTGACACTTACGTAAGTGGCCAAGTGACTTAACTCTCTAGTTTCAATTTCCTTACTGGTAAGATGAGAATAATAATAATACCTATCTCATAGGACTTGTATAAAACATATGAAGGAAATTTTATGCTCTGTACAGTACCTGGCACACAGCAAGTGCTAAATAAATACGTATAAAGTAACATTCCTCTAGAGTCTTTGCCTGTACGGAATGATTAATTTCCTAAGAGCTCTGGATGCTGTTGATCTTACTGTCACTTTATCTTACAAGAAGTATCACAGTGCCTTGTATCTAATAAGAACTCCAAACTTATGCATACATTTATTTTGTTCTTTAATTCTCAAGTGTATGGCTTGGTTTTGAGATTCTAGAAAGAAGTACAAGGGCATACACTTGATGATAAGTACCATATGAACATCCTAACTTATCCAAATGTGGATTCTAACTAATGCTTGTGAAAGTTTAATAACTGGTTCCTTGGCTTATACAAATGAGGCTCTCATTTGTAGCATTTGCTGATTGTTGTTGGTAAGTACTGTCAACATGGCCCATTTCAAGTTACCAGTGTTGAAGACTACTTGATCGTAAACTTCCTGAAAATTTAATAGCTGATCTCACAAATAAGTGAGAACATCACTGGTATACTACTGGATTCTCCACCCTTGGGGCCACGGCTTTGAACTCACTGCAAAAGCAGTCTGGGAGAGGGAAGCCCTGAGAATGGCTCAGGCTCTGTCATCAGCTCTCTTTCTTACTCGTCTCTATTTTTTTGGCTGTGTAGTGGAGCGATAAGATTAGGTCAATTCCATAAAATTTCTTGGTACAACCTTAGAGTTCTACATAGTTGTCTCAGGCTGTTGATGCCAAGGGGCCTAGGCTTAATACTTTTGCCCCATATATTTAATATTAGTACCTCTTTAAAAAAGGTCTCCAGTGGTTACAAAAAATGTTTGAAAACTACTGTTACTGAAATAGCTATCACGAAGCCCAGCTCTATAATTTTAGCAGAGAACGGGCATAATAGAAAACATTCTTAGCATTTCACATTTTGTTTAACTATGACTTTAATTTCTGTGTGAATAAATTTCCATTTATGCTAGATTAATGTGGAGTGAGTTACAGGCTAGATGTCACAAACTCAAATGGCTTTAGTTACCACACAAATGGAGGAACTGAGGGAAACACCTGTGGTGTAACACATTGGGAACTAGTGGGACTGTGCCCACCCGAGAGTGCGTGTTGGAGACCAGCTTCTCTCGTCATGAGGGAACGTAGATCTTGTTTACTGTAGATTTAGTTCCATGACAGCTCGCCTTTTGCCTTTCTCTACTGCCCCTCCAGTAGCAGTTAATCTGTATCTTTTTAAAAAATTTCTTGAATGTCACATGCTGGCCATTAATTAAGCACACATGAACACTCACGTGCTCTCACTTCAGGAGCCCAGGAAAACATATCTGAGGCCAGAGTTGGCCGGTGGGCTTCTAGTGTGAAGTCCCCTTTTACACACCTTCATGTGTAGCAACTCTATCTACAAGTGCTTGTGCATTGGGCACTGCTTAAATCTTGCGTGCTAGTCAAAATATTTAGTCTTCATGACAGTTCTGTGAACTAGCACTATTATTGCCATTTTAGAGATAAAGAATTTGGGCTAAGTAACTTGTCAGGGTCACACAAATAGAAGTTCCACAGATAGTCACATACTCGTGATCTCACTTCAGATGTGGTGTTAACTACGAGGCACACAGTATCCCTGGATATATTTGTTCTGCACATGCTGTAAACAGTGCATAAGCAACTAAATCTGAGGGCCAGGTAGAGACAGTTGTAGAATACCAGCTCCTCAGTGTACAGTGACATGCTTGGTGCATATATGCTGGATATGGTAAATCACTGGAGTGCTATGTACTTTCATACTTTCTAAGATTTTTGTGATAGAGTGAAATGAGTGTGAAAAATTCACAGAATGTTCATATTTCTCTTTGCTACCAACTAGACATCCCGAGCCTTGGGGCCAACATTGTGTCCAAGGGCAAAAGTTTTCTTTCTTCTCGTTTGCCATATTTAAGCCCCACCCATGGAAAAGCTCCAAGTCCTGAGTGATGATTGCTTCCTCTGGGCAAGGGTATGAAGAATAAAAGTAAATCTAGCAGGAGGAGTAAATCCCAAAAGACAGAGATAAGTACTTGAGGTCAGAGACTGTGTCTTTTATAGTTTGTCTACATACCAAACTCATTAATATGAATAATCAACTTAGCAGTAGTGGTTGTAGTAGCAAAAATAATACAGAGAAACTAGTCTTGCCCCATGTTTTTACTTTGGTGGTCATGATTTCCAGGATTTGGGGAGGTCTTTTTGAGAAAGTGATGTGAGAGCAAGTCGCTCCCATGTTTCTCCTTTATTTCTACTTCTTTTTCCTACTCACATAAAATATTTTTCAACCTTAAAAACTACAGCCTATAGGGGTAAAACTATAACAGTGTGAAAAAAAAATCTATATATTTATCCATTTAGGATTTCCCCTGGGGGGTGTTGGAATACCGTTTGACACCATAAACCTCTTTATGGTTTGTTCACTTGGTGTGGAGTGGGTGAGAAGAAAAGAGCCAGTCCCTTTGGCAGTGTTCTCCCCCATCTATACCCATTATGTGAATGGAAAGAACCCAAAACCTTCACTTTCAGAACTGTATCTCAGCCTCTGGCTCCTGGAGGAAGCCAGTGTGGTTCCGATGTGGGCTGGGAAAAGTGGTTTGCATTGGCATCTGCTTTGCGGGTGCCTGGGTGCTGGAGCACTCTGCTGTGGGTTACAGATGCTTGCTCTCCAGTGCTAATGTGGCCAACATGTGAAACCATGGCACCCGCAATGCTGCACAGAGGTCCACGCCTCTGATAGTCTGAGAAGTAACTCCCAGCTGAAGGAGTTCTTCCTTGAGGACTGGAGTACATTCCGGAGCAGAAGGTCCTCCGAGGGGTGGAACCAGTGACGAGATGCCTGCTGTCCTTAGACCTGGTCTGTGTCACAGGTGTCTGTAGGTTTGGGAGCTTTAACCAAAAGGAGAGCGAAGTGAAGCAAAGCAAAACAAGTTCCTCTATATCTTAGGTTCATGAATTCCAAATCCCATGCTGTGCATGTAGCAGAGAGCTTGGACCTGCGAGTCATTCTGCGACTATTAGTGGCACTTGTTACCTGGCCCACTTGAGGGTGTCTTAGAAATGTCTCCATCATTCTTTATTTCCCTGGCTCTCTGTAAGGATGGTAGAACCAGAGGAAACTATACACTAGAGAAAGGATGTGCACATGGGGTTGGGTGGCACTTTCCGAGTTCAGTAACCAGGACTCTTCAGGGCACGAGGGATTTTTGCCCATTCTCTCTCCTGAGGCTTCTGCTTCCTTGTAACAGTGTTCTTGAGAGAACTGGGATATTTCTATCCCCCATCCAGTTAGTGAGGCAGTTTTCTCATTCAGATACAATTTCCAGTGAAATAGTAGCTTATAAGAATCCAGAAGTTAGTTTATTGACTCTTATTGCACTTCTGAGTACCTACTAAATAATTTATTAGTCTGATGGATATGTGGCTACCTAACTATGGGGCATGAAATATGCACTGTTTTTCTAATACACTGTAGGGAGACCTGTTTATAAAGTATTTAGTATTGGTTTTATAATGCACTGTTGACAACAGGAGACCACGAAGCTCAAAGATCAATCTCATTTTGGCCCACAGTATTAATGCTGCTTTATAAAGCTCTGTGACAGGTCACTTAGAAGGTGGTCCTTACAGAAAGGGCTCTGTTAGGAAGACAGGCTGCAGCACTGCCATCACAGCAGATGAGTGTCTTCACCAGTGTCCCTGAGGTGACTCTGGCAGCTGCTGCTTTTGGCCAGGTGATAGAACCCATTATTTCCATGTTCTCTAAACGGGTTCTGGAGTAAAATGCAGAGTTCTGCTAATGCGGCTCTTGCTAACTGGGCAGAGTTTGTGTAACTTTGGATCGAAGTTGCAGTCCTGGGGTTGGGATCAGGCAGTAAGGAGAGGAGCTTGACTCTCCTCAGCTGAGTCTTGGGTTAGTGAAGTGATTCTCTTCCCCATCTCCTGTTCCTTCACTGAAATCTCCTATGTGACACAGTATAAAGTGTTTTTGATTTTTGTTTGCTTTGGCTAATTTCCTTAGCCAGAAATAAATTTACAGACATTTAGAGACTCTGTATAGTAAACACTTAGAATTGTGGTATGTCTAAATAAAAAACAATTTAATCCAAAATCAGTTCTCAGCTTTTAAATTTCTTAATAAGCACTACTTGCTATGAAAATGCTGTGTAATTTTTTTTTTTTTTTTTTTTTTTTTTTGGTACCAGGGATTGAACTTGGGTCCTTGCCCTTGCACAGCAGGCGGCAAAACCACTGAGCTAAATCCCCGGCCCCAGTGCTGTGTAATTTTTACAGTACACTGCTGCCTCTTAAGAGTGTGTGTTTTGGAGTGGGGCATTTTTCTCTTTGCATTCAGAACTCCATAATTGTTCTGAGCCTTCTACCTCCTAAACTGAGAATTACTCTGCCTTGAATCCATTCAACTTGGTTATGACTTCCTGTGCTTTTTGGGGAATCATGACTGAGTTATTTCTGCTACTCAGCTTTTTTTTAAAAAAAAAAATTCATTTCTCATCGATCCTGAGTGTCATCTCATCCTCTGTGCGTGGACCAACCCTTTTCCCCCAGATAGTCCTTGATTTCACCCTATCATATCTCCCTTAGCAGAGAGCCTCATCTTTTCTTTTCTGAGATGATTATTTCTCTTGTACAACAACCATTTATTGAGCATGTATTCTGTCCTTCAGGTCACCAAAGATAAGTGAGCTCTCTCTAATTTAGCAAGTATACAGTTTTGGTGAGGGGAGATGGGTACTAAGCTGGCCTTCTTACAGGAGTGTTCTTCATATATGTATTTCTTTCTTTTTTTTGGTACCAGGGATTGAACTCAGGACCTTGTACTTGTAAGGCAGGCATGGTGCCACTGAGCTGCATTCCCAGACCCATATATGTATTTCTTAACCACAGAATTTTAAAATACATTTTACCTTTGGTTTCTGAGGGAAAAAAATCTATTTTTATCCCTTCAGAGCCACCTTTTCATTCATGGTTCTTGACCATTTTCTCTTCTGGTACCCTTTTATATCATTTTCCCTCTGACTTGGGTCTTCAGTATTCTTTTCTCTCCTAGCTTCTCCCACTTTACCTCTGTGAGACTTGTTTTTCATGTAGTGAAAAATTTTTAGTTCATTCGTAAAACTTCTCCTAGGTCCTGCTAACCTCGTAAGCCACCTTTCTTGTACTTTTGTTGCACAGTTTTTCCATGGTGTACTTTATCTTTTCTGCCTCTTTGTCTTTACAAATTGCGAACTTGGAATATGTATTCCATAGACCTATCAGTCTAATATAAGCTAACTGCTGTCCTACAAAATATATTTCTACAATATTTCTGTCACAAATATACCCATTTACCCAAACTTAAGAACTAATACTACAAACACATGTGAAATGCTGCAGGTTATCACTCAGTTTGTATGGTACCAGTCACTGCCGAGCCTCCCTATCTAGCTCTTCTTCTCCACGTTCCCCATGCAGTCTTCTGAATTTGGTATTTATCAGTCTCATGCATTTTGTCTTGTTTTTACCGTATTTACCTCTCTTCATTACTACATTTGGTTTCATTATGCCCTAAATAGAGCATTGTTTATTAGAACCTTTGAAACTCTTGACCAACCTACCTCCTGTAAACTTTCTCTTTCCCTGTCATTCAGAATGTTACTTGATATCCCTCTTAACTGCTCCCTCTGTCTTCTCCCTCAGTCACTCTAAGATGTGAACCCTGACTCTGTCCTCTACAACTTACACCCTGCCTGTGTAGACGGCTCCTACATCTGATGACTCAAGGTCTGTTTAGTGAACATTTCTAGTTGATTAGTCAACTGTATTATCTGCTGTTGCCCAAAGTGGGGTTGGTATATCTTCCTTCAAACCAGTTGGTCCCCATTTATATTGAGAGTATTACCATTTCCATTGCTCAGAATATCAGAATTTTGGTGTATTCGTTGACTCTTTTCATTTTTATCCACAACTTATGAGTCGCTCTTAGCCCCTTGATTTTATCTTCACAATACATTTTTTAACTCACTCTTTTTTCCCATTCCTATTGCTAGCAGTCATTTACCTAGTGTATTATGATAGCCTCCCAGTTGATCTCTTCACATCTTTCTTCTCACATTCCAGTTTGTGTGTCCTCCTGTTGCCGGATAAACCTACTTACAGTAATGATCATGCCATATTACTGAGAAACTTCCAGGCCTTTTGAGTGTTGGTGGATTACAGAATAAATGGGAACTCTTTACAGTGGAGTATAGACACCTTGCTATTATGATAGTTCCTAGTGACCATCCATAGTCATTATTGCTACACATCCTGCCTTAGTTCTGGTCAAACTGAATCACTTCTCTAGGAATGTTACCAGTTCTTTAGTGCCCAGACCAAAATCTGCTTAAAAGCTTTCTTTTACCACAATGGCTGCAAGGAATCTTTTTCTCATTCAGATAGGATCCCATGACTGTTTCTCTTACCATGTTATATTTTTATAGACGGTCATTTTATGCATGGTTTATCTTCTGTACTAGATTATAAACTTCATGTAAGTGAGGATTGTGCCTTAACTTTTGTGTTCCTACAGTTTTTTGTACCTGGCAAGTAAGGCCTTGATACATATTCCCTAACAGTGCCTAAAAGTGTTTAAGGTGACTGTATAATAAGTAGGAGTGAATAAGAAATTGTCCTGGGGGTGGAGTGCAGCATATAGGAGGTCCTGGGCTCACCCCCCACCCCACCCCACCAAAGAACTGAATTGCGTGGGATTGTTGTGGAGCTTATTAGTAGGGCCCTTGCCTAGCACGCATGAGGCCTTGAGTTTGATCCTCAACACCATGGGAGAAGAGGAGAGGAGATAGGGCAGAGCAGGTTAGAGCAAAAATGTATCTGTCACCAATCAACAAATTACTCAGTTATTCCTGCTTGTTACTCTTGTTCTCCCCAGAGTTAATTTCTTTAACTCTTGGCTGCTATCAGCCTTACCAACCATTAACTCTTAAAGTGTTTCGGGGGCAGGGATTTAGTTCAGTGGCACAGTGCCTGCCTGGCAAGTGCAGGTCCCGAGTTTGATTCCTGGCACCAAAAATTAAAATAGTGTGGGGTGGTCAGAGGAGTACGTTACATCTGCATGTTTTAAAGATTTTTGCAGTTGCCCTTATATATTCAGTGCTTTTAAGTAATACTGTTTGCAGATTATATATAATTTTTTCTCCTGATCTCTCCACAGGCACGATTTGTGCCCACTTCACCTCCAGATTGCCTTAATTTCACATCAGAAGGCAGGCTTAGTGAACAGGACTGGCAAGCACATTTCAAGGCACCATGTGGAGTTGATCCATCTCAGCTTGTTGAGGTATGTTGTTCTTTTCCATTTAAATTCCTTGGATATGCTCGTATGCTTTACTGCCTAGTTACAGGTCTGTCTCACCTAATTATTTTTTTCCCCACATTTTTTTTTTTTATATATACCAGAGATTGAACTCAGGACCTTGCACTTGCGAGGCAGGCACGGTGCCACTGACCTGAATGCCCTGCCCTCCCCACACTGTTACTCTTTCATAGTCATCCTCATGCTGTGAAACTCATATTTACTTGCTTTCTAACACTTCTTGTCTCTGATGAAATTGTTGGAAGCAGTAGATTTAGTGGCAGTTATTTGAATGATTTTGATAGTGATAAACTGTTTTCCTTCTTTTGTTTTTTCCTGTATTTTTCCTTTCCATTATTTTTTCCCCCACATAGTTCTAAGACCCATTTATTGTTGTCAGTATTTTTAGTGGTAGAACCATTGATAGTAGCAGACTTTTAGCACTGAAGTGTAACATACTTAAAGAGAAGTGCACACATTTTAAATATATAGACATAGGACTGGGGATTTAGCTCAATGGTTCTAGTGCCTGCCTTGCAAGTGCAGGGACCCGAGTTCGATCCCTGGTACCAAAAAAAAAATATAGAGAGACATAATGTATTTTTACAAAGTAGCATATCCAGGACCAACGACTCAGTGGAGATGAGCAGCTTTGCCTGTGCTCAGAAGTCTCCTTTATTCCTTGCCAACCACTGCCCTCCACAAATCACCATTCTGACCTCCTAAGCCACCTCTTAATTCTTCCTCATTTTAACTTGCTGTTCAGTGAGTTGCTGGCATCTTCTTGATTCCTTAATTTTGAAAACAATCCTCAAGTTCATTCAAATTTGCTTTGTTTGAACATTTTTCCATTTATGTGTGTATACAAAATAGTCTTTGGTGTTATAATGTTTTCAAACTTACAAGTATACTGGCATTTCATTTTGTAAATTTATCTTTTAAGTTTGTGAATTGTATATAATGGAGCTTTATGGGCTTCCTTTTGTCTGTGATAACTTTAAAAGCAGTGTTGTATTTTTAAATACTTTTGTAAGGTGTTAAGCTCTACTCTGCAACCTGATTTTCTTGGGTGTTCATGAATCTCAGTCTCCCTTCCAGATAGGAATTGAAACTATTATTATGACATTTTTGCTGAAACTGCAGGCTTCTCAGTCCACAGGCTCCAGAAGGAAGTGAATAAAATAATTAATATTATCTTTTTAGTACTGCAACTAAGTAATTCCCATTGCATCCCATCTCCCAACAACAGCCCCCCCCCCCTTTAAAGAAAGACATCACTGATTATTTTTGTCCAGAAGATTTTCTTATAAACTATTGAATGTGGGTTATGGTAGAAAGTAGCCACTGTTGATGCTGGTATTTAGAAAAGATTAAAGTCACTTTTCTGTTTTTAAACCTAAACAAGATACGTAAAATGTTCTATCTTTTGTGGCCAAAAGATTCATGTTGACTACAGATGCATTTGTATATGGGAGTCTTTATTTCAAGGATTCATCATTAACCTAATATTCTATAAACTACCTTATCTATCACACCCTATTCAGATCTTTCTATTGTCTTATTTTTATAGTATTTTAAAGGATTATGGGATTTAGATATTTTCTTGAAATGTTACTATGAAACTGAGCTGCATCACAGATTGTTCTTGTTGGCACAGAGACAGTGTCAATTGGAGCAGTTTCTTCCTTTTGCTGTAGAAGAGTTGTGAAGCTTTTAGTCATATTTACTTATGGAAATGCCCATGCCACTGTTTAAAGTGATTTAAACCTAAGTCTCATTCAAGCTTTATGTTAGGAGGCCTGTATTCCCCTGAATTCCCATGAAATGACATTTTTGTTTTATTTTGTCTTGTTTTTTGCAATACTGGGAATGGAACATAGGGGCTTATGGATGCTAGGAAAGTGCTTTATCACTAAGCTACCTCCCAGCCTTTTTTGAAGTTGCCCAGGCTGGTCTTGAACTTGAGATTTTCCTGCTTCAGTCCTTAGAATAGCTTGCATTACAGCTGTGCATCACCATGCCCAGCCTAGGCTGATGTTGCAAGTGCATAAGCTGTTTCTCTTGGCGTAGGTGACTTGGGGAGAGGGTAGTAGCAGTTGCCATTACTTTTGGTCATGTTCACTGATGTGATATTCCAATGAGTAAATACTAGCGCATTTAGGATTCACAGTACTTTGGCAGAAAACCAACCAAAAACTGAAGGCAGGCCTGCATGTCTTATTGACAACTTGGACCAAGATCTTGTCCCCTGAAATCTTCGGGCTTTTCTGGCCAAGGCTTCTATATGTTGAAATGCCCGGCCCAAGCTGCCAGAGCCATTTGGCAAAGTCGTAGTCATAAGTATGAACTAACATGTACAATTCTAACACAGACCCATACAAAAGTAACAAGCAGTAAGACTGGCAATCAGAGTAAAAACCATTTTTGCTTCGCTCATTGGAGTCCATAAAGTTCCTTCTTAAGTGCAGTGTGAATTAGTCCACCCATGAACTGTTAAGCAAAATTTATGTCCTAAGTTTCCAGAAGAGTAAGTCTTCAAAGAGGAAAATTTAAAGTTGAATATAGTTACATAGTTCTTTCATATACAGGCATAGGTAGATTCAGTAGTTGGCATGCATGCAGTCTTGCTATGTTCAGGTTTGGCTCTAATAAATTGAAACATGAAGGAGAATTGTTTAAATAAGTAAAGTTTTCTAGTTTTCTTAAAATTTAAATGCAGGGATACAACTAGTACTCCTCAAGTTTTCACAGTCATCAGATATCACTGCTCAGGAATACTTGGCTATTAAAAGATGGGCGTTTTATCCCTTACATGGACGATAATGGAAAGGAATCAGGAACCCGTTGGAGAACAGGGACTTAGGTATAAATGTTAGGTGAATTTCAGTTATGAAGATGAGGACTTTTATGAGTAAAGATGACAGTTCATGTAAGACTTGTATTTTAAGAGCTGCTCTGTAATCTCCCCTACTTCCTTTTCCCCAAAGCATGCAGGTATAGTAGAGTAATATTTCCTCCCTCTTCCTCCCCCCCACAAAGGTTGATAAATGTTTTACTGTCCTCTCATCATATTACATCTGTGAGTCAAGGAGAAGCAAGCAGTTTAGATTATGATACAATTATTCACAAAGGGAACACCTGAATTTGAATTATTGACCTGAATTTGAATTGTTGTTAGTTTTACTTTTTTCCATTCTTTATAGTGAGTCAAAAATGTTCCCCATAACTTCACATAGAAAATAAAACTTTATACAATAAAGTAGGAATGGGAGGTTTCACAAAGGAAAAAGGTTGCTGTCAACTTTCTCCTCAGGAATATGGAAATTTGGGCAGATTATCTGTTCAGAAGAGGTTTCCTTCATTAATTCTTTCTCCTTTTTTCTCTTAAGACATCTGTTAACATTTCACATAGTCCAGCAGATGTTGCAAAGCAAGTCCCGTACTTTGTTCTCAGGAAAATGACATTTCCTCCATTGGTTGCCCCACCTCTGTGACTGAGTCCAGCCTGCTACTGTTGTATAATTTGCATAGATTTAGTTATACACCTTAGCGCATTATGAATTTGAGCTTCAACATTATTTTATATGGTAAAGTCTGATTTGATTAGAAATTAGCTTACATTTGCTGTACAGTTGAGAGTAGAAAACATTATTAAAATTTCTCTTGAGAATTGCAGTTTGATTCTCCATATAAGATTGGATAGTCTTGTTAATATTTTTTCTGTAAAATAAGTGAATTACAAAGGCTTGAGTTGTTTCACCATGAGGAAGTGCTGATTGTCATGCGATGTGGAGCGTCATTTTTATTATTTTGGCAAGAACAGGGACAGTTTTGTCTTGACAAGCCGTTAGACGAATACCAGCATGTGTCACATGAAAAACCACTGATCTTTAACCCAGCTCTGTACTTAACCAAGCCTTGAAAATGAATAGTGAATAAAAGAAGAGCAAAGGCCAGTTTACTGTCATTACAGATTACAGAATCTGTTAACAGCTGCTGAACTGAACCTGGGGAATTACAGGTATTGTTCTGTAAACCAGCAGAAGTCTAGAGATGCCTCTTAAATTGTGTACAGAAACTATACATTTATTTTATATTTGCTCAGGATTTATATTGCTGGAAAGAAAGCTAGAAAAAATTGAAACCCTGAGTACTTTCTCAGGACAGTGCATGTATGACTTTATCACAAAACCATATGTATTTACATAGAACTTTGTCAATGAAATTTTTTCTGCTCCTAGTTACAATGAATTTTTGAAAAAATTAAGAGAAAAAGAAAATCTGTGCAATATTTCCCTCTTTAAACAATAACAACAATGACAAAACAAAACCTATCCCACAATCATATATCCAAAATCCTCTCACTTCCTTCTTCAGGTATAAATTATCTGATTTTTTACATCAATATGTGATTTTTCTTTTAGCAAATGGAAAACCCTAAGCCTACCTCAGTACCCAGCATTGAAAATACCAGTTACATTTTAAACAGTCAGTTGTGGGAATTCCTGCTTACAGAGCCAACGAGAAAGAGCATACTTCTTACTCTGCTGATGGAATTGCACCGAGCCTCCCCGTAGTCTTGTTAGCCCATACTAACTGAAATGCAAATTCTTTGTAACTAATTGGATCTCATTGAAGGTACAGGCACAGTGTGTAGTTACATGCAAAAAGCTTCTTAAAAAGTAAAATTTTCCTGTAATTATAACTTTTAATCACTACCTGGAACATTAGTATCTGTAGTACACATTTAGCATGTATGTGTCTGAATTTCTAAACAGAGTGCTCAAAAGCATGGCTTACCAAATGCTCAATAAGATGCCAGCTCAAAAGTTACAGGACAGATGTTCAAGTGCAGCAATCTATAAATTGGATTTTATTAAAGTCCTGTGAAAATAATGTTGTTTTTTTAATTTAGGATTTAGTATCCTAGAATCAGTATACGGTACTGAAGGCTTGTTAATAGTGCAGTTCTTTTCTTGGAAGATTTAAAATATTAAAACATCAAATACATCAAAAATCACTTCCAAAAGCCATTACTTATTTTTTCCCTTCAATTCTCCAATCCACTGTACCATTGTAAAACACATTTGAGTTTCTTACATGGTATGAGTCTGTTTTCATTGTGTGTTATGGTAAGGGGGAGATATTCACATAATATTATCTTTAACAACTTGGGTACTATTAGACATAGTTTGTATACTTCTTAATTTACATGGTCCATCTCTCACAATCAGTAAATGTAAGAATGCCAGCACATAACCTGTACTTGTGAGTATTCCAACCTGAAATACATGGATGGAATCAGGAAAGCAAGAAACAATCATTGTGGAGGCGATGCCTGTCCCTGCCACTCTAGTTTTAAATAACTTTGATACACGATTCCAGAGAGTTATTCCAGAATCTGTACAGTACATAGGTAATAGAAAAACTTAAAAGAAATATATGCATTGTAGTTATATTTTTTAGATATGTATCCTTAAAATGATTAGGTGCTCATTTGTTAGATAGAAAATTATCTCTAGGTCAAGGATTCTATACTTTGCATTACGCATGGAATTGAGTGGGAAGTTCAGATCCTGTATGTTGGGAATTTCCACAGTCAAATTTGTATTAAAATTTACTTCAAATGAGTGTTAGAAGTTTAAAATTTACAAAGCACTATGTGTATACACTTGAGGTTTTTGTTTTATCTTAATGCATTTATTTATGGTTAAGTCTTTGGGTTGTCCCTTATGTAACCCTACCCTCTTTGTAAACTAGTCTTATACACTAATTAAGATGTTTGATTAAACCCATTTAGCAGGTACAGCATATTTGTGGTGAACAAGATGTTTTAAGCCTCAGATATCAGTTGTGAAGGCATGGCTATGGTAGTGAAATCTAAGTAACAGTTCCACTGCAGATGGCTCAGATGGGCCAACCCAACTCTGCTATCTGAAGCTCAGTTTGCGTGCTCTGGGTAGCATTTTGTCAGAACTGCTGGCTGGGCAGACCAGATTTGGATGTATTAGCTAGTCAGCCTAATAACCCTGTACAGACTGTATTGATTTTCTAGGAGAGAGTTTATGAACTAAATAAACTTGGGGTTGGTGTCTTAATAAACTGCTTCTTTCAGTCTGTCACATTTAGTTACGGAGCTGTGCAGTTTAGGGGGAAAAAAGGCTAATTCTGTTACAGATTGTTCACAGCAGGGTCTCCAAATTAGCCCTTTGTTTTGTAATGCCACCTTGCTCGGGCTCGCTTTGAGCACATTTCTCAGTTTTGCCCTAATGAGTTGCAACACTGATAATGTGGCTGATGATCTTTCATTGATTTCACTATCACTTGCTTGTCTGGTAATTGATCCGTTGCTGAGCCTCTAGTTAATTATATCGGCTTTGACATGGCCTGGTCCACAGGGAATTTCAAGTCTTGCAGAATAACAGTTTTAATAAAAGAGTCTATTACTGCAGGTGCTTGCTGCTGCATGCCAGTTGATTTTTGTGTTGTGTTGTGTGTTGAAGAGAGAGAGAGAGAGAATGGGAAATACCTGGGAAAAAAGAACTGGACAGAGAGAAAAAAAGGTGGGGGCTGGAAAGAGAGGAAGAGGGAGTGAAAGAGAAGGAGGAAGGAGGGGAGAGATGGAAAGGGAAAGTGAGAGGCGAGAACATGCAGGCAAAGCGATACAATGGAGCTTGAGTGGAGGAGGAGGAAGCTTGCTATTGACAGTGTCCTTAAGCTTCCCACAAATAACAGCCATTAGTGGGAAGGTCAGAAGCTGAGCAGGCAGCTTGACTGAGGCACTGAGTGCCACTTCAGAAATCAAGAGGCTAGCAAATTTTAGAGGGAGTTTAAGTGGGTAATAGCTAGCAGTAAAGGTACAGTCACTGCTGACAATTGACTCATAGGGGTTTTTCCTGCCCTCCCCCCTGAAGAATATTTTTATTGACTACAGGTGGACTTAATATATTTTAAGGCAACAATTCTTTGGGTTCCTGTTTTCCTCTCAGATATTGAATTTGCTTCTTTTGAGACTTTTTTGTGCTTAATGGTGGTGAACTGGAGGGAAGTTTAACAGAAAAGCTTTCAGGAGAGGTCGGTTCTAGTAGGGAAGGCACATTTGTGTCAACATAGTGTACGTTTTCTCATCTTTTCTCATTGTCCACTAATGACACAGAGCTGCCACTGAAGCTCTTTTCTGTTTCTTTTGTTCTTTCAGAGAATAAGGTTTATTGTTATTCTTTAGTTAAGAAGGAGCAAGGAAAGTGGTACATTTGTCCTCAATATTTGTAGGTGGTTGAAGATTAATGTTCCTTACATTTTAAGTTTAGGAAGGATGGTTTTTTTCCTGCTGACTACTTTTATGAGATGGCATGAATTTAGCTTTCTATTTTGAAGTTAGTGTTTATGTACAGTGCATTTTGTTCACTTCTGATTTTCCATAAATAAGATAGATAAATACTATCTAATAAATAGATGTTGTGTTCTAAAACTGGTTTAATTAAAAATATGACCTGCTATTGAGGCTGTATTTCATCAGGCAGGGAAATGTTACAGAATTTTCCATAGAGATCTTGAATAAAAAATGGAGTTTTTATATTCATTACTTTTTGCCTGAAATGGGACAGGCTCTTTTTCTTCATCTTTTCTTTTATGGTTTGAAAAGATATTGTAGGTTCTTCATCTAGGAACTTTAACAAAGGATTTTGTTCTACTCTTGAGCTGTAAGGACAGGTACCCTTTTTTTTTTTTGCCATTCAGTTTCTCATTACTTAATCTTTGGTTTAGTAATTAATAGCCTGAGGTACTAAATTGTAGTATTTATTTTGCAAATGTTTATGGCACATCTTCCATTTTAAACTGCTAGGTTTATTTATTCTTTAGAGGCTAAGGTCAAGTTTGTATGTATATTATTTTCTCTATGAGTTTTTACAGTATGTAGTTATTTTAGCCAAGCAAATACTGTATGACTTTTAGCAGCTAACATTTAGAAAACTGAGCTAACTTTATGTTCTTTTCCAGCTTAGTATTTTACTTTCTTCCAGTGTAATTTTAAAAAATTAAGTATCACAGTTTCACAAATGTTAGAGAGGCTGTTGTCTGATGTTGCAGGAGACATCAGAAAGCTCTGCTGGGGAAAACTCCCTGGAAGGGCCCTCGCTTGCCCTTGCCCCATGCAGTGGCGGAGCATTGCTGGGAGTGTGCGTGTGTCTGTGTCGAGAGGAGTTGGTGCAGGGTGTCATTTGGTGCCTGACAGTGGAACAGTGCAGTTGACTCTCAGCTCTGCTGTCCAATGCCACGCAGTGGCTGAGGGTTTGAAGCTGATGGTTGGGTCTCCAGTGCAGCCTGCACACCTGACAGGCAGCTGTTACGCCGAGTGCAGGCAAGCTTGGGGAGTCACAGTCTATGCATAAATGATAGGGGTATCTGTGCAGAAGGTGCAAGGAAGCTGGACCCCCTCCTCCCCCGAAGGCCCCCCCCACCAGATGAATTGCACAGTTCAGCCAGCTTCTTAACTACACTACACTCCTGCTTACTGCCTGCCAAGAGGCTCAAAAAATCCACCTTCACTTTTCAGTCAGAAGAGGCAGAAGTGGATGTGAGAGAAAGAGAGACACAGAGAGAAAGAGAGCCGAAGAGGGCCAGAGACTTGACTCTAAGAGACTCCTATCCTGACAACTCCATGCAGTTCGGAACCAGAGCGACTGCGGCTGAACCAGGGTTCATGGGGACATGGCAAAACGCTGACACCAACCTCTTATTCAGAATGTCCCAACAGGTAAGTTACTTTCTTCTTCATTGTCTTTTTTTTTTTCTTTTGAGAAGCCTTGAATTGTTATGTGCGTTTTTGTTTCTGGTATTTTTCTTTGTAAATTTTTTTTTTAATGTGATCATTCCGTGGGCTCTGTTTTGTCATAACTGTTACTGGAATTGCAGGGTTACTTCATGGTTTCCCCAAGGGCTCCTTAAAAGAAAAGGGGGAAAGGATACTGAAGTAAAAGAAGGCAGAGGCGTTTGTTGCAAAGTTTCACAGTACAGTCTGGGTCTTGCAGGACTTCATGTTTTTCTTTGTATCCTGTTAAGAAAAGAAAAAGCTACCAGCTGCCAAATGCTCCTCTCTGGCTGTAGAGATCACTTGCCCAAAGTGTTGCTGCCTCGGCAGGAGCGGCGCGGTGGCATGGGGTGAGAGGGGGTGCGGGCAGCCCCGACCCGCACGGGGCTGTGGGGCTTACCGGCCGGCGGGAGCCGGTGCCGAGCCTCTCCGTCCCGCGCCCGCGCCCGCGCCTACCTCCCTCGGCAGCCGGGTCCTCCGCGGTCCGGCGCGGCCCGGCAAGCTAGGCGGCGGCTCTGGCTCTGGCGCGGGCGTGTGAGCTGCGTGTGTGCCTCCTGGCTCACTCACAGCGCTGCGGTGCGGGCGCTCGCTCGCGTGCCCGCGCCGCCCGTTCCCTTGCACAATCCCTGGCTCGGAGGCCGGGCGGAGGAAGGGAAGCGACCCAGAAACTTTGGTCTTGGGCCCGGCTCAAGGGAGGAGGGAGGGCCTGGTGCCTCCCTGTGGCCAGCTCCAAGCCTAAGCCCACACAAAGCCGGGGCAACTAAGTCCGAGTCCTAGTCCGAGTGCGAGTCCGCGTCCGCGTCCACGTCGAACCCTCACTGCCCAGCACTGCGACGCCCAGCAGGGTAGTTTCCCTCCCGGAGAAAGACTGCAGATGCGCCTTTAAAACAAACCTCTTCTTTTTGTATGTAAGAGTTCACATTTAATACTTTGAATTGGATTTTTAAAATTGTTCATAACGAAGGAAAGAAGACAATTCTCAAGGCTGTAAACTGCCTCAGTTTAGAAATATATTTGCCAGAGAATAGTGCATGCATCCAGGGTCTCCTAACATTTATCTGGCAAAACAGTTTTACCACACAGTCCTAGATAGGATGAATGCATCTGAGTAAGGTGTATTTTGACATCCTGTAGAGGGACCCTGATTACTGCTGATAGAGTAAACTGGGTTTAAACGCAATCAACATAAACCCAATAAGCAACTCTTTATGCGCAATTTCCCATCCTTTCCAGTGAAAAGTTCATTTCCTGGAAGGGATGCTCCTGGCCACTGCGGAAGGCTTTGGAGAGCTGTTGTCTGGAGCGCCGTCCTGCCTGGGTAGCTCTCCTTGTTGGAACAAACACAAAGTGTGTTTTCATTAACCTCAGAACCAGATAACTTGTGGCACTCTTTAAAAATGAGATGTCACCTTCAGGCTTTTCCTTGAGTTAGTGTAGGTCTTTGTGTGTGTGTGTGTGTGTGTGTGTGTGTGTGTGTGTGTGTATGTTTTGGAAGGGAAGATTGGTTTAGGTCTCCCTCTAGGTAGAAAAGAGTTAATAAAACCAGATAGAGATAATGATCAATTGATAAATGGCTATTGAACCACATAGATGGTGTTAGATTGCTTCTTTGGCACTAACCCATTTCCAAGTAGATTTGAATCTAAGGACATTTTAAGTTGTAGAAAACATTTTACTTTAAAAAAACTATGTAAAGTTATGAATTAGGGAAATAATTTTAAATCATTGAGAGAAACTTATACAACTTAAGCTGTCATGATGTCTTTAATCCAGCTGTTTGAATATACAAAGATTTAATTTGTGTGTGCCTGTGTGAATGTATGTATAATAGAGAGCACCAGTGACTATAAGAAGAAAATAAAAATGTAGGCAAGTCATTTATCCTTAATGATACCATATAAAACTATGTAATATTGATTATTTATTAAACAGTGCTACGATAAAGGGAACAATTACAAATTTAAAAAGTATTGTGGATGAACTGTATTTTTAAATATGGTTTTTTTTTGGTTTTGATGTCGTGATTCCTTCTCCCCCCTTTTTTTCTGTGATAGTTACTAAATACCTACTTTCTATGCATTTTGAAAAACATGTAACAGAGGTTGTGAATTTACATGTGTGTGGCTTATTTTCTTCCTTCAAGGTGACATTTTAGTTTGTATATTGTGTAAACTTTAAATTCAAACTATGTATAAATCTGTGTTTACGTGTTTAATATATTTGATGTCCTTATAGTCAGTAATGTTGATTCAGTGTGCATGTGTATGTGTGTAAGAGAGACACTTCTTGATATTTCTTGAAGCCAACAGTTTTGAGGAATATTAGCTTCAATATCCACATTAAACCAGCTTATGTTAAAGATGAAAATTTGTCAAATTTAATCAAGTATATAGAATTCTGTATATTTCATTTGTAAGGCATAAAGAGATTTTTTAAGTGATTATTTTAATGTCTGAGTAAAAATTTATTCAGCTCATAAAATGAATAAAACCTATTGGGCATATTTTTTATTTTAATAAGTTTTCTTTAGTAGTATAATTTGGCATATTTTTATTTCCAAAAGTTTTCTTTAATAGTATAAAACTGTAATGATTTTCCTGATCACTTCTTTAAAAATTAGGAAGACTGACTTGCATGGCTACTATAAAATATTTGAAACTTAACTTATAGAAAATTTGGATCAGTACTTAACTGCACAAAAACTTGTGGGAAATGTCTTGTGAATACTGAAAGTTAATAATCTATGTTTGGATCATCTACCGGTTAACTAGGAAATAGGGATATAAAAATGTGTATCTTTTCTGGGACCAAAGTTGGATTTCCTTAAATGTAAATCTTTCATTCTTTCTGATAGTAAAATGACATCACAGTCTAAAGCCAATTTAGATTTGGTGGGATTAGGTATGTTCCCCTAAAGTTTGAGATATGACTATTTGACTCCATTTTCCTGCCTCTCTACGTTTTTTCTCCCACATTATGATTTTCTCAAAAAGAATAATTTCTTTGTGTATAGATGAACACCTGAGAACCTTTAAGGATAGAAGTCTTGACTTTTGTAAAGGGAGTTCTCGAGGCAGTTCGATCAGTGACAGATTGAGAATGACCAGAAACCTTTCACTCTTTTTTTCTCCTCATCTCCTGGAACCTTATTTTCCTCAGTATCGCTTAATGATACTGAGAAGAAAAAGAAGAAGAAGAAGAAAAGCCTGGTTTTGGAACCTTATTTTTGTAACCAGACTTTAAGAGGTCATTTTTCTATTTTTATACATATTTTTATATAGCTGAGAGGATAGCAAATAAAATTCTTGTAGCTATCTCAAGAGATGGGATAGTCTAATCTATTTTTAAATCTTCAGAAAGGAAACCATACAGGTAAATGGCCATTGTCCATATATCACACATTACTAGAGGCATTTACCTTTTATTAATGATGAGGTGTATTTAACCTGTTTCAAATAAAATGTAGATTCCTTAATAAGGTCTCTTTTCATACTCAAATGAAATACTAAGTTAGAATTATAAATGACTCTGTGCATCATTATGTAGTAATTTAGGATTCACCCAATGATGTAACAAAATTAACAACATAATTTCATTGTGAAACTGTGTCTTATTAAAGAACAACCGTCTGACATTCTCTTACAGTTGCTTTATTTAACTTCATGCAAATATTATTAGTAGTGACATTTTTCTATTGTGCATTAGATTCTCTCATTAGCATGATATGTTAGTTATCACCAGAGAAATCATTTCCTAGATAGGTGAGGGGCAAACCAAGAAAGCTAAAAATTAAATTAGCGATTTACATTAATACGGGAGCGTCTGCTCACCAGAGATATGGCAGAGCAAAGCAAACTTTCTTACTAGTATAAAATCTAGCACTTTTCAGGAAAATGATAACTAAAATATAAGAAACATATAACATTGCTTGGATGCTGGCATCTATTTAAGAGTGTGCTCAATATGAATTTTTCTTCCAGCAGTCCTTTGGTTCTTTCCATTATAAAGACAAATACACTCCGGTTCTGTGCGATCTGTATTTTAAAATGAAAATGATGGTTTTGTTTGACTTCATACCTCTCCAAAAATGATTTGAATATTTATTCACTAACGATTTGAAAGGTACATACACAGTATTTCTTGTAAGTCATATGCATAATTGTATATTGTGGTTTGATTCTTCTTTATAGTTCATACATTTTTATTCTAAACCCTATCCCACTCAAATAGACATCCCTTTTTAACACAGGATGAATATTCTGATTTAATCACAGCTCTGAGTAAAGCAGTTGATAGTTAATGGTCTTTGAAAATGACTTTCATTGCCAGCATTGTCCATTGCTAGGTTTCTTTCTGCACTTTTTCTTTCTTCCTTCTTTTTGCTTCCCTCCCTGCAGTTGGTGTATTTTGGTAAACATATCTTACTAAAAATGGATTAGATTGACCAAACTATGATCCTGATGCTAAAAAGAAATTATATTAGGAAGCATTCAGTTTTAGCCTGTTGATTACTAGGCTCTTACCTCAGATTTCACTCTCTCTCTAATTTTAAGCGGTAACATTTTATTTTGAAGTTTTAACAGTAGACATATTCAAATGTAGTCCTTAATATTCATTCTGGTAATGTAATATTCATGTTTGGGTAATTGTTAAAATATGAATTGTAGCATAGAGACAGGTGTTTGTGTTTTGGCTTATACTTTGTAACATGCAGACATCACTTAACAGGTTAAGCTGTAATGATTGTAATGAGATAGGAAAGTAGTAGGTCATGTACATGTGGTAGTACATGTATGTGTACAAGTTAATGCAAATAAAACATGTACACATATATTCTCAGCTGGGTATGCAGTATATGTTAAAGATCTCTGTACAAATTTCAAGTTTATTTTTAACATGATACATTTAAATGAATTTGAACATAGTAAGTTATCATTTTAAAATTACTTAATTTTCTCACCTTTCTGTCATCAGCAAACAGGTCCATTGTGTTTGTATAATTTGTAAAGCATTTTTTTAAGGTGAATCAAGCAATCACAGTTGGAAACTAAGTCCCTAAAGGTACAGATATCTATAATTGTAGATATTTTTAATAATTATATTTATGAATGTGTCTTCACATTTACTGATAAATCCAATTATTCCTGCATAGCTTTATGAAAATTGATTAATGCAGTTCCAGGACAGATTTGGGCTTCCACAGGAGCATAGCCTCCCACTCCTGTGTCAGGGTTAAGAACCTCCACAAATCCTCCCTAACTAATTAGATGCTGAGTAAGGCATCTCCGAGAAGTTGGGGCAAAAGTGAATGGGTCACAGCCAAGGCAGGATTGCAAGGACTCCAGTGATAGTGAAAGCATTCAAGTTTGCCAGGTCGTTGTGACACAGGGAGCTGATTCCAAAGGAACAGTCCGTTACAGATAGTGAGCTGGCGTCATCCACGTCAATGAAAAACAAAAATCCTGGTGCTTCCTTCTGTCTACCTTATATGCATTATACACACTGAGAGTTACAATGGAGTCCAGTGCAATCAATCTGCAGAGCTTTTGAGAAGGTGTACCTTAGAAGCATAAAAACCAGTAATGATTGTGCATAGCCAAGAGGTGTTTTCTGATTCTGGCCCTCTAGATTAGAATGTATATTAAAGTAAATGAAGAGAAGAAACTGGAATTTTTTTTATCTTCTGTCAATAATTTGAACCCTACTGTGAAACTGTTCTGGCATTAACTCCTTTTCTCCCCCTATAGAATACTGTCAGAGCACTTTGTGAGAGTAGGGAAGACACAGTGAATTGTACGATAACTTTTTTAGTCAAAGAACTTTTCCATGTGACTCTTTGTTAATGTTGAAAGAACATGGGGTGCAGTGGTTCCAAGGTTTCCTTTCATGTGAGGGTTGGAGCCTGGGCTGGTTATGTGTGTGAGAGTGAACTCTTCACCACATGCAAACCCTCTTATTCCTTTCCTGGTAGTTGTTAACTGCTCAGTGACTGCCCTTCTGTAGGCCTTGGTCAGAAGGTTGGTAGAAATGATGGATATCACTCCTGTCTGCCAGAGCTGATGCCATTTTTATTTTCAGTAAAACAGTAGGCTCCCACTATTTACTTGGCTGTCCTTATCTCCTGAGGGACCTGGGAGATGGGAGAGAGGGAGTCAGGACCCTTTCAAGAAACTTTGATGGCATTGTAAACTTAAGAGAGAGAAAAAAAGAAGGGGCATAATTCAGAACTAACAGCCTTTATATTCTAATAAACAAACACACAGGAAAAATAAGATGAAAAATTTATTCTGAGCAGCTCAAGGGTGAAAAAGTTGTGATATGTTCAGATGACATACCACAGGTGTTGCCCAGGGCTGTGACATTCAGAGTCCCCACATTTCCTCATTGAGCATGACCTGTACTGCTCTCTTCCTTCCCAGGTTTAGAAGAAAGTTTAGAGAATAGGAAAAATAAAAGTATTGATTCTTTTTTAATTTGTACATTCCCTATAGGAAGCCTCACAAATTTTATTGTGTACATCCAAACCCTTAGGTGAAAAATTTATGACTGGAGTTCATTTGGGTGAGGACAGCGTGCAATATCATTCTGTTCAGACACTGCGTGTAGCATTGTATGCCACAGAGTGCAGAGATCAGAAGAGAGAAGCGCTGTATCTTTTCTTCATGCACAGAGCTTTCCTTAATGGAAATGCTCCTGGAAAAACAGTGCATTAAACTGGTGAGTTTAGAAATCAAATTCTCAGCTTATTAATCACTATTCCAATTTAAAAAAGGATCGATCCTTTAAAAATAAAATAATATCCTTTTGTTTTTCTTTAATTAAGCCCATCAGTTTTTCATTTCTCTCTGTAAAGAAAAATAAAATAATTTTGAACTGCTGTAGTAAGTTAGTCATCGATGCAATGTATTCCCTTGAGTGTATCTGACATCTTATTTATTCAGTACTTTGGACTGTAACGTTATTTTGCTACTGTCTTTGGTGTTTATGTGTCATGGGGGGGGGTGTTGATTTATAAATCTTATTCCGGTTTGGTTGATAGAAATTTACTTAGTGACCTAAACACAAGATTAGTTTGTTCTGATTTTCTATTTCCTGTCTCATAGACCTGATTTCTTTCTCATTTAATTCTCCTTTCCCCTCATTTCTCGTATTCTAATTCCTTCTTATTTTCACTGGCACTTATAAAAGAATTGAAATGTACCTGAAACTAACAGTAATTGAACAAAGCCCAGTTTTGCCAGTTCATGGTTCTGGCACGGATATGGGAAAGAGCAGCCACCAACATGTGTGTGGTGGCAGGGACCCTACAGTTTTGCTGTAGAAGTGTTCATTATAGATAGGGTAAAAAAAAATGTGTGACCAGGGACCTGGACTTAGCATTCATTGGCTTTTAGAGGCAGTTCAGTTCGATCTTAGCTTGTGTAAGCAAGTACTTAACTGAAGAGAGATTTTGCTTTCTTCTTTTTTTTTTTTAGTAATTCCTGGATTTATCATTCATACATTTAGACTTGCATCTACATTTCTTTAGAAGGAGGAAAAGGTAAAGGGTGACACAATAGGTAGCATGTAGGATTCTGGACAAACTATCTAGTAGGAGTTAACTCAAACATTTAAAAAAGGAATTGAAATGATAGGAGTGCCACTAGGAATGGGTGACATTATGAAATGGAAATTTAAAACATGCAGCATACATAACAGTGGAGGAGAATTCACTATTGCTTTGTATTTAGTAAGTTTTAACTCATTGTCTCACAAGGAATAGAGATTGTTAAACATTGACACGATTAAAAATTGCTCTATATGGGAAAGTCATAGCTTCCAGTGTACCTGCTGTGCTCTTGTGTGACTGTCAGGAATTTTTCAGCTTTATTAAGGTGGCTTTTACTGGTTATTGGTTCTCTAGACACTTTTTGCAGGGTTCATATTTGATAAGAGTGTGTGAACTGGGTGTCTAAAAGAAAAATTTCAGGATAATGAATATTTTACATAACAAAAAATAATTACTTTCAGCTGGTTTAACATAATAACAAAACTAATATTAAAATGAGAACTTCCATTAGCAGGGTTTTCATAATTTTTTCTCCTTCCATTAAAATTAAAGCAAAAAATGTTTCTCTGACTAAACATCATTAGGATGACTATTTGGAGCATCTAATCCGGCATGGGTAAAGAAAACCGCCCTCTGAGGTGCCCTCCACCAGTGCCAGAGGGCAGTGGACAGGATTGGGATGGCCCTGGAGGATGTGGGAATAATTACACAATTGAGTATATTCATGAGAGCCTTCCTTCAGTGAGAATGCCTGTAAACATTGTATTTGTTAACCTCATGTCACAACCTAACTCAGAGTCACCAGTTTATCTAGTATATTACCGCATTCTGCTTTTTTGGATTATTTATTTGTAGGTATACATATTAGAATACCAGAAAGAACCAAAACCCAAGTCCTGCTCTAGACTCAGGGGAAGGACTTACTGTTTTGCCATGGACATACAAAAAAATCCCCTGTTGCCATGGATAATGCATTTATATGTGGTGCATAGACACGCAGAAAGTGTGTAACTCCATTGTTGGCTGGTTGACGACAATTGAGTGATTTATTTGTAGGTGTTGTTTATTTGAGGTTTTGTTAACAGTTGCCTCACAGGCAGTGAGGATTGCCTGAAAAGGTGTCCCCATGCTAGGAATCTCATGATGATGATGCCCTAGACTGCATGGACCTCTTACTCTTTGAGAAGAGCTTTGTTGATGAAGCTCAGTGTCATTCTTTGGGAAATAGCATTATTATTTCTTATTCTGTAAATTTCCACTTCCAACAAGAGGGAAATAACAGTTTTCTTCAAATAAGTTTCAGGTTTTTAAATTTGAGTTTAAACATTTCAAGTAAGAATTAAGCTGGAAAGGAGACATGAAGATGAAATGCTGACTCAACTTGAGTGGTCTCATCATTTGCCTTCTAAGCCACTTTACTTTGGTTCTTCTGAACACGTTTGGCAGTAATCACGGGTCTGAATGAATCTTAAATTGTATTAATAGCTATATTTTCTACTACATAGAGTTTGTTGTGGAGAGGGATTTTTTTTCATTTTTACCTTATTTTTGACATTTATTGTAAAGTAAAAAGGAATGTGGATAGGAAGGATTAGATGTCCAATATCGGGGAGAGCTGGTTTCAGTAGCCAGCCTGGGGGCCAGAACTCTGGCTTAATACAGGTGAGATGTGTTTCAGGAATAAAGGCTTTGTGCATAGAATGAGCCCCTCTAGCCTGTCAGCTTGACTTTTCATGCACCATTGTTGTTCAAATAAGAAAAAGAGAGTGTTCACAGCTTGTGGTGAAATTAGAGTAATGAAAATGAAGTGTTAATCTGTTGATAGGAAGCACATCCCATGTCCTGCATCCTGGCCACATTCATGCATGTATAATATGTTCCAGGTTTTCTCATGACCAAAGAGGCCTAGGTGTTCAGTATATTAAAAATACCCTTTTGTTAAAAGTGAAAAGTTGGCTGTAGACTTGTGTAAATAGTTATTTTAAATAATTTTTAATAAACCAACTGGTGCCTGCTTTCTGAGGATTCTGATGACCCACTGCTCTTGAATGTGCCACTATTCTTGCACTTTTGATATTATTTCTTTACAAATTCAGAATGCAAAAATGATACTCAAAAGAAGCCTATGTGAAGATTTCCTTAATTGCAGAAATCAGTGCTCATTAGAAAGGAGTTAAGTGAGACCAATACCTTTCTCAGTACAGATGAAATAAAATTAAACATTTATTATTTTATGTTTTATTTTCATCTTAAAACAATACAGTGAAAACACAAAAGGCACCATCAGGAGGCTTCCGGGCTGCTTCGCGTATTTGCAGTCAGCTGCTGTATGTGAACCTGAGGAGACCAGCTGGAAGCTGTGGTCGTCATGGGAGAGAACTGCATTCTTTCACAAAACTGTCTTTCTAGAAAGATACAGAAGGCACATCAACATGAATATACTGAGATATACTTTTCCTAGAATCTTTTGGGGGTGATGGGGATTGAACCCAAGGCCTGATGCATGCTACGTGAGCATTCTACCACTAAGCTACCTCCTCAGCCCCTTTTTCCTAGAATTCTTATTTTTTATTAACCATTTTAGTAAGAAGTTTTAAGAAAATAAGCCCATATATTTAAAAAAGAAATTAAATGCCAGGGATTTAGCTCAGAGGCACTGCACCTGCCTGGCAAGTGCAAGGTCCTGAGTTCAATCCCTGGTACAAAAATAAAAATGAAAAAAAATTTAATAAATTTTATCTTAGATTTTGGCACGATGTTTTAAATGATCATGTGAATATTGGTTCTGGGCCCTTTATATGCATGCTATCCTATAAAATTATCAATTTAGGAAGCACATTATGAAATGGTTTGAAAAGAAGTACTAAAGGGGAAGGGAGAGATAAATTAATAACTGAATTCCAGGTGTCTGTTTCTAATTGTTCAAATTTCAAATATAATGAAAATTCAGGAAGAATGTTTCCCATAAGGAATATATCATACTGTCACATATGCCTAAAAATGCATTCATGGAGTTAATATTCAGTATTTATCTTCTTTCCTGTTCCAAGTAGGAGTGAAGGAATACAGTATGATCATTATGACTTTTTGAACTGTTTACTTAAAGATGTCGAAGCTGTCAAGAATCAAGAGAATTTAGGCATTAAAATCTGATTGTGAAGTAAATGTCATGTTCAAAGGATTACTTTCTGTAGATAAAAATGGCAGAAAAATGTTTCTCTGAGGAAGGAAACATTAATTAAAAAAATCTTTCAAGCATATGGTCCAATGATGAAACATAATTTAAGAAATACTATGCAGTAGTTTACATCTTACTCTAATGAGTTCGTATATGGCTGGGCATAGCCTACTTGGTACAATTTGCATGAATATTTAAGCGTTTTTTGCCTGTGGTAATACATCAGAGATAACCCATTTTTAAAATAGTTGGATGAAATGAAGAAGTACTTTCTTCCCTCTGTAAAATAGGTTATTTTAATTTGTTATAAAATCTACTGATAGTTAGAAATGATGTTGTATTGTGGTTGATTAGAAATAATGAAACATTAAATATTTTCTCTGCCCACTTCCTTCAGTTAAGGGCAAAAGCAAATAGAAGTCTATGGTGAAAGTTTCCACAGACATCTGCTTTTAAGTAATAGTAGTTTTTAAAGAAATATGCCATGACTTGTTGGGTCATTTGAACCCACGATAATAGCTATTTAATATAAGTATAAATGTCAGATGGTGGCATATATATGGAGCCAGTAAAGATGAGTATTTGTTTTGATAATATTCATGGATCTTAAATGTTGACTTTTACAATTTACCTCGAAGACATATCCTATTTTCACATTAGGATCCGCTTTCACTTAAGCACATGATAGTGCTAGCAAGAAACTGCAGAGGTGTTAACATGGAAAGAGACAAATGGATATAGATCTGAGTAGTAGCTTGACATGTGCATCTTTTCTGGACTACAGAGAAGAATGTAGTTGATTAGAAACTAGTGTAAAAGTATTGCACCAGTATATAAGGCTAGGCTCAGTTCTGGATTTGCTATTTAAAACTTTTAAAAATTATGATAATGAGTCTTCCTTGCTTCACACTACTATCTTAAGGAAAGATTGTATCTTGAGGTGAAGTCTGCTACCCATTGTATTACATAGTATAAAGTCATGAAGTATGTATTTTGAAATCTCTCTTTCTAGAAGAACCTTGTATTTCTCTGTCACAAACTCTGCAAACTTTCTTTGGATTAATATGAAAGTGTAAAGACCGAGAGTGGCCTACAAGGGACCCGTGGGGGTGGTGAAAATGAAAGCCTGTGGCGGGGCTGCTGGCAGGTACTGTGTATGACAGAGAACATGTGTCTTGACCCTGGTTGAGAAGCCGCCTTACTCCTTGGTCCTGCCAGTTAGTGCCAGGTGAGAATGCAGGCTCCTGTTGCCAGATCCCCATCTGCTTTTTAATATGAAGCCAGAAATCCAGTTTCTATGTGAAATCTCTTGATTTTGAAATCTTGGCAACTTATTCAAATATTTTAAAAACTGTGTGGTCCAAACATCTCATCTGCAGGCTATATTCATCCCACTGGCTGCCAGATAGAAACCTCTGTTTTACATAATATTTTAATGGATGAAGATAATGGTTTCGTTGCATGTGATCATTCATCTTGGGAGTTCCCCACTGGAATGTACTGACCCATCCCCCATTAAATAGTTTAGTAAATGTATTTCTTGTGTTGTTAGTTTTGATGTATATATAGTCTTTTCCTTATGACACATATCCAGATCGTATTGGATATGTATTGGCAAAATAGTCAAGTGATTTGAATAAAAGTGGAAATGTAAGAATTTTAGAATTATAGGAAAAGATTTCTAATTTCTGCAAAGAATCTTATGATTTGTGTAATTGAGGTAGATGAAAAGCTGAATTCAACTATAAAAAGCTTCATCTCACCTTTAAGCAGTAGACTCTTGGCCCTGAACCTTTGAGAGATTGTTATAATTTACCAGGCAATTGATTATGATGTCACGAGGAGGAGATGGACCACAAGGGGAGAAACTTACCCATACTAATTCCTGCAAGGCCTGTATTTTATTTTGGCTTCAAGAAAACGTCATTTATATTGTATAAGATGAGGTTTTCAATGTCTGTCTATACTTTTTGAAGGGGTTCTTTAAAAGAAATAATCTGTTCATAATTGAAATTCTCCAGGCAAATCAGATATCAACATTTTCAACAGAACAGGTAATTAATTGGTTTGAATTTCAAATTGAAGGTCATCCTGCTATGGATTTTCGTGGGAACAGGAAACAAGAACATCTTGTTAAAATGATCTGCGTGTGGGGCTAGGTGTGCTTAGCTTCTGTCTAGGGTCTTCTTGATCAGTGTCACTGGACAGTGTCAGAAGCTGGTCAGATGGGACCCATCTCTGTTACAGATATAACAAGCTGTTGGTCTACTTCCCAAACTGTACAGCATAGCTGAACTGGAGAAAAGACCAGAGATGCACACTAAGAGTATTCTAATAAGTCAGGTATTTCAAATCAAGATCTGGTGCAGCTTATAGAGAAGCATCTGTCAGTGTCAAAGGACACTGGTGTGATCTGTTCAAGAAGTTCAGCATCAACACAGCTGTGACTTAACACTTGCAGAAACCTTTCAACTGGGAATTAGATAAAATATCTTTAATACAAGGGGAGGAAAGCGCTGAAGTAAAGGGATGATGACAAGTGGAGGATAAAACAATACACTCTTTTAGATGCTGTTAATTTTTATAAAACAACATGTAGGCCTTGTGTTTGATAGGTAATTTTATTGTTCCATATGCCAGGGTATTTGAAAACAGTCATTTTGTGCTCTGCTGTGTTTATACTTTTTGAGAATGGTATAATGTGAAGGTAACATGGACAAAGTGGGTGGCGAACATTTTCCCTTTTTAAACTAGAGTATTTTAATTTTAGCTGTGCTATCCAAATTAGAACTGTAATGCAGCTTATGATTCAAAGTAAAATTCTAAATTAAAAAAATAGAAAATAGAAGGGCAAGCTTTCTAAATACCTTGGAGCTATTAATGCAGTCATTTGCAAGTTGACATACTTCAGTATAGGTATGACAGTGGCAACAAGCATCTACATTGAGCCCTAACATCCCATAGAACCATTTCAAGTTTATCATGAACTTCAGAGCTTGGCTCATCTTTAAGAGGATATCAAGTTTAAGCATGTCATTTTGCCAATAGTCATAGTTAACTTTCTTGAATCAAAAAGTACCTTTTCATAGTCTGATTTTCTACAGGTGACCCTTGAAATTTGTGTTTAGTACAGAGCTGTTCTTCTGACCCATTGTTGGTGCCTTCTTGAATTCTGTAAATTCATTCTGTTGACTATGGTTGGAAATTATCCCTAGATAAAAATAGCACTGGTCCCAATTTGTTTAAAAGTCTAAGACAAGGCTGGTGTGGTGGTGCATACCTGAAATCCCAGCACTCAGTAGGCTGAGGCAGGAGTATCGCCTTGAGTTTGTGACTAGCCTGGGCTACAGGTCAAGCAAGGCCAGCCTGTACTACAAAGCGAGAGGCTATCCCCCCCCCCCCAAAAAAAAAGAAAGAAAAGAAAAAGCAAGTCTAAGACAATATCAACAGCCTTTTCCAGCTTTATTCCTAGAGTTCTAGTCATTGATCCAATTCATCCCATTCCCCGTTTCTTTGCTGTCATTAAAAAATGCAGTTGAGGGAGGAAAAAGGATATGTAAAATTGCTAGTGCTTGGGTATTTTTCATCATAGAAGACTAATGATTTGGGGAAAGCCACAGGACTGCACAGCCTGATCTCCTGGTATACTTTTGTTTTATTTTTTGAGTACCAGGGATTGAACTCAGGACCTTAATGCTTGCTAGGCAGGTGCACTGCCCCTGAGCTAAATCCCTGGCTTCTCCTGGTATATTTTTAAGGAAAGGAAGTCCTATTTCCTAAATGTGTTGTGCTTACCCTTTTGTAGCCTCCTGGTTTTCACCTACCTCAGTTAATAAACCATCCCTGTCATTCCCTTGCATCTCAAAGATGGAACTTGATGGACTAGTCAGCATCTTAAAGGTCACCCTAAAGCTATTGGCAGGAGACACTGCCCTTTGATGCTCAGTGACTGTAATGCTACAGTAGCAGTTAACTGGATGTATTAGACTAAGTACCATTCACAGAATACCAAATCATCTATTTATTTCTTTTAAACACCTGATAGAATGCCCATTCTCAAGTGTATTTTTGAAAGGGATCTTAATGATTCTTGAGGTATCCGTACTTTGGCCATGGACAGGATAACTATGCAAAGTATGTGTCTACTGTGTTCTTTTGTGTCAGTGAAAATACCTTTGAATTATTTTCATCTTTTAGACCTTTCCCGTTACCTGAAAATACTAATGTTTCAAGAAGTTTGAAAATTCAAGGTGTTTAGAAAAGTTTCCTTTGTAGTTTATCTTCTGTTGGTGTCACAATACTTTAAAATGGTGCTTTTGCCTTTTTTAAGGGAAAAAAACCTTATAAAGTTTCATTTCTTTTCATGTTGTTTCCTACAAATAAAAAACAGAAACAGGACTTTTGGAATCAGGTTATAACTTTATACATACTACAAAAGTGGACTTTACCCATCTCTTGGTATCTTCAACTTAACAGTGTTAAGAGTTTTACTTAAAAGCTGCTTGTCATATTTAGAATTATAGAGGAATGATTAAGTGATCATACTACTTACCTGAGGCAGTAGAACTATACTAGAAAAATGTTTTTAATTTGTGTGCTTAAAGTGATATTGGTGGCACCAGTATTCTCTTGATTAAGTTCTTACACATGAGTCACCTATTTATATTGGCCTTCACCTAAACAAAAATGACTGAAGATTCAGCCAGGATGGGTGGCCAATACCTAGAATCCCAGTAGTTGGGAGACTAAGGCTGGAGGATCATGAGTTTAAGGGAGCCTGGGCTACGTAGTGAGTTAGAGGTCGCCCCAGCCACCACAGTGAGACCTTGTCTTCCGAAAAAAGCAGAGTAAAGATCCAAAGTGCTAAGGTGCTTCTGACTGCGTAGCTTGGGGTCTAATTAATTCTAAAATGTTTGATTAGCCACATACTTTTCCACCCCTTGGTTCCATTTGTCCTAGTAAGTTTTGGTTTGGCATTTAGAGTTTCTTCTTTCTTCATGGTTGAAATCAGGAAAGTAAAGACTCTGGGAAATCCCTTTAATTTACCTTTTAGTATCTTTGAGTAGAACAGATTTGTACTGCATTCTTCCATGCATCTTTTCCTTTGGTTCTTACTGAGCTAGACGGGCACAGCTAGAGTAGATAAACTCCCTCTCTGTCCAAAATCATAGAATGGAGTCAGTGATCAAATATTTTTTGTTGTAGTAATTCAGCAAAGAGAACTAAATAAATGAATTTAAAGTGGAATGGCTAGCATTGACTTCAGACACAACAATATTTGAGAATTTGATATGGTGAGAGTTTTGTGTTGCAGGTTCTTTCTGACCTAAATGTATGCTGAAAGGTCTTTCTTTTTTGAACCCAGAAGTGTATTTATTTTAGAATAATAATCACTTCATGCTGTTCAATATTTTTTCTAGGTGACCCATTCTCCAGACCTTTAAAAACTTTTTAAGTGGATGTAAATTCCATTTTAATTAGACCAGTGCAATCTAATACTGCAACTAGCCAGGAAAGGAAGAAACATGCTGGATCTTAATACAACCCAAATCAACCATAGCCAGATAATTCCCCTGATCTTTGTAACAACCCCCTTCCCCACCTCCACAATTAAATGACCCTGTTGTTCTGGAGTTTCAACAAGACATTTAAGGTTCATTTAAAAAAAAATGATCGCCCTGTACAGGATTCTTTGCTCTTGTATTCTCTTCGTTTCCTCCTCTGGCCACACAGCTGTCACTGGTACAGGAGAGAGATCGGGGGAGGGGAAGTGGAGCAAGGCCTGTTCAAATCGTGTCACGTAGCACTAATTCATCTGCTCTCATTAGAGGGAGCGAGGGACAGCAGTGATGGCCAAGAGCTGCACTCCACACATGACACACGAACAGTTTGGGGAATAGAAAATTGCTTTCTCAGGAAGCCCAGCCAATTAAGGACTTGACCATATTGAATGTCAAGTGTTAATTTAGGTTTTTCTTCATTTTCCCAGTAGTAATGTGGGTCCTGTGATGAGCAAATACATGTCAAGTAAAAGTTGATTGCTTGAAGGACCCGGGTATTACATGTCACTGACAAGTCACAAATGTACTGAAGTCTTTTAACCCCTTAGGTGAGTTAGGTGGAGGGGGAGGAGAGCCAGGATTAATGGTACCATAATGATAAGAATAGATTGTGTATGTGGAGGTGGCTTGGATGGGACAGGCAGGAATGGTAATGCATACAAAAAAAAAACTGGGGATAGCATAAATCCTACTCTGAGGCGTAAACAGAGGCCTTGGAAAGCATATGTATATATTTCTCCCATTGCAGACACTTCAGACACAGAATATGTATTTTCTGAGATTTTCATGACAAAGGACTCTATTTGAACCAGGAAATTCCTCATTAATTACCTCCTTTGAAAGAAAAAAAATTCATTAAATAACTATACCGTGTTGAGTATTTTGACCCTTTGAGTCAGTGTAGCTATAACATTTCTGGGTATTGTAATTTTAATTTCTAATCAATATTAATTTTAAAAATTGACCCTAAGTGATACCATATCATAGGAAAGGTGCAAAACAAGATTGAAAGAACATTTGCATTCTCTCTGGAGTATGTCTGTAAGATTTGTATTTAGCCAGTAGATGCCGATGGAGGGTCCATCATTATCTTTCATTTCTGTTTGTCTCCAGTTTAAGGAAAGAGATTCCAGGTTCAGTGAATGAGGTAACTTTGCCTTCTTTATCCCAACTAAATGTTAAATGTTGCCCATCATGTAAAGCATCTCATTTCCATTCATCAGCATTCATTTACGTTTGAATGTCCTAAAAAATGAGGAAATGTCTGTTTCTGTTACAGTTGGACAAATAGCAAATAAAAATACACCCAGAGTTTAAAATACTGCCTTTAGTCCTAGAAATCTTAACCTGAAACTCATAGGTTGGTTAGGTTTTTACTTTCCTTGTAGAGTCACTTTCCCATCCAGTCTTTTTGTCCCCCGTGTAATAGGGACTGAGCCTGGGATTCACAGAGCTACATCTCTAGTCCCCTTTTCAATTTTAGTTTGAGGCAGGGTCTTCATAAATTGCCCAGGCTGGCCTTGAATGTGTCCTTCTGCCTCGCTGTCTGAGCAGCTGGGAATGCAAGTATGAGGTCCCATGCCTGGCTCTCTTTTTATATCTTTGAAGGCACAGTTTTAAACACTTTCTTGAAACTTGCTTTCTTCTGTTTATTTCAAAAATTTAATACACTTGCCTTTGTATGTTGACAGTGCTTACACCTTCAAAACTTAACTCAGGTAATGGATTAATTTTGGCAACAAAATTACTGTCTCATCAGATTAAAATTTACATTAAAGCATAATTTGGAAATAATTACAAGAATTTTGTTTCATAAAATAAGGTTTTCGTAAATAGTGTTGTTTCTAATAAGGCTCTTACATGCTGGATAGAATACCAGTTCTTTAACGTTTCTCCTTCCTGTGTCAAAATCAACCAAACACAGTGGGATGAGGTCTCTCTTTCCTTCTGTTTTGGTAATCTCTGTCTGTGGAACTCTGATGGCATTGAGAAAGCACTGTTTAATTCCAGTCCCACTGTCAGCAGCTTCTTTTCCTCTGGGTGTGCTGAGAGTCTTCAGTTAGTTTCTGTGGAGTATGTTCTGTTGATGGTAGCTCAGGTTGCTGATTCAAGTTATTCTTTCTAGTCGGTGTCACTTTTGACGGATGGCACCTAATGCAATCAACCACAGGCTGCAGGGCCTGGACCAGCAGGCCCCTCCTCCCTGGAACTTCCTTTGGGCACTCACTCCTCCCTGCTGCCCCCACCAAGACTTCACCCGGCTAGGAAGTGGAAAGAATACCAGTACTGCTCAGGATGGGCTCTTCCTAAACCTCCATTTCCCAGTGGTGAAGCCAGAGCTGCCTCCCTTTGGGTGCGTTTTTGATAAATTTAAGAAGTCAAATCGCTGACACAGATAGATAATCCAAGTGTATAGGGTGAAGAGTTATAAATTAACACATTATTCCCTCTTAATGTGAAATACTTGAGAATGCATTTTCTCATTCCCCTGACGTCTACCCAGTGAGGGCTCGCATTGTACTTTTCAAGTGGCATTGATTTGTTAAAGCGCTGAATTAGCATCTCTGGCCAGCTGCCTGATCCTTGCTGGTGTTGTTGGGCTCCAGTGCCTTCTCTCTCCCTGCCATCTCTTTTTTCTTCAGTCTTCCTGTTCTGTTCTCTCCTCTTTCCTTCCTGACTTCTCTGCTTCTTTCTTTTCTTTTTTTTTTTTTTTTTTGGTACCAGGGATCGAACTCGGGTTCTTGCGCTTTCGGCAGGAGGCGGAACCACTGAGCTAAATCCCTGGCCCTGCTTCTTTCCTTTTTGATCCTCCACATTTTGCTCTCACTTTTTATCATCCCTCCCATTCCGTTGCTTGCTTTTCCTTGTTTGGTTGTATCCTACACCGTCTCCGCTTTTCTGTCCTCTCTTTTGTCCCTACCTCTCCTTTCTCATCTCTGAGGTTTTCTCTCACTCAGTGTTATGTATTTTGGTTGATATAGCCAATCCCATTGCTCCAAATATAGTCTTGTGGAGAAGAAATAAACATGTTTGCATGTGCATATCTTTGTAGTAGAAGTTGATGAAAAAAATTCCATTTATTTGCTTTCCAGAAACTTAAAGATAACTTACTTCTGAATGTCATTTAACATAGTAAAGTTTTCTTTTGTTTCAAGGAAAATGGAAATATTGATCATGAGCACTAATTTGATAATCTTTCCTTTACCTACTGTGATTAGTCAATATTTCTGCAAGGCATTTTGATTTTTGTAACAACATTTCAGTGACTTTTTTCTTCAACCAGTTCTGTGTTCTGATTCTACTTGCTTGTATGATACAGTTTCATAGAGTGTATTTCACTATGGTATTTGTAGCATGCTGTGGTTTCCTATTATGTGATATATCAGTACCATAGCTGTGAGTAAATTAAGAGTATAAAATCAACTCGCAATTTGTTCAGAGATTGCGCACATCTTTTAATGATGTGTCCCAGACTCTAGAGGTCTTTGGAGACACGCATTAAAATTGAGACTCTTAGGAATGCTCAGTGGACAGATCCTCAAATGTGTACTGTTTTCTTCCTTTGGATATTGGTCCTGGAGACTTTGGGATTACCATGTTAATATAAGCAGAAGAGAATACCTGTTTGGATTTAGGCAGAAATTATCTTCTGTAAATTTTAATCTCATGGTTTTTACATGGTTTTGTGTTCAGTTTTAGTAGGTTGTTCTGCTAACATCAAAATTGAATTTGAATATGTACATTGATAATCAGATTAATTGAAAAAATCAAATGTATTGTATATTTCATATAGGTTAAACTCAGTTTGATTTCAGCATTTGTATTTTGAAATGGAAATGTTTAAATAGGTTTTGATAACCTTTGCTTCCGTGTTGGGTTGATCCTCCCAATCAAATGTAATTTTTCCCCCAAATTAAATGCTCTCTTCTAGAGTCAGCATGGCTTGGCTTCAGTGAAGGGATTAAAATGACTTTTCAAGGCATGATAATGTCTGTTTAAAGGAAAGAAAGAGAAAAAGTCTT
Organism: Heterocephalus glaber; assembly: GCF_053883595.1. NCBI lineage: Eukaryota > Metazoa > Chordata > Mammalia > Rodentia > Bathyergidae > Heterocephalus > Heterocephalus glaber. The sequence goes on from NW_028258317.1 coordinate 35,506,909, forward strand.
AACTAGGGTTTAAGATTAATTCCAGTTACTAAGGAGATAAGAATGACGCTAAAGAAGACAATTTAGTTTTTTAATATGTGCATGTTAACTTGCTTTGAGATCACCATTTTGTATTTTAGGGGAGTCCCTTAGATGAAGTAAGATGTTTTCATCTGTTACAGGCAGAGGACATGTCCTCCCTTCTGGAGATGAGGGCTGGAATACCTTCTGCTTCTCTGGGGATGAACACCACTCACCTGCCTGTAGTTCAGGTCAGAGTGAGGAGGAAACTCACTGCGTTTCAGAGCTACCAGTGACAACAAGAGAAAGGAGGAAAATTAAGACAAAGTAATAGGACAAGGTTGCCAAGGAAAGTGCCTCATGTAAAAATAGTTTATGAATGAGAAGTCAGTTAGTAAGAAAATCTGAGAGGCATACTTTAGTAGTGAGAGAGAAGTTGAAGGGATGTTTTGGGGGTGCAAAATGGTGGCTTCTGGTAATGTACAAAAATTAATACTGTTGTGATTGGCTCTACCTGGCCACACTGGCACAGTAATCAATACATAAAGGACCACATTGGTATCGCAGCAGATTGAACAATTGAGAGCCTTGAGACTGGGAAGAAAGCTCAGTCCCTGAGTGCTTATCTCACCTGTGCCAGCCCCTGGGGTTCCATCCCAAGTACTGCCAAAAAAAAAAAGCGGGGCGGGGAACAAGTTTCAAATGAAGAACACCTTTTGTGATCTTTTGGTTTTCTTTCTTGCTTTTCTTCTCCCTGCACAGGGGCTCGAATCCTGGGCCTTGTGTATGCTACATAAGTGCTCCAGAACTGAGTGCGATCTTCAGCCCTTCTTAAGATTTATTTTGAGACAGGGTCATGCTAAACTGCCCAGGTTGGCCCTGATCTTGCCGTATCCTTTTGTTTAAGCCTCCTGAGTAGCTGGGATTGCATTCATGTACCACCATGCCAGTGTATGAACTACTCGTGTGATTCAGACCTTTTCAGTGTTGTGGGTTGGACCCAGAGTCCTGAATAAAGCAGACAGATACTGTGCCATTGAGCCACACCCCCAGCCCTTTTAATATGATGTAAAGTTTTAATTGGGTGTACACACATTGCTGTAGAATTTTGCACAAGTAATAAGTCAATAATAATATGAGGGGTTTTTTTTGTTGTTGGTCTAGTGCTCTTGTTTTGTGATATTTAGCCACATGAAAGAAATGGCTAAATGGTTGTTCCAGAATTCATCACATTTGAATTTTTCTGTAAAATTCTCAGGAGAAATCTGAATTATTTCTGTTTTTGTATTCTGTAAGTCTAAATTAAATGCCACTTAAATGTGAAAGAACTGGCACCTTTGATAAGCAGTCCCCAAAGCAAACCATTTGTGAGTCATCCTAACTTACTTATGAATGTGAATGTAAAGTTTGTTTCTAAAAGTCCAAAACAAGCAAAAGAAAAAAACCGCAGTAAACCACAATATTATACAACTCAAGGAGAAAACATCTCCACATTTACACTTAGGACTTTCAATAGCAGCAGTAAGAATAAGAGAGGACTTTGGCTGCTGTCCAGGGTGATTGTGAGAGGGGTGGCAAATGGCCCTCACAGTGTGTGGCTGTGCGCAGTTCCAGGGTGACACATGCCTCACAAGCTGGTCACAATGCGAGGGGCCAGGGGTCACGTCCAAGAGCGGGTGTGCCTGGGCAAGGCTGAGGAAGCAGAGGTGGCCTCTGTGCTCAGTGTGTGGGTCTGTGTACTTCTTTCCCGTCAGAGCTGGCTGGCGCAGCCAAGAAAGCGGTTCCTTGGCAGGGTTTGATGGCAGGATGATGTAGTCTGTTGTGACTAGTGCATTCCTTTCAGGTTAAACTAGGGAAATGGCATTGTGTTAAAATTCCAAGTTGCATGAATGTTTTATGGCTGCAGCGCTTGCCTCCAGGGGAGTGTGGCGGTGTGGGTGGGGGCGGGCGCCTGCACACTCAGGAACTATCAGAAGAGCACTTCCCTTGGAAAATCTTACCACCCGCACCAGGCTGATCTGCCGTGATGGTCCCTTACAAGGGTTTCGCTTTTCCTCAACTGTGGCTGTTTAAAGTCTCGCAGTCTGGACAGTTAACAGCTGAAGAAAATATGACAAGACACACGCAAAGAGGTTGGGAGATAGAGAGGAGGAATGCGCCAGGAGGGAGCTGAGCTGCCTTCTTGTGTAAACTGCCCAGAGAGGCTTCCTTTCGGCCTCTTCGTGCCCCCTCCCAGGCTGTTTGCTGTCTGCCCGAAGGCCGAGACTGATCTGTTAACCTTGCACTGCTGGCGGGGAGGCCTCTGCGGCTCATGGTACTGTATGTTACCGTTCCTACTCCCTCATTCTTCTCCCTGGCTCCTTTCCCCTCACCATCTCTCCGTAATAATGGCTCATGTTAGTCAGAGGGATGCGATTTTGGAATGCAGAAGGTCCTAGGAGTTCAAAACAAAACAAACTTAAGTAAGGTCTTCCCCACCCCCACCCGCCTTGGCATCTAGAAGGACTGAGCCGAACCATTTTAACTCACTGGCAGCCAGAGGTTTCCAGTGTGATTTAAACCAGGAATTGTGGAAACGAGGCTGTTTAAAGATGCAAGTCATCTGGGCTGTGGATCTTATAAAGGGACTTTGTTGTGAAACCATAAGCATCCTCAGGATTTCAGAGTGTTTCTTGGCTTTGCAGTCCTCTCAGGTGTGTCCAGTTTTCAGATTGTCCTGGATACCAGAGCTCCCGCTGGGGAGCCCCAGCTACCTCCTTCACCTTTGCAGCTTTTAGGTTCACAGTTACTAGGGTGTGTGTGATCTGACTTCAGTTGTGATCCTGAATGTTACCTATGAGATTCCAGATTGTTTCATAATTCGATCTGAGTCAAGTTGATCTGTACCAGATTAAAATGGGGATGTATGGAACAGCTTTTTGATTTTGCATTGTGCTTTTATAAAATATTCATATGTCTGATTTTCCCCCAGAGAGTAGAAGAAATATGTATCATTTTAGGATTACCTAAGAAAAAATATCATAATGGGTTTGAATTTTAGTTTTGAATTGTATGTTTATCTGCACTTTATTTATTTATTTATACAAGTTACAAACCTAAATGTTTTCATGTTCTTGTGAGGCTATTTTTCCTTAATTATACATATGTATTATGTGTAAGTCGTATGTATGTGCCTATGTGTTTCTGCATACTTTGATAAGTGGAATAACTTGTAAAGCTGCTAAAGCTGTTTTGTATTGATAAATTGACACTTAAAAAAGTTACATAAGAGAAATTTAACTCAATATTACAGTTCAGAAAAGCCATGAGTTGGTGTACCCTATTTACATATTTGTATATTTCTGTGAAATGATAATTTTTGTCAAGATTGACCTCAGTTTAATATGATTAGTGGTATTTGTATGAAGGTTTCTTTTTAAACAGATATTCTGTATTGACAGTGTTTATGGGAAGTCTTAAACCAACAGGGGATTAACTTTACAGCAAAATCAAGATTTATATGTTGACATGGCATGTCAAGTTTTAGGTGAATTCTTTGTTTTTCCTTACATTTTAGAGAATACTTAACTATTTCTTTTGTTTGTTTGTTTTGTTTTTTGTTTTTTGTTACTGGGGATCGAACTCAGGACCTTGCACTTGCGAGGCAGGCAGTAGAAACACTGAGCTAAATCCCCGGCCTTTATTTCTTTTACTTTGTTGGATCTGGTAGTGTGATGACAAGAATTTTCTTTTGGTGATTTTTGTTTTTACTTGTAAATTACAAAATGTGATTTTTTGGGAGAATTTTACTTTGTTTTAGAATTTTTAAATTTTCTGTTTTTGTTGAAAACCAATTTTATAAGTTACAGGACAACTAAGAAAATTAAGAAAAAACCTATCATGTATATTTAAATCATCTAAAAATATAGTTGGTTATCCAGATTATGGAAGCATTTTTTAATTATAAAAAGGATGTTGTAGTTGTGTTCAGCCCTTTCAGTTTGATCTATTAAGAGTGGAATTGCTCCAATATCACATTTCCCTCCTAAGAAAATTTCATCTGAGAATCCTTTTTCTCTAAAAGTCAGATTTTCTTAAAAAGTATCAACACTTGTTCTTTTAGTATTTTCCTGTTCCTGTTGTGCCTAGGTAGTAGTGTTTGGCCTATGGATTTTGTGAGTTACTTAAGATTCATCATGAGTTCAGATGTTCTTGCTGCCATGCCTTAGCCTTATGACCACCTGTAAGTCAGTTTATCCCTAACCTGCTTTTCTTCTCTATTGCCTTTTCTGTCCATCTCCCCCCCCCCCCCCGCTCCCGCTCCCGCCATGTGCTAGGAATTGAAACCAGGGTCTCATGCATGCTAGGCAAGTACTCTACCACTGAGCTACATTCCCATGCCTCCTTTCTTCAATTGCAAAATAGGGAAAAGTAAGTGGGCTTAAGAGTTTGTCAGGAAGGTGAAATGAGACAACATGTATGAAGCTGCAGTATGTAGCAGGAACTCAGTAAATTGTACTCCCTGCCCCTGCCCCCTGTACCATGGCTTGTTCTCTGTTTTTTTTTTTTGGTACCAGGGATTGAACTCCCATCCTTGTGCTTTCGGAGCAGGCGGTGGCACCACTGAGCTAAATCCCTGGCCCCTGTTCTCTACTTTTTTCCCCTTGGGAAATTTAAATTTTTAGAAATAACAGAGAAGGGAGGAATAAGTTTAAATGAAATGTTTAAATTTCTTCATTTATCTGTAGGAATGGAGGAAGTATTAGGTCATCAGCAGACAGCTTTTTTGTTTTTGTTTTTAAGAAACTCTTGTGTTATCCATTAGTTGACATTTTTATTACTCTGCAAAATTCTCAGATTGGCCTTCATGCACCTCAGAGCGAGGCGGATATTTCTGTGATATCTGTCCCAGGAAAAGGTGGATGAAAGACAAAACTGGCAGATTCCACAGGGCGTTCTTTACCTTTGGATCATCAGATCTGATCATTTGCTTGGATTAAGGCTTCCCACCTTATACTCATTAGCACTTGAGAATAGAGCATGAAACTAACTTTATAAGACCCCATTCTCTCCTCAGTTTTGTGAAAACTTACTTTTAGCCATAGAGTTAAGATCATACTGAAGCTAATAATGTTTACATTTGTGTAGAACTAAATAAAATAGCAGACAACACTCTTGTACATGTGGGCAACGGAGTATTCTCTCTCACAGTCTTATATAATGCCTGTGGGTCGTGAAACACTGAGAGGCTATTGGTTGAGTAAAGTAACATGCTTCTTTTATTATTTTTCAGCCCTGGATTATGTTTTTATAAAAAATAATTGTGTTCTTGTGTAGTACATTAATATTGTCATAGCTTATTTTTGATTAGTGTTATTTTGTTTAACATCTACTTTCTTAGGCAGCGCAAGTTTGAGCACACTGGATCATAAGATCTAAAATAAATATTTGGCCTAGAGTTTACTTTAGCCTGTTAGGAGCAGTAACAGAGTGAGGATTGATAACTAACAGTTTTCTAACTTCCTTTTAGTGCCTACAGTGTGCTAGATGTGGTACTTCTGTTATCATATTATTTTTGCTTGCAAAAGCTTTAAGGGCAAATACCTTTACTGTCATTTTATAGATAAGGAAATACAGATATAAAGTCTGTATCCAGCAAGCCTGACCTCACACCCCTTGCTTTTTCTCCTGCCACATTCTTCATCTATCTATAATTTATACTATTGAAGAAAAAAGAATAAAAATTAGTTGTAGAATCCACATTTTTCTTTTCAAATTAGTTTTTATAAGGAAGTTAATATGTAGAACTGATAAAAAATCAGAGCTGCTCTAAGTGGAAAGGGGGAAAGCTACAGAATTCTACCTTTTAGACCTCTACCTAGGACCCGTGTAATATCTGGTTAGAAGAAAACCATGTTCTGATGACCCTGCACCCCGGGAAATAGAGACTTTGAAAACCTGTTTCTCTGTCTAGAAATTGAAGGTTTTTGTCTTCTGCTTAGTGGTGTTATTATGTGGAATTGACAGAAAAAGCTAATTTGTATAATTTTAAGTGAGAACATATCTAAGACATATAGTATAGTGTAAGTATCATTGTAAAATTTTTTTTCATTGCACAGTTTTTCACATATGAATTTTACAGGTCTACAAATTTTGTTTAATGCATACAAATGAAGTAAATTACTAAGAAAAGTCTAAAGAAAACTAAAAAGTAAGTTCTGTGTCTTAACTGGAGTCTTTGTCTACAAAGTCTACTTCAGTTTGAAGTAGTTTCAGTTTGAAAATATGAGAAGATTTTGGCACTCTACATATCTGCAAAATGTAAACACACAACATACATGCATATATGGGTAAAATTAAGGACAGAAAATGGATTGATTTAACTGGGAAAATGTAAAAAAGAATTGTTTAAAATAAATTTCCTATAAAACAAATTATTTGACATGATTTTGTAATATCTTTATAAACGAGGAGTTTCAAATTTTCTTACCTGCTACAGTTACATTGAGATTATGTGTACTACCTGATTAGAAATACTGTACAGTTTATCTGTCATGAGTACAGGAAGAATCGAGACTCACCAGCCAGCTGTAGCTGCATTTGACCTGATTTCTTTATATAATTTTGGAAAATTTATGTAACCTCCTTGAAGCTCATTTGCCTCATTCATAAAATAGGGCTTGGAAGTGATGCCTGAGAAACCTGGCACAGAGTGGTGCGCTCCTGTTAATCACCACCTGCTTCTTTTGTCTGTTACTGTTGTCGTGTGCACGCTTTACTTGGTATTCTCTCAGTGTGTGTTTATCCACCACGGCATAGGGCTCGTAATACTTGCATCGTGTACATACTTGGCTTTTCCAGTGACTAGTTAAATAGTACCTGTGCCAGTCTTTCAGAAGCTTACTTTTGCTGAAGAGTGAGGGTAGAAAGAAATTTCTCTTTTCTTACTGTTCATTGAGAATCAGTAACTGAGCAGCATAATTCTGAAATCTTATGTGGCTTTTGGTTACTTCATGAGCCTTTTCATGGTAACCAGCAGCAAGTAACTGATTGAATTAATACATTCCTATCAAGAGACTGTTCTGTTGACCTTTCCCCCTCCATCTAACCCATGCATGCCTTTATAAGGGACTTAAGAAAATTCATCATTTAGGTTGCCCTATATAGTGAGGATGACAGTTCCTAGATGTTTAGGTTTTTGGTAAGCCTTAGAGCCTTAAAGTCTATAAAACAAAAAAGAAACCAAAACAGTAAAAATAAAACCAAAAAAATTCCACTTCAATTAAAAAGAAAATCTAAAAATATTCTCCTACCTTTCTGAAAAAACCTAGAGCTTTATAAAATGTAAAACATGAACTTTGCACTGACTTTAATTTTTAATAGTTTTAAGCCTTTTTTTCACAACTTTTATAGAAAAGATACACATTGTGCAGATCTCAATAAGAAAACTAGAAAGAAGAAAAAACTATCTTAAGTGCTACAATTAGGAACTGTTTTATTAGCATTTTTAGTTCCCTTTCTTCATTTTCATATACATAAAGATGTACAGACCGATACCAGTTTCATAAAAGACCATATATATAAATATAAAAAAAAGTATGTAGATGAGTGGTAAAGTATAATGTGTAAAAATTCAGTTCCAACCTCCAGCACCAGAAGAAAAAAAAAAAGATATACAAATAATTTTTAATACTATTTGTGTGACATTAAATCATGATATATTTAATGTTTTGGGTTTGTGGACTTTTAAAATAAGATAACGGTACTTCAATATGAACATCTTTGCTTGTACATTTGTGTGCTTATTTCTTACAGGTGATTTTTAGAAGTGATACTGCTGGGGAAAAGGGGTAAATTTTACATGGATTAAAATAGGAGTTCTCAGGGCTTTTCTATGAAAAAGCAGATAGTAAATATCTTAGGCAGATATATGATTTCAGTAGCAACTATTCAGTTTTATAGGTTCCAAGCAGCTACATATGTAAAGAATGGGTGTGGTTGTAATTTCAATAAAACTTTATTTACAAAAAGGCAGGCAGCAAGACAATGTTTGGCCCAAAGGCTACACTTTACACACCCCTGGTTTGAAACAAGTTTAAAACTGTTTAGGGATGGAATATACCCAATTGGCTGAAAACTGATTTCATAGTATCTTAGAAATGTGTTCCTATCTCAGGGCAATGTAATGGGCTGATTATTTTCTTTTCAGGTATATGGCAATCCATACTGATTTTAAAGACCTTATTAAGGGAAGTTTTCATATCTGCCACCATTCCCAAAGCCTAGTAAATTTTCGTTTAGGAGAATATGGATGTCATTATATATTTTATTCTATTCTTTAGATTCAGCGTATGTTGACAACTTGTAGAGTAGGGAAAGACTTTCTTAGTTGATTAATGTAAGGAAGATGTGCATTTTGCCATCTCTGGAAGATTGCTTTATTAGTCAGGTTCTGGAGACATCCTGACATAAAGTAGTGAATGGCAAGTCCAGTAAGAGGAAAAGTAGAGCCAGAAAGGCCAGGAAGTCCTCTTCTGAGGAGCCTCACTTCAGGAGACATGCACCGTAGGTCAAAAGCACGACACTGAATTAGTTCGGAACCTTACCGGTTAAATTATACTTAGAAGACTGCTTTGTGCATAGATAGTACCTTCTTTGCGTCTTGCATTTCTACATAACTAGAATTATTGGTCCTTAACTGCCCAAGAAATATTAGTTGAAGATCAGATGGAATAATGAAATAGTTAAAAATCACTCTACTTGTGACATTGTGTCACTGGTGCACTCTGAATTTAAAGGAATTTATTTATTGCTTATTTAACATAAATATTATGGTTGACTATCTGATTGGTTATAATATTGGTTGACTCTCTGATAACTGTAAAGTAGTATGGCAGTTGGTATTGGGGAACAAAAAGAACAATAAGTTAGTTCTTGCTATTAAGGAGAGAAAAATGTGTGCAAGATTGCAGAGTGCTAATTACTGTAAGGATTCCAGAACACTGGAGCAGATGGAGGCCATCTCTTCCACCTGGGTGTGAGAGGTTTCATAGAGGAAGTGTAATCAGGAAATATGGAGATTTTCAAAAGGAGAATGAAGGGGAGGGTGTTTCAAAAACAGTATCAAGAGAACTGTATTAAGTGAGGAAAGCCCCATCAGTGTGCAAGAGACAGCAAATCATCTAATTAGACTGTCTGCTCAGTGTTTTTCCTGAAGGAGGAGGAGCAGGTAAAGCAGAAAAGGCAAGTCAGAGCTGGACTGTAGAGGGCCGGGACAGAACTTTAATTGGTGATTTGTGGGGAACAACGCTAAACATGATCTAGGAGGATATGTTTGACAGTTAGTGGGGGTGATGCACTGTGTAGCAATAGTTATTGAGTGTGGAGTGATAAAATTGGGATTATCACTTAAGGATTAGTGCAAAGGTCCAAGTATACACTGGTGTGGAAAGTGTGGCGGGGGGATAGCTGAAGGGACTGAAAAACAGGAATGGACAGGCTTTCAGAATTTACTGGGTTTGAGAAATAAGACTTTTAATCATGATGTATGGCTAAGAGTCTGTGATAATGAGTTTGCAAAGTATAGCAAAGTTAGGGGAGAGCTGTAGTAAAGAAAGGAAAGCACTTTGCTTAAAGAGATGTTAATTGAGCACCTAGAAAATTTAGTGGAAGCTTGGCAATGAAGGACTAAAATTCACATGAGATGTAAAGGGCAGGAATGTAGGAATCTTGTTTACCTAGAGGTGAGAATTAAAACCCTCAGATCACTGAAAGGAAAGCATGTAGAGAAGAGGTTATTTTATAGCAATACTTATCATTAGGTAGTTCAGTAAGAGAAGTTGCTTCATCTTCCTGTGAGGAAGTAACACTGAAAAGAAAGCTTTTCCACGTGTTTTATCGTTCATACAACATTCTGTTGTCTACTGAGCTTCTCTTTTAAGCTTCTAAAGCTACTAGATTTCAGGAATAAACTAGTTCACTTCAGAAAAACATACCATATTTTAGAAGATTCCCCAAAGAAAAATAAGAGATTCCTTTTTACTTTACCTCTTCATCATTTCCTGTAAACCTCAGTAACAAAGATATTACTAGTGGGAGAGGTTTATATTCACTTTTTTTACCTGTCTGATGTAGTACTACTGCAAATTTCCATTTCCCCCAGATCTCACCCCAGTTGAGATTTGTGCTATTGGGGTGAAGGTATAGTCTATCGCCTAGAAATCATCTTTGTATGCTTTTGTGCATTTTTTCTTTTTAGGCTTGGAGGGGGAATTTTGTAACACACGTTATGACTTGTGTTTGAGTTGGGAAAGTTTTTACTGTGTGGAACAGCAGAATTGAATATGTTTTCTCATCTTCTGTCTTTTCTTAACATGAGTCTGTTCAAGTTCTGCATGCAAAGAAAACTGTGCTGCTTCCTTGATCTTTGGCGCAGCGTACTGCGAGCTTTGGCAGTAAAGGTTAAGGGTGCCCTGGCCCTCCTAGCTGTGCAGTCAGGCGTCCCCAGGTCCCCAGGTCCTCAGTAGGGGATGCGGCCTCCTTCAGGCACAGGCTTTGCAGTCAGTTGAACTCCTGTTGAATATGGCACAGGGCTGCTGCAGAGGAGTGTGTATCTCTAGCACTGCATTTCCAGTGTATTTTATCTCTTAAACCATGTATGGCTACTTACTCATTTTTTAAAAAATCATAATTTGTTTAATGGAAATGATTCACTGATAATTTTCAGTGTTGAGTTTTTTGGGGGTAGTATTTGTTCTTTTACTTTCTGAAACATGACATTCTATCATATTTCATTTCTCTAACTCCCACTTATGCTTTTTAACATATTTTGGTCACCTTTTCAATATTGGTAAATTTAGGCAGAAAAAAGAAAAAAATAACTCCTTTGTTTCTTCCATTTTTGTACCTCTGATGAAGTAAGATCAAATTAAAATGATATATTTTCTTCCAAACTGCACTCCTTTCTAAAAAATTGTCACTATTTAAAGAAATAAAAAAATTCAGTGGTTTGATGGTCATTACTTGAAAGCATCATTTTTTCTCTCACAAAGATAGATTCATCCTGATTTTCGACCGCCATGAAAAGTGGGAAAGATAAGCTTAGTGGAGCAAACCCAGTGGCTGGCTTGTTCTAAAGTGTTTTTTGTTCAAATGCTGAAGTTAATGTCTGCCCCCAGATCATTTCCTCCTGATGTTGGCAGCATGTGTGGAGTTGGCCAGGCTGATGCTCCTTAGATTGCTTGCTCATAATTGGCCTTTTGACATTTTTTTTTTTCCTTTCCTCACTTCCCCCTTCTCTTACAGAGTGAGATTCTTAGAGATCTGGATCTTGCTCATATGTCATGGTGTGTGCTTTTCCCTTTCCCCTCAGCTTTTAGTTATCTCTTTGAAAACAAAGTCATCATCTAGAGAGGCAAAAGCTCTAGTTTTCTAGGTTCCTTAGGCTAGTGATTCTCAGGGTTTAATACTCAGCAGTATCACTTGGAGGTCAGAGGAGCTCACTTTGGACAAACCTATACCACTGGTATTGTCAATAAGTTTGCTGTCCCATCCCCCAAAGAGTTAGCTTTCTTCAGATTTTGTGTGCTCATGTTACTTGGAAATTCCTTACTCTAAGCCGAATTGCTAGTATGAAAGAAAACTCAGAAAATTGCCTTGTATTTTAATTGTGAAGGGTTAGTTGTGCAGGAGGAGCACATGGGTGAAAGTACCATTCCTAACTACTTCCCCAATTAAAGAGCTGAGACACCTTTTCATAGGCTCAATCCAGCATTCTGGGAAGGTTTCCGCAATTTGATTGAATTGGACCCTCAGTGAGACGAACTGAAAGGATTTTTTTAGTTTCCCCAGTTGCTACTACTATTCTTTGATACTTGAGATTTGCTTCTGTTTACTCCAAATTCCTTCTGTCTCAAACTTCTCAGCTCTTGTGAGAATGATACCATGTCTTTTTTCCTTTTTTTTTCTCTGATACTGGTGAGTGAACCCAGGGCCTTCAACTTGAGGTACATCCGCAGCTCCTTTTCATTTTTTAAATTTTGAGACAGGGTCTTGTTAAGTCACTGAGTTGTTGAGATGAGCTTGATCTTGTGATTCTCCTTTCTCAGCCTCCAGAGTGATGGGATTATAGGAGTCACCATCATGCCTAGCTGGGTTGTCAGTTTTAAAAGTAAAGTATGGGTCGGAAGTAGCATACATCCATATATTGTGTGCCTGCCGAACGTTGAGTTTGGTGGCTTCCATGTGCCATCTCATTCACCCTTGCCAACTCTGCACAGCAGCTGTAAGTACTACCCCCTTTTCAGATGCAGGAAACTGTGTTCTGAGATACTAAGTAGATGACCAACTTTACAAGGCATTGCGGCTGCAATTTAAACAGAGGTCTTAACTTCAAAACTAGAGTTCTTTTAATATCTCCTCTATCTTTAGGGTGATTGGAGTTGAGTGTTGAGGAAGAAAGTTAACCTGGATATATATACTTGAAATTTTACTCAATGTCAGTTGTCAAACGATGTTGCTGAATTTCAAAAGGTGATTGCAGCCAACTGAAAGTCATCTAATTCTGCACTTTACCTTCTTAAATATAAAACATGTCCATGGCATAGATAAAAATGACTTTATCCTCAATTTCTTGTAAAACAAGAGTTGTAGGAAATGTAGAACTCTGTCAAATGGTAGGAATTTTCTGTTGAAACACTAGTTTTGTTGGTAGTTGAGAGAACTTGTCTTTATTTCATCTTTCCATTTTATCAGTTAGGAAGGAAGGCCCATAATGATAGGCTTCAGGGTTTCTTTTGTTGTTGTTGAAAATAAAAAGAATGCAATGTAAAGCACCCCCATGACTGGCTGATGTGGAAATTAATAAATATTGTGTTGTAAAGCCCTTTAATGGCTCTAGCAAACAAGATTCTCTGTAATTTTAATATTACTCATGGCCCATTAGTTTCTTCAGGGTATCACCAGGGGAGAAAGATTTTTACCTTTTATCCCATATTTTACAGTATAAAAATGGGGTATTTTTGTTTTTGTTTGTGGCTCTGAATCTCTTGTAATTGTACCTGCAGAGGTTGGTCCTGTCTCAAAAGCTGGAGTTGTGAGGAAGTGAGAGTGAACGTTCATGAAACAGCTCCTGGCTCCTGCAAGGACACTGTGGCTGCTCGTGCGCCCCAGACCTGGCCTCTTCTTCCCTGTGTGTCAGCTGCTGGATGGCAGAAACCCTTCCTCTTTTCTATCCTCTCACCTTGATCCAGAGTACATTGTTCTGGAGTGAGTGCAGAAGGAGGTGTTTCCCTGAGGCAGGGCCCTGCCCTACACGCTTCTCCTTGATGTTTCTTCCATCCTTCTTGCCTTCTGTGTAGCACAACAGTGTATTTCTGTCCATTCTTTATCAAAAAAATGGATAGACACTGTTTTGACTCATCACTTTCGGATCTGTGAGTGGTGCTTTGATTTTAGCTTTAGATTCTGTGACTGTGTCCTTTTGGAGTCTTAGGCTGGGTTTGCATGGTAGAGAAAATTTAGGCCTGGAATGTTGTCTTCTAGTTAAATTGTATGTGGAGAAATTAAGATACAAGTCAGGTATGCACCCTGCCACTTAGCTTACTTTACTGTTTTTCAGTTTTTACATTCACTTATTTTGCCGCTATATTTTACATGCGTCTTCATCATCATAGCGTTGGGTAATTTGTTTACTTCTTTATCTGCTCTTTCTCACAAGGTCTCCTGGTGAGCTTATTGTCCAGTCCATTTCCCTTAATGATCTTCCTGAGTTGTTTGTGTTGACTGAGTGGTTTTTCCTCTTGCTACTTGGCACTGTGTAACCAACTGAAATTAGGTTCAAGTTCTATCAGTGGTTCCCTCTGGCGTGGAACGTTGTACCCACATATCCTGAGTCCTCTTATTGGACTTTTCCCCTAGTCATTTCTTGCCCTCTATTTTTCAAAACCAGTCCATGTGTTCATTCTTTGCCTGGGTTCTGATCGCCTCCCTCATCCCTTCACTGTGCTGGACTGAACTCACCAAAACACATAGGGTAGAACCGATCTGGGCTTGTGGCCAGCTTAACTGAGGAGACTTGGGCTGACATGAAAGTCGGTCTGTTTGTTTAGGTGTGACTCTTAGTGCTGACCAGGCAGATGCCTACCTGACTGTTTCATATTTGAAAGTGACATTAAGTTTCACAGGGACTCTGACTCTGTCCATCCATCTTGGTAACATGTGTGCATGCAACACCGCCCCCATCATTTCTGTATCTTTTTCTTTCTGTCTCCCTCCTTCTACCAACTTTCTAGTGTCATTGAACTTTCTACTCTCATTAAATATTTTGAACTGTAGTGCCCATTTGCAGTGTGTGATGTTTTATGTCTTTTTTTCAGAAATTCAGTGCCTAACAGTTTTTATATGAGATCTTAGTAAACAAAGAATATGTGTGTGTGTGTGTGTGTGTGAGAGTGTGTGAGGGGGGTGGGAAGCCTGCCACATTTCCTCCCTGCCCCACAGAAAATGTATTTTCTGGAAGCCCTTTTGACACTGAAGTGGAGGCCCACTGGCCCTCCTGAGAGGCCTTTATGCTTGTTGTCATATCTTTTGTTTCTGCTGATTATACACATGGTAAGTTGTAAATAGCTCTCACACACACCATGGTTCCTTTGAGGTAAGTGCAGGAGCACAGAGAGGCACTCAGCTTCAGCTCACCCCAGGGATTCCACAAGGTCCCTCATAAGGCCTCTCACTTCCTGTTCCAAGCACCAGCAGAGGGAAATTCATCAGTCTGGACAGTTACCATCCTGTCTTTAAACCTGTGGCATACATTTAGAAAATATTAGCTGATCAGTTCTCTTATTTTTCTTTGTTTTTAATTTGAATTTTATATTACTCTAAAAGAAAAAATATACAAAGATGCCAGGAGAGTAAGAGTTAAAAGTCTCCACAGTCTTAATCACTGTGAACATTTTGTGAAAATCATTGTTAGGGAGCTTTATCTTAGCACTAACTGCTAAAAATGAAGGAAAGTGGATAAAGTTAAATCCCCTCAATCAGTTTAAAATTTGTCTTCCAAACAGTGGTTAGGTACATATCCTATTTTATTATCTTAATTTACAGTGGATTAATAGAGATAATTCTTTCTGCTGTTGTTTCTTTCAGTCATGTTTTGATTGCTTACAGGTAGCTGGCTATCTTCTGAGGTTTCTAAATTGAAATGCAGAATAAGGTATGCCAGATTACAAGGTTACCTACTTTTATATCTCTAGTATTTTCCTTGGTATGTTTTTATGAAATAAGCAATATGGTTGCCTTCCCTTTTAAAAAAATTTACTATCTAATACTTGTTGACACTGGTTATGATGGGAATGCTGGGTATTATTAGATCATAATCTCTTTGTAAACTATGCAGTTTTGGCTTGAATTTCAGTTTCCTCGTCTTAAAAATAGGGGAGTCCACTCTCCTGGATGCTTATGGATTTTTCTCTGCTCAGAAATTGTAGGATTCTAAATTCGAAAGTGCCACCTACTTCCCTCCTAGTTCCTTTCTGTGATCGGGATTGTTGAAACATACTGGCAGCTTGGCACCATTCACTCCCCAGAGTATTCAGAGACTTTTGTGTTTTCTCTCAGAAGCTGTATTTCTAAGTGTCTGAGGTTATAACGGAATATAATTATAGTTGTTTAACTTTCTCCTTTCCTTTTGAGAGTGTTTATAAAGTGCATTCGGTGACTGTGAGGATAAAAAGGAACTAGAAACTTAGTATTTGTGACATGGTCAGATAATATTAAGGTAAGTAACATTTTCTTTTGTATTTGTAAAATAAGGCATTGTTTACACACAATTTGCAATATACGCATTCTGGCTTATAGAATCTGCTTCAGTCATTTTGATAGTCACATTTGTTGAAGGAAGCCTTTTTGTGAGTTTCACTTTGATATGGAATGTTCTGATTGACTTTTTGGCTTTCCTTCTGTTGCCCCTAGGGAGAGTCACTGCCCAGAACTCATTAGTGCCCCTGCCTGTGTCAGCTGAGGGGTAGAATCAGCTGTTTCCTTGTGTGACACAACACAGTTCCTAATGTCTCTGCTCTTCTCTCTACCTGATTTCTTCCTCATTCCTCAATTTAGAGGGTAAAGTTTTTTTACATTGCTCACGTTGTCCTAGATCAGTGATGGGGCGGGTCTTTTAGAGACCGAGTGCCCAAACTGCAACCCCAAACCCATGTATTTATTGCAAAGTGCCAACACTGCAATTACACCTGAGTACTGAGGTTTTAGTTTAGATAAAACAGCTGATACATTAACATCTTTTGTCTTAAAAGAAAAACACAAGAGCATGTGTGCCGTAGATCTGGCACCGCTGTCCTAGATTAAAGAACAAGGAGGTCTTGATTTTTGTTAACATTTGCTTCATTTCCTCTGTTGTCTTCTTTGTAATGTCTTCCATATGAAAAATCAGTAAATGCTCCTAGCATGGGTTCTTCTAAATGTGGTTATTACATTTATTTTTACCACTTTTTTGTTTTCAGTCTTTCTCATTTCTTAAGTTTGAGTATGGGTGTGCAACTTAATAGCATGTGACTCTTGAGTTACTTATCTATTATAAAATTAAGTTTTTGCATGTAAAATGGAAATGCACATATCTTACAGGATTGCTGATGGGAAAAGTCTAGATGTAAGTTGCCCACCTGGGGACTGTGTTGGCACATGGACCTCCACTGGTGAAATTCAAGGGCTAGAGTCAATCCTTACCTCTAAAGAGAGAGGATGCTCTGTTTGTTTCACCTTGTAAGTGTTGGCAGGAAAAAAGAATGAGAGATTTAAAAAGAAGAGCATTGGGTCAAAAAATGATTGAAACATGAACTGAATGCCTTTTTATTGGTGATACTCACCAGTGCAAAATGAAATTGTTTGAAAATTGTTTTAAGTAGTCAACTAATTTGTGAATTAAAAGAAAAAGAGAAACACCTAAGGCAGCATACTTGGTTGGAAATTGATCTCTGGATACAGAAAATTGATTAGCACAGATCATCTTAATTGGAATTTTAAAAATATCAAACAAAACACCAAAGGAGTGCTTTGATAGGAAGGAAGACACAGTTGAGATAACTCTTAGTTGATATAATAAGACTTAAGTACATATAGGTAGATACATGATTATTAAAGATTGCACGTGTTTGCAAGTAATGAGTAGCAATTAAAGAAACCATTCATTCATTCATTCATTCGCAGTGCTGGAAATAGTGCATGCTAGGCAAATGCTTTACCACTGGGCTACATCCCCAGTTCCTATAGAAAATTTTTTTTCCATTTAGTTTATTGATACATTTTAGGTATACAATACAATTACATTCATCATTGGGATGTACCTTTACATGATGTATCTTGGTTCTTATTTTTTTCCCCATTCCCCTGCCCTCCCTTCACCCTCTCCTATTTACAAAGACTTTGTTTCCATTTTTTTCTTTTCTCATATTTTTTTTCTTTTCTCTTCTTTCCTTTCCCCTACCCCTCCCACTTCCCCTATTCCTTTAGACCTTTTCTTCCCATTTCACAATATCAGTTATACATTTTGATTCTTATTTATACTTTTAGTTTTTCACACCAGAGAAACTATTTGGTATTTACACATGTGGCTATAGAAATTTTTTAAAAGCAGAAAATAGGTATAGATTAAATTTAAATCCTTTTTTCTTAAAATCTAAAATAAGTGACAGGCAATATTTAGGGAAAATATTGACTAATTATAATAGATAATATAATTTTAAGGGAATCTTTATGGCTTTCATTGTAGAATTCTAGATATAGAGAAACATCCATGAAATTATAACTTTTATTGTTCTCATTTTTATTAGAATATACTTATAAGCCAGGGTTCTTAAAGATAGTAAGCATGTATAAGAAGTGAATGAAAAATACAATTAATGTTTAATTATGTAAGAAACTTACTACAGTAAAACATAAATTACCAAGAATGAGGAATAAGTATGTTCAAAGTGAGGGGGAGTATTTTGATTGTTTTGAGGAGTGTCAGTGGCATTGTATCTTTTACTGTAATCTTTAAACATTCATGATATTTTTGATCATCCTTTTTGATCAAATGTTTATGGCCATTTCTATCAAATAAAAACATCATGGATGTGTGTCTTCATCCACCTTATTCATTGGATCTGGTGCCATGAGACTTCTGGCTCTTCCCAAAGTCAAAATGACCATGAAAGGTAAATGTTTTGAATTGATTCAGGACATCAAGGTATACAGGACAGGGCAACTAAAGACATGAAGGAGAACTTCTAGAACTGTAGGATAAGTATGTTTGAAATAAGGAGAAGTATCTTGAGGACAGTTAATGGCAGCATGTCTTTCATGGTAATAAAGTAAAAAATATTTTAAATATTCATTGTATTACAATTTTTTAAAATTCATTGTATTTTTTGACCACAGCTTGTAAATAAATAATGAATGTTGATACCTATAAGCCTTCCTGTGTGAGCCTATACCAAGAATGGGAAAAATAAATTTAAACAGGTATTTTGAAAGTAGAAAAGAACTTTAAGCATCATTGAATAAAATTTACTTAATTATTACAGAAGATAATTAAAGAACAAAGGGATAAGAATATGCTAATGTCCAGTGGAGATTCTGTTTCAGTCTTTTTCCCTTCCCCCATTTCCTTTGTTTCTAACTTCCTTTCTCCTTCCTGTCCATAGATATATATTAAATGCCTACTTTGTGTTACATGCAGTAAATACAAGAGGAAACAAAAATCCACGTAGGTCTTCTTGGAATTTACCTTATAGTGAAAAGCAGGTTTTCTGATGTGTATAATGTACTTGATATAGCAACTGTTGGATGCACCTCAGGCTGTGATGGCTGTGTCAGATTGCAGTGGAGGTGCCTAGCTTCCGTCTGGGACTTGTTCGAGTGTGCAGCCTCTGTGCCCGCGTCTAACCCAGCCGTATTCCCCCAGGTCCCACTGGCATGTGCCGGCAGAGTGCTGGGTGCAGACTTCTGCCCAGACCTGGAGGAGCCAGACCAGAGGTTGGAAGTCCAGGTTGGAGTTTTACGTTTTATCAGCTGGGGGTGGTGTGACAAATGGTGGTTCACGAAGGCCATTCGAGTGTTACCAGCGCTGTTAGGGCACGGTAACCATGGAGTTTGGGTGGCACATATGTGTCACAAAAGGCTCTCTTAAGGATGAGTTTGTGTACCTGGTGATGATTTATTTATTCATTCAAGAAATATACTTTGGTAATATAGTAGTAGAGCATTTGCGTAGCATGTGTGAGGCTCTGGGGTTCCACCCCAGTACCACAGTGCTGGTACTGTAATTTGTAGTAGAAAGTAAGATGATCTTTGTAGGTTGACTGCCAAGTTTCAAAAAAGTTACCTTAAACCTTTGGCAAATTATTCACCTACATTAGCCTTAGTTTTCTCCTCTATAAAATGGAGATGATCCATAAAAGGCGATTATGAGGATTAAATGACCTAATTTATGTCCAGCATTTAGCCCAGGGCCTGGCACATGAGTTTAATCCGTTTTAGCTCTTATCTCTTATACTTTTTTTTTTGTACCAGCGATCAAACTCAGGACTTTATGCTGCAAGGCAGGTACAGTGCCACTGAGCCAAGTCCCCGGCCCCAACTCTCACCTCTTAGAATCATCAGTACATGTGCTGAACACTGCCGGGCACTGGGAATCAGTGGTGCTTCCTGTGTTTCTGAGCTCAGGAGAGCGGCAGCTGTTCAAGTGGGCACATCGCAAGAAAAGCAGGACTTTGTGATCAGTACTGTGTGTCTTTATGGGTTGAGAGATCTGTGCAGAGTACATTTGGATTTTAGTTAATCTTGTGTGATCCTGAGGCATTAGAAACATTTTAGTGTCTTGTAAATTAAAAATATACATATGACTTCTTGGGTAGAGGGATGTCCCTACTTCTATATACATTTTAGTTTTTGAGAACTATATGAGCCATTGCAAAGATACAGGTTGAAGTTTCAACATGGATGGCATTTCCACGAGCAAACCTGTATTATTATTTTTTTCAGGGTTTGCACTTGGCATCATTTTTCTAAATTTTCAGGCTTGTGGAATGAGCATAGTGAGCTCAGTTTTAAAACATTTTTATTGATTTAGACACCCCATATGAGAAAGGAAAACACTTTTAAAAATTGACTTCTTCACAGCAGGATTGAGGGTGGAAGGGGGAGGTTTTGGTTTTATGGCACTGAAGGGTATCCTATCTCTTGCACACCTGCTCTTGGCCTAGGAAAGACCACCTGAGCTTTGCTGTGCCCTAAGCTGGTACCGTCTGGGTGGTATATGGCTGCAGTGCAGTGGAAAGACAGGTGTGACACATATGGGACATGATTGTGTATTTCCTAGTTCTAGAAAGCGAACAGCTTGTGTGTGACACATAAACACAGGGTGATGGAAGACTTCTCATGGAGGGCAATGTGATCCTTGACCCCTTTGGGTAAGACAAGCGATGTTCTTCAAACACATCACCTGCAATGATCTGTTATGAGTGATTGTTGGATAATCTGTTTTTGAACTTTGAGTTACAGAGCGAAGAGAATGGGTTTAACAGATGTGAAAGTCTGAAATACACCTGAAAAAGACTGAGGGATCATGTTATTTTGACATTATAAAGGAGAAAAGGTATATTTTATAAGTTGAAGTGAAACTCTGGTTGTAGGTAAACAGATTGTGTGGTTGACAATTCAGTATGGTCCTTGCAAAAAAAAAAAAAGACCGATTTCTTGGACAAAGTAACAAAAGTGATCATATTATTGGATTTTTCATCTTGTAACACCATTTTGGTGGACTGAGTGAAAAGGTTGAATCTGTTAAAAGACTGTTAACTCTGGTGAATTAATGGGGACCCACTTAAGCATCCCCTTTCATTTTCCACTTTTTCCCTGAATATGGCTTCCACATATTTTAGAAAAACAGTATCTACTACATCCATCTTATATCAGTCATAATAAACTTGACAATTAATAGGTGCTTTACCAGCTAACAATTCCAGGAGTATTTTTTAGCTTTGTCTCATTTCATTCTTGCCATGGCATGTAGCTGGTCTTTTCTTTTTTTATGTCCTGGGGAACAAGCCATTTCTAATTTTTTAGTCTAGCTCGGCATGTCAGGGAACTTGAAATGTCCTAGGACTTGCCAGAGTCGTGCATTTTTTTCTAGTTGGATCTTAGGCCTTCCTCTAGGGGCAGGCATTGTAGCCAAGAGAGGACTGGCTCTTTGGCCTCTTGATTCTCATGATAATCTCCAGTGCACCTCAAGTTAGGAGCAGTGGTTTCCTGATACCCTTTCTGACAAAGGATTTTCCTTTAGACATACACCTTCATATCCGGTTTAGTTTTATATTTTAGCTGACATAAATTCTCATGGCTGCGAAAGTATCATCCTGCTACTAATTTTCTTTTTTTAAAAACCTTTGCCTTTTATGCCTAAAACTTCAGATTTCTTAGTAGCAATGTAATTTAGTAATCCCAAGATCCCCACACTCTTCCATCTATGTACTTTGGTTTTGAATGGCTGTTATCTTTCAGGTCTGTGTATGATTTGACCTTTGTTAGGATATCTGCTTTGTTTTTGTGTTAATTTTTGATTTTGTGAAATAGCTGGAAATCAAGACTTTGAATCGCTGACTTTATTTTCTTCAGTTACTTTTGTTATAGGTATGAAACTGGATGCTCTTTAACCTGGGAGGTTGATTGATGTGTAAAAGCAAAGAAGTGTGCTCTTAGGCAACTGTCTGCTAGGAAATGGTTTTTCTAGTTTAGACCTCCCTTAATTGCTGATAAATACATTATGTTTTAAACAGAGAAAAGTTAACTTTCTTAGTAACTGTCCCTTATCATGTATTAAGTTTTTAGAGTTAGTTTAGCACACTTCTTGGTTGGGAATCCAAGATGTGAGGTTGGACTTAGTATTTTTTATCACTGAAGTGCTTAGAAAGTTAGAGTAAATAATGAACCAGTATTTCAGTACCAGATTAGACACAATTTGCTGTGATGTTTCGTAAACCACAGACTCCTCTTCTGTAAATGCGTGGAGGATCACTTTTTTTCCAGACATACCAGGGTGCAAGTGTAAATTTCCATAAAATTTAAATGAGGTGCTTCCTGTAATTAATGAACAATTGTGGCTGCTCTCTGGTCTGCATTGTAATTAACCGTGATCAGGCTTGTTTAGTGATGACACTGTTCCTGTAATAATTTGACAAGCTACTGTGAATTTGCCAGGTTATTAAACAACCTGCAGCATTCACTTGCAGAATCACGGGACACGCTCAGAGGCCGCTGCTGCTGGTTAAATGCAGCATGAGGGTGAACCAGAAGCCGCCCCAGAAGTCTATCCATCACCAGGAGCAGATTTAAATTCCTATAATTTTGGAGAACTTAATTAATTTTGCATGGGGAGTCTTGAAAACTTTTATTACATGATAAACCTATTGGGGCAAAGCTGATCACTTTTATGAACTCATAATGAAGCCAGCAAATTCTTTGTATTGTTAATACCAGTATGTACAAAACAAATCTGAGGTTTCCCTTGCCACCTTTTTAAATAGGTATAATTATTTATTTATTTTTTTATAAAAGCTGTTTGTTCCCCCACGTACACCCACAACATTCCCAAGTAGCTGTTCATTCTCTCCTTCTGTCTCTGTGTCTGCCTGCCTGCCCGTCTGTCTGTCTCTCTCTCTTTTCTGTTAGAAACAAGTGGCCTTGTGCTGAGCGGAGTCGTGTTGCAGGTAGAGTGACCGCAGTGGACTGGTAGCCTTACGTCCTTGGTCACTCATGCTCCAGCCCACCAAGCCCCTTTTAGGTTAAGAACATTCAAAACGTTACTGTCTAGTTACTGTGGTGTCTTTCATTGGTGTGTTTATTGACTAAACCACAAGGATTGCTGCCCAAAGTACCAGGCGGTCTATGCTTGACTGATTTTGATTTTCTAACATCAGCCCTGGGGTTTATTTGAAAAATGTACATACACTGCAGCTTTAACAAGTCAAGTGACTGCATGTTTCTGACCATAGGGTGAGTGTATCTGATAATCATTAAATTGGGGGGTGGAGAATAAGTGTAGTAGTCACTGTACCATTGCAGAGTGAGTGTGTGTGTGTGACACATGGTCTTTGTCTTTTCATCTTCTCCAAGAGCCAGAAAGTTTCCTGCCGTTCTCTTTCCAGCTATTGACAAATGATTGCCAGATGTGAGACTTTGCAGTGCTCTTTCCCTCAGCAAACCTGCAGCGAAGGGATATTTGATTCTCCCTTGCCCATTTCATCTCCTTTCCACATCTGCCAGGGACACAGAAGCAATACGTCCCTACATGAGAGTTTAAAGTTTGTTCAGCTCCCTTTCCCCTTCTGATACAGAATTTGGAGACAATAGAATGAGGGCCATATGATGCCCTCCCAGCCTCACTGTATCAAATTAGTTGTTTAGTTGTTTATTTTACTTATCTACCTCTCAGTAATTCAACTATTTCATTTTAGTTTCACTCCATGAAAAATCTAATGTAACTCTGGTAGTGCTAAGAGTTCTCTTTTGTCAGCTTGCTGTGAGTATGCCACTACCACCTTTAATTCTGATAAAACTGAGACTGTCAAATACATAGGACTTCCTAATAAAGTAATTGTGATGTACAGCTGTCAAAATATTAGGTGTGAAAAAATATCAAATGTGGAGTGTTTGATAGAATTTAAGTAGTCATTTAGGAATTAAAAAGCCATCTATGTGAGGGAAAATTCAACTTGCTTGGCCTGATTACCTTGTGTTTGTGTGCATTGTTACAGTCGACTCATATGAGCTGTAGTTTTAATCACAAGTAGATTATAAAGAGAAAGTACAGTGAGTTTTGGAGGCATGTTAAATTAGCCCATGTAGGCTACACACAATTACTAACAAGCACAGAAGCCTTTTGCATCTGCTTAGAATCTGTGCTGATACTGATTTTTTCACCCTTATCTCAGTTTGAAAATATTTTCCAAATGCCCTTATAGCTCATGTTGTGTTATAGGGTGGGCTGACACAGGTGGCCTTTATGTTTTCCTATTATATTTTTTGGCAAACGAAAAGGTCCCTTATTCCCCAAATAAGATCCGCATTTTAAAAAAACATTTAAAAAATAATCCATAAAATGTCTGCCACATGTTCTCTAGTTTATGAAAATGTTTTCCAAATTAGAGCTTATTAGATTCTTACTGTAAAAGTGCTAGTATGTTTACTATTTCTGCTACTTTGTTAGCTGTCTGTCATTAAGTGAATTTGTATTTTTATGTGAAATAAAAATGAGGATTTTAATGACTTTCTGAGTTTCTGTGCTGAAGAAAAAATATATGTGTATATATTTTGTTTTTAAGGAAGACAGGTAACATGTACCTGTATCTTAATTAGGAAAATAGTGAAGTTTTATTTCAGTATTTTCTTTGAACAAAGTCAATGAAGTGATATCAGTAAATAAAACCTAACAAGAACAACAAAATTGCCCAATAGACTCAGAAAAGAATAAATTTTACCAAGCCTGTGTGAATGGGATAGAAATGTTTATGTTACTGAAACTGTTCTGGGTTTCTATTGGAAATTTGTATTGAATACAGCAGAACAGTGATGGCGAACCTTTTAGAGCTTTCAGGGATAACAGCCCACTGGGGCTCACAGGCCATAGGTTCACTGCCACTGGAGTAGAACATAATCACAGTGGAAGCAGGATACAATAGTTTCAAACTATTCACTCTATAAAAATAGTGATGATGATGTTTGTGATGGGGTTAAATTTAAACACCATCCTCCGACAAAATTACCAAAAGCAATCTTGCACTGTCCTAGGACTGACTCTGTCCTAGCCACTCAGTTGATACAAATGGTTGGGAAGGTGGAGGCAAAGAGCTCTTTCATAAAACAACAAGGTTAGGAACTCTTGTCTTCTGAGTTTAGTTCACGTCACAGAATTACCCTCACCAATGCGATTGCTGGTTTCTCAGGCCTCCTTGCCTTTTCTTCTCTGGTTACTCAGGGAGACAGAGAGGTACTAAGCAATGGAGGTGTCATCCGGCCCTCGCACCTAGGGAATGTCCTTCAGAGGACGACTTGTCACCAGCCGTCAAAGAAGAGAGTGGCTTTGTGGTCTCTGAACATCTGGCAGTGCTGCACAGGAAGCTGAGGGGGTGTCATTAATTGTGATGAAATAATTTAAACCATCAGGAATAAATGAGGCTGTTAAGCTGAAGTTCAGATTCCATTTGCCATGCACATGTGTGTTGCAGCCTGTGTGCAGTCAAAAAAATTGAATTATATTAGCTCAGAGTAGAAGTGAAACAGATATTGTAAATGAAACAAGTTGCTGTGTAGTGATGACATCGTGTTGAACCACTTCACAGAGTTAGAGTTTTTAGGATCTATATATGGAAAGTGGTACATTATTTAATGAATTTACATATAAATGCATTCTTATGGTGCTGAGGAATAGTGAGGACCAGTGGTGTATGGGCACACAGTGGATTAGGAGGGTGGATGAGTATAAGGAAGTAAGTCCCAGGTAAAGGTGGATGGGTGGGTGACTGCTTTGCCTGGCTGAATTGATACTAACCTTTCTATGAGTATGACAGGTGCCCTTGCTTCACATACACACTGCAGCTTGGAGGGCATTTCTCCAGTGGCCAGCTGTGCTTATCTTTTGGAGAGCTTCTGAAACTTGGGGCGTATCCATGTTTTTCCTTTACAATTAAAAACAACTATCTGGGGTGACTGATTACTCCTCAAGAAATTAACATATTTTAAGGCTTTGCACAACAGAGAACACTGATTTCAATGTAATTTTGAAGCACTGTGCAAGGAGGCAGTCTCAGTTTCTTTAGAAAGGAAGGACCAGGACCGTCAGGTTTGGAATGTCAGAACTACTTTGAGGGTTTGTGCACTAAATTAAGCAGTGGTGTGTAGATTCCGAAGTACATTTCTAAGATCAAAGCCACTTCTTTACATATGAGCAGAGTTTTCAAAATTGAACTTTATTTGAAAACAAACATGGAAATTTGAAAAATAAAATGAGATTGCTTAGGTACAGAAAGCAGTTTTGAAAAAATCATGGAAGAGGTAATCTGTCAGAAAAGAGATGCAAGGAATGGGTGGAACTCTCGCAAGCTTTGGACAAGACTGCACTACAAAGATTTTCTCTCCCTTTGCTCATTTAGTCCTTCAGTTACTTTATTACCTTTTTCTTTTTTCCAGTTGTGTGTCTCTCTTTTTCTTCCCTTTTGTTCTTTTTTCATGTTCTCTTTTCCTCTTCTGTATTCTCACTTTACATTTTTATCCTTCTTTTCTCTTTGCGACTTATTCTTTCTCCATACTCCATAGAAGTGATCTTCCATTCTGTTTTTATTTACTGTCATAGTTTTCCTTCTACTATTGAGAAGATTCATATCCACAGTTAAGTTAATTTCAAAATTAAAAATTTAGATTGTATTTTTACATAAAACTGTGTGACTTCTGGTGGAATTAAAAAAATGTGAATGAAACTTGATCAGTTTTTTTTAAAGGAATGCAGAATACTCACTGAGTTATCCCTTTCCCTGGAATCCTGAATGAAATTATTATTGGTTAAAGTCAGCCAGAAGTGTGTGGCTCTGCGTTACCATTTTCCTTGCTTCTGACATGGAAGGAAGACATCAGATCGAAACACTTGGGTTTCCTGACTTCAGACTCACTTGAAGTCTAGTAGAGGAAACAGTATTTAGAAAACTTCTTCTGTGTGTTTTTACTTCTGGATTTTATTTTTATTGATGAAATTAACTAGCAAGACTTGAGTTCTTCAGTACTTGTTGGCACTGTAGGAAGAATTGAAGGAGATCGTATGTGTCTAGGACATTCTGCCTACCATATAGTTAGTTAGAATGTGTTGTTATTATATGAATAATTTCCCTAGCTTCTAGTAGTGATCCAGATAAAATTTAGAAAAAATTTCATCCTAAAATTTATATATCTTGACAATTTATATATTATTTACCTTAAATCAGTTATATAATTTCCTCCTAGATTAATGAATCCAGTATTGAAAATTTTAAACAAGATGACTATGCTGTTCTTTTTTTCTTTATCTTGTGTTTGTTAGTGCCTGTGTTTCTCAAAACAGATAAGAAAATGATAGTACATTCAGCAGTTGTTTGAAGTTTTCTTATGGAAGTGTGTTAGTAGAATGTAAGTTTTTTTCTTTTCTTTTTAAATTTGTGTGTGCTGTGAAGGGGGTCCCTCTAGATATTTTTAGGACCTTTTTATTCTACTATTGCTATTAGATTTATGCTCTGCTTAGGTAGCATTAAATTCATAGATTTCTGTATCTTAATTTCTGTATTTTAGGTACATTATGGATTAAACTTTCACTGAATAGCCTGAGAGTCTAACTACATTCTTCACTCTCTCAATTTCAGTGTATCTATGAGAGAACATTATCTAAATCTCAGATGATCAACTTAACGTAAGCTACTTATGTTAGGAATTGCCAGTGTTAATAACAAGAAATGTTGAATAAGATGGGTATGTTTCGTCATGTAAATTCTTAAGCCATAGCCATAAGGGTTTCATAAGAAGGAAGAGAGGAAAACCGAAAGTATTTCAATTCTTGCTTTAAATAGAGAGAATTATGTGTTTGTATATACACAAGTATGGGTTTTCTTTGTGTATGTGTATACATATGTATGTATATATTTCATATATATCCATATTGTTTATAAGAATAGTGATGTTCTAAATATTTTATTGGCGCTATTCATAGTGATATGTTTAGAAAACAGTCGTCTTCTTACCGAAGGAAGAAAATAAGTTTGTTAGGGTAGATAATGAAATCTTAATTTGTGTGTTAGATTCTGTTTTTTTTTCATATTGTTTTAAATTTTAAAAGTGGGAAGTATCTGCATTATGTAAGCAAATATTTTTCTTGTACAGATTTAGGCCCAGAAATTTTAATAAAATCACATAGTGTAGGGCTGGGGATTTAGCTCAGTGGTTCTGCTGCCTTCCTCGCAAGCGCAAGGTCCCGAGTTCGATCCCCGATACCAAAAAAAAAAAAAATCACATAGTAAAACATTCTCTGTTTTTGATATGTCAGAGCCTTTAGGATAATGTTTGCCAGGTTTTATTCTTTTAGAGGTTGCTTAGTATTGGTATAGCAGTGTTCTGGGGGAGGGGTGTCAGAGGACATTATTTAACTCAGTTTGTCCTATGTTCAGTATGAGTGCAGGTATAGGCCACGTGTCAGGACAGCTGGTGTTGGGAGTGATGTATGCAGGCTGCATGCAGTGGCACGCCGGTGGTCTTTGGAGCTCATCTTCTTGCATAACATGTGGAAAGTGCTAACTTGATGTTAAGAAATGGAATATTTAGGTCTAGCTTTTAGTTTTTTCTTCTCATATTGTTCCGAGTGCCAGATAGTATAGAATGTTGTTCAGAAACTAACTTAGTGGGGTGTGGTGGCATATACCTGTAATCTCAGCACCAAGGGAAGCTGAGGCAGGGGGATCTCAAGTTAGAGTTGCCAGGGAAACTTAGTGAGACTGTCTCAAAATGAAAAATGAAGAAGGGCTAGTGGTGTAGTTCAGTGATAGAGTACCACTAGGTTTAATCCCTGGTGCTGTTAAAAATAAGTTCACTACTCTCTTACATTAAGAATCAGGAATGGTTCCATCTAAATAATCTGTTTGAAAAGTGCCATTACCGACCTATGAAGAATGAAATTGCCCAAGAACAGAAAAGTGTTACTCTTTAATGATCAGTGAATACCAGTGGGGTTTCCTGGAACTCAGAAACAGGCCAAGTCCCCTTAAATCATTGCTGTTATAAAAACCATCTTTTTTTCTTTTTTTAACTTTATTTTTGGTACCAGGGATCGAACTCAGGACCTTGTGTTTGTGAGGCAGGCGCCAGAACCACTGAGCTAAATCCCCGGCCCATAAAAACCATCTTTAAGTGCCTTTTTGGGTATGGTACTATGTTGCATCCTATAAAAAGTGAGCTGAACAGATAGGCCCTCTGCCCTCTAGGAGTGTATAATCAAAAACAGATAATGAAACTGATATCTATTATTGTATTAAGGTCTTACAAATAAGCATTGATCACATACATAAATAAAAGTTTTATATCAAAGACAAGTAAAAGTCTTTTTGCTTGCTTGATTAAATAAGTAAATAGACATCCTCATTCCCACACTGAAACTATCCATGGAAGTTATAAAATAACTAAACTAAAATAATCTGGACATCAGGATACTCTTATTACTTTGTTATTTTTAAAGGGTTTTACAAGAGTGCTGGCATTACTATGATGTCACTGATAGCTTATTTTAAGTGGGTCTGGATTCAGAGTTGTTTTATCTTTTTGGTTAAGAAATTTGGATGAATTGAATTTTCCTCCATCTCTGGAATTTTTCCATTTCCAATTGCTGATGACAGTATTTGCTGTTACAAATGAGCATCCTGCAGGGCAGTTTAAAAATTTTATCCAAGCCCCCAATGTTAGTAAAAATTATATACTTTAAAATTACCAGCCATTTTCCTTCTTTAAATCACTAGAAACCATACCTTAAAACAAGATGAACTTATGTGTCCAGAAGTCTTTGCCTAAACTATCAGTTAAGAAGAGGTAGATTCAGAACTTTGCAATGAACAGTAATAGTTAGTTGCAAGTTTGAATGAAGCTGCAGCAATTAAAATTAAGCGTACAAATACTGGCAGAAGGAATCAGTATTGAGTTTAATAAAATATTTTCTTTTTGCATGCTTCAACATTAATGCAAGGTATTATAACAGTCACTAAATTTTTGAGGTGAGGGGGAACTAAAACCAGCAACATGAGGAAGACTAAACATGAACCCAGCACAAAGTTCAAGACATTAAAAAAAAGACTATCTCTACGCTGGTGTAGGTGTCTGTCTGTAAATTAAAGCATGTGGGTGCATAAATTAATTAGAAAAACAGTCAGTGATATAAATCAAACTTATTCGGTACACTGAGCATTGTTTATAAGATTATCTTGTTATTTAATCTCTTCTGTATAAACCTGGCTGGTTGGCATTATGAAGTAATAATACAATTAATGTGATGATGGTATACTCTTTCTTGGTACAGGTCTGATCCTGTAAGCCTTTTGTGACTGGGGTTTGTGTATAAAGCAGAGCATAAGAACTGGGAATTTTAATTAGGAATCCCCCACCCCAGTTGTGTGTGTATGCGTATTTACTTTGGTATCTCAAAATGTCCCCCAAGATTTTATTCTTTTTGAACCAGTCATCTGCTGACCCCAGAAGAATGAATTGCCTTCAGATACTATTTTGTCAAAACCAAGAATTTCATTAGAAGAGCTACCTGCTGTCTTCCAGTTATTCTGGACTGTGCTACTGGGTCTCAAATAAAAAGAAAGTTTGACTTTTAGTGAAGCCATTGGGTAATTTTTTTATGTATAAAAGAATTTTGCTTATAGCTATTAGTCACCAAAGTCCATGTCTAACACATGCAAGGGCCGTTTCTTTTCTTTTTTTCTTTTTTTTTTTTTTTTAAGGGCTGTTTCTTATCTTTGTATGAGATTTGCAACCCTGTCAGCTAGAGTAGAAAAGAGAGAGGGATGGGAGGTAGAGAAAAGGAAGGGAGTGGAGGGAACGGGAAAGAGACAGGCAGGAATCCTAGTGCAAAGGAAAATTGTTAGTGTTATTCAGTATACAATTGAGAACTTTTTCATTGTGTGTTTTATGGTCTAATTCCCATTTTCATCCCTGTTACTTCAAGAAGTTGGTTTAAGTCCCAAAATGAACACTTTGCTTTTGGGAAATTAAAGATGTACATTTATTGACCTTGCTTTCAAGTTGCTTAACTGTTGATGATATTCTCTCATTCTTTAAAAGAATTTGACAATGATGTCCAGTGAATTAACAAATAAATTGTGGGGGAAAATTTAACAGGTAACTCCATCTTTTATCAGTAGAGCCTGATGACTGGAATTTGTTGTTCTTTCTTAATCTTATAGAATGGATTTAGAAAACAGTTCTTTTAGGATTATGCATAGGGCAATTATAAATGTAATTTGATAAAATCTTAATTATGATTTCACTTTTCATTTGGGATATTTTGCCTCTTTAATGGCCAACATTTATATTAAATATTTTTAATTTAATAAATCAAATACTTGGGTATATTATTTAAGAAATGTTTGGTCTCATCTTCAAAGATTCAGTGTTTCAGCTGTGATTGTCTGTAATGCTATAGCAGCATCCCTGACAGTTAGCAGAGTATGTATTATTTCTGTGGTTTTGTGAATCAGCAACCACTAAAAGATTTCAGACCAGTCACCCAGGAGTGATTTGTTCAGAGTTTGCTTAATGAAACTGTGGCGTAAGAGAACCTCACAATAAGTGTATGGATACATTTCACTGTTACATTTGGCTCTCTTCTGGATTGATTATGCAAGTTGGATTTTCACTCATTGTTGAACTATGCAGTTATATTTGATGGAGTTTGGGTTTGTTTCCTGGAAGCCTTTCAGGATAATACTTGTCAAACAAGTATTAAAACCAGGGTATCTGCTGACTGGAGCCCAGGAATATGGTGGAACAGGATGCTTTCTGGGTTGAAGAGGTAACTAACAGTGAGCCAACTGATCTCTTCTACTTCTTGACCAGAGCCTGCTTCTCAAATGTGATGGGAAGCAAGATTTGCAGAACTCTGAGTAAACAGTGTTTGGCTCTGTGTCCTGTTCCTGGCGGGGAGCACTGATTAGAAACCCTGGGATGTATCTGGCTTTCAGTCAAATAGAAGGCCCAGTGATAAAGGTGAAGGCTGATGTGGGGTTGAGGGTAATGAGTGCCCCGCCGAGTTCTTCTGATGAGTATGGCTCCTCCTTGGGCTGTGTTGCTGTGGATGTGCCTTCCTAGATCTTTACCCTTATCTTTTCCTTTTATTGTGAATCATGTCACTACCTCAGCTCTTTGTCTGCTTTGATACAGTGAATTTATTTATCCATTGATTCTAGACTTCTTGGGAGTTGAGTTAACCTCGGTTCTCCTGTAGACAAATCAAGGGAGTGGCTTTCATGAAGGTAGTTTGTTTGGGGAAGATCCAGAGTAAGAATGAAGGACCAGGGGAAAACCAGTGCAAAGACGACTCACTGAAGTGGTGAGTGCTACTACTCATGAGTGCTCATCCTCACTGGGGCCTTCTGACGTGCTGCGTGACTGTGCTTCCCAGAGCATGGTTCTCATTTTTCATTGATCATTGTGGCCCTCTGAGCAGTAATTCCCCACATTCTGGCTTACACATACGCACCTTTCAGATTGTCAGGAAGCGTAAGGCACATGGGAAAGCTCAAGGAGAGGTGGTACTTAGCTGTCGTTGGGGGAAATTAGTTAATGTGGCTAGAACAAAAAATGAGACAAAAATTTTAGTAGTGTACAGGTACTCATATATTGTTTTTGGCTTTCTTCTAAAAGCATAGAGAGTTCTGGAATATTTGCTGTTCTGAGCCCTTCACTTGTTGTAATGTTCTTGTCTGGTGAGTTCTGCTATGCCTTAAATACCACTTTGTTATTTCAAAAGATTATTTGCATTTTCCTCAGTCTTAACATACTTCTTAAAACATTGATCATTCACTGTTAAGCTCAGAGAGGTCTGAAATGGGTAACACATTGCCCTTTCATCGTACAAGTCCATTGCTTTATCCATACTAAAGCATAAATAATTTGTAGGTACTGTCCGAATTATATTCCATGTCCTTGATTTTAGAATAGAGGAAAATTGTTAACTATTCAACAACTCTTAAAACTCATCTTTTAAAAAAGGTTCTTTAGAAAACTTGTGTAGGAGGGTGAAGCTCTTTCAGACCTTCAAAAAATGTCCCCATACTTTTACTGTTGTCTGCCAGATGGCCCCAGGTGTGCCAGAAGGTACAGTTAATGCTTCTGTTGAACCACGAGAAACCTAAATTAGTGAAGATTTAAACAGAAGTGCAAGAAACTAAAAAGTACACCCCAGGAGGTTGTAACATTCATGCTTTCAGTACTTATTTGACAGAAGAATTTATTTCAGAAGCCAACTTTTGATAGAAGCAGTTGAGTCTCACAATTATTATATATGCATTTTTATAGTTACATATTTTTGTTGCAATCACGATCCAAAACATAAGGTAATCTGTTACCATGAATCTTGAAGAGAAGATAGCACATTAAAGTTCCGACCATTCTCTCCAAGTTGCAGTTAAAGACTCTTAGCACCTTTTTGCTTCTTATGAGTGGATTTCTTTCACTGTGCCTTGTGATTTTTTTCTTCATAGCTATTCTTATTTTTAAAGAAATACATATTGATATATGTATATTTTTTTGTACCAGGGATCAAACTCGGGACCTTGCACTTGTGAGGCAGGCACCAGAACCACTGAACTAAATTCCCAGCCCCATATTGATATTTTAAGAGGGTAGAGGAGAACAAGTTCTCTGTAAGATAGATGGAAAATATATATCACAAATGACATACATAGAATAGTATCTGACATACTATAATATCTCCAATAAATTATATTTTTAAAGATAAAAGACCAGGATAAAACATAGGAAGATAGATCTCAGTATGAATTCATAGCTGCTATTACATCTTCAGTTGATTGGGAGGTGTTACTTAGGGTGCTGTCTTTCTGATTTGCTGTTTTGATCCAATTCAAAATATACAGCATGGGGCTGGGGATTTAGCTCAGTGGTTCCACTGCCTGCCTCCCAAGTGCAAGGTCCCAAGTTTGATCCCTGGTACCCCCCCCCCCAAATACACACACACATACACACACAAACACACACAGTACTGCTTCAAATAAAAAATTTAGTTTAGTTTGTAATAACTTCCTGTTGGTTTGAGGAAGTTAAATGATTTGAGGTTAAGATACCTTTAGGATAAAATGCAACCTTAAGTGTGTCATAGAATATACCATCTGGAGGATAAGGAGTTTCAAACTATAAAGAAAACAGCTCCCTTTGTGGGCTCTTCAGGAACAATTTTCTATCTTGTGGTTGGTCACTTTCATTGTGTGGCAATTGCTTTCCATTATAATCCCTAGGCCCAATCAATATGTACAATATTATGTAACTTATAGTTACATTATAAGAAAATATGTCAGATGTGGTTTCTGAGTGGCTGATTTACAGTAAGTCTTCCTTAGCCCCTAAAGTGGGTATTATGACTAATTTGAACTCCCATAGACAAGCATTTTTCTTCTTATCAAAGTGTGTATGTGGGGGGGAGAGTCTGTAGAGACAGAAGGAGCAGTAAACCAACGTGTCAGTGTACTCACATACAGATTGATCCATTGTCATCTCCTTTGCATCTACTTGGATTGTTGTGAATTATTTGCTCACCCTGGGAGAGACATGCTTTGAATTCTAGTAATTTAAAATCTGTGAATCTATTAAAACCATATTTGTAGCTCTAAAAAAATTGATATTCACTGGGCAGTTTGCCCAACAACAGAGTCAAAGAGATTACACACTTACCCTAAGTAACTGCAGCCACCCTGCCAATTCTTTGAAAGAATACAGCAGGCCCAAATTATACATCTTATGGGTAAGGGGAGAGAAGAAGAGAACTCAATATATCAAAATCAGAAAGCAAATTCCACAATAATAGTTATAATAATGTTTCAAGATGTGATTTCAGCATAGCCTAGTCATTGAAGTAATAACAGCTTAGATGGGTTTTTGAATGGTTTAAAGCACATCCTAAAGTTGTTAAATATGTTTACCCCTCATGTAACAGTGGAGCTTGAGGTCACATGGGGCCAGGACATTGTTAGAAGGAAACAGTGAAGCCAATAGTGGCCCAATGACCAGCTGTGGCCACAGCTTGGTCTTCTGATTTCTCATTGACAGGTCTTTTCATAGGTGACTGAACTGACATACTGAGTTCTGCATTGTGCCAGGGGCTGGCACTATAAAGATTCATAAGAATAATCCAGTGTTTCCAGGAGAGCTCTGCTAAATGCAGGGAATGGAAAGGAACTTTGTTGAGAGTTGTATTATGATCTTAAAGGACAGGTTTAATCCTGTTTATCTTCAGGGTCTCAGCACCAAGCAGTGTGCCTGGCAGTTAGTAGGAAGTTACCTAATAATTGCATGATGAATGAGTAAAGATGATAAATGCTGATCTTTGTACTGGGGAGTCACAGAGGACAGGCACACTAAGGAAGAATTTATAGAGGATAAGATTTTAGCCACGTGTTTGAATAGATAGGGAAAGATTTTCTGTGGCAAATCAAATGGAGAGCAAGCATGATCAACTAAAAGCTGCTCTTGTGCAGGCCAAGTGTCAAGTTGCGTTCATCTTTGCTCATTCTGCTGTCTGGCCCAGAGTTCTGTCCATAGCAGGTTTTCAGAATATGTGCCATGTTCCTGTCTGTATGAACTTGAAGTGGACCTTCCTTTAGATATTGTTCGGGCATGGTAGCACATGTGTGTATCCCAGCCACTCCAAGCCCGAGGCAAGAGAATTACAAGTTCAAGGCCAACTTGGGCATCTTAGCAAGACCTTGTCTCAAAGTAAAAGAAAAAAAAGAGCCTGGGGATGTAGCTCAAGATCTTGTCTCAAAGTGAAAAAAAAGAAGAGCCTGGGGATGTAACTCAGTGGTAGAATGCTTGCCTACGAAAGACCCTGGCTTCAATCCTCAGTACTGCTCCCCCAAATTAGCAAATGTTTTGGTTTCACAATAGTTCTTATTTGGTTATATCTAATATATGCTAGAGAGAAAATGAAAGGTTATAAAAAGAGTAAATATCTCATTTAATATAACTGTCAATAAGAAGCTGAAAGTACCATCTGCTCAGATAAGCCTTGCTTTCTGATAATTGGGAGTTAACTGTCTACCATGGGTTGTGGAGGGTGACTACTTAAAAAGACTATACTTGGCATGAAGTAGAGAGTCCCACTGTTAATTCAGTTAGCTACAGTGTTGATTACGCTGTCTAGTAACAATACTTTACTTGTTTGTTCTTCCTCAGTTGAGTAGAGCATGGAGCCAATAAGAATCTGATTAATACGGATTTTATTCTTGTATGGGCCCGTTAGATTTGTGAAGAGAAAAACTCTTTGAATAAACATAGACAGCATTCCAAAATTTTGGTTAGCTGTTAAATAAATGGATGCTATTATTACGAAGGAAGGCTTGGCTAAAGGAAGTAGATCATCACACCTCATTACCATTCCTGGATAAACAACTAAAGCATGTGTTCTAGTGATAGTAGTTTCATAACATTAATGTAGGGAGAGAGCTACAGAGAGACAAAGAGGGCAGGGGAGGGAGGAACGTGTGCCTCTTAAAATTAATATTTAGCTTTTAAATGAAATAGAAAACCTTACAGTGTTCCTTGTTAGCTTAAATTTTTATTTTCCAAAATGAAACACTACTTTAGTACTACTCATAAGTATTTGAACTTTGTGTGTGTGTGTGTGCGCGAATTTTATAATTATAAACTGAAGCAAAAGAAAAAAATCAAGCAAGTAAATGTCCAGGTTGAATAATGTGATTTACACTTAAGTGAAACAGACACCGTTTCCTCAAAATATGAGAAATTTGAGAATATATCACCTCAAAAATATATGTGAATCTTGCTTTGAATAGATAAGTGTAGATTATATTTTACACTGACAGCAAAACAGGTAAACTTGTACTTTACATAATATATTTGGATCAAGAAAACATGTCAGCTTAGCTGGATGTATATGGAAGTGTTTAACTACAGAGTTACCTAACAAATCTCAGTAATGCAAGCTCACCCGTGGTTTTGTGAAAGATATTTTTACTTAATTGCCAAGGTAGCTTGAACATTGTTTACTGTATTGGGAGTTGCGCTGTAGCCTTCAGATAATTGAAACTATTAGTCAAAAACCTTTGTGTACATATATTTTAAAGTTATTATTTCTTTTAATGAAGCATATTAAGTATCTTTAATATAACCTGCCTCTTTTATTGAAGAATTCATGGTATCGAGGAAAACAAAATATCTATATAGAGTTATAGGACAGAATATTTGCAACAAAGATGGCATAGATCAAGGGAATGTCAAAATTACTAGAGTGAAGAAAACATAGAATTGAAGATGAGACCAAAACCAGATAGATAGAATTGCCCTCTGGCAAAATATAGCTCTGGAGAAAAGTACGTCAGAAGGTAGAACTTCATAAGGAAAATTTACTTTATGAGAAAAATATACTAAAAACTACATGACTTTCTAATTATTAAAATAGAAATTCAGGGGCCGGGGATTTAGCTCAGTGGTGCTGCTACCTGCCTTGCAAGTGCAAGGTCCCGAGTTTGATCCCCGGTACCAATAAAAAGAAAAGAAATTAAGATTTTATAACCCATTCAAAGCAATGGTCAGTTCAGTGAAACTATTAAAATTACTTTTTACAAATAAATACACATACTCATTTAAATAACAAAAATTAAATTGTTGAAATTTCAAGTAAAATGTTAACTAAGATACTTCCTTTAATAGTAGTTTGGTTTGTTTTTCTTTTTTCTTTTTGTTGGGCAATGTAGGGGATTAAATCCAGGACCAATGAGCTACATTTCCAGCTCAGTATTTTTAGTCTTAGAAGTCTTTGTTCAAAGCATGACTAAAAACTAATTGCAGGGGCTTGTCTTTTTTTTTCAGTTGGTTAGTGAAGATTTCCTAGGGGGAGAGTTCAATAGGTATGAAGTATACGTTTACAGATTTTTCTAGGCTTGCAATTAAAAAAAAATCAAATGTGTAATTATAAAAAAATGAAAGTGGAAAGTTTGCAACTTTTAAAAAGACATGAGATAGCAAGGTAGAAATAGTTTTTGGTCACTTGTTTAGAAATGCAAATGTGATCGTATTTATGAATGGCCTCAAGTCCTGTGTACCTAGATTTATGATGTTCAATAGTTTGATTTCAGAAGAAGTAAATTTTGTTCTGATTAGAAAATTAACTTGCATTATGAGTTCTCATTTCTCTAAATTAGTCTTAGCTATAAATTAATGATGCCAGTCAAATATTGAGTATATTCTTGTGCTTGGTAATACAAGATGGTTTCATACAGTACGATAATAAGGACTGTTCAACCTAAAAGAAGTTAACAAGTCTACTTTGTGTAAGTTACTTTCATGTCTGAGGCACTTCCCTGGCTTAAAAAGAGTTCTTTTTTTTTTTTGGTACTGGGGATCGAGCTTGGGACCTTGCGCTTGGGAGGCAGGCACCAGAGCCACTGAGCTAAATCCCTAGCCCTTAAAAAGAGTTCTTTAGGACTGGGGATTTAGCTCAGTGGTTTCGCTGCCTGCTGCGCAAGTGCAAGGACCCGAGTTCGATTCCCAGTACCCCCCCCAAAAAAAAAAGAGTTCTTTAGATTCAGAGCAGGCAGAGTATGTGCAGCCTCAGGTCAACACTTCACGGGTAGAGCTGAAACACACCACTACACATATTTTGCTTCATATATTTGCAGAAAGCATCACAGAATTGTGACTGATTCAGTGACGCATAGCTTGTGCAAGTGTATGCATGAGCCATTTCCAGGATGGTTTAAGGCTGTGCATATCTTCTGCAAACTGTCTACTCCACTCACCACATCTGCGTTTCTTGCTCCTTATTCAGTTTTCACTATGTCTTTCTATCCCTTTTCCTACTGCACTGCACTATAATTCTTGTCTTATTTTTGCCTGCAGTTAGGCTGTCTTCTGTGTCATTCATGTCCCTCCAGGACACAGTCCAGTGTCTGCACATGTTTATCAGGTGTCTGAGGGAAGCATACATGGATGAATGGAAAGGATAGAAAAGCAGTGTGTTGGGCTTGGGGCGCAGCCCATTGTCAGCACATGGCTAGTAGATGTGCGGTGTACACACACACACAGAGTGAGCCTGGGGCATGCAGTTTAATTTACAGATCAAGAAAAGGGCAAATGATTTCACAAGAGTGAACTGTAGGGACAGAGTTAAGCTCAGTCCCCAACTACCTGCTTTGAGTTGTTTCCATGAGTCTTTTGCTGAATCTTCATCATAATGATGAGGTTGAAGTTAGGTTGCATGAAGCCAGGTTTAAAATAGAGTTTACTCTTAGAACAGAGTAGCGGGTTTAGCTGAAGACAACAAACTACCTTTAGAATGAGGCCCTGAACTGTGAACTATGGTCACCTTTTGGTGCAGGTGCAGTGGAACTTTACTGGACACAGAAGTTCTGTTCCCATGAAGTCGTAGTTTAGGAAAGCTAGTAAGGATCATGGACATTCCAAGCAGAGTGCACTATTGGGGAAGAATTATCATGCTGACAAGCAATCAGTAATAAGGCCAGATGCTAAGAAGGTCTGGCCCTGAAGGGAGGTCACCCTGTGGGCTCCATAGTAGCTGCAGGTCAGTGACATGGAGCACCCCAGAGTTCAGGGTTTGGAGTGAGCACTGACTTCAGGAGTGCAGAGTTCTCTACTAGTCATGGTATATCCCTTTTTCTAGGATATAAACAGAATGAAGGCCTACTGTTAGAGAAGCAGGGGAGAGGGTGGAATTGAAGATTATTGAGTGTCTAGTCTGCTTAGCAGGTCTCTAATGATAATGGCTAGCTGGTTGGGTTCAACCTCTTCTTGAGAGAGAATTGCTTCCTTCCCTATTTTGGACCATACACATAGTATAGCTGGACTTCATAGCTAGGATCTAGGTGAGTTTCTATAGGTTTAATGGTACCTTTACTGAAACAGGAAGTTGCGTATTAAAGCAAAGATTTCTTTAGAAAATCTGTTTTATAAATGTCCACTTCAGATTATTTTTCTTATGAAATAAAATAATATTTATATCTTACTCTTGAATTTGAAAATTTCTTCAGTGGATAGGTATTCCAGCAGGAATATTTGAATTGAGTATAATAGGGACAGGATCCTTTTTTGGAGATTTTTGAAAGGTTTTTTTTTTTTTTTGTAAACCTGTGTGAAGTCACTGGAGTACAAACTATAGAGATACAATTTTTGGGCAAATGTTCTAAGGACTAGAATAATAATAATAACATCAGAATGATAGAGGTCATCTAGGTCAGTCCTTTGTTACTGTGTAGTCCAAAGTAATACAACTGGAGTAAGTAACAATTGTGTTGGTAAATTAGATAGAACTCATTTTTGTGTTAATTCAGAAATACAGTGAGCTGCCTATGGATTATTGGGTTTAAAGCACGCGCGCGCACGCGTGTGTGTGTGTGATAAAGTGGATAAAATTGACTCGCAGTGAAACAGGTTAGAGGATCAGAAAGGACATAACCACCGTAGACTTTGAACTTTTCAGGCAGATCATGAATTTTCCTGTTAATATCCCTGTTGTTTTAGGGTACTGACTGGGAGTAGTAGTGACTTTAGAAGTATTTGTTTTATGCTTGAATAAAAAATACTGATTCAGTAGTCAGATCTAAGAATAATGTTTCTGGGGGAGGGAGTGAAAGTTCATTTGAGATTCAGCAAATGTTCATTCCTTTTTCTAAGTTGGATGCTTTCTCTTTTAAGATGAGGTGAAATCCGGTCAGCTCTCTGGCTAGCGCTCATTATAATTAGTATTTCTTTTAATGACTCCTAGAATTTAAATAAACTGTTAAAGATGTGGTCTGTTTATTGTGGAATGGAATCGAACCTTGCCTGTGTTGTATGCATTGGTTTGTTTACTTTTTTGAACCATATGCTCTAAAATGT
Organism: Heterocephalus glaber; assembly: GCF_053883595.1. Classification (NCBI taxonomy): domain Eukaryota; kingdom Metazoa; phylum Chordata; class Mammalia; order Rodentia; family Bathyergidae; genus Heterocephalus; species Heterocephalus glaber. The sequence continues at coordinate 35,547,583 of NW_028258317.1, forward strand.
TTTAATATGTGGCATTAGAATATTTATCATTTAGAGGACCACAGTTATCTAGTAAGTTTTCTGCCCTGAAGGAGAGTTTAAAGGGTTTAATAGAAATTTCCTTTTGAATGGTTAGCTAAATTGCTATCACTTTGTCAGGCCCTAAATCCCAATCTGTTTTTCTAGAGAAACATATTTGCAGCTGTTTCAAATAACTGGTGGTTTAAAGACAATTGTTTGTGTGGTTTTCTGCACACTCAAAACTTAGACACTACTCTGGTGTTTGTCTTTGAAGCTAAGGAGTTGGTTAAGGAGTTAAATAATTTCACACTAGTTTTATTCGTTAAATATTTTAGCTTAAAACTAGTTCTGTAGTAGACTTTCACAAAATAATGTTTCTTGTGTATTTACATAGACATGAAACATTTTGAGTAATTAGTGTTTTTTAAATTCAGGAAATTCTGTCACAACAAATCATACATATATAGTCGCTAAAAATAGACAAGAAAATGAGATGATTAGAGGTTTATGGGTGCTTTTGTGGGAGTATCCAAAGCTGTAGTAATACATTGGGACTGTGACTAAGGGAATCCCTGCATATGGGAGGAAACAGATTAATGCCAAACTTTAATGGCCTCTGAAATTGTAAGACAAGGGATGGTCTTAGACCAAGGGACCCTTGGTTTATTTTCATCTTTGGGAAACTAACATAGACCACTAAAGTTTGTTAATCATTAAATTATTGAAATTGGTTTCCAAATAAAATTGTAATTTAGGCAGAGTGGGTAGCACTTACCATTTTATAAATGAGGAAAATGATTGTAAGAGGTTATGTTATTTACCCAAGGAGGACTGAAACCCAGGATTTCCTGTTAAATATTGAGTGTATTATCCACTGCCTGTGTCCTCTGCTGACACAGAAAAGAAGAAAGAACTTTCCTTTTTCCTTCTCAGTAGGAATAGAGAGAAAGCCCTAGGTTGTTATCTCAGTTTCACCTTGTGATGTTGGGAAGAGTAATTACTTTTCGTGAGCCTCCGTTTTCTCACCTTTAAAATGAGAATAATGGTGTTTGCATTTTAGAGTATTTAGGAATAAATGAGATCATGTATAGCCGTCATTATTGCCTAGTACATTGTATGGGCACTCCATATTTTTTTTTCTCTTCCTTTTCTTCTATCCAAAGAAGTTTCATTGAATCTGTGAAAGCCAACTCAAGTCCATGCTCATGGATACACTAAGCAGCTTATTACCATTAAGGAGTAGGAGACATGTACACAAACAGGAACTAATACAAAGCACCAGTAAGTACTACAGTACTAACACATAGTAGTGCTGTGTATTAACAATCAGGAGAGTGCAGAAAAGGAAGCAATAATTTCTATGGAGTAGGATTAGAAAGGAAGTACTATTTGAGCTGATTCTTGGTTAAAAGATGTGATAAGTTCAAGAAAAAGACCATTGTGGAATGCAGGGTAAGCGTTGTGAATAGAATGTGACATGCACAGTACAATTAGCAACAGCTAGTCAAGGAGTCCTTGGTGTGGCTGAAACTTACTGGGAGATGAAATGATAGATTTCTTAAGTTATTTGCAGGGAATATTTATATATTCATTTAACAAATATTAATTGAGCATGTAACTTTGTTTTAAGCACCTATTTGGTTGCTGAAGATATAGTTGGAGAATGGCAAAATCCTTTTCTCCCGGAGATAATATTCTGGTGGAGAAGATAAATAAACAATAGGTGTAATAGATACAGAGTATAATAAGGGTTATAAAGAAAACAGAACAGGCTATTCTATGTGGCTGGTGTAATCAGAAGTGGCAACGCTAAGGGAGATGATGTTTGGGCAGAGACCCGAATAAAATGACAGTGTGAACTCTACATAGATCTGGAGGAAGAATCTTTCAGCAGAGAAACAGCAATGAGAAAAACTTTGATGTAGGAACAAGCATGGTAATTTTGAGAAGCACATGGTTGTCAGTGAACAAGGTCTTAAAATGTCAAAAGGGCAGCTTTTTATGTGGAAGTACAGTAATACGGTTGTTAGGGACCTCTGCATGAAGTTAGTATGTGGACACATGTGTTCTCCCATGTCTCTTCTGCCCATCTACCTTTACTCCTCCACCCACTCATTAAGCTGTCCAACTAACCATTTAACCAGTATTTACTATATAACCTTCTATAACTCAGTCTGCATTCTACCGAAACACAAGTTTAATCACATTCTAAGAAAGACTATTGCAATAATCAATTATTTATGTATCAGTCTAATCTATTTTTCAGAACCTAGCTGATTATTTTAAGACAGTGTAAATTGCTAACTCTAATACCCTGCCAGAATATTGTCAGGTCAGTAGGTTACATGTCCCCCAGCCATTGCCAAACTCTTACAAGAGTTTTAAGACAAAGGAGTGGGGTAGGCACAAAAGATTGCCCTCCATATCTGGGTGAAGAGGGCCCTGACATTGTAAGCTGGCTAGTTGGATTGTCTGTTCCGGGATGTTTAGTAATCAGCTGTGGCAACATGAAGCCTTTCCCTAAGAGACGGACCAGGTTGTTTATTGATGCTGGGGAGGAAAAGGGTTGGGTACATACTTGCAAGACCTATGATCTTTCCCAGAATTTGGAAGGATGAGCGATTGCTAAGAATTTGATACTGGCACTGTTTCCTCTAATTGTGGCTTAGCCTATTTGAAGGGGAAAAAGAAAAGCCCACGGAATCTAGAAGGTGATATCCTGAATAATATGGGAGCTATTCATGGTAAAAACAAGCATTTAGCCAAGCCCTTGGCTAGGCTAATGTGTTTTAGTTTCAGGCAGTATAAACTGAAGTGGCCTTGTTTCACAGTGGCATTTATGAAAATTAACTAAAATATACTGGGCTGCTCAAGTTTTTTTCTCTTCCCTTTTCTCTCCCTGCTGCCCTGTTAGTTTCTTAGTTTTCTATAATTTGAAATTACTGCAAAACATACTTAAGAACACACATATTTAAAATTTGTTAATTGTAAATAGCTTTACAATAAAACATTTTCATTCACCCTATACCTATTACTGATTTGGAGAATTTCTAAATTGCTAGAAAGTTGGCATCATAGTGCAGATGTTCAATGCCTTTGTAGATTAGTGCCTCTTTCTGCCCGTGAGTAGGCTGAATGCCATCCCCACTCTGAATTGCACAGATCCTTGTCTATTATTGAACTGCAACTCTTCCATGATTTGTTTAAAAATATGTTACTACATATGTCCAACACACAAATTTTGGAAAAATCAGAGATTAGAAAATGCAGGGACATTATCCATAACCCCAGCGGCCCTAAAGTAGCATACCTACATATCCAGTGGAACCCCCAAAGTAAGCTGTAGATGATCTGTGATATCCTGGATTTGGTGTAATAAATCCTTGATCTATTTGTGTGTACATACATAAGTATGTATAATATTTACATAGTCTTCCATCATCTTTAGGGTCCATCCATTGTTCCATCATGTAGAAAGACAATTTTCCTGTGGTTTATTTCTAGCTCTTTCCTATTATAAATATAATCCTCTTCCTGGTCCAAACTCATTCCTTTCAGCCTGTGTTCCCATCTCACCATCCCTCCTGTCACTTTCATTTGGAATGCAGTGTTTAGAGTTCTGGATCCTTTCAGCCTGTTTTTGGCTTAGCTTCCTACAGTCCAGCTTTTGTGTTTGCTCTTCTGCACAACAACAGCACTGGAGAGCAGACCTCTCATCTCATGCACCTTACAGAAGCATTTCTGTTTTTTACTTACTTGACTGTGACATTTGATACTGCTAGACACTCTTGCCTCTCCTTCACAACTGTATTTTCTGACTTTAATTCTTCCAATGCTATCCTTACTTTTTTTTCTAGTGCTGGGAATTGAACCCAGGGCCCTCTCCCTGAATTACATCCATAGCCTTAATTTCTTTTTTTTAAATTTGAAAATAGAATCTCACTAAGTTGCCCAGGCTGAGGTTGAATTTGTGATTCTCCTGTTTCAGCCTCCAGAGGAGTTGGGATTACAATCATGCACTACCATTCCTGGCCTTTCCTTACTTTTGTAATTTATTGTTTTGTTGTTCATTTTTGGGGGTCATGTTTAAAAACATGAGTCTTTCCCAGCTGTTGCGTGCTCGCTTTTCTCCCGTATATTTTGGGTAATTGTACTCATTCTTATTATTTTAAATTCCTAAAGATTTTTGATAAATAAACATCTATTTCTCCAGCCTAGGCTTTTCTGTAGGTCTTCCTATTCATTTATAAGTTCAGCTCTCTTAGTCGATCCACTTCAAATTTAGCTATTTAAAAACTGGTTTTCAGTGACCACACTTGCCCTCCTCCAGCCAACCTTGGCTCTGTGTTAAAAGCCTTCATTATTTTCTTTTTTTTTTTTTAGTTCTTTTATTGGTACATTTTAGGTATACAATTCATTTACATTAATCATTGGGTGTTTGTACCTATACATGATGTATCTTGGTTCTTATTTTTTTCCCCATTACCTGTGTGCCCTTCACCCCCTCTGCCCTTCCCTATTTACATAGATTTCATTTCCTTTTTTTTTTCTTTTCTCATAGTTTTTCCTTTCCCTCTTTTCCTTTCCCCTTCCCCTCCCTTCACTCCTTCGTCTTTGGACCTTTTTTCCTATTTAAAATTATCAATTATTCATTTTAATCATTTTAACCCTTGTTTACACTATCAGTTTCTCACACTAGAGAAACTATTTTGTATTTACACATGTGTGTCCTATTTATTTCACTTAAGAGTATGGCCTCAGGGGCTGGGGATTTAGCTTAGTGGTTTTGCTGCCTGCTGCGCAAGCTTAAGGAGCTGAGTTCAATCCCTGGTACCAAAAAAAAAAAAAAAAAAAAAAAGAGTATGGCCTTGATATGCATCCATTTAGCTATAAATGACTCTAGTTTTTCATTCTTTATGGCTGAGTAGCACTCCAAGGCTTCACTATTTTCTGATACTCTACTCAGGTCAGAAACCAGAAAGTCCTCCTGTAGTCTTTCTTCTTAGCTCATGCTTTTTTCCTCCACTTCCAAATGGCAGCTAAACTAAGCTGTTCATCAGTGTGCACTCCCAGTGCCTTTAGTCTTGTAAAGAGTGTTATTATGGGAATTATTGTTCAATGGGTACAAATGTAGAGTTATAGAAAATGATTAAGCTCAAAAATGTGCCCGTGCAAAATAATGCCTGTAGTTAACATTTGTACTACACACTTAGAAATTTGTTAAGAAGGTAGATCTCATGTCAAGTGTTTTTTACCAAAAAACAAACAAAACTCCTAAACCCAAAGGGACACAGGGTACCGTTCGGGGGTGAAGACAACCAACATGCATAAATATGAATGTCCAATTCACCAAATGATAGCCATTAATTTTCCCCAGTTTTTTTTTCCCAGTTACACCTGAGTGCATCTGAGCAGGGTGGGGGGGATGCCCATTATTTCTAGGCTGTCTGTCCTGCAGCTACCAGAGTGACCTACACACGCAGATCCGAACCCTGTAACTTCTCTACATCCCCACTCCCAAATCCACTGTCAGTTTTCCTGGTGTGTTGGTTGAGATGTGAAGTCCTTAGCTTTATCTGGTCCAGTATCTTCTCTTATCCTTTCCTCTCACTACTTTTAGGATCTGTTAATTTGATAAGTGAATTGGATTCTCTCCTTCATTTTCTCCTGATTGTCTTTTTTGGGTAGAGTTAAGCACTTTCTCCTCTGCTCCCTGAACACCCTGTACCTTAGACATTACTGCCATTTTATGTTGTATCATTCTTTGTGAGGCAACGATAGGATAGTCAACCACTTGACCTTCATAGGTAGTGACCAGCAACTGTCTCACTCTCACGCCTAGCTGTGACAAGCAAAAATGCATCTAGACATTCCCCAGTGTTTCCTTGGGGACAGAACCTCCCATATTAAAACAGTGCCCTACATGTACCTTTTCTGAAGGTCTTATAATAATGTTTAGTGATTATGTCTTGACATGTTTATCTTCTTGCTGTCAGGGTCAGTACATGCAGGGCTTGTAGAACACTGGTCAGACCAATGGCCCGCTCAGCATGTGTTCACTGAGTGTCTGATTATATGCCAGGATAGTTCCTTGTTCCTGTTGCAGGCAGACAAGAGGACAGTCGGCAGTGTGGAGAATGCACCATCCTAAGAGAAGGATGGTTTGATAGTTTAATTTGATACTTTAATGTAGTGTTTTTGTTTGCAATAAGTGAACTCAAGGTTCTATTCTATAATAGGTACATGAGGGAACTTAGGTAATATCTTTTGTTAGAGTTCTTTAAAAAAGAGTCTGATTACTTCATTTCATTAATTTGTCAATAATAGTTGCCATCTGTTTTATGCCAGGAACTTTGTTTATTCCTAGATGAAACAGTCCTACCCTTTTAGGATCTTTCAGACTTTTCATGTGGATATTCAAGGAAGAACTTTAACACAATGAGATAAAAAAAAGTCACAGCAGCAGACATTTGCAAAGGCATGGAGTGAGTTTTATATCATAAGCAGGTAGTGCCTCTGTGTAGCATTGGAAGGAGGCTAAATTCCAAGGGATCTGACTATATTGACACATTGTTGTAGAAGTCAGCAATAAGCATTCTTCTGCCTGCCCCCTTTTTGTGATCAGCTTCATTGTGGTGAATTTGGAGATGGTGTCTAAGACAGCAATAGTTGAAGGATGGCCCGGGCACGAAACATTTAATATGTCCCTTTTGGTGTATCTTAATGATCCCCCCCCTTATTTCCCTTCCTTTGCCTGGATTTCTGTAGTATGAAGCAAAATGAGGCAAGTACTCTGCTCTCATGGCCTAGTCTGTCTGCAGAGGTGTATGTGAGTGAGACCCCTTTTAATCATTCGTATAATGATTGGTGGCTCCCTGTTGTTAAACCACAGTTATTGATCCATCATCGCTGAAGTACATGGCTGAAGGAACTGGTGCTGTCAGGCATTGATTGACTAGGAAGGAAGTGTAGAGCTATTCTGACTCACTTTTATTTTCATCAGCCGCAGTTACAGTGGAGACTTGTGCAAGACCTCCTTGATGGAATATCATTTTTCCTGCATTAAGAGATATTTGATGTGACTGAAATTGCTGGGATAACTCAAAGTGCTGCATTTAAAATATTTAGAAGAGAAGAAATTGTCCAAAACTTTCTTATCTGACTTGACTAATGGTTGCAGCTCTGCAAAATAAATTTGGGGAGTGATTATAAAAGAACAGACAGTATAAAATTTTCCCCCCAAATTGAGCAATATAATGTTAATATTTTTTATCAAAGAGATATCTACACAAATTAATGCAGTCAGACAAGGGTGTTCAAATAATAAAAGTTCAAATCAATTAATAATGGTCCTTTGATACTGTTTTTACATTTTGGGTATATTCACTAGGATTGTGACTATATACCCAAGTATTTTAGATAAAGATACAAACTAAGGATACTGTGGTACTTATTAAAGGTATTTCTCTTGCATATATTACATCTAGTATATATTGTAACATCTAAGAGAAGCATTGGTTTTAATGGACTCTTTAATAATGCTTATATTATGCTTTTAACTCTAGTTACAAGAACAAAAATAAATGGGGTAGGTGTTGGGTGGAGGAAGGACAAAGGAGGTGCATAAAAAGCGAAATCAAAGAGAGGGCAAAAACTACAATTTCTAGTGACACTTTACCCATGCCTCAGAGCCTGTGCTTTTGTCCCTTTCCCTGAATGTTTATTTTTGTTATACTTATAGTATCCTGCCTGTACTTTGTCCCTCTGATTCTTTGTTAAAGCCTAGATCACTCCGTGCAGACTGTGCTCCTAGGTGTGATTTATTGAGTGACAAGTAGCTGTAGGGTAGAACTCCCACCTCTGTACCTGAGTAAAGCATTAGACATCACAGAGCCGGGGCAGGCAGGAGGGGCTTCTGGAGGGGGTATGGGAGGCAAGAAGCACAGAGCAGTAACGCAGCAGCTCCTGGATACAGATCAGACAAGAGGTTTTGCCACAAATCACCGAGAAACATGTCAGACGCTGCACGTTTGTTGTTTTACACCGAGGGCACTGCCGTAGTCCAAAAGTATTGATTCTTTTCTTTGTACAGAGACAGAGACTGTCAGCCCTAGCAGGCTGACCTTGGTATGGTACAGACAACTATTCCCCACCCTGCCAGCCAGATGAGCCCCACAGGAAAAGCTGAGGCCGGAGATGCCAATGTCCACTTCACAGGCACAGGGAGAAGCCGATGCCTGCTGAAACTTTAGTCTCCTTTTGCTTCCCAACATTTCCCCTCCCAGGCTTCCAGAGCCCTCCAGTGACAGAACAGGGGAGGCAGGGCTCTTGGAGGGAGTGTAGGTGTGAGTTTGTGTGTGTATGTCTCAAAATGCACAGAAAGAAGCTCTTCTTTTATTTTGTTCATATGTGAATAACCTGAAGGATGCCTGGTCAGTTGTGAGTATGCATATGTGTGCACATTGTGTTCAGGGACCAAGAAAAAGACAGTCTATTTTCTACTTGTACAAATCAAAAATTCCTGTGAGTGCTTAAATACATCTTTTTGGTCACTTTCCTTCCCTGTTTTGGTTTCAAAATCCTTGGTGACAAGAGATGTTAATCTTAGAAGTAGCTTCATACTAAAACTATATGGACCCATTTATCTGTATGAATGCATAGTTCTTTCTAGTCTTGAACTCTGCAAAACTCTTAAATCATTCTGCAGCACTAAAAATTCCATTTATTTTGAAAATCAAGTGATTTTTCAGATGGAAAGTAGTTTGTCATTTAGATTCATTCTTGCTTTGATCAAATATAAACATATAGATCCCAACTTTGTGAACCTACAAACCAGTAGGAAAAAGGGACCACAAAGCGCCCTCGGGGCACAGTGGACCCTGTGTAGAGCTCAGTGTGTCCAGACAGAAGTCTGTCCCAAGTGCTTGTCTCAGTGAAATAGCAAGTCTCAGTTACTTCTCGCCTGAGCTGTTTTATTTTGACTAACAGTGACAGCGGGGATGCCTTTTTCCCTTTCCCTTTTAGGAGTGTTGATGCATGCACTGTTCTTATCCATAAGATTGAGCTATTCATGAGGAAAAGTCAGTTCCTTTCCAGTTTTGCTCAATGGAGACCTTGAGACACCCTCACGGGGAAGAAAAGTGCCCATAGCGCATGCGCTTATTGTATAAAAGCCCTTCCCTCAAAAATGACATTTCTCTTTTCCAAGGAAAATTATGCAAACAAGCTCAGTGTATGTGATAATATATTGAGATTGAGTTTGCATAACTTACATTGAAGTTTTATTGAGTGAACTTTTAAATAGATGGTTGAAGATAAAAATTGTAAGTACATGTAAGGCATCTTAAATTCATTTGTGTGGGAAATCCTCTTATTTCCTATATCTGCATTTCAGATTAGTACAATTTCTTTAAGTGACTATTTGACAACTGAAAAGAAAACCCATTGATTTTAAAAATCACGTTTTATAGTCAATTTTAACTTGCTTTTAAAATATGAAATGTCTATATATTGTTGAATTTTACATACTCACGAACAGAAAAAATTCTTACAAAAGTGTCGTTACACAAAAGTAATATAAGATGCCCAACTATTTTGATTTCTCACGTTTATGATAAATATTTCATGTTGTCTTTGTTGGGCCTTCATTTTTCATCCAAAATCCCTCACATTTTGAAGGTAAGAACAGGTAAATTTTTAAATATTAAAAAATTAAAAAGCAAATCGTTTAGGATAGATCAATGTTTTACAAAAGAATATTGTGCTAATAAAAATGGGAGATGAAAAATGGCATGTTCTGTGTATTGAAAACCATGTCAGAAAAATAGTGTAGAAAACAGAATGGAATGGCTTAAGATTTGAATACTCGGGAGTGGCATTTTTTAAAAGATCCTACTTTTAATATGTACATGCTAATCGTCTGTCTTTCCTCTCCTTACATGTTATATCCATTTGATTTACGACTGAAATTCTATTGCTTTTGAAAGTGTCAGTTGAGTTATCCCTTGCCTTGTTAGGACCATGTTTGATTTCTTGGACAGAAACATAAATCACTATCTAATATGCAGGTCTTTTGAAGACGCGACCAAGGTTTATTGCCAGTAACAGACTAGTGGCCTTATGTGGACTTTCCATGAATAAAACAGATTGATGAGCCATTTTATAGCATCGCAGGCCGTATTATAAATACCTCACCCTTTTCAGTAATTTAACGTGAGGAACAGCCTAATGAGCTCCCTGCCTTGATCAGCCAGGGAGCAGGGAGTGCTGGTGAGCTTGTAGGACAAATGACTGGTGGAGGGGAGGAAACCTAAGCCGTACAGTGTTTTCCTCAGTTCAGTGACAAAATCTTTGCAATATGAGTAATTTGAAATAACAGTACAGTCAAACTGCATTTAGAATCTGTCAGAGGAATAAAGACAAATGTAAAATGGGTCTGATTTTGCTTGTGACTGGAAATCTAAGGCAGTTGGTGTTTGAGGTCATTTGTTTTTCTTTTGCTGATTGAAGTCATCAACAAACTTAGATCAATGAATTACCATTTTGAAATACACGTAATCTTAACATTACTTCACAGCATGGAAGAGAACAGGTTTGCATTATGTTTGCACCATACTGATCTCTGTTGAAAATATAACTTAAAATGATCATTGTTTCTGTTTGAGCCTTTTCTTTTATACAGCTTCTAACACTTTACCGTTAGTTTCTACTTAATTTATATACTATCTCTAGAGTAGGATGAACGAGTGGCATCAGAGGTAAACGGTTATTAACTTTCTGGTGAGGAAACCAAGGCATTCCAGAAATGTTTTAAAAGTGTTATCTAATTAGAAAGATAACTTAAATTTTCAAAGCTGAAAAATACTGTTCTATTATATACAATAGATGTCAACAGTTAGAGAACTTCATAAACATACCTTTGGGGAACTGTAACTTCCTCAGTTGGGAAGATATGTATGGTGCTCTGGGCTACCAAAAAGGTAGCTTGTGAATAATTCTTTTGGTACCTGGGAGCTGTAATCGACTTTGAGCTTCAAGAGGCGAGTGGGTATTTCCTTTTTCTGAATTCAGTTGACTATAATCCTTAATCTACTACCCTTACCTATATATATGCCAGTTGAAATTATCTTACACATTTTTAGAAGTCAAACTTTAGTCTGAAGTGGCATCATTTGTAAATATAGCTGCTGAGTAACCTATTATTAAAAAAAGGGGCTGGGGATTTAGCTCCATGGCACCATGCCTGCCTTGCAAGTGCAAGGTCCTGAGTTTGATCCCTGGTACCAAAAACAAAAACAAAACAAAACAAAAAAGACATTTTTTTCATATATACTTTTCTTTTACGAAAGCAGGCAGTTTGCCAGACTGTTATTTGTACTCTAGACATGAAGTATCTTTAGTGTATAAGAGATGAATGAAGAACTGAAAAGAATTAATTAGTCTTTACAGAATAAAATAGAAACAGAATTTGTTGCCACTGAGGCATAAACATATCAGTGAGGACCTAACCTGTCCGGCCTGGACTGGCTTACACTCAGATTCAGTGCATTTCCAACTTTTTTAAAAAAAGATAATATAAATGAAATGGCTGCATTTATGCCCTCTGTTCCCTATTAAAATTGGTTGACAAGTACAATTCTACTTAAAAATGTATCTGCAGACAGACTGTTGTTTTGAATTTTAAAGAGTTCACTGTGCCTCATGCATGGCATTATGAGTTTAATGTTCTGTATTCAGGGCAAATACTCCTGATACCAACTGTGCATGCACCTCCATGTTTGCCTCCTCTTTTCCTCTTTGCCTTCATGGCTAAACAGCTGAAGTTGTATAGACTACAGGTCTAAGCTTATCTGACCACTGAAACACTTGGGTCTTCAATGTCTCCATTTCTGAAACGGTGGGCTAGAACTTAACCTTCCTTTGCTCTAAGGGGTATATGGGAGGATATTATGGAATGGATTTAAAAAGGTCTCTGTCTCTGTAGAAGTTATCATAGACATTTGGTTTTATTCTTCAAGATAGCTCAGAAGTTTATAACTGAGGGAGTGACCTTGGCATTTTAGTGCAGGGTGAACCAGGGCTTGTAGCCATATATTTAAAATTCTATAGCATTGGCCTCTCAAATAAATGAAGTTTATGACAGTGCATTATCTGAAAAGCAAATGTTGGTTAAATCATCATTCATACATCAGAAGCATATCTTCTTTATAGATTTTGCCACTTTAACCTAAAATCATAAATATTTTAAACTTACAAGTTTAGAAACGGAGGCTTATATGAGGAGTTTTTAAAACATACATCATTGATTTTTTTATTGAAAATTACTCCCCCAAATCCAAGGCAGAGTATGCTTCTTTCCTTTTTTTCCTCTCTTTTCCTGTCTTTCTTTCTGTCTTCCCTTGTGTACCATTGCTCTTAATTTTCTTCTTGAATACAGTGACCCTTTTCATGAGAAAAGCACTAGGCTTATGAAAAGACATATCACCAGTGGACTTGATTCTCCCATCTTTATGAGGCACGAGAAAGTAGCCTTCCAAGTCTTCTCTTCCCAGGACTCTGAGAAAGTCATGTTCAAAATTAATAATTCTCTAGGAATTGAGCAGCTGTAGATGACTGACCTCTGAAAACATTGGCTGGTTAGGCACACCATACATGCTACTATATAGCTCTAAGCCTTGGCTGCAGTGTGGTGAGGACTGGAAAGCTCATCTGATGATGAAAACTTTGCAAGTTCCATATTAGTCAGACTCCTTCTTTCTGTTCCTGGAACTTATCCTTTTAAATTCTTAAAGTTTTCAAAGTGTGAGATGAATTTATACCTACATACATACATGTACTTGTATATGAAAGTGCGCGTCTATGTTTTCACCTTTTATCACAAAAGTCTAAGGAGCCTAAGTAGAAAAGCCTTCTGGCATCATTGATTTTAACTCATAGTGATTGACTCAAACTCCTTTTTAAAAAAAATCATAGGTTGAATATCTCATATGTGTTAATTGCCCTTATGTACCTGGTCACATAATTCTGCTGGAAAACTGTTCCTAATGAATTGCAAATAGAGATCAGTTGTGTTAATTATGTCATTTGCAAGATTACCTAATGTGGAATTGGTCAAGAGACTAGAAATTGCCTGTCAAATGTTTCCCTTAACTAATATGATATTTTGTGGTTTGCAAATGGCACAGTTCGTGTAACTTACTTGATGGAACCTCATTAACCAACCCTTAGTTTCGCCGAGCAAAATTATGTTATTAAACATACCATGATGGGTTTTGTCCTCATTATTTTGCATTCACCCCGGTGAGTAGTGTTTGCTCTGTGACACCTCTCCCCGGTCCTTAGTCTTTGAGGAAGCCAAGGAGTTCCATGTTCTGAATCTCATTTCTAATCTACTTTCCAGCATCATATACATCTAATCAGATATAGTGTGTGCTCGTTTCTGTCACCATGCAGTCCTGATTTAGCCCTCTTTGGGCGAATTTTGCCATCTTCACCTTCATAGTTTGATATCCTAATGTCCTGTTGTCTGAAATAAGAACACAGAAAATCTCTTAATAAAGTTTCAGCTGTGAACAAGTATATGGCTGTGTGCAGTTTGACAGTGATTTGAATTGTTGAGGAATTTTCCAGCTTTGTCATATCTGTCTCTTCTAGGAAGTCTTCACATTAGAGGACAGAGCATCTATCCCATTTGTAATTTTATTGCCTATTGTCTATTGTTGAGAAACTTAAGGACCATATGACTGTGTCTTTTTGAAAATAACATTTTATGAGGTACGTTGGCAACTGCCTATAATCCCGTCTGCAATGCGGCCAGTCTCAGACACTGATGACTGCCTTGTAGTGTTGAGTTTCTGTCACGTAATTTTTTTCCCATAGGTGGGCATGAATTCCTGATAATAATATATAAGCTCTTTCATAGATTAGAAGATGATCAAAAGGAATTTGGAATATACTTTTTGCAATGGGATGGACCAGCTTATCCGCAAATAAGTTTGAATAGCATGTTGGTATACATGTCTGAATTATCTGTAATCCTGCCTAAGAAGATTGGATTTATTTGCTTTCCAGTAAATAGACTCACTCACTAGAATCCACATATTGTTGAATATTTTATATCCTAGTTGAAAAATTTTGTGAAAGGCTCTCATATCTGTTAACCTCATAGCCTCTCTTTCTCTCATTGTCAAAAATATCATCATGGTTACATTTGGATCTTCATTAAGACATCGTCATCATAGACTTTCTGCAGAAACAACCTCGGGGAAGAATCTTGTGTAACGAATAGGACAAACCAGTTTGTATCCTATATGGACTCTCCATTGCCTCAAATTTGGTTACCTTTGACCTTCTTTGGTTTAGCCTCTGACTGTCTGTATCTGCCTCCTGCGGTCTCCCTTTTCCTACCACCTTCCAGCTCCCCTTTCCTCCAGTGCCACACGCATTCCACCAGCTCTGCAGACTTGGCAACTGATTCCACTCCAATCCTTGTTATGTAGCCTACCACCCACTCCTTTTTGGCAAGGGACACCCAGCTTAGCAAGTTGTAACAAAGAGTAGAGTTAATTGGAACATGTGCTGTGCTCAAATCTGCAACAAAGAAGGACTGATAGACATCAGGAAAACAGGCATATATAGATATTTGCTTGAGTAATGTGAGCATAAATGGGAAATGTTGTCTGTAACCATGTTACATTTAAATAAAATCAACCACTGTTCTTCTCCTCTGCTTCTGACACCGTCTCCTTGTAGAAAACCTGTAGCTTGCTCTCTCATGCTTGCACATGGGTGGGAATGGTCTGCTGAGACTGACCTGAGGCAGATGCGTCTGCAATACTCCATGTAAGGAGCCTGGTGTTTACAGCAGCAACTCAGCTGTGAATGTCTTTCCAGTCCACCATCCGTCCATCCCTGTTGTTGGAACACGTCGAATACCATTTGTTGACTTCCACCTGTATTTTTGTTTCTCTCTTGAAACTTGAGAATATCTTTTCTGTTTACTCTCTAATTCTTAAATCAGATATAATTTACATAACAACAAAGCCATCGATTTTTAATGTACAGCATAAGTTTTGACAAATTATATCTACCCATATTAGGCTATCAGTGCAATCAAAATGCATATTTTTTCCTTTAACCAATAGTGTTCCCATGTCCTACTTTCTTGTGAATCTGCCTTCTGGAAGCAACCCTTACTTTGAATTCTGTCACTACAGATTAATTTTGCCCATTGTATAACTACGTACAGGTCAAATCACATAATATGTATTATATTGTGTATAGCTTTTAAAAATTGTTTTAAAAATTGTGTTTTTCAACATTTTGTTTCTTTATATTGCTGAGTAATATTTCATTATAAACAATACTTATTATTTTTTAAAAATTGGGCCTATTTTCTGAGTTGTTCCTAAAGAGTAGAAACATCCTACAATTGCTGCTCCTCTTGAGTTTGGCAAATACTAGGCTGTCATTATATGTCTGATATAATCAGAAGGACTTTCTGCTTCTCTACTTTTTGCCCAAGCATGCTGGAATTCTTCAGCTGAATCCTGACTGTCTAGCCCAAAGTCTCGGCTATTGGTGTTTGTCTCCACATCCTGGACTGCAGAGGGAATTCTGACTCCACTTCACTGAGATGGTTCAGAACATTTAAAGCTTTAGTTACCCTCACTTCTCCCAGTGATGTTTCTGTGTTTGCAGGAGGGTTGTTAACATGAGATCCTTTCCAGAACTCCTAGGAGGGCCTGAAAGGAACTTTGTCTTTGAGACTCTCTTGAAGTATATTTTAGATAGGATCCCAGCCCTTTCTCGTCAGGTGTTGAGGACTCAGAAGTCATTTCTAGAACAGTCAGGAAGTCATTTGCAGAAAAGTTCCTTCAGTCCTGATGCTAGGTACCTTCCTGGAGGACAGGGGCATCAGGTGATTAGGTTATCACTCTCCCTCTCTGTTAGTCTCCTTCATCTCCACAGGTGACAACAGGCTAAGCCTTTATGTACATTATCCCATATATAATCTTTCTAACACCCTATTTATGCAAATACAGTTGTTACTCCTAATTGATAACTAATGAAACTAAGCCTTAAATAACTTCCCTGTGGCTATACAGCTAAGAAGTGATGGGAGAATGATGTTTCCAAATTTGACATCTGGTCCCTCTAATACTTTATCCTAATATCCCACAAATACTTTTTGGATACTTTAAATGTGAAACAGGCAAAGTGGTAAGGTCGATGCATCCTTTAATATAATTGTTAAACTACTAAATTTTGTGAAGAGTACAAGAATCTAGCACAGACAGGAGCCCAAACTGACTACACTGGATTACCTTCTTTTAAGAGTCTCAGACCATGTGAAAAATATTGATGCATTTGTGAAAAACAGAAGTAGTAAGATCTATTGTGCTTATTTTTGAAGATGAAGTATTTTAGAAAAGATTCTTTAACTTTCCCACAGCATTACACTAAAAGAAACCTAGAATGTCTCCCCACACTTCTGCCCTGCACTTACACATCTTATCTAAGCCAAGGCTCACAGAAAATTAATTATTATTTTCTTTGTTATTCAATCTGGAAATCACAGACAGGGATTAGAGAAATTTGAGTATATGTTTATAATTTACTTAAGAATATCATGACTTTTTTTAACTAGATAAATTCAGCATAGTCATTAAGTCTTTAATGTACAATGCTGAAGAATTTTTGGAGTCAAATGCTGCACTACAAAATCTCCTTAGAGAACAAATTTTAAATTCTTTCAAATTTTATGTCAAAGAGAGAGAGAACAAAATACAGTTAGAAGAAAGGGAAAGAAAAAAGCAAAGAAGCAACAGTTACCCTCCATGGAGAAATACGTTCTCCAGGTGACAACAGACAGATTTTTTTGTAGGATATTTGATAAGAATCATTTGTTTACTTTCTCTTTTTCTGTTTCTCCTTGCATTCTCTTAGGCTGAGCCTGTAATATTAGCTGTCTTATACCAGTAATTACACCTTTCCTTTTGTGTTTATTATTAAAAAATAAATGTGATTTTTCTCTAAATTCAATGCACAGGCTTAATGAAAAAGAGGAACATTTTAGAAAATTTAGGATTATTCATAATTCCAGTGAGTATAAATGGTTTAGTATATATAGACTGAAGTTGGAATCTATTCATTTTTATTAACAGTCATAATGATTAAAGAGTATAAAGAATTTTCAGCTCTATGTTTTCTTGCCTATGAAAGCTTATATTCATTTCTTAATACCATCAAAAAGAGAATCTTGCTTTAAAATAATCTTATAATCAAAATATATTTAAGGTACATGCAACTGTAGCAGTCATTTAATTCAACCTGTGATTTCTCTGCTCATGTTGTTACAATTTGAGAGGCCACCTAAGGTTATTTAAGAGATCTAGACTTTCTTAGAGTTTTTGCCCCTTACTCCTTTGGTAAGTTGAGAATGAAAATATATCTCTGGAATATCTTTTGATTTGGAATGTGTTGAGGAACTTTGATGTCATTGTAGAAAGGCAGAATAGAGATGAAAGGTATTTCAAAGACTTTTCATGTAGGTTACCATTTGTAAATCTGTGATTTCTGCCTGACTTCCCTGAAGGTTGTCAGGAAGCCTTCTAAGGTTCTCTTGGAGTGCTGTACTTTTAGAGGCGCCCAGGTGCACCTCCACCTCATTCTGCTCCAGCCATGGTTTTCTTTTTTTTTTTTTGGTACCGGGGATCAAACTCAGGACCTTGCGCTTGCTAGGCGGGCGCTGGAACCACTGAGCTAAATCCCTGGCAGCCATGGTTATCTCTGAACGTGTACAGTCAGAAGCACTCAGGGTTTTCAGAACTGCTGCTGTTGCTATTCTTGAGAAACATGTACTAAAATAAGTGATTTAAAGATTACTTAAAAGTTTTGTCTTAATCTGTCATTTCCTGTAGAACAGGCAAATGTAATATTTGAGTGTTTACTACTTTGTGCTCACTAAGAAGTGCAAGATGTTATTGCTGCTGTCAGCATCTTAGAATATTAGTTTTCCTTTTTTAATGAAAGAAAAGGTTGATGAAGCTAAAAGTTCTGCAGTTAACACATAGAAGGACCCTAAGGTCTTACCACACATTGGAGCCAGTGTAATTAAAATCCAGTCTTTGGTGGAAGGAGGTGTACATGAACATTCTTTCTGTTTCCACATGTGACTCAGCTATATAGCTAGAATTGAAAGCCATTGACACAGATTCTAGATTAGCCTTTCTTATTTTCATTTCAGGTCACTGAGATTTAGAGAAGGCAAAATTATAGATAACTTGAGTTACTAGATAACTAGTTATTCTGGAACCAGAATTCAGGTTTTTTAAGTGTGGGCCTAAGCTTTCTTACCATGTTATATGGTTAACCCTAGATTAATCCCAGTTCTGTGTAGAAGAGACAGATCTGTGACCATCTTTATTCATTTGTTTAGTCTCCCTTCTGTTATGACGATAATGGGCCAAGTTAGTAGGCCCTTAGTAAGTCAGGTACTGTGTCAAGAGTTTCTTGGGGTTGCTTCCTTAATTAGGGATACTGATATTTCCATTTCACATATGAGGAAGTAGAGCCAAGGAAAGTAAGTAAGTGTCTCCATTTTCAGATCAAGAATAAGTAGAGCTGCTGAGAGTCGATCTAGTTAGTTTGATTTTAGAATCTTGTCTCTTGAACTATTTAGCTCTACCTTGTACTAGAAGGGTTTCATTACTAGTTCTCATTCCAAAAAAGAAAAAAAAATTATATAGACCATTTAAATCTTGGGAACTCTAGACCACATTTTGAAATCCAGAATTTAAGAAAACAAAAAATGTGGCCCCAAGGCACTCACTGTTTTCCTTCCCTGTTTCTTGAGTCTTAGAGAGTATGGATATTACTGATGACAATCTTTCTACTGCCCAGTGGACACTTGACAACGTGTAGATTTGCTTCAGAGATTTTGCGTCTTTAAAAGTACTGCAAAAATCCAAAAATTTTAGTGAGATACATGCTGTGAAAGGATGGTTGAATGGAGCATTGATTTTGTAGTAAGGCTTGTGTTTTATTGGTGTGCAAAAAATAAGGAAAGCTATATATAGTAAGGAAGAATATATTAAAATATACATTCTACCTTTTAAAGAAGAGTTTGGTTGACTCTATCAGTGCCACCTACAAGAACCACAAGGATGTTTCTTAGTAACTATCAAAAGCCATTGCAGTACTATCCAGAACAGCACTTATAAAACGGAACCCCATTCAGACATGTAAAGTTTTTATATACTGTTTACCTTTTCCTGTTCATTTAAAAAATTCTTTAGGTGTTCATTTTAAAGTACCAAAGCAAACAACCAACTCATATTAAGTAAAATTTTTATTTTTGCTTATGAGTGTCATGAGAGGTCTTAATTACAAGTAACTGGAAATTAGAAAATGAATGTTATTTAATAACTTATTGCATCTAATATTTATTGTAGAGAATAAATAACTAGTAAGTTGGCAGATATTAGTGACTTTTAACAGCAAATAGGAAAATAACTTAAATTACACTACCTGACAGTAGTGTACCAATTACTTCTTGGTCTATTTCTGAAAAGATTTATAGTGACTATACTTTTGTATATGCATTATTTAATTTAATCCTTGTATCTCTATGGAGGTGTAACATTTATTTGCACTAGATTTGCTATATGACACAAGTTTTGGAAATCTTACCTAGAAACCCACTGATTTCAGACACAGATAATAGTTGTCTTTAGCCAAAAAGTTATTTTAATTTGCTTCTTAATATTTTATTTTTGGAGGTAAAATTAAGGTATAACTTTTTGAAATCACATAGTAAATTAGACTTTAAAAAACCAGCAATAGAGCAACAAATTGGGGTAGCAAACCTTTTCATAAGAGTAATGAAGACTTACTTTGGGCCATCCAGAAGCATGCGTTAGCCAGTTTGTCATAGAGCTTCATGTTTCCCAGACATGTCAGGTGAGGCCCCATCACCTTTTTGGTGCTGGGGATTGGACCCAGGGCTCATGTTGAGCATATCCTATACCACTGAGCAGCATCCTCAGCCCTGAGGAAAAGTTCTTCTTTTAAATTTATTTTTATTATGAACGCATGTTGTTAATACAGAATGGTAAGGTTCATTTTGGAACAGAGCCAGGATTGCTTGGTTCCAGCTTTTCTGGTGTCCACTTTAAGCTCTTGCCCAGCCACCTTGTTATTCTTGTCAGCTTCGGTTCACGCCTTTGGTGCCTCTGGTTGGGAATCTTTCTGACACATATGTGAGGCGTTAAATCCTAAAATATACACCTAAGGTTCAAGCTTAATTCACAGCAAGCTGCCCCTCAAAGTTTCTTGCAGAAACATGAGTATTTTCTACACATTTGCTCAGCCTATTAGAATGACCTCTGGATGGGGGTGTATAATTGGAAATGTGAAAACACAAAGTAAGAATCTGCTGCTGAGAAAACTATTAACCAGGAAATGAAAATTTGAAAACTAGTAGTTAATAATTGCTGTTTCTAACACGAAAGGTTTCTTCTGTTCCTCATATGTTTTGTTAAACATTGTGTAAAGGTGTTAAAATTAGATGAGTCCTAGTGCATTTCCATTTACTATTATTAATTTTGATGGTCTGGATGTGAAGCGTGTTGGGAATGAGGTATATGGTAACTTGGTATATGTATCTGTCTTTGAATATTTGTTTTCCTGACTTAAACATAATCAGTGCAATTATTTTACATGCAGTCTTTACTTTTGGTTTTTGTAGTTTGATGATGTTATTAATTTTCTTAGACTGAGTCTTCACTGGTTCCCATTTGTTATGAAGATGTCTGTAATGCTGCTTTTTATTTATAATCATTAGAAGCAGTATAATAGAAATGTTTATCTTTAAAAATAAAAATTTGTCTTAAAAATTACTTGTCGCTAGTGGAGGAAAAATGTAATTACTTTGGAGATTATTTCCCCCCCTACCACTTAACATGTGCCATTGAAAATTTGTTTTGTTGTTTTTTTGTTTAGATTTTAGTGTTTTTTGTTTTTCATGTTGGTTCCTGGGATTAAACCCAGGGCCTTTGCAGTGATCCTTTGCTAACCCCCTAGCCCTGTTTATATTTATTATTTTTATTTTGAGACAGGGTCTTGCTGAGTAGCTCAATTGTTCAGGCTGGGCTTGAACTTGTGATCCTACTGCTTCAGCCTCCCAGAGTGCTAAGATTACTGGTGTGTGCCACCATGCAGGCCAGGTTCATTTGTTCTTTGTTGTTAATAGGTAAATAAAACTTTTTTGATTCGGGAATTAAAGAAGAAACATTAACCTATAAAGACAATAAAAGAATTCACTTAACATTCAACAGTAGTGCATTGAGGTTATAATTACTTCTTATAACTTGAAATCATTATTGAAATATATGTAGACTAATATTTACAAAAATAAACATACCAGGACATAGCTTTTTAGTTCTTTCTAGATGTTGATAATTAGTAAGAGAATAGTAAAATTTAGTATTAGAATAAAATTTCAAGATTTGCCCCAATACTTCCAGAGGTCATTGCTAGTAATACGAATTGTCATTTTTTCTCTTATTTGAGCTATAATCTATTTTTGATAACATGCCTTCAAGAATATTTTTATTAGATTGTTTTATAAAAAATAAAACTTCAAAACTTTTAGCACTGAGGAAATGTTTAAGGGAAACTAGCCTTTTATATATGACATGCTTTTTCTGTTCATGAGAGTTTCTTAAATTGTAGAATTTCAAAATATTTTATATTTTCAGTAATATCAGTAATAACTGAACCATTACCCTGAATTTACATTGCCATTCTAGATGTTATTACTTTCTGATTATCTTTAACTTTTAAAGCTTGTATTTTCATTGTGTTTAGATGTTAAATTCCCTACTGAGAATCATATATCCTATCCATGGTTTTAAGTGAGACAGTTTATATTGATATATAAAGAGACTCTTAAAATAGATGAAGGAAACATTAAAAATGTTTTGCTCTAGTCTCTTTGAAATTTACCATTGTCTAGTATTTTAATAGATGGAAAGTTTGATTTTTTCTTTTTAAAGACTCCCCACCCTCTCCCTACCCTCTCCTCTGCCCTCCCCTCTCTCTCCTCCTTCTTCTTCTTCCTTTTTTTAAATAGAACCCAGGACCTTGGGCAGGCTAGTCAAGTGCTGTACCACTGAGCCATATCCCCATACTAAGTATGTTTTTGTTCTAGGACTATGCTTTCATGAGTGGACTGGGGCATAATATGTAACAGTGTTTCTATTAAAGTGTTTTACCTGTAGAGACATACAGGCCATTGAGGGGTACAGCTCAAGAGTCTCAGCCTGAAGAATCACACATTGGAAGGGTCTCAGAAGCCTTAAGACTTTTGCGTGTTTATTAAATATCTTAAGTCATTAACATTCTTAATGCTGACATGTTTATTAGAATAACATTCCTTTTAAAAAATACAATTTTGAAGGTTTTTTTCTTCCAGGTTTTCTGTTTCATCCAATGATCATTAGAGCATAATCTGCCTTATTTATTCATAGTAATGTTGAAGAATTTCATTTGACTTGGTTTAGCAGCAACCTTGATGATGAAAAGTTTGCGTATGTGTGTATTTTTAAATTTTTATACCCATGCACTTGGGTTTCAGCTGAGATAGGAAATGGAAATAACAAGACACTGTTAGAAAAATCTTGTTTTTGTAGACGGTTCAGCCTTGCCAGAAACCACGAGGCAGTGGAAATATCATGAGAAAGCTTGTTCGTACAAGACTCCCAGACTGATTACCAGACCGAAGAAGTTCCCAGAAATTTAGCTTGAAGCAGTGGTTTAAACTTTAGGAGGCAGATCCGATCCTGCTCAGAGTCACCTATTGCTAATTATAGTTGCCTGTGATATCCAGGTGATTTTGTTATCAGCCACACCGCATTTATTTCTAATTTTTGAATGATGTTCCCTCTGAAATATATTTTTGTTGGGAACTTACACAGTGTATTTCACTGTATGTATCACAATATCTGTAACATTTTGGATCTACAGTATCCATAACACTTTGAATCTAGGTACTTTTTCCTCTTTGCTTGAAATATCTTGTTTGCATTTGATGGATCAGATGGCTTTCTTTTAATCTGGTTCCATTTGTATCTTAAAATTTCTGGTCACTGAGAAGCTCTCTTCAAGTGGAGAGACCTATTTTACTTTGCAGATACGATAAATGCCTCATTGTATGTACATGTCTTCGAAATCTATGGGGCTTCTGCTGTCTTTTTTAAAAGTTAACATTTTTATTTATTTTTTGCAATTATCTTGGGAAGCCACAGAAGTTTAGTTATGACTTTGAACATTCGGAATTGGCATGATAAAGCCCGAGTTTGTTATGTGTTGTTGTGGTTTTATTCACGCTGCGTTGTTTGGGAGTCAGTGTGATCCATGTGACGAGGCAGGTCTCTCCAGGTGCAGGCCTGCCCCGGCACATCCTGGAGAGGTGGCTCTGATGTCAGGAGCATCACACCGCGCTGCTGTGCACAGTGAGAGTGCTTGCTGGCTCTCTTGCTGCATCTGTCACCTGACTGGCCTCACCGTGTGTCTGCATACAGGAGCATATGGAGAAGCTATTCCTTTGCATCATGTTCTACATTGGGCTTGGAATTGGGTAATTTTGAATACAGAAATCAATCTGTAATTTTTCACGTGACTAGTGAAAACCATAATTATACAGTAAGAAAGGAAGATGGAGAAAAATTATCCCTTCCTAGATAGCTATAGCAGAGGAGAGAAATCAGAACAGTTGTCTGAACTACAGCAGGGTTTACTGTTAAGGTGCTCTAATCTGTTTCTCCATTAGCTGGGAAAGCAGTGCTTGAGTTTTTGTTTTTAATTAATTGAAAAATTACTGAACAGATGATTTAAGATTATATTTACATTTTTGCCTCAGTATTCTACTTTGTTAAGTCTCAAATACTATCCTACCTGTCAATAAGTTAAAATTCCAGTAGCTTGGCTACAAAAGGAAAGAAAAGGCAGAGTAACCCAGAAATATATGGCTTTTCTTTATATAGTCTCTTCATAGTTTTGGATATGAAATCTGTTACTGCATTCCTCTTTTGGCCACGCTTCATGGCATATAGATATATGGACATTAACAAAAAGGCTTCATTGAAAACTTGCATGGTTATCATTCTTTTGTGTGTGTTAGATTTATTTTTCCTGTAGCTATTTCTGCAGCATTATAATTTTGTGACCAATGCTCCAGTATGATTTCAAATTTATATTAGGCTTTGGGTGTGCTATTTCACTCATCCTACCAATCTTTGTATTCTAAAGTTCTAGAGGGATCCACGGAACATTCCTAAGAGGACTTTGCCATTTGCTTTGTGCAGATTTTGAGTTTCCTTCAATCTTAACTTTAATTTGTTGCCAGTCTCTAAATGTTGATAAAACAAAAACCAGACCCTAATAATACATCCTCTCTTCTACTCTTTCTTGTTAGGAGTCCTTTTAATCCTTTTAACTTTTACTTACTCTTCCCCATATCATATATGGTACAAGAAGTTGTTAGTTATCTTTTGAATAAATAAATTTAGTTTTTGCTTATGTTGAAGAAACCCAAATTGTCCTTATTTAAAAATACATGAATTAAAATTGTATCTTAGGCACATGCATAGTTAAATAATATGCATTACTAATTCACACTTTGTTCTTATCTCTAGTGAGTTTTTTTTGTTTGTTTGTTTTACTTTCCAGTGAAATTATGTCTTGGTAAAAGTTTGGCAGATTGTGCTTATAAAAATAGAAAAATTTATAATCAGAGTACTCAAAGGTATTGAAAAATATGTAATGACACTTGTTAGAGTTTGTGGCACTTTGACTAATAAAATTTATGTGATAAAGACCAAGAAAAAATAAAATTATAAAAGAATTAATTAGTGATTTCTACAAATAGGTGTGCTCATGCAGGAACATTGTTTCCTACCAGTTTTCAGAATAATTTCTGGATCAGAATAATTTATGGTACTGCCTTTCAAAGAGCCCAATTATCTTGTAACTAACACAACATGGGATAAAATTAATCCCTTTTTAACTACAGTGAGAAAATTCCACACCTTGCCTTCAAAGACTAAATATCTGAACAGACAAACTGACAAAATAGTGCAGCAAAATAAGAGCATAGAGAAACTGCTACAGATATTCCAAGTTAATGTTTGTTATTAAACATCGGTTACTGTGAAAATATGGTTTCCATATGGGATATGCTGTATGTAATTTATACAGACCACATTAGTAATAGATTCTATCAAGTGGCACAAAAGCTCAGACTACAACTTCCATAATGGAAGATGCAAGGAAATTGCTGTTGTTACTGGGTTGAATTAGAAGAAAAAGACCTTTATTAGCATGTGGTATAGTGTATGCCATTTCTTGGGCCCAGATTCTGGTGTTTAAGAATAGACATTTAAAGGTCCAATTTTAGGATAATTTTGGTGACTAAATGGCACTGACTACACCTCTTTTTCCGTCTTGAGTGGAAAAGAAAGGATTTTAGTTAATATAGCACTGGGCTTCAGAGTAGCCATACAAACTTCAGCTTGAGCAAGAGTAATAGAATATTAATCGGTCATCTTTCTAGGTCAGGAATAATAATTCTTGCATATGAATGTCTTGTTGGTCTTGTGCACCCTTAGTCACTGAGACAGAACCAAAACCTGGGCCCTTAGTTTTGTTCTCTGGTACGCAGCCATCCTACCTCAGTAAATAGAATTTTGCCTTTTCTTCTTAGATGTCTGAACAATGGCAATAATCTATAACTGACTGCTATTCGTTATGTTTCAGAGGCAAATTGCTCAGAAAATTATGGATAATTTTAAAAAGATGAAATACAGGTGGCTCATCTGAAACAGACTCCAATTAAAACCACATTGTATTAAATAGAGTCTGCTGTAGACAGGCTCCTCTTCATGCTAAATATGAATGAAGCAACCATTTTAGTTATAATAGCTGGTATCTGGATTTTAATATGATCAGTTCTCATGCTTCAGGGCCTGACTATTACCAGCTGGTATTAAGAAACCTACCTTCTTATAAAACTTGATTACATTGTTTTTTCTAAGAGTATTACATTAGAAATTACTGAGAAAATGTCTTTTATGAGGTATAGACTTTTGCATAAAAGTTGGTGTTAAAATTTTACTGTTGTCAGAATTTGCGTTACACTGTTGTATCTGGAAGCTTATTGACTACATTAAATTAGGTCTTGGGGCAGTACCTCAGTGAAAGGTGTGGCACTGTCCCCAGTGTAGAGTGTGATCTAGACCCAGTGAATGCTGTGTTGTGGTTTAGAGGAGTGGCTGTACCTCTTACCTCATGAAGAAAATAATTTACCTTATTTAGGTTGGTCTGACATGCTCTACAAATAGTGCCTCCGTAAATCAATTTCTTTACAAATGATTTTATCAGTTTGGCACAATTTGATCTGATAAATGGTTTGAGAATATTGTACGTTCACCTATACAGACTCTTTGTCATCTAGTCTTTTTTTGCTTTCAGGCTCCAAAAAACATAAAAGGGCTTATCAAAAATACAGTGTATTTAAACAAAAACATAGGATAAAAACACATTAACCCTCCTCAGAGTACTCCCTCTCAGTTCTGGAGGTCCTCTTTCATGAGTGTCTTTAGAAGATGTGATTAAAAATACAGTGAATACTGCTGAGCTGAGTGCCGTCTAAGGGAAAAGGCAGGCTTGTAAAACCGTTACAGTGTGTCCTCACTTACCTTATTCACTGCATCTGACATCATGGCCCTCTGGCTGTTCCCCAAAGTCTAAATGAAGGGTAAATGTTTTGAATCAACTTCTGACTAGAGGCAGCCGCAGCAGTGCAACTTAAGACACTTGAGAAAGAGCATGTCCAGAACTGCCTCAGAAAATGCTAAGAACGATGGGATAAGTGTGTTTGACTTGAGGGGGAGGATTTTGAGGGGGAATAAATGGTAATTTTTTTACTGTAAGAAATTTTTAAAAAACATTAAATATTCACTATTTTTGGACAGTACTTCTTACCAAGGCCATGTCAGTTTTTGGTTTGTGCTTTCAAAGAAATTATTTCCTAATTTGAGGGACTGGTAAGTGAGCTTGGGAAAGGTGCAAGGGAGTAGGACTGTTTCTCTGTCACTTCTCAATGTCTAAGACAGTCCTCAGTATCTACAACATGTTCTGTAATGCTTCTTTGAAATAAAAGTAAAGATGAAAGAAAGAATGCAGTTCCTGCACATCACATGCTGGAGATGCCAAAGTGGGCAGTCCTGAATCTAGTGGAGAGTGGAGAGTGGAGCTGAAGTCCTTTTCCTTGTTTCATTAGATGAAAGGAAACTTGCTTATAAGTATCTCTAAAGGGTCAGACAGGACTGTGTGACTGGACCTTGTTCTCCTTCTTTGGCCTCCACTCTAAGATCTCTTAACCTAGCTTTCGTGTCCAGCAACACAGGTCAGCTTGGAGTTCTCCACTGGTGCTGCACTGTTTCTGATCATGGCTTACTCTCTTGTCCCCCTTGTTAAGTCCTAGATTAATCTGGTTTGCTACTAGACATGTGTTCAGGCTTCATCAAGCTCCCCGTTTCCTCAGTCATTCCAAATCCACAGTGAGTTGGTGGCCTTTTTCCCTGGAATGGACTCTGCTGTAGTGTCTGCTCCTTATTTGCAGTGTGTTAACACGTTTTCTGTTTGTTTTCTCTTGCAAATCAGTGGTTTCTATGTGAAGAAGTCATAGCAGCCTGCCTTTATATTGTCAAACCCTTGGTAATCAGACAATGAATATTTGCCAGATGAATGTTTATATCCACTGTCTTAGAAGTCATCCACTGAGAAACTGTGAATGCTTCTTTAACAAGAAAATTCTCTTAGTCACTGGATATGATTCTAAATCCCTTATTGTAAGAGTTTGATCGTTAATCTGTTATTTCTACCATGTTTCAACCTGAACACATGTATTTTGCAGATTTGCTCTGTTGGTTTATCCTATTGTAGTATCACAGAATGTACCCAAGGTCCTGGGTGGTATTCTTCAGGGAGACTGCTGGGCTTTGGAGTGAGGGACTGGTGATTCAGAGGTGGACACAGGTTTTTACTTCATGGGAATGCTTTGGCAATTAGAAGTGCTATTTAAATGCGGTATTTTTTATTGGTAAGGTGAAGACTTAGATCTCTGGTTCATTAATTATGTAAACTTTGAATTAACAAAGGCTAGTTTGTAACTCAAATTATGTAGGTATGTTCTTGCCATATTGTGGGGTGGGAAGGATAAGTAATTTTAGTACTTTTCAAATTTTACAAAGAAAACACAAACCCTAGAGATATAGTTGTAAAAGAAAAAGCTCCATAGTTTTTATAATATGTTGGGATTTCAAATTAACTAGTAGTGAAGACCAGAAATCTAGTAGCTATAGATTTGTCACATTATAAAAAAAGAAAAAAAATTGCACTTATTTTTTTACTTTCTGTAATTTATACACGTTAAAGTTTAGAACATGAAGTTTAACAACACTAAAACCATTGCCAATAGTTTTGTCCACAAGGTGTCAATCATTTTAGGATATTTAAACTTTTTTCTCTTTTGTCTTAAAAATAAAAAGTTCATAATGTGTATAATGCTCAGCAAGCCTCTTTGTGCTTATCTGTGCAGTGCACCTATCTTGCCCTGCATTCAGTGAAGTCTTGAGTTCTAATGAGGTCCTCGTTACTTTATCAACTATATGCTTTTTATGATATTTTATGTAATTTCATGCAATTTTCTATTAAACAACATGAAGAGTGGCATAACTGCTCAGTATTCTTTTAAAATCTTACGCCTATGTACCAGTGTACTATTGTTCAAACCTCAAGGAGCAAGATTTTCTCTAATTGGTGTAGTGAATCTTCTGACTGCCTTTTGAGTGTTAGTTACACTGATGATTGCTTCATTCAAAACAAAAATTATTCCTAGAACTGTAGTATAAACAAAAGGAAAAATATGGTGCTGTTAATGACTTTTGGATAGGATTATTGCTGAATGAAACATCTTTATAACTTTAGAATAATGTGTTTGGCTAAATTCAGGAATGAAGGTAAATATCAAAGGCACTTAAGAACTTTCTTGTTCTTAAATTTGACTTTAGTGTATTTAAGACACTTGCAAACAACTAAGTTAGTTTCACCATTATTATTTTTTTCTGATCGAGGCTTTGGAAAAGTGAAGAATGACAACTCTAGGTATTTGTTTTTCTCAGACCAAGCCTAAGATGGTGCTTAGGGTATATAAAAGCTACTGACCTCTTAATGATGCTGGCAAAATTTATTAGTTACTGCCTTCACAAACTACAAATTTAAAAATTCTACCATTTCTACTTGCATATCTAGATTAAAGCTGTTGGAGTTTTCCCCCTTTGACAGGAATGCTTATTCACTAGAATGTTTTTGCACAGAAAGGAAAAGTACATTTGTGTAAAAATATCTGAGGCTTGCCAAGGAATTTTTTCAGAATGCTCTGTGGTTACAAATGAAGCTTATTGTTGTATAAAAGGCAAGCTTAAATGGTAGAAATTTTTACAGTAGTTTGTGGCATGAGTTGATAATCTGTGAGCTGTTCTGTGCATTTGTGCGCATGTGCTAGCCTGTCTGGATAGCTGGAGCTAGTGCTGTGTCGTCCTCACCCTGCCTCATTTGTTTAAATTCATAGTTGTGCACCATCTTCAGGGTAAGGCAAGTTCCAAAGGATGGTGGTGGGAGAGAGAGGTGTGTTCCTTTTAGTTTCCTCTGGTGGCATTCTGTTTGACAAAGTAACATTTCCCAAAATCTTAAGTTTTAAAAATATGTCTTTTCATCTCTCTACTGCTGTAATTTCTGAATCTTTCTCTAAACAAGATGGCTGGCACATTCTGGGGACAGAGCAGAGACATAGAACAGAGAGAGACAGAGCCGCCCTGAGAAGGCAGACACACTTATATTGCTTGTGGTTTTTCAATGCAGCTGCTCTCAGATGGGCCGGCTTGTTCAATGCTGGTTCCACTGCCAAAGCAAGACTGTCACACAGCTGGTAGTACTTACTGTACTTGCGGGAAAGTATGTGATTCATTAGTTGGAACCGTATGTTTTTCACCAGTTCTGGTCATGTTTTTGTTAGGATGTGGTAAAAACATAAGCAGGGGGTGAAGGGACAATGGAAGCATGTGACTTGTTAAGGATCGGCCCCAACCCATAATTAGCTAAATTGTACATCATAAAATGTCTTCTGTACCTCGTAAGACAAATGACTTAATTTTTTATTCTTCAGTTGAGGTCATTTAGTCATAAGTAGTAAAAATTACCAACACTGGGCTCTTTTTGTCTTTTCCCTTTCTGTAAAGTATTATGATCCTTTTAAACTCCAGATTATAATATGAAGAGAAGTCATGCAAGTAAAAGACATTAATTTGCTGAAAAATGCCCATGACGGGCAAAGAAGTTTAACTGGAGTGAACTCTTGCTACTGATAAAATATGAATATGGTATTCAGCTAATAAGAAACACTTCCCTATTACAGGGTGTGAAGAGACCAATGAATGGGAGTTTTTTTGTCTACACATGATCCAGCAGACTAAAGTTATATGACTGGACAAATAAGACACTATTCTTTCGATTAATTTTGGTGTCATTTGTGTACTTGCATCGGGGTATCTGATATGGTCAGTCCTGGAATCGAAGAGTGCTGCTCTGGGAGCTGCATGAAGACTGGCCTGTCACCAGGCAGTTTCCCAGCCTGTGAATATTTAACACCTGCTTGGGCCCCGTGTCCTTTGGAGAATGAGTGCTTTGGAGGAGGGTTGCTCTGTTATGTTCTCTTTACATAGGTATTTGCTGTAACATTTACTTTCCTCTGCCTCATTCAGACTCTGCGATGCTTTACCTTTGTCCCCACTCTCATAATCTACTGTTGAGATAGGTGACATTTTCAGTCTTTCTAGGTAAAATATTGGGAGATTATGCTTGTATCCTCTGACTCTGTTTTTCAACTGTTGCCTTTTGGAGTTCTGCTCTGTTCATGCCTTGCCACATATGCTCCTGCAGTTGCTGCACTCTGCAGAATTAGAACCAGGTCTGTCTCTGACAATTAGCTCAACTGGCTGCAGCATAAATAAAGGAATTCGCTCAGGGGCTGTAGTCTGTGACACGGTTTAACAGAGCGTAAAAAGGTGCATCTGTTCCGTGCCCAGAGTCAGTTGCCGCACTGTCACTGGGAAGTTATCGACACCAAGACATGCCTGCGTTGTTTGGTAAACAAGCGGCAGGTATTAAATTAGCGGGGCTGTGAGTGTGCCAGGTGCTGCTTTATTAAAAGCCTTGCTATCCTCCAGTGCTGGGTCACAGGCACTCACCAGAGGGCCTGTTAGGCTGACTCATGACACTGAGTACTTCAGCTCTCTGTCCTCACTTCTGGAGGGGACCACTGACCTTTTAGAGCCTGGAGGGAGGGATGGTCAAAAACAAGGAGAAAGGAAACAGAGTGAAGGGTGACTGCGCCTGGAGAGTAGGCAGGCTGAACAAGAAGGAAGCAGCACTAACCAGAGGAGCCAGGCTTTTGTGTAAATTGGGCTTCAGAATCCAGTAACAAATTGTAGCCAGTTTTTGTTTGTTTTTCCTGCCCTTCTATCTCACCCTTCGCAGGCTGCTACTTGACTTGAGGTCAGAAATACTGAGGGGTAACTGTGTGGTCAGAGTTTCTCTCTGATACTGACACTGGCAGGCAGCAAACATCCAGTAATAGACTTGCAGGTAATACAGTTTACACTTTTGTTGTGTTCTTTAAACATATGTTCGTTTTTCCATTCAGCATTGATGGGAATAGCACATTTTAAAGACTTTTTGCTTTTGTTTAGGAATGTAATGGTTTTTAAAGTTTGGTTTTTTTCCAGTTTCAGAAATGCTTTGCCAGGGGATCATGTGTTAGTTGCATGTGTAGTCATGGTGAAAGTTCTTCATTTTTGCAGTCTTATCCTCTTTCAGCAATCGGCTTAAGATATACCAAGGTCTGCAGGCAAACATTACAAAATTATTTTCAGTGCATACATCTGGGCTGAAGAGGCAGTTACTTCAGAAGGGTTCTTGCTCCCCTCCTGGTTATGTTTCTTTTTAGGCCCCCAACCAGCTCCTCATCCATTAGAAGATGACAAAATGCAAATGGCATCTTCTCCCCCACCCCAGTTTGAAGCAAAAGTGATTACAGTTGGCTGGACTGGAATGTGAGTGACGAGAGGTGCTGTGCCTTCTCTCTGTATCTGAAGTGCTCACCTTGGAATTTCCCGCCTAGTTAGTTGCTGAAGCCCTTAACCCTCCTCTGGGAGACCTTCCAGTCTCACCTGTGTGCCTGCTGTCCAGACCCATCTCTAACTGCTGGTGACCTTTGTTCATGATGCCTGGGTGGAGGAGTGGGTGGGGCTGGGGGCAGGGAGGATGAGGGGAAGCATCCTTTCTCATCCTTTGTCCAAATGGGAAGCTTAAACAGGAAGGCATCTCGCTGTCCAGAGAGTTGGTGATGCCTGAGACTCTCTTTATCTTTGTAACATCTTTTCTGTACGAAGTTTAATAAGCCAGCTGTGCTGTTTTTAAAAAGCCAGTGGGCTCCATTTTTCATTTGTGCGCCCCTCCTTTGGCTCTGAGCTTTCACTCCCTATTTCCTTACCTCCCCCCTTCCCTTTTCCTTTATCCCAAGGGAGTTCTCTGAGTAGCAAGACTGGAAAAGAGCTGAGGTTTATGTTAGAAGAAATTAAGGTTAATGATCATTGGCTCATTTTCATATTCTGTGGGTGTGGATGGAGGAGTAATCAGTGCAGGTGGCCCTGCCAGTTGGGAGTTTTTCTTTGTCATCAAGAAAGTAAGGAGAGTGCAGGGATTGAATTACCACAACTATTTCAGGACTAAACATATTTCATTTCCTGATCGGGTCTGGTTTAAGGACACAAAGCTGACATTAATTTTATCCAAAGAAAGCACAGCAATTTTTTTGTTTTATAATTTGACTGAATGCATAGGGTAGATGCATGTTCAAATTTAATTCTAGTATAATCTTACAAATAATTCTCCAAAAAGCAAAAGGGTTTTGATTCAGTTTGACAGTTTATGTTTCTGTGCCCAATTACCACTTAGTTATTGAATGTTAAAGAGCTGCTTTTTAAAATGTGCTCTCTTGCCTGCACCAATTGGCTTCCAGCTGCCTGCTATTACATGTAAAGCGCTCCCTTCTATCTTTTTAAAGGATGTACACATTTGAAGGAGTTATGTTTAGCGAGCAAAGGAAGTGGGGGATTTGGTTAGGAAGTGTTTGCTGGCCTTGAAAAACTATCTTGTGTGCATTCTAATTTCAGCCACATAAAGACCATTCTTTAAAGAAATATTTGTTGGGTTAAAAAAAATTAAATACCCAGATACACTGGGAAAATAACCTTGACTTTTTAAAAAATATGACTTCTATTTGGAACTATTTTATAAAGTTTTTGATGTTTTTAATACCACTGATGTAATTTCTACAAGTGAGATGCTCTAATTCCAGACATGGAAGAGGAAGATGTAAAAAGCTGACCAGAGACAATAAAAATCATTGAGAAAGAATATCAACACTTGCCATGCATGGCAGGTTTTGCTTTTTTAGCAGAATGCAGCAGGTTGCTCAAGTGGCTTGATTTGTTTTTAAGGCACAAGGTTTATTTGGCTGTTACAGCATGAGTGTAATATTAATGACACTAGTGTAAAATTAACTTTTATGTTGTGTGAGCATTTTTCCTTGCCCCTTCTATAAAATTACAGGCATTTCTTTGGTATTTATCTTTGTTACTATAATGAATATTTACATAACTTCCTTTAGGCCATAAAAAGCTTGGTATAATCAGGTAGTTGGGCCAGTACAAGTGAAGATGGGTTATGCTTTTCATAGTCCCATGCTATGAATCTGCATGCAGTTGAAGATTCATTCTATGGCTGTTAATATAAATACTTTGTCTAGCTTATTAATAACACTTGAAGAGATCTTTCTCAAATATTCAGAGGGCAAGAATATTTTAGTGGTTTCTGAAAGCTCCCTGCTGTGAAGAAATAAGATTTTTAAAAAACACAGTGATTAAAAAATGAATTTTGAAGTAGCACTTTAAAATATTTTTAAAAGAAATTTGGTATATTTTAAGAAAATTCTTGACAAGGCTAAGACTTAATATTGAACGAAAGCTATATGATTTTCAAGTTTAACATTAAACAAATCATGTTCTTGGAAGAAACATTAAATAAAAATACTCAATAATCCTTTTTCTAAGGCAACATTTCTTCTTATTTGCAGCTTTGCTTTTGTACTGAATCCCATTCACTTTGCCTCTATATTGGTAGATCTTAAACTGGCCTCACTGCATTTTCTGAAAGCTTTTTGACATAAGCCACTTATATTATGACCACTTATATTCGGTATTAGCCAAGAAGAGCACAATTATGAATTACTTCAGTCTTGTTTTAGTATTTATCAGTTACACATTAGGAATATTCATAAAAACAGATAATGTTTTACTTGTGTGTAAGTTTGATTCTTAACATCAGTCCTAGCTTCAGCCCATGGAGCTGATGTTTGAAAATAGTCTGGTAAAATATTCTTCAAAGTGGGATTATTTAAGCCATTCTGATGGTTTTCTCTGCAGACTCCTTAGCTTTGACTATACTGCTGTACCTCTCTCACTTGGTCCTGTTTGTTTGTGATCTTTATGTTGCTATTTAATTCTTTCAGAAGTCTCCCTTTGGATATATACATTATCACAGAATTCATTGATTGCTTTTTAAAAAACTATTAGAATTTTAAATTATGCTTGTCAATGTAGTTCATATGCCCCCTCTCTCTCCTAGTTTCTAATTCTTGAATCTGGTGTACTACACTTTCAGTCTTTCACAGCTGACCTAACTACCATATCTCTTTTGCTGGAATACTATGTATCCATAAGTAAGGGTTATGTGTGAGGTGTGTTTTCTATATACAATAACATATTCCAATAAGAGCTTCACTGAGCCAGGATGTTTGGTCTAGTTTCACCATCATTTTGGTAAAAATACACATACTGAATTTATATTCTGCATTTAATCTCCTCCTTTTTATTTTCTTCTCTGATTCAGACAGCAAAGTGACTCAAATTCTCAACATAACTTATAAAATAAAATGTTCATTCATTCTCATAAGGACCTAGAGAATGAATTTGTACATGATTCCTTAACAGCAAAGACATAATAATGCATAAAATGTTTCCTATCTCTTTTATAATAATTCTGCATTACCAATTAATATGGGTAATGGGTGCAAGAGTCTCCAAAAGATAGCCACTAGAAGAGATGTCTTGTGAATTACACAAAGTTAGGAATAAGTAGTGCCAGCTGTGCAGCTATTGGTGTCAAGTATGTATCCCCAAGAGGGCACAACTACACTGTATCTTATAATTTAAGATACACTCCCTTGGATCTAGGAAAGGAATCATTAAACATTTTCTGAGGTTTGATAGTGTGTATCTGCCTTGGTAACCTTTGCAATCAGATGTACCTGTTATAGGGAGCTTGATATCTCTCCCCCTCTCTCTCCCTCTCTCTCTCTCTTTCTTAGTTTTATTAACCCTCATTAATTCTTAGTTTTATTAACCCTCATTAATCCAGGGGTGGATTTTCTTTATTTTATATATCATCTTGATGTACTTATCACTGAAGGGACTCAGGTGATTGCTAAGCCTGTCTGGGTTAAAAATATTGTGCAAATAGCTCTGAAAATTACAGGTAAAGTCATCAGAGGGAGCTGTAGCTTTTCAAATTACTTGATTGAAGAATATAACCTGTTTTCCTACTGTTCTTTGTTTTATTGTTAATTGAGATAAGGCCTAAATGAAAATGGGCCTTGGTTTTAGAAATGAAAATCTGAAAAATAATTAGGTAAAATTTTATAAGTTTTATAGTTTTGGAACTATAAAATTTGCAATCTAAGTCCTCAGTTTCTGTCCCCTCACTTGAAAATGATGATGATAAGGAGGTGAAGAAACGTGCAATTACAAAACCAACAAAAATGGAAATTGACCAAAGCCAAAGTGTTTAGATCAGCACTGTCCAAGAGAAATAATAATGCGAATCACATAGGAAAAATAAAGAGAAGCAGATGAAATTGGTTCCAATATATTTTATTTAACCTAGTTATAAAAAGTTATCATTTGCATATATAATAAAAATGAACAATTACATAATCAGTATGAATGCTTATTGAGACACGCTACATTCTTCTTTTCCTTGTGAATCATCGCAGTCCAAGGTGAAAGCTGCATGCTTATGACACATTTTAGCTTGGACTAGGTGCATTTCAAGTGCTTCATATTAACATGTAGCTGGACAGCATAGGTCTAGATAGACACTCGTCCAATTTTTTTTCTACCACAGAGGTGCAGCAGCTTTTAAAAGATTGACTTTGAGTTTTAAGTTCTTAATTTTTTTAATTTAGGAGACCTGGTGACTTTGATATACAAGTAAAAATAACCAGAATTTTGAGGTAACAAGTCTTTCGATAGAAGCATATTACTTCAGGAGTTACCTTTCTCATCACTTTTGATTCTTGGGAAATGCTTAGTAATACTGCCAACAAATAAATATTTTTAAGGTATTTGTTGACTTCCTCATTTTACCCCCTGTGAAGCCAGGCTGTCTCAGTTTTGCTCGCCACAGACACATTATAGGCAGTGTTGTGGGAAGAGATAATGTCTCCCTCCATTTCTTCTGTTGGAGATTGAAGGCTTTCTACCTGGGTGCTGCCCTGGGCCGAGCCTGTCCACCATCTGTGTAAGGAATTCACAGTCCCAGACAAAAGAAATTGGCAAAGGCTTCCCTCTGTCTGCTCTCCAGATCCTCAAGATAGCCATAAAACACCTGGACAAAATCAGCAGGTGATGGCAAGGGAGAGAGGATGATCAGTCACAGGTGTTGTTGAGCCCTTTGAACATTACTTACGGCCTGGATGTGGCTGTCACCAGGCACAGTTTGATCTTGGGAGAGTTTTCTGGAAGAGCTTCACTCTCTGGCACTGTGATAGCAGCAGAACCAGATGACATTGTGGAGAGGAGAGAGAGGAGCAGAGCTGAAGCTTCCCTGCCTTCAGGCATAGCAGTTCCAGGTGTGTGGAACTCACACCTCTCTCTGTGCAAGAACATCCTGCAGAAGTAAGTCATGTCATCAGACACATAAAGTGTGCTGTTTGGATCATTGTTCTTACTGCAGACCTGCTAGACAGTTAAAATACTCTCATCTACTTATAGTTCATAAATAATTTTTGGAATATAGGTGCTTATTTCATGTGATATGTTTCAAAATTAGGCTTAAAATCTGCTGAGTGCATATGGAAAAGGAAAGTTGGCATTACGGTGTTGGGGGACTTTTAAAAATCTTTTGTTGTGGCCCTACGTATCTACATATACACAACCACTTCACATGCCTTCTATCTCTGGGCCTTCTTGAGAGTCGGTTAAGCCCTCAAAAAAGTCACCTGAGTTCATGTGTGTTTAACGTACTTATTTCATATTGTATGGCTTGTTCCCATATCTTTTATTTTGATGCTGTATCTGCAGGGCTTAGATATTAAAGCATCATTTGTGTTACCTGAAATTTCTGTGACAGTACCATGTGGTGACGGAATTGAATACCATGAAGTCTGATAAGGAAAGGGCACATTTTTGGTGGGCCAAAAATTAGTCATGAAGAAATGACACTTGCGAGTGGAAACTTGGAGCAAAGTTCTTTAATTGTTACCTCCTCATTGGTAAGTAAGAGTTGGAGTTTAATATGGTGGTGTTTAATGTTGTTACCATTGCCAGATTTCTCAGTAGCATTTGAGTTACAATCTTCGTTTCCAGTGAGAAGGTTAAACCAAAACAGAAGGTACACTATCTAATTCAGAATTATCCCCTTTCCCTTTCGCTCTGTCTACAAATGTGTCCCTTTTTCATATAAATGGCGTCAGGCTTCATTGAATTTAGCTCTGTCTTGTTAAATGCATTAGCCCTGTGTTCTGTCATTCATTACACGAGAATTAGTTGTCTATTACAAACTGTGGGTTTTTG
Organism: Heterocephalus glaber; assembly: GCF_053883595.1. NCBI lineage: Eukaryota > Metazoa > Chordata > Mammalia > Rodentia > Bathyergidae > Heterocephalus > Heterocephalus glaber. The sequence goes on from NW_028258317.1 coordinate 35,585,679, forward strand.
TTTGGAGCCTGATCTCCAGGAGAGGAAGGCCACACGTGGCGTGGCTTCATTTCTTGAGGGCATTGAAGGCGGGACTTGCTGTGCACCACTGAAAGTGTCAGGCCCCGCTGGCTCTGCTGCTGGGAGGACCACTTTATTTTAAACAAGGAAACCTTAAAGAGAAGAACACTTATCACCTTCCCTTTTGAAAATACCCTTTCCCTCCACGCATTTTGCCACATTTTTTAGTGATCTATACCATGTCCTTAGAGTATGTTACAGAAAGTGTTAATATCTTAGAGCAGCAATAATAATAATCCTTTTACTCAGGGTAATCATGTGCTAATCCGCTGGTAAGTCAAAAGTATTAGATCATTTGAATTTCATTGTGTCAGCTCAGTTGAAATAACTGGTATGGTGCTATAAACATTTAGAGAAAGGGAGTCTTTGAACCCAAATAATAATGTCAAATAGTTTGTTAGTGTTACATTCTCATGTTTAAGTGTTTCATAAGCTCAGCCCATGGACAAGAGCATTTCAGTTTACATCAGTGTGTAATATATTATTTTAACTGAAGGTTTATTTTTATTTTGTTATTTGGGGAAAGTTTCTTTTCCTCTGGCACTTAGGGACCTGAATTTTATGGTACAGTTTTCACTCTGCAATCACAGGGAGCCCAGTGTGCCAGAAGGCAACAGCCCCGCCCCCCCTAGCTTTTTAAAAGAAAACTTTTTTTAAAGCATCATGCTGAGCTTGAATTTTCTGCTTGCTCTCCTCTTTCATATTCTTGGGAAAACATTGATGGTATACATATTTATTTTTATTCTTCTGTCAATATTTGAACCAGGAAGTTTTCTTTCATATTTCCTCTTTTCTTCTGACCAGACCACCTCTTCTTTGGAATTTGTGTAATTAATTTGAATTATTTTCTTCCCATGCCATTTTGAGCTCCCAGTCAAATTTGAGCCCTTAAATAAAATTCTTCCTTACAGTGACCTTTGTGACCAGCGCATGGTAGATGTTCGATAAAAAGTATGCAAATCATTTCACTTATTAAAAAGCTGGGAAATTTGATGATCCAGTTAAAATTCTTGCCATGCTAATAGACGAACAGTGTTGACGAACTATTCTCATTTCTTTCTTCCTGAAAGCCAGTTGAGTTTGGAGAGAGCTGTAAGACTGCTTGGTGTTGTTTACCTCCTGTGTGAGACCACTCCACTGTTGGCTCTGCTGTCAAAGCATGACCGTAGAGCTTTACAAAGCACAAGCCCAGGTAATTGGTTTCTGAGAGCACATAATTAATTGGCAATCAACACGAATGTAGAAGAGATACCTCTATCATTGCTTGACCCAATGTTCTGAATACTTGTTCAAGTAAAACTTTGATTTGCAGTTTTGAAGAATGTGTAGATTTTCTAACCTAGGGTTTATTAATTATTGTAACATGAGAATCTACTACTTTTTGAGAATGAAATTTTCAGACCATTCTGCCAGCTATGCTTGCTCAATAAGGAAAGAACCCTGAACGCTGTATCTGATGTTGCAACTCAAGTCTACTGCTGTCCTCTGTGTGGCTTTCTTGCTCCTGAATCCTCCCTGTGAAAAGATTTTTGGTAAAGAGAAGGTTCATCTTAAATAAATAGATCATGGAGTTGCTTTCTCTCTGCTGTTAGGAATGAACTGAAATCTGTAGAATGGCTCTGGAGCTGAAATTTGGCCAGAGAGAAGCAGGTCCTTAAACACGACCTGAGCATTTTCAGGCATGCCCCAGCCAAGAGGATAAGGCAACTAGATGCTCTGGTTTAAATCACAGAGATAGTGTGGCCAACTAGCAGAGACTCAGCTTCTCACAGCCCCCGAAGTCTCAGAGGTGCCCCAGCAGGGAGGGGGCTGGAATACCAGTCCTTACAACACTGGTCTCACTACTGGTGTAACTAGCATTGCACTGGTTATGGGGCTGGGGATTGTAGAGGGCATTCTGTTCTTGTGTGTGCACCTCATGTGTGTGATAACCGGGGATTGAGGCAGGGCTTTCACACTGAGCTCTCTCTCTCCAGCCCTCCCTTTGCTTTTATTTTTTATTTCAAGACAGGGTCTCATTACATCACTGAGTTGCCTAAGCTGGGCTCCGTCTTACAGTCCTCCTGGCTCAGGCTTGTAGAGTGCAGGACAGTCTTAGAAGCCTGTCTCTATCAGCAGGTCCCTAAGAGTTACTTGGGTTACTATAGAATGATAGTCACTGTAGAGATTAGTCTCGGCGTGGCTTTACCAGCCTCATGAGAAAGGGCAACATGGTGCAAAGACAAAGAATAGAGATTGTGGAACCAGGGTTCTTAGGTTTGAATCCCTTTTCCATCATTTTTACTAGTTATATTGGAGACACTTCTCACCTGTGAAAGGGAGATAGCCCTACTCCCCCATAGTTTAAATTAGCAGTGAAGTTAAATTTATAGTGCCTACAGCTGTGCCTAAAACATATGCACTGGACACATCTGAGAGCTGAGAACTGCTAGTACTTCAGAGGGTCACTAGTTAAGCCTGTCCTCCTCCATTAGAACCTGGAGCCTTTTACTTTTCATTTAGGGTGAAAGATTTTAGCCATCTTTGTCTGCCACAGACTGTATTTATGCCCCTGTCCTCAGAAGCTCTTAGGGATGATCTTGTGTTTTTTATCCATTTACAGTTGAAGCATGGAGGGGTGCTTTTCTGGGGCCATCTGGGCTGGGTGAGTTCTACTTTCATGTAGAAATACAGCTGTTTTCATAATCCATTTTGTATTTTTCTGCTTTGCTTTGTTTGAATCGTACATTCTTTCTCAAGCATAACATAATTTGTCATAGAATGATGCTTTTAGTTGTATGTTTTAAACCAAAGTGATTTTCAGCTTACATCTTGCTAAGAAGGTACAGCCTATCAATTTTAGTTAGAAAGTGGGCAACTCAGAATCCTCAAACATCTTTTCCTGCTTTGGGGGAAGTGGAATGGGTATTACAGAAGGGTTCCATTTTGATTGCAGTGCCTAGATTAAGGTGAATTTAAAGGGAGACTGAAATTTAGATTTATCAGTAATCATCATGATCTCATATCAATTTCCATATTCTCAAATGTTCTGTATGGTTATCCGAATAGGATCACAAATTACCAGCGCTACGATTTAAACCTTTTTTTTTTTTTTGGTACCAGGAATAGAACTCGGGTCCTTGCGCTTGCACAGCAGGTGGTGAAACCACTGAGCTAAATCCCCAGCCCCACGATTTAAACCTTTATAAATTATGTGGTTTAATTCACAAAATGGGTTAATATTGTTGGTGGGAAATTTTTTTATATGATACCTTATAGATGTAATAATACAAAAGTGGCAACTGAGGAAGAATGGTTTAAATTAGGAGGAAAGGGTACACTAGGAAATACTGTGCAGTGTGACCTAAAATACTTCCCACATCAGCCAGGAGGACTTTTTCAGTAAGGTCATGGAACATTATTAACTAGCCATGGTTGCCGGATAAGCCAATGGAACTGGAATTATCCTAATATTTGGAATTGGGCCATTGAGGCATGACTTGGTTTTGAAGTCTGATTTTTCCATTGTCAAGCCCTGTCAAATCAAGGCTCTGGCCAAGTCCTATAATCCCTTTGACTCTCAGTTTCCTTATCATAAAACAGAGATAATGGGAGTCTCTATTTTGCTCAGTGCTCCTCATGATTAAATGAATTCTTATGCATAATTCATGCGAACTCTTCTGTGTTCTCTCTGTATACCAAAAGACAGATTAACAAGAAGTTTACAGATTTGTGTCATATGAGTTTGTCACAGGGACTTTCATAAAGAAATGGAAAACTGAAGGAAGCCTGAATCCTCCATGTTTTATGCTAGGTTTGATGAAAAGTGAAGGATCCTGGAAAAATATGATAGAACAACAAAGTATGAATGAGTAGTGAGCTGGAAGAGATTTTCAAGGCTGCTCATTTAGATTCCTCTGGGTGAGCATCCATCTTCAGGGAGAGGGAGGCTCCTTTCCTGTGGGTAAGGGAAGGCGCCTCTCCAAAGAGAACCTGCCTTTAGGGAGAAAAGAGGGTGAAGGCCACAGCATTTTTGAACCTGCCATTGCTTAAATTCCTTCAGTGTAAAATACTCAGTATGTTAAGGCGGCATGTTTGGGGTAGGGTCCTGAACTCCATCACCATGAATGTAACATACAGTCCAGGGCCTGACACATAGCAAGAACTTGAGAACTCATCATTCTTAAGATTATAAATTTAGGAATGTGTGAGACAGAATGAACTCACCTATTCATTAACCAGCCTCTCCTAGGGGTCACTAATTGTGTTAATAATAATGGGTTTTTTTGTGTTGCACCCTCAATCTTCTAAGCAGGCGTCCTTGTTTGCAGCAGCCCATGTTGCCTAGACAGGGGCATGCTGGTATGTTTACAGGGATCGAACCCAGGACCTCCCACATGCTAGATTGATGCTCTGCCTCTGAGCTAAGCCTCCTGCCCTCCTGTGTGACATTCTTTTAAACTCTGTAAATTTAACTTTCAAAAAAATAACCAGGCTACAAAGAGGAACCTGCTGGCCATGTTCTTAAATGGCACTTGGATATTCCAATATTATTTTTTTTATTTAGACAAAAGGTGCATTTTAACATGATAATAAAGCTACTTACAGTGAATAGGTAAAGTTCTTGGGATTATTCCTTTAGGAAAAAACAAACAGTTGTTTTCCAGGTGGTTTTGTTTTTGTTTCTAAAAGAAAGTCACAGTGGACTGACCTGGTTCTGAAGCTTCATGTATGGATTGTTTGTTTTTCGTGTGGCACTGTTCTAGGAGTCAGAGGCCTCCGTTTTTTTTTTGTTTTTTTTTTTGGTACTGGGGATTGAACTCAGGTCCTTGTGTTTGCAAGGCAGGTGGTGGAACCATTGAGCTAAATCCCCAGCCCCCGACTCCATTTTAATAGGAAGTTCACCTTACTAATACCAGGGACAGATTTCCCAAGTTCTAGCCAGTGACCACTGTTTTCATAGAAGTCCATCTACTGACCCCAGGATTTTACTATCCTCTTACTGCCTTTCTCTTGTGTATTTTTCTTTGAAATTTGTGACAAATTTGACACCTAAGTTTTAATCCTCACATCAATTTCTAGTACTTTATAGGACATATTATAATTTGGTTTTGAGCTTTATTTTATTAGGTTTGGCTCTAGGGGCATATGAACCAGAAAAGTGAATTTATTTTTATTTGTTTCTTTTTTCCTTTTTTTTTGTTTTGGCGGTACTGGGGATCGAACTCAGGACCTTTCACTTGCGAGGCAGGCGCAGTGCCACTGAGCCAAATCTCTGGCCCTTTTCATTTGTTTCTGTGAAGGATTATTTTCCATAAAATACTATGTACTGTTCCTCCTTTGCTGAGTTACCTTTCTTTTTCTTTTTTTTTTTGCCTAAAGCCACATGTCATCTGGACAATTAGTTTAATATGTACTGTTTGGAATCTGAGACAGCTCGTAAAATTTTGTAATACTCTGTGACATACCCTTATGACAAGTGTGCTTGTCACCATTCTTTTTGAGAAATCCCAGGGAGTTGTCACAGTCTGCTAACAAAAGTTGAATTCATAGTTGTATAGTCAAGGGCATGAGGGAACCCAAAGTATGGCAAGAGGTCTAGGAGCCTCCTTCTTAACATTTACTTGCTGTCACTTGCATGAAAACTAGCAAAGTATACTTCTAAAACAGAATAGAAGTGATTTTTTAAAAAAGTAGCTCATCTCTGTTTGTTATAAATTCCACTTCTGAGGACCTGAGTGGTGGTGGTGGTATGTGTCATATTCTGCCGTTACTACTGATACTAAATAATGTGTGACATTTGAGGTCACCTTGTCTTTCTTTTTCTTTGTTTATATTTATGCTAAAGCAGCATTTTTTGAGTTGTAAGCACATCATAGAAATTGTTTTAGTCTTGGGAATGCAGTGTCAATTAAATAGGAGTTGCAGGTTTCTGATTATTTCTCATAATACATTTTTCTTCCTTGTGTGCTCCACGTATTAAAGGTGGATTAGTATACTGGCTGTGCTTGTACACTGTTACCATGGGTGCATGACTCTTCTGATTATGTTATGTATATGCTTGGATATTCTAAATGCTCCCCACAATTCACAAGTTTAAAATAAAACTTATTGGCTATCTTTTATTTTGGCTCAGTTTATTTTTCAGACTACCTTTTGTAGGGGTGAAAGAACCTTCTATTTCACCTCCAGTGGTTTGATAATTGAGTCTTTAAATGAACTGATAGTAGATCAACAGGAGAGAAGGCCTGCAAGTTTATTGCCTTCACGGGAATATCCTAGGAAAGTGAATAGCCAGTAAGTCAGTGAGATTTAGAAACTAAGGAAGAGAGAAGTAGAGATTTTAGGAACTTTTAGAAAAAGAGTAAAAGAATTTTTTTTGGAGATAAATAGGCTCAAAGAACAGTATAGGACCAAGTTTTGTTTGTTTGTTTTTGTTTTTGTTTTGTTTTTGTATCAGGGATTGAACGGGGGATCTTGGGCTTGTAAGGCAGGTGCCAGAACCACTGAGCTAAATCCCTGGCCTGTTTTGTTTTTTTGTTCTGGTTGTGGTGTCAGCTGTAGTCTTTCCTGTGGAGTTGGACTTTAGGAGGACCCAGGCTTTGGGTAGATAGAGCATCAGAGAAAGCCCTTCCCTGCATCTGCTGCTCCCTTGGTGCTCTTAGTTTAAAGTCCAAAGCAGCATATATGGGGGTATCATTTTCTGAGCCACAAAACTTTCTAACTTGATGGTTCTGGAGATTCTCTTTTACTATAATTCAGCCTTGTGTAAAGAATCCTGTTCTGCTTTACCTCCATACTGCAGTGAGCACATCTCCATCTTAGATGATCTTTCCCCATCTTGGCTTATTGAATTCAGTTAAATCACTTTTGCATAAATGCTGATGGTCTAGGAGGAAAGTGCATGTGTGCTCGTTCCTGGGGAGTGGGTGAGGGGATGCCACATAAAATATGGCTTCTGACTTTGAGGACCCCCAAGTCAGTGTCGCTGGAAAGCCTGTCCACCTTCGATGCTGCTTCCACACTAGGCATTTTCTCATCACCTCAGAAGAAGTAGTCTTTCTCCTGAGCCCTACAGCATTGTGTTTGTGCCTCTCATCACCATGATCATACTGCACTTTATAGTATAGTCATTTGTGGCCAGGTTTATGGCTCTATTCAGTTGTAAATTCTTTATACTTACATATCAGTGTTTAGAATTCTACTTTCCCCATAGTAGGTGTTCGAAAAATATTAATTGAATTGATGAAGCTGCAGGAATAAAGTCTTACTAAGAATTGATGCAAGGATCTCATTTTAATAAGACAAGTAGTTCTTATTCAGCATAGATGAGAGAATTTTATTTTCAAGTTCTTTTGCATTGTAAGGAAAATAGAAATATAATCTAAGTTTGATATGAAAAAAAGTGTCTAGAGAAGGGGGTAGGAGAGTGTTTAATATGTACAATATTGTATCACAGGCAGATACTTAATTTCAGGAAACAGTCTAATGAATATGAACACTTGGAAAATTACTTTCCCATTCCATTAATTGTTTATTTGTGAATGAAAAGGGCTACTCAGGCAGGACAATTGCTTGGTTTCTGGAAATTGGTATACTAAACTATCTCCAGATGTGGGGTGAAAGAATGAAATCCACCATTCATTGCATGTACCACTTTGTTGTATAATTTAAGCTTTCTTTTTTTGCTGCTGTTTTGTAGCACTTCATTTTCTTTAGTGTTAGGTCCCCATTCTCTTACAATTCCTGCAAATTCACTATTAAAATAATTAAAAGGAAACATTTAGTAATGTCCTTTTATTGAAGTTACGTGGTTTATGTTAAGAAGCAAGTTGTTATTTTTAGTACAGAGACATTATTTTTCTTCTTTGAGCTATTTATTTCACTGTAAAACATAATAAATTCACATGCTCATGCATTTTGAAATTTTAACTTTTGAAGAGTTAAGTTCAATCAGTAATTGTTCCTTTATAGGTAGAATATTTAAAAATCTAACTTAATTGCTATTTCCGACAATTTGATAAACATAGTGAAATTGGATGACACAGCTGTACAATGCAGTTCTTACAGGCTGTTATTTGATAACTGAATGCTAACAAACTGTAGATGTTTTGTCTTACTAGAGTATTGGGTGAGACTTTATTTTTAACCTTGATTTTTCTGTCTTTATGCAGTCATTTAAACAATAACTTGGCAATATTTGCTTGTTTTATCAGCCTCACCATTTCAGTAACAGGTACCCCAAATCCTCTTCTTAGAAGCTGCTTGGGAACCTGGATTTTGATTGATAATCAGAAAAAAAATAACATCAGATTGATGACAAGAGTTGGAATTTTACATGGTTTTTGTGCCACAATGTACATTCCAGCTATTTTCCAGATAATTCAAAATATTAGAAAAATCCTTTTGGGCCCTTAGGAGAACTGTCCTGCAATTCTTCCCTTTCATCTGCAGGTTACAGAACATCTCTGGCTGGAGCTCCGGTAACTAATTTCAGCTGTCTGGCAGGACGATCGATAGTGCCTTTCCTTTGTGTTGTGACATATATATTTCGGCTGCAGTTTATTAACATAACTCAGCACAACCACAGACATATTGTACATATTAGAGCATAGAATTAGAACCATTTTTTGCACATCACAGTCTCCCTCACTTGTATTTTTTCCTTTTTTGACAAGGATCTGGATAATTGCTTCAACAAATGAACTGCTGTGTTCAGTCTGTTTCTATAATTTCATAAATTGTTTTCAAGCTAAAGCCAAGCAACCTTTCACTGAGTTAATATGAAGAACCACAGTGTAATTACAGGAGCTATATTATTAAACGTATGGCAGAAACAGCGGAGTAACTGACAGCTATTCTCTCCTTGTTTTATCACAACAAAGTAAGAATCCCTTTCAGTTGTGGGGAAGCAACAAAATCTCTTCTGTATACATCATCTTGGAAATGGGTATGCGCTCGTGACTGATGTACCTAAGGATGAGTGTGCCGCCATGCCCTCAGAAAGACTGCAGGGTACTCAGAATCTCTCTTGAACTCTGGAGCTAGGGAAGGTAAAATACTTAGTGTTTAAGTGAGTGTGAGTTTACCACAGCATAGATGACTGTTTAAAAGCAGATAGAAATTACTACTATTTTTCTTTCAGGTCTACATTGATTTCCTTTAAATTCTGTGGGGTAAACAGAGTTGCAGCTATCTCTGTTTCAGCTTATACATCCTTACAATGCTGATAAATTACACTCATTTGACTATTTTGTGAATTCCTCATATTAGTTTTAAACTTCCATTTTCATATCTGTATTCTGCTTTCTTCCTGTACATAAATTGTTGGGAACTTCAGATTCCTTCTGGGGGTATTTAGGATAGATGTTACTCATCGGCCATTCTTTTCAAGTTTTAGTGAATCTAATTATAGTGGTGCATCTGGCCGGGATGAAAACCATTAGACAAGCAGAGCTGGCTCCCAAATGCCACTCCATGAATGTAATTTAAAATGCCTTGGATTCAGCATGTCCTCCTTCACTTGTGTTATTAGGCACCTTCCCTTGCACTGCCACACTTCTGGTTGTGGTTATGTGGTTGTACTCAGTCCTCGGTGACCCTTTTTCCTCTTCCTCGCTACCGCACTGGTTGATTATATATATATATATATATATATATATATATATATAAATATAAATAAATAAATTGTTCTATTGTTAGGCCTTTCCTATAGAGTGGTGCAGTTAAGCATCATGTTTACTCACAGTGTATGTAAGATACAAAAGATCTGGTGTATTGGGGGATTAAGTAAAGGTGATTTGCCACCCTAAAGGCTTGTCAAAGCATTGTGCACGATGCTCTGTAATGGCACAGTGAGTACACCAACACTGTGTTATTAAACTGCACTTACAGTGCAGTTACACTGCAACACACAAAATATGGCAGAGCACAGTACAAACCCAGAAAGGCCAAATCTATTTTTTTCTACTTCTCAATTCAGTGGAGACTGTGGACAGTGAGAGACCAGAGTTTTGAGGAACCAAGAAAAAGATCAAACTAGAAGAAAACATGGTAAAGGGATTCAAGATACTATGGAGAGAAGGAGGCAAAGAGGGAATATTTCTGTGAGAAAAGAACATTCATCTTTCTGGGAGTTCGACAAAAAGACGTTTCTTGAGATTAGTTTGAATCAATAATCAGAATAGAAATATGCCTCATGGATAAATTCCATGAGGCATAACCTGGCTTGGACTCTGCGTTCCAGGTCTGTGAATAGTTTGCGGCCATGTACTGTTACTGTAACATAAAGAAAGGAAGAATAGGAAGCATCTCCCCATTTCCCTAAAGACACAAGAGTAAAGTGCAGTGTCCGTGACACAGTGGGCGTGGCTTAACTGCTTATTTTTGTGGACTCCATAGTGAGCTTATTTTCTTGAGCTCCAAGCTGACTCACTTTTGTACCTTTGGGCTCCTACTCACCTCTTCAGAGAAGCAAGGTTAGGATGGGGTGCCTCTTCTGAACATGATAATACCTGTGTTTTCCCTCTCTCTCTTGCAAATAGGTTACTTACTTCCCTTACCACCTAAGACTCCGGAAGATACTGTTTCACACTATCTTTATCTCTAAGCCCTAGCATGAAGTAGGCATTCAGAAAATATTGAAGTAATGATTTTAGTTCTGTTACTTATATTCTAAAAGCTGTCAGAGCCCATGGACAGTGGCTCCAAAGGGCCTCCTGAGGTGATCTTTTTCTCTGGATAGCAGTGATGAAGAGTTACTCAAGCCTGGTCTGTCTTGTCTCACTTGAATATCCAGGGTTGAACTACTTTCACAATGCTGTATCTAGGTGTGAAACAAAACTCCCAAAGTTCTCTACTGTATGGGAATCAAGACTTGTATTGGAAAAGTGTGATATTTAGGAAGCACAAGTAACTGATAAAACCAGGTATACTGTTATAAATTATGTAAATCCAGAGCTGTATAGTTCTCTTCTTAACCATGCCAACTTATATATTAAATGGGAAGAGCATATCTAAATGTGCAAAGTGTATATCTGGAAGCCATATGTTGTTCATAGCAGCAATTGATTTTCCTTCAGTGCTTATCTTCTTAAGGTAAGTGTTAATAATCACAACAGTTTTGATTTACCATTTACTATGTGTCTGACACTGTATTGGCTCTAAACAAAATATCTCTCATGTATGTAAAAATCCTGTTTGAAAGCAGTATAAATGAGAAATGGAGGGCTCAGAAAAGAAAACTTACAAAGTACACAATCAATGGGCAATGCCCTTAAGAAATCTTTGTCTGCTCATGGAAAATGGAGACTAAGAGTAAATTTAGTTACTGCTGGCTTCCCACTCTTTTCTGAACTGCCTGGTGTGAATTAGTTGCCTCAGGATTTTGTTCACTATAAACACTGCTTTGCGGTGTTTACTGGCAGTGTGGTTGGCTCATGCCACAGTCTTTGAATTTTTTTTTTTTTTTTTTTTTTTTTTTTTTTTGAGATAGGGCCTCCCTAAGTTGCTCAGCCTGGCCTCAAACTTGTGATCGTCCTACATCAGCCTCCCTAGTGTCTGGGGTTACTAGCATGTACCACTGGTTTACTAAAAGTGGGTCTTTTCATACCAGGAATTAGACAGCAGTCATCAGAAGCCTACACTGATTCAAAACCATTCTCAAACACTAATTTCATGAGAGCCAAATATCTTTTGTATATTTTGTGTTTCTTAAAAAGATACCAGTTTTATTAACATAAATTAATGAGAGCCTGTGACTAGAATGTTAAGGGAATTTTCTTTTGGAAATCTTAACTTCCTACCCAGGATAGGAAAACTGCCTCAGATTTCAAGAAAACATAGAAGATGCTTATCTGATGAGGAAAGCATTAAGTAACATGTATGAGCACTTCTGCACACCATGCTGTGTTCAAGCAGAGCTGTTGGTTTCTCTGTATTTCTAACAAGATTGGCAAAGGCAGGGTAACCAAAAGCACTGTTTTTTGTTTGTTTACTTTTAAGAATATAGTAAAGTTGTCTCTTAACCCCCAAAGTGTAGCCTTTATCATAGCTTCCTGTGTTTAGCCCTGAACCACCTCCAAAAGGAGTGCTAAGGCGAAATCCTACCAGGCGCCTTCACAGCTGTGGGTGTGGTCCAGTGTTCTTTTAAGTGGACCTTGAGGACCAGCACGGTTTTTCTCTACATTCCTTTATTATTCTCCTCATCTCTGTTTGTTTTCTAAACTCTCTTCATTTCCATAGGTCTGCCCAATTACCCTTTTTATATTGAGTACCTATTTTTTATTTCTTAATCTTCACTGTTTCTGCTAGAATCTCAGTTTTTAAAACTAATCCCTTTAACAGTTTTTTTCTCTAACCCTTATCTCAAACCCTAACATTTAATTCACTGTTCGAAACACATTTGTTAAAAACTAGTTTTTTTACTTAGAACTCAAACTTGTTCATCATTGAAGTTGTAAGCTTTTCCTTCCATTCTAGTAGCTGATATTCCAAGAAGTTGGTTTTTCATTAACGTGTTTGAAAGGTTGGCCTAAATTCTTACTCAATGTCAAGTATGCTGATAGAGAATCTGACTTCTAAACTGCAAGTTTTCATGGCCCCAGTCTCATTTGTACTGTAATATAACCCATTTCATTTTATTTTCATATTTCATATGTTCCCATTTTGGGTTCTTTCTCTGACAATAAGAAAAACTTTTATTCCGCCCACCTTAAATGCTAAGTAAAGAAAACAAAGTGCACCACTCAGGTAGTGATGCATATGTTTTAGAGGCTAGAGAGTGGGTACCTGGGTGAGTTGAAATCCTGGGTCTGCCTTGATAGAGTAAGTGTCTCTGTGCTTTGCTTTTGTTTTAACTGAAATTGAGATAATACTAGTGTGGAAAGCTAGAGGAGTTTGTCTATTTAGAATGTTTAATGACTTTGTTATATGGTAAAGTACGTAAGAAGTGTGTTAACCAGTGTGACTGAACTCTTAATTCTGCAGAGTATGAAATATGAAACATAAATATATATTTAAAACAATAAATCTCAATGTAGGATATTTTCTCCTTGCTAATTTATTTCTGGTGAATTAGGAACATGTTGTATTGGCACAGCCTATTATAATGTGTCTCAAGGAAAGCAACTGCAGCATTAAGAGGACGGTTTTTGAAGTAATTTGCTCTTTGCTGTGTGTGAGGGGACATTATTTAAAGTCAGTATTGAAAGAGATAATGTATAGTAAGAACGTTTGTACTTTGTTTTTGTTATTCCCAAGAATGAAGAGATTTGTTTGATTCAGAAGTCTTTCAGTATTAGTAAAACAAACACATACAAACAGACTGACAGAATTATTTTTTGTCTTTTTGTATTGGCATGTAGTAAATATCAATTGGTTTTCTTTTAGAAGATGTTAAATTTCAATTTAACACATTTGAATTTTGTATACTTTATTTAGCCCACCAAGTTATACAAGGTTTTATTTACTACAGTTTAAACATTGTTATCTGCTTATATTTGAGGAAGAGAATAACTGACAATTCATGTGAAGTTTCTAATCATGTTAGTAATCAAGACAGTGCCAGAATATTGCTTTATAAAATATCTAATTTGTAGGAGGGTACTGTAGAAAGGTTTTAAAATAGGCCCACAGAAAAACTATAAAGAAAAATTTGTCTATGTATTGAAATCTTAGCTGAGAATATGAACAGAAATATTAACAGCAGGATGGGGGTGTTGGGTATGAAGCCCCACTAAAAATCCAAATATTACTGAAAAATATTTTCTTTTGTCAGATTTTATAGTGCTTCCACACCTCTACATGTATCCTTTGAATTCTGCCCAGACAGATGTAGATCAGAAGGAATGGGCTGAGCACTGGCTGTTTTTATTACGACACTGAGATCTACTTATTGTTGATAATGTTTATGTGCATGTATGTTTAATGTTTCAAAACGGTATTCACTGACCAAGCAATTTTGCATACAAAATTTGTGTGTCACGTTAGGGTAAACCTGATAAATGATTAATAGATATTTACTTTGATTCCTTTTGTTTGTTTTGGGTTTTTTTTTGTGGTATTGGGGATTAAACCCAGTGCCATCACACTGACCTACATCTTCAGCTCTTTCAAAAAATTTTACATTTGCCCAGGCTAGGCTTGAACTTGCAGTTCTCTTTCCTTGACCTCCCAAGTGCTAGGATTAGAGGTGTGTGCCACCATGCCTGGCTTTATATTTGTTTTTAAAACCACATTTAAATAATGAAAAAAATGAATTTTAACTGATTGTAGGCCTTCTATCTGATGCTGTGAATGGAATTAATTTTGTTTTTAGAACTGTAACAAAACATGCATGTGGGTGTAGTTCTGGAGTAAAGCTTCTAGCCCTGACTTCAGCAAAGGTATGAACATATATGTCTGTTTGCAGAGCCTGACTTCATTCCTTTCTAAGAAAAGTAGTAGGATTGCTTTTGCTTCTTGATGCATTTATCCTAATCTAATACTGATTTGAGAATTAGAGGCAAAAATGGTAACCATCAACAACCTTTGAAATGGCAGAAAGCTGCTTTACAACAATATTCTGTTAATGAATTTTAGGGATTTCTAAAACTCTGTGGCCATGCCACGGTTTTAATATATACAGTGAGATGTCTCCTTCTATTTCTGGAGTATTTAATTCATCATTTTATTAGGTAATATTATGTATCTTAATATTACAGGGACTCAAGGAATAACACAGAGCAGCGAAGCACATGAAATTAGGATTTGGCAGCATTAAATGATAAAATCCATCTTTCTGGAGGCAGTTACTGCAGAAATGTAAAAATGTACCATCCGTCTGAGCCGTCGGTTTCTGATGTGGTCCCTGGAGGAAGTGGCTGGAAAGTCATTTCCCCTAATGGATTATTAGGTTGCCTTGCACAGTAAGTTGGTGGTTGCAGCCCACTTCCTCTAAGACAGAGGTCCATGTCTCTAAAACCCCATCATAGCTGACACCAATTGGCATAGCTGTCAGCCCAGAGCTGTGAAAGCTGACCTGAGTGGGAAGATCAGGGGCACACAGCTGAGGGTGTGGCACTGAAGGGGGGACTGGTCAGACTTTGCTGGAGCAGGGGGGTGCATGCATTTTGATTTGGCTTTCCTGATGCTCTTCATGCTGTTTGTATCATTGTCACCATTGGTAGATGACTTGAGAAAAATTTGTTGAGAGCCACTTTGCTGAGCACCATGTTATCGTAAGGAATCTTCATATAATGTGGCAATCTGAAATAGTAACACCCTTGAAACTCTACACTAAAAAATATTAGTAGTAGTAATATAGTGACTAAATAGACCCCTTTTAACTTGAATTCTTACATGTTTTATAAACTAATTTTTTAAAAATTAGAAGTCAGACTATCTAGAGTATATAAAGAACTGAAAAAATCAGACCCCCCAAATTCAAAGACCCAATTCAAAAATGGGCATCTGAAATGAACAGACGTTTCTCAGACAAAGAAGTAAAAGCAGCAAATAAATATATGAAAAAATGTTCAACATCACTGGTCATTCGAGAGATGCCGATGAAAACAACACTGAGATTCCACCTCACCCCAGAAAGAATGGCTGCTATCAAGAAATCAACCAATAACAAATGCTGGCAGGGTTGTGGGGAGAAAGGAACCCTTGTCCATTACTGGTGGGAGTACAGACTGGTGCAACTGCTATGGAAATCAGTATCGAGATACCTCAAAGAACTAGGACTAGAGGTCCCGTTTGACCCAGCTATCCCCCTGCTGGGTATCTTCCCCAAAGAATTAGAATCATACCACAGCGATACATGTGCATCCATGTTTATAGCAGCACAGTTTGTAATAGCTAAAGCTTGGAAACAACCCAAGTGCCCATCAACAGGAAATTGGATAAAGATGTGGGGTTTTTTATAAAATGGAGTACTACTCAGGCATAAAGAACGAGAAACTAGATTCGTTTATAGCTAAATGGATGCATATTGAGGCCATACTCTTAAGTGAAATAAATAGGACACACATGTAAATACCAAATAGTTTCTCAGTGTGAGACATTGAAAGTGTAAATAAGGATTAAAACGATTAAAATGAATAATTGATAATTTGGAATAGGAAGAAAAGTTCCAAAGGGGTAGGAGGGGTAGGGGAAAGTGAAAATTATGAGAAAAGAAAATAATGGAAACAAAGTCTATGTAAATAGGGAAAGGTGGAGGGGGTGAAGGGAGCACAGGGAATGGGAAAAAAGTAAGAACCAAGATACATCATGTACAGGTACAAGCACCCAATGATAAATGTAAATGTATTGTATGCCTAAAATGTACCAATAAAAGAATTTAAGCAAAAATAAATAAATAAAATTAGAAGTCAGAAGAGGGCATATTAGTCTTTCAAAAACCAGTTTGTTAGGCTGGTCTGAGTGCAGTGGTGTTTACAAAAACCAGTTTGTTACCCATTTGGCCCAATCTGGTTACACTTACTGTAAATTAGACCAAAAAAAATTGCTTTAAATACATATGGGTTAAGAGTAAAGGATTTAGTTGCTGTAAGGGGTTTATAGTGACAAAAATTATGAAACCAAATTAGCTCCCTTCCCTTAGAAATTTTTCAGTGTCTAAGATCTTGACCTTAGCATATGGCTTCCATACTTTGACAATGATGTAGATGAGATAGAAGAGAAACATTGCTGAGCATTACTCTTTTGGGCTGTGCTGGGCTAAAAGTTTTATAATTTATTTTTCTTTTTTTTTTGGTACTGGGGATTGAACTCAGGAACTTGTGCTTGCAAGGCAGGCAGTGGCACCACTGAGCTAAACCCCCAGCCCCCAAATTTTTACCCTTTAAAACTTAACAGAGTTTACCTGACTGTGGTTCAGAACATTGCTTCTGCACTCACTGCCTGTCTCTGCTTTCAAAGGCACAGCAAAGAATGGGTAAGTGGTGGCAGCAGGGGAAGGAATGCTGTGCGGATTGATTAGTTATATTAATCATTCATGCCTGTTCCCTATATCCATTTAAAATACAAAGGTATAGCCATTCTGGCCTGGAGACCCTTCTCTCTGTCTCGTTCTCTCTCTCCTCTGTCCATTCCAGCCTCATGGGGTCTGAGCTTCATTCTGTGTGAGAATCTGCTTGTAATCTAGGCAGAGCTCTTGGGCCCTCCTCAGAGACTGCCTGTCCCCCTCAGGGTGTCCCTCACTCTGGAGTCCTCTAAGAAGAGCATCTTCTTGTATTTCTGTCCTTTTATTTAGTCCTCTTTCTCTTTCTCTTCGGGTGCGCAATGGTGAACAGTGTTGGGGTCAGGCTCCAGGTGCAAGTGAGGGCCTGGGGTGCAGAACCCCCTGCTTTGGGCTGTCCAGGTGTGCCTGGAGCTCTCATTCAGCGATTCTGGAGTGTGGCTCTGTTCCTCTGTACTAATATACCTTTTCTCCTATACTTAGTAGGGAAGGCCTTTGTTTTACTTTGTTTAAAGAGGTGGAAACACTTGGCTGTTAGGTGAAGAAGCTGAGATTGTGCTGTGAAACATTGTTTTCTCCACAAATTGATAAACCTTACCTTTAATTTGTAGACTCTTTTCATCCCATCTAACATATCAAAATAATAAAAGATAGATCATCATTGTTTTCTGTAATTCCAAATTAAAGCAAGACTGTATTTTCACATTGGAGGCATTAATAGCACACGTTTTACATTTCTCCTCATCTTTATATCCTGTATTCTCAGAGGAAGAGCTAAGCTGCCTAACACCTGGACACAGTGAGCTTTTATTAACTCAAGTAGAATAGCTTCATAACTGACTTTAGTAGCTGATAACACTAACACTTCATAGGACTTCCAGCACTACAGAACTCTCTGTCCCATCATTAACTTTCTTTGCAGGGCTACTAGGGATTGAAGCCACAGGCTCATGCATTCTAGGCAGACAGTCTACCCCTGAGCTGTGTCTCTAGTCTCATCATTAACTTTTTAAACTTAAATAAGTAGATTGATTCAGGGCAAACTGGTTATTCAAGTAACTGACACACAGGATCAAAACTATGCTTCATGGGGATAAATATTGGAAATGATATTTTTGGCAGCTGAATATGGCTAGATAAATGTGGTGTATCCAATCCCTAAAATTTGTTAATCTGTGATTAAGGACTAATAAGCTGAATATGTCAGTGAACTAGTTCTGTAAAAAAAAAAAGTAATACTGTACAAACACACACCCACTTAAAATACATCTACCATTTCTATTTTACTTTTTTCCAAAACATACCGTCTGGCAGCTGTCTTGGTGTTAAGCAACCTGTGTTGAACACAGGTAATATATTTTACAATTAAAATGATAGCCTCACATTTACTGGATATGATTAAACATAAAATATTAAAGCAGGCTGACTCCAAGCTCTATAGATATTCAGATAATATTTCAGTGAAAATCATATTGAATTGTGCTTTCCTGATCTATTTATGGTTCGCCTAAGTGGAACAGATTAATTGCATGAGTAGGGTAGAAAATAGCCACCTTACAAGCTAGGAGGTACTTTGCAGAAATCAAGCCAGTGTCCGGTTTCATGAGCAGCAGTGTCTATGGTTATCCGTTTAGGGTCTCTCTTTGATTATTTAAAATAGTAAGTCAAGATGCAGGTTACTTACACATAAGGGTTCTAAGTATGGCTGTGAGATGCAGCAGAACTTTGGTGTCCACCTTGCATCATTCATTAGTCTTCACAGACCACCAGAGCTGGTTCCTGTGCATTTGCTTGTCCAGTGATGCCTTAATTTGTCCTCCCCTATGCTTACTGAAGAAGTGGATGTTCTTCAGATCACCAATGAAAAATTCAGATGTATCGAGCATGTTTTAATATAGTACTTGTCTTTCGTGTATTACCTTACTTCTAGCCAAGATTCCGAAACAGTGTTCCCATTTGATTCTGTTCCAGAGAAAGAAAGATGAGGAGGGAATTCAAACTGCTCTTCTTAAACTGCTGTTAACCTTTACAGGAAGAAAAGTGGGAGCAACCATACATTTGGACAAAGTATTAGAAGGGTATGTGTGTTTTGTCACGACAGGCTGCTTGCTGTATGTAGGCTTTTGTTCACAGCCATCTCTGCCATGCAGCAAGGGAAAGAGAATATTGAATTTCTGCTATTTTCCTTTTGATTTTAAGAAAGTTGTAAATCTTCATAGCAGAAATTATAATTTAACCCTTCAAATAACTTGAATATAGTTGACATTAAATGCATGTGTCTGATTACTTTGCCTTCAAAATTTCATTAGGAGGGAGCAGGAGGTATATATGTGTATTTTTGTTTTTTTTTTTTTAGTGTTTCACAACTTCTAACACTTTCTTTGTGGTAGTAGCTCAGTGAATGGAGGCATGAATGTTTTGTCTGTGGTAGAGTAAATACTCACAGAAAGTGCAAGTTAGTGTTCAGTGAATGGATGTTACAGACTAAAGGTCCACATGTAGCTATCCTTGAAGTGTACTTCTGTTACTAATTCGCGTCTAAGCTGAAACTTACCTGATAATCAAGGGAAAAAAATGGATAACTACAAAAACTGACTTTAAGGAAATAGTATTGAAAAATACATATTTCAGTGTTTGGCTTTTTAGAGAATGGAAATTATGTCATTTAATTTCTGAACAGAAGCAGTAGATATTGTCCAAGAATATGACACAGCTGATGCCTAGCTCTTGAGCTGGGATGAGTCTGGTTTTTTGTTGATTTTGTTTGTTTTGGGGACACTGTGATAAAAGTAATTTTCCGGAGTAGAGAGACAGTAATGATGCAGGAGGTGGTTTTCTTTTTTGTAATGATGGGGAGAAATAAGGTTAGAATGTTACTTGTATTGCCTAAGAGAACAACCAGACATGTGGCCTTAGGAGAAGATAGTTACTTTTAAGGCCTCTAAAATATCTCTGCTGTAATGGTGAAGCTATTCTGCTTCAGCCAAGCCCACAGAGAATGTTTACCTCTTGTCATCCTTATCTGATTTGGGGAGACCAGAAAGGGGTTTCTGTATACCAGTTGCGTACTAGGGTAGCAAATACGTGCTGGATGTCTCATTTGAATGTTATAGTTTGAATTTTCAGTGCAGTATCCCTGGAATTTATAGATAATACCCAGTCATAGATGGACATTTTAGCAACTTCATCTGTTTTTTTCTTTTTGGATTTCAAGGATTTTTATAAAAACTATGTCCATTTAAATCTTTGTCTGCTTTTATTTCCCCCCCCATTGTGAAAATACTTAGAAACGTAAGTTTAATGTAAATTACATATTGATAGCCTCTTAGCAGTTTAGCATATTTCAGTTGATTAAAATGTTGTAAAATCAAAAATTTAACAGGTATATGTAAAAAGTGTGTGGAAAATGATATGAACAGTAACAAAGATTTTACTTCACTTTTAATTATACTGTTCCTTAATATTACAGTGTGTAGTTCTTGTTCTATTTAGGCAGACACAGAAGGTTTCTACATTATGAGGTACATATGTTTGCACTAAACCCCTTAATTGTTTAATGAAGAGAGTCAATGACATTTTAAAATACAGATTTAAATCCTCAAAACCGGAGGGGACAAAATAGGAAAACTCAGCACACAATGAAAGAATATCATGGTAGATAGTCTATATATGATAGATAAGTTATATTTAAATTCATAACTTGACTGTAGAAATGGAACATTTTCATTCTGTACATTAAAATTATAGGGGAAAATGACATAAAGGTGCATGCAGATAAAGCTTGTACAGTCTAGTGTGTAAAGCACACATCTAAATATATGTCTATTTGTGTCCATCTACAGAGTTAAAGGACATTCTTTTCATGAAATAATGCATTCCTTTAGAATTGCTGTAGATTTTCATAATTTTTGAAAACATTTCTATTGTAACCTACATCAAAAGGGCAGCCAGGGCTTTTTTGTATCTGACTATACATATGCATTATAAAAACTGAGTCTACTGTAATTACCAGTTTGCAGAGCGAATTCCTGCAGGGTTTGTACTCTCCCCATTAGTAAAAGAGATAAGTTGAAATGTATTAAAATTTCACTGCACAACTGGGAGTTTTTGTTCACAGTAAATGTGTTAATGTTTCTTCATTGCTTGACTGTTTGTGTTTAATTTTAGGCAGCGTGCCCAACAGGGACAAAATTACAGGATAAAGCTATGTATAAAAGAAAATCCTTTAGAGAGCACCAATAAGACTCTTTTTTAAAAATAAGCAGTTACATATAATAGTACATGGCTGTAGCCACAGACAAAAGTTTTATCGGTCTATTTCAGAATTATTGGAATTTTCTTTCCCTTGTGTAAAAGTTAAGAGGACTGAGCTTATGTTGATAGCTAATATACTTTGATGTGAAAACAACTATTATTTTATTCAGTGTTACTCCTGTAAAAAGAAAAAGAAACAAATCCTTCTTGTTGTCCTTATGACGAAGAGAGGCTAATAGCATTTTGAGAGAGAAGTGATAGATCACATTTTCTTCCCTAGTGAAGGAATTCTTTTTTTGTTAAGACTTCTAATTACAGTCTGTTATATTTTTTGGAGCATTTTCTCTGCTTTTTGGTGTTTCCATGAACTTAGTAAATACAATTATTCACATAGATAGGTTTATATTAAAAATATTAATCTACAGCCACTCTCACCTAGTGTGAATATGTAATGAAATGCACAAACACAGGATAAAAAGTTCTTACTTCACTGCTGACTAGAGGGGGCAGAAATGTACTTACCTGTAAACACTGGCTACATAAGCTTTGCCCCATCTGGAAAGTGAGTCTCTTCTTTCTTCTTTTAAATGTTGAACATAGAGTTTATACTGTTCACCTTTTGTCATGTCTTCTGCTTACTTTTCTCTAAGTCTCCCTAATGTCTCTGTAGGCCTCGCATAGCAGACTTATGAAACAGATGGTGCAAAGAAGGCAAACTAAAATATCAGTCTCCATTTTGAGGTGTTACTGTCCTAGAAATGGTTTTTAAATTTGCGTAGTGATAGTGTGAATAGATATGTGAAAGGGAGAAAAAGAGATTTATGAATGCATATACTGTATGTCCATGTTTCAGCTGTTTGCATCTTTATACAATATACTATTGAAGATATGAAAAATCTCTTGAATATTTTGTGTTGCACATTAGCTTTCCCTAAGAAAATGTATTTTGCGCTTAAATAGGTTGATTCACCCTTTCACACACAAAAGATATTTTACTGCCCTCTCTACACTGCTCTTTAAAGTATGAATTTTTAACTGATAGACCTTGAAGTTCTTCAGAGTCATTACTTTCTTTTGGCTAATTTGTAGAAAGGCACCATATGAAAATTGGATTTTTGATCTGATGGAGTGATTCTTGAGTTCTTATGAACCATTTATAGCCTATCAAGTAAATCCTTCTTAGTTCATGGATTATTGACCCAATGGACCGTATTAGCTGCTTTGAAGCTGTTATAGCCCATTATGTTGATTCAGCTGACACATATGTGAACCCGGACCACATGCCCAAGATGACATTAATATTGTTCTGGAAGACACCCCCCCCATGCACTTTTTCCCACCAGGCTCTCTATTTATTTTTTAATTTTGAAGAGTTAGATCAAACTTCCTGACAACCATTGTATAGATCTCTTAATTTCCCAGTGATGTTGAAGCATTTGCTAACAACTGGATGGCCTGCTCCTTGCTGTCTTCCTCTTTAACTGTGTGTCTCTCTGTATTTTAAATCAACCAGTCTTAAAAAGCAAAAAGAGAATAATGTTTTTTCAACACTCTAGGGCACATTTTACTCTCAGTTGCTTATAGAGTCATAGAAATTAGTGAGATTTCTCTAAGCATCTGAATTTAGTCTTTTGAATTTGAGAAAACTAGCTTTTAGAAGAAATACTAACATTGTGTTTTTTAAAAATGTATTACCTGAGAGGTTTCACTTGAAAAATTCCAGTGACTTCAGTGACTGGTAAAATCAAGATGAGCTTTCATTGATTGATGTGATCCCCTAATGAAGCCAGCACAGGTCTCAGCACAGACTCCTGGAAATCTGTGACCCAACATAAATAACGCATGAGGGGCATAGATGCTTTATCGCAGCGCTATTATTATTATTTGCAATAGGTACGATTCCTATGGTGATACCTGCTCTTAGGTAAAGCACTGTATTCTTTTATAATCAGAGATAATTACGACTCACAGTTATATGTGCAATTCAAAGCATTAAAATGGTAAGGATTACTAATGGGCATTCCCTAGACAGGTATAAGTAAGACACTATATAGTAAACAAAATGCTCTTGGGAGTACCTTGTCTCACTTTTTTCACTTTGACATATCTTAATATAACCATTTAAAGACTTTGTAAAATACCACTTTGAGTCACTTATCTAAAATGTACCACTGTTTGTAGAAAATCTTAGTATAATTTGTTAACTGCTTCCCACTTTTTCAAGTTGCTTAATTAAGCCTTCAACCTCCTTTCTCTTTTTTTGTAGTTTTCCTCACATCTCATCTTGAATCCTAATCTCCTATTCACTTGGAAAAACTGTGGAAATCTGTTTGAGATGGGGTATCATGGGGGATTACCACTCTCCTTTCCAGTGAACCCAGCTCACTGGGTGTGGCCATTGAGGAACATCTCAGAGCCTCTTTCATGCTATTTGAAAAATCTCTCATTTTAGGGATTCTTATGATTAAATATGAGAATGTATTTGAAATATTGTATGCCTTATAGCACTATACAAATAAACGATAATATTGGTCCCACAAAGGCTGCTTCTATAGGCTTGGATAATTGATTGTCACGTAAAATGATAAATTCTAAAAACCAACAACTTTGTTCCCTGGTTGCTTCACTGGGGTAAATTTTTTTCACAAACCAAGAGGAGTAAATTTAGTTAAAAGGTCACCTACCATATGTTCTTGCTTCTAAATGAATTGATTACAGTGCTTTGGCATTTGAAATAATGTGGCCAGATCCTTCACACTGCGGGTGAGGATTTAGGATTTATATTTCTCTTTTCTTTTTGGCAGTGTTGGAGATTTAACCAAGGGCCTCATGCATGCTGGACAAATGCTCTACCACTGAGCTACACCCGAAGTCCCAAGCTCCCCCCCTTTCCTAAAATAGTACTTTGCATTCATGTGGGAAGGAAGGATGCCATCAATTTCGGGTGATGTCTTACATTTAGCATCACATAGGACAAGTCTTGGGTTGCTCCTGTTCTTCCTAGGGTCTGGAGGCGCTTCTGAAATACCAGGGCATGGCTTTATCGTGCTTGTTTTTTTTCTTTTCTTTTTTTTTCCTGTGCTTGTTTCTTACTGAGGAGTAATTTTTTTGTAAAGAGTTTAAAGGTTTATAATTCTTCTTGCATCTCATTATAAATCCCTTTCTTATTACTGTCTTTCCTGTCATATTAGTAATTGTTTTCTTGAATGCCACAGAGAAATGTAATCACATTACCACCTTTCAAATTACATTAGTGAAAATGAATAAAATGTGTATCAATGGAATATAAAATTGCTGATTCAACATTAAGGTGAAATGAGATGATTATTACTTAGTATTCATATGATATCAGAGGTTCTTTGGATCCTTATACGTAGTTATGTATTATAGTAAGAGCTGATTTTAGAATATGGTTATTTTTTGGGGTAAGCTGACCCCTTATTTTCAGGTAGGTGATAGGTTTATTTATGGAAAAAGTATTTTCTTTCTAGTTATGTTGTCACAATTGCCTAAGTAGTCTGTAAAATGTACAAATATTCAGGCAGTAAATAGAGTGTCTTAAGTGTTAACTGTTAGGTAAGAAAATGAAAAAAATTTTATGCAAATTGAAATTCCTTTTCATTTCCCATTTCTCTAATATTACTAATTGGCTAACAAAATAGCTTGTATTACCATAGGCCTAATTTAATTGGGGGAAAAAATCCACACTCCAAAGCTTACATATGCTTTGATGCCATAGAAACATGAGTATTTTCTTTATATAATTGGCCATATCCCGCTGTTGATTTTTGCTCTGAAGTCTAAATTATTTAAATGGGGTCTTCCTCATGTTCGATGGATAGTAGGTCGTAATCGTAAGGTAACGACTGCCAATGCTCATTGGATCTGTGTCAGTGGAGATTTATGTGCCTCTGTGTGTCTCTTTTTCCATTTTTCTGTATTCACACAGTGAAAGTAACATTTACACTCATGCACAAAGATATATCCAGACGTTTATAGTTTTGTTTCTTTGTCCCCTCTCCCTAAACTAAATTAATTTATTGACTGACGTAATATTTTCCATCACAGTAAACTGGAGAATGTTTGTGGTTGTACACATATCCATTCACCATTGTCATTGTTAAACAAATTCTGTCACAGTTGTTTAGCATCTTGATATTAGTATTGCTGACTATTTATAATTGAGCTTTGTGTTTGGTTTTACCCCAAAATTTTTGAAGGATATCCTGGATTTTCCTAATAGGAAAATGGAAGTGGATTTAAAAAATATAATTACCACTTTTTAATGGCTATATTAGGTTTTAATATTTTGAATTTTAATATTTAAAAATTTAAACAACAATAAAATTCTGTTGTTCACTTTCCACTTAACTCATTTAGCATTTTTCTGTTGAAGATGAACTGGGTGAAAGACAAGTACAAAGCTGCACTGTGTCTATGGGGGAAGGTTGTTGTATGGAATTAAATGTCTAAACTACAAAAAGAAAGCAAGTGGTACAGTAGGATTCCTCCCCAGGTAACTTTATTGAAACATATTTCACATACCTTATATTCCATCCTTATAAAACTCAGTGCATAAAAGTATAAAACTCAGTGTATTTTAATGTATTCACAATTATATGCAACCATCACCCCAGTCATTTTGGGAACAATTTAGTCACATGAAGAAAACAAAAACATCCCTCCATACCCTTTAGCTATGACGCCACCTCAGTCCTACGCCAAGCCCTAGACAACCATTAATCTACTCTCTATCTTTACAGATTTCCCTGTTCTAGCCATTTCAAATGAGTAAAATTATTCAGTCTTTAATGACTTGCTTCTTCAACTTAGAATAATGTTTTCAAGGTGCTTGCGTATTTTAGCGTGTCTTAGTTCTTTCTGTTTTTATGACCAAATGTTATTCCATTATGTGACTGTGCCACATTTTAAAAATCTGTTTCTTAGTTGATGAAGGGCCAGTGCTTTTTAAGAGAAATGCAAAGTGAGGTTTTAAGTCTCTTGATTTTTAATAGTAGATGGTGTTCAGAGGTCAACTTGCCCCCATGAATTGCTTTCTGGTTTTTTTTTTTTTTAGTACCGGGGATCGAACTTGGGTCCTTGTATTTGTGAGGCAGGCGGTAGAACCACTGAGCTAAATCCCTGGCCTGCTTTCTGTTATTTTGGATGTTTTTATTTTGAAGAAGGGATATTTCCTTGGTTTGTAACTTTTTCCTCATCGTATTTTGTTGAAGCTTAGCAATCTTTGATTTACCCAGCCTTTTGTGTGTACCATATTGTTCACAGTTTAAACCAGTGGCATCTGGCCTTTGTAGTGAAGGCGTTCACACTCAGATCCAGGTGTTTTCAAATCTTCTGATTCAGCCATAAGATAGAATAATGTGCTTTCTGATGAAAAGACACCATAAACTTCAGAGCATATAAATGTAACAAAATGATCATTTTTCATCAACTTGTTATTTCTTCATATGATATTTTAAAACAATTAGACAAATGCAAGGAACCTTTTTGAAAACCTAATTAATTTTCTAATTATATTGCCAC
The DNA here is from genome assembly GCF_053883595.1 of Heterocephalus glaber. Classification (NCBI taxonomy): domain Eukaryota; kingdom Metazoa; phylum Chordata; class Mammalia; order Rodentia; family Bathyergidae; genus Heterocephalus; species Heterocephalus glaber. Next base: position 35,612,461 of record NW_028258317.1, read on the forward strand.
CACATAAAATACATACTTTTGTCATAATTATTATTGTATGAATTTTTGAGTGGCCCTTTAAGCAGACCCAACTTCATTATTTCTCATTTGCACTTATTACTGTGACTGTCTGAGCAGTGGTATTTATGTTATAATTTAACACTCTTGTGAGTCCTTAACTTTATAGTAAGCTTTATAATTACTGATAATCGCTTCTTTTCATCTCCGTGTACATTGCCTATTCAAGCTCAGATTTACGTATTTCTTTGTATAAATACAGAATATGCATCCACCTTATTAATTAATCTCAAGACTTTTTAGATTGATAATAAAGCTTTTTTGGGTAGGATCTTTATAACAATAGGTATTTTGGTTCATGTTCTGTGTTTGTAGAACTGACGCATTCTTTAATATTAATACTTCTTCATTTCAAAGCCCTACAATACAACAAATGAATATTTTATTACTTTCACCATGTAAGAGTTTTGAACCAAGTAGAAGTAAGTTTATATTGGTCAGAAGTAAACTCGCTAGTTGTCCAGGCCTTTTTTTTTTTTGGATACTGGAAAATGCAGAATTTCTTTACTTATGCTGCATGGTCACTTGACCAATTTAGGGAGCTAATTTATTCTACAGAAGCAGTAACATATAGATCTTCTAAGTCTTAGCTAAAAATCCAAGTATTTCTTTTCAAAGTGGTTTCTTTTCTATTAGCTTTGCCTATCAACTATATGAAAACAGAGGAATAAACTCCTAAAAATTATACTGGCTGGTAGTCACCATTATGTAAATCTCTAGTTTTTGTGGCAGTGTTTGAAGTGCACTCTTAGGATCTCATACACAGGATGTTTAAATGTGTATGTCCCATCTTTAGTCATGTATAAGAGCACTTTCTTCATCCAAATGCTTGGTTGCTGTTACTTTATAATTACTTCATGTATTCTGTGACAATCCCGAAATACAGTAATATAGTAATTAGCTTCCAAATTCATTACAGATAATTTTTTAATTTGTAATGCGCCCCCCCCCCAAGTTAGAAGTCTTGGCAGAACAATTTTCCTCCCAGGTGAAAATTTCATTTGACCTTTGACACCATGCGTACCTTTCTTGGGATTTGTGTGTATGTGCAAAGGTGCACAATTTATGCAGTGATGAACTCATGAGTTAATTAGAACATAGACTTCTATTTTGTATCTTCATAGAAAGTTTGCCAGTTGCATGCTATTATGATTATCTGTATATGACTGAAAGTGGAAGATGCAAATAAATTTGCTCTTGTTAAAAATTAAAAAGGTCAACCTTATCACTAGTAATTATTGCAGCCAATTAATTTATATACCTAAATTGTGCCACCTGAGTTGATAGTAGAAACTATTGAGATGTAGTGAATGCTATATTAATGATTAGCTTTTTTCTGTAATTTAATTTTAATATGGGTCATGTACTTAAGTATTAAACATTTAAAAATGTTTCAAGCGAAATTTCATAATCCTAATTGTAAATCCTGCTATCTTCCCCAGAAATGTACAAGGAGAAAGTGGGTTTAAGAAGAATTTTTAGTTATATATGGGAGATTGGCGAGAATTAATGAACACTTGAAGAGAATACCCTGTGAATACATTGTTGTGGAAAGACAAAATCCAGAACTGGAACAAGTTTTGTTTTCAGAGCTCCCTCTCTTACTGTGACTTACTTCAGCATAAGTGTTTTGTATTTCGTTACCCCGTTGGCCTTATTTTGCCTTCGGTAATTTGTCAGTTACCTTGTGTAAGTGGTTCTAAACAAGGAAGAGTTAGCGAGTTTATTAATCAGCCAGTATAGTTCCTTGTGGAGTATGGTACACATTAGCTGAAGGAACAATGTGTGCTTTCCTGAGAAATGTCATTTTGTAAGAAGATTGATGTTCAATTCGCGTATACTTGGAGCATTCAAGCCAGTTAAGAGTGTACTAAAGCTAAAGAGAATTCAATTTTAGTGATAAGGGAATCTATTATTTCAGTAGATGGAACTCATTCAAAATACTTTCAAATGTGCTTTTATTAATATTCATATATAAAAGTATTACTGACTGAACTTTAATTTTTATAAACTAAGTTATCCTGCTTTATATATTTTATATGTGCTTTTTTTTGTAAATGGAGTCTCGCTGCATTGTTGAAGCTAGCCTCAAACTCCTGGGCTCTGCTGATCCCCTCCCTTTAGCCTCCTGAGTATCTGGAACCAGAGTTGTATACCACCACACATAGATGTACTTGTTAATATGAGTACTTAATAATTTAAATTTATTATTTGTATGTTTTCTTTATTTTTCCATAGATAGTGGAAAAAACTGAGTAATAGATTTGTCTTCCTGTCCACTTCAACATTTGAGGGCCTTAAAACACAAATAACCATCTTTGTGTTCACTTAAGAGTATTATAATATGAATATGTATGTCCAAATGTTCATTTATTTATTAAGACTAAATGTGTGTTAAGTATTTTACTATATATTGGAATAAAGCTCAATACATTGGGAAGAAATTATGAGGGAAAAAAGCACCTTTCAAATATAGTATGTGGAAAGTTTCTTGAAACCATAAAAGTTTATAGTTTATTGAGCTTTTGTTTCCAGGCAGGGTACCAGTACTTTATATTCAGCATTTCATTTAAGTCTTTTGACAGAGTTGCAGTGTTATAACTGTAGTGCCTTTGTTTGAGAAAAGGGGCTCCAAGGCTCATGTACTATATTTCTTTAAGTGCCTGTTGAGCACCTGTTATTTGCCTGTACACATTGTAAGTGCAACAGACTTATTGTTGTGCCCTCTTGGTCATTAAATTTTAGAGGCACAGTTACAAAGCACATAATCACACAGATAAATATAGTCACAAGCTGTGACAAGTGCTATGACAGATCATTTGTGATTCAGGAGACCCTGGTAGAACTTTACTGGATGGGAGACTAGGGCCTGGCCTGGAAGTCACCGGAAGTACTTGGGTTGGAATGTGATGAGCGGAAGTTAACAATGCAGATTGATGGTTGGAAAGTGACCAGGTAGACAGCATTCTACGACTGGAGATGGGGTCGATTTGCTGTCAAACCAGGGAGGGTTGCCATCCACTCACTGGCTTTTGCTGTAGTAGGAAGAAGCTGACAGGTGGGCAAAGATGACCTCAGTAAAGCAGATGCCATAAAGAAATATCAAATGTGTGACACTCTGAGAAGAGAGAATATATTTGGATGGAGAGCAAAGAGGAATTAATTAGGAGCCACTGGTATAGAAGCAGTACTAGTAACAATAAGAGTGGAAGACAGGAAAGACAAGGTGAGATCACTTTTGCAGGAAGGTAAAACATCAGTGAAGACTTTGGCCCACAAATGCTTCTCTGTAAGTGGGGTAACTCATGATCCCTAACTGGGTGGGGTGCAGCACTCACAAACACCAGTACCTGCACCTGAGACCGAGTAGTTTATCTCTACCTTGGTTTCCTCAATTGTGAAATAAAAGGAATAATAGTATTACTATTATTGGTATTTTCTGAGGACACAGATAGCTAATGTTTATAAACTACCTAGCCAATGTCTGCAAAATGGCAAATATTTAAATGAAATCTAGCTAATATTAATAACATCAAATCATGGTGTTTGGTAGAACAGACAGAAAAATAGAGGGAAGGGGTGGTGCTTTTCAAACCTGTTGAGAGGCTTCCTTTTGGTGCCTGGGGTCTCTCCATTCTAAGCTCATTCACTGCCCACAAACAGCAAACCGTGAAGCCTGGCTCAGGAGCTGCCACCATTCGCTTGCTACCACTTGACACGGTGCCTGGCTCCAAAGTGATGGTTTTTGCATAGAGATGATATTTGAAGCTGTAGGAGAGGATAAAATTGCCAAATTAAAGAAAATGAAAGTGTTCTGCTGTGGGAAACACCTGTATTTATTTACAGTGGAGAGTGAGAAGTTGCTGCCAGAAAGACTAGGGATAGTTGTCTCTCCCATCCAAGAATGGAGCAGAGTTAGTGCTGCAGGCTGCATTAAAGTCTAGCAGGACAGGGAGCCTCGGAAACTGGACCAGATATGATGGGAACATTGTTTCTCAGAGAGCACAGCTTCAGAAATGTTTGTAGCAGAATCCAGGTTGCAGAATTAAAATGTAGGTTGTGGTGAGGAAGTGGAAACATTGGTTGGTGAGTACATGGATTTATCTTTCAAGAAATCCATGGTAGAGGTAAGCAGAAGTAATAGTTATTCTCAGTAAGTTGCAGGCTGAAAAAATTTATTATTCTTTGGGAGTTGGGAGATTGGTGGTCGCATTAGAATTGAGAAAAGAGTTACAGGGTGCCCATGGTGATGTGGAGTCCTGGAGTCCCTGCATGGAGAAGTGGCAGCAGCCTGGCTGAACTGTTCAGATCATGTGGTTCGAGCAGCTTGGTCTTGTCTGGAGTGCCTAGAGGAAGTGGGAGGCATTCTGACAGCAAAGGAAGGAACAAGTGGATGAGCTCTCAAGGGTGAAAATGCATTCCTTTCCACTCTTCCTGACTCCTTGGATATATGTACATCTTAGGGACTTAATTGGCTTTGATAGTTTTATGATAATTTATGCTGTTTAAGTGTGGATGAATCGGCAAGTGATCATACTGGTTCTGTTTTGTTGTAAATAAATAGTATGTCAAAGTTTATGGCATTTCAAAAATATCACTTAGGATAAAATTTCCTTTGAAGCCACAGTAGTCTCTTACTCAGAATATTTATTTAGATCATATTGTTTAAATATATGTAATTCCCTTAAGGAACAATTGTAGTCTATATAAATCTAAATTTAAAACAAATAGACCTCCTGGAATTCATAGAGATACAAAATGGCTGTTCCAGTGCTTACATGTTCATATACAAAAGGAAGTGAGGTGTTCCAATGTTTATGTGTTTAGGTACAAAAAAGTGGAATATAAAAGGGAATGATGGTCTGAAAAGTTTAATCCCCAAATGTACCACATATATAAAATTATTTAGGAGGAGAAAATATTTGAATCATGAACTAATTCAGTGTAAGTGAATGAATGATTCAGCCACAGTGAAAGAAAACATATGTAGTCTCTTGTTCTGGCCTCGAATATACCTATCTTGAAGCTGTGCCTTAATCAGAATACAAAATTAGAACATTTTTGTAAAGTAATTTTATCATAAAATTAGTGATTTAAATTGTATATATGCTGGAGTTAAGTAGAGTCCTTGAAAGATCCTTTATTTTTATTCTCTCTTGGTTGTATTAAAGCAGAGAGTTGCTAACAAACCCTTTATGTAAACTTTCATTATTTCAGTTCAGGTGTTTTAATGTCAATGTAGTTCCCACATCTGAATCTGTAATTGGATATCTTTTGTAGCTTTTTTTTTTTTTTGGATCAGACTCAGGACCTTGCGCTTGCAAGGCAGGCCATGGCACCACTGAGCTAAATCCCTGGCCCTATAATTGGATATTTTTTAAAGTGACTCGTTTTTAGTGTAAACTCTGTATTGTGGTCACAGCACAAAAGTGGTGAGTTCATTAGCTAATGAACATGTTATGTAAAGAAACTACTTCCAAACTGGGACATTCTGATGTATTGCTTACTTAATAAACAATTGAAATTGAAATAACTTCCAGAATAATTATGTCGTCTTATAACATATGCATTCTTTAATCACTAATTCATACAGTAAAATTTTACACTGTAGTTCCTGAGCAGTTGGACAATTGACATTGAAAGAAAATCCCCGATATATCAGGCAGATTATACTACTGAATATCTCCCTAGAGGGAACAGAAGAGTAAATTAGGGATGGAAATGGAGGGTGAAAGGAGTACCCAGTGAGAACTCTTAACATCCGAAACAAAATAAGCATCCATGAGTTAAGGTTAATTTAGTAGAGATACTTTAACCTTGTCTGATCCAAAATATGGGGGACAGCAGAAGCCCACATGTTCAGATTTAGTCTCTGTTACAGGATTTATCCTGATCATGTTAACGGTATTAAAAATACTGCCTGTTACAAATGAGTTGGTTTATGTAAAATTCAGATGGTTCCAGGAATGTGAGCATCTGGAGCACGTGAGTCTAGCTTTCAGGCACAGAACCACATTTTCAGGTATAGAACCACATTTTCAGGTAATCCAGACCCATACCCCACTCCAAAACCAGTAATCATTGACCACATCTAAATCTGTAGAGAAATCTTTTCCAGGCAGTTCAAGTAGTTACAGTAGATTGTTAATCTGTGAATGATCAGATCAAATCCCTTCTGTCTTCAGAATTATTATGCAAATTACAGCTAAATGTATGAGATAAATTTATTAAATGTAGTCTGGGAGCACAGGTCAGCTTTAGCACAATTCTTAAGCATAGGTTTTCTATTCACAAAAAGTTACACTCCATTTGTGCTAATTTTCTGTGGATTCACTTTATAGCATAAAATGATATGATTTTTTGAAGTACTGTAAGGAAGTAAAAATGTTTTGAATGTGTTTTAGTTTTCTAAGATACAGTTGTACTGTTCCAGGTAGAAGTTCATGTAAATGGCTTTTTTATTTTATATCTGGTACAAAAACAAACAAATTTATTTTCTTAAATTGCCATTAAAATAGGAAGAATGTTTATATTTTTCAATATAAGAATGGAAATAGAATTAATAAAACCCCAAGGAACTGAGAAGTGATAAATAATAATAGAAATGTTATGTCTTAATACGCCAACAAGAATATCTTTCAAACTGTAACTGAAATTGAGCAGAAGGAAAGTGATGTTCTAATAATAATTTTTGTCTGCCGTATTTTACTTTCAAAAACATTTAACTTGAATATTATCTTAGAATGTATTTTTCTCTGCATTATTAGGAAGTGGATAAAAATGGAAATATATATTAGCAGTATTTTTCCCCTCTTCGTTGTTGGAAATTTAGTGTCTTGTGGAATATGTGATCCTTTATTCTCATATTATTATGTCGTATTACTTGGTCTGCATTTCTAATTTAAAAGTTAAATGAATGATTTAAAGCGTTATGTTAGTGAATGAGCTTTCTGTTTTGTAAGAGATTTTTGATAGCAAAATTTATTTTCAAAATTTTCTAGGCCTCTACTACCATAAAGCTTTTTAAAATACAAGTGGGCGTTATTCATTAAAAATAGTGGGAAAGTATAGTACCGTTTTACAGATGCTGATCTTTTTTTCCTCCTTTATTTTCCAGGCCATCCGATGCACGCTGGTAAATTGCACGTGTGAGTGTTTTCAGCCGGGGAAGATTAACCTGAGGACTTGCGATCAGTGTAAACATGGCTGGGTGGCACATGGTGAGGAAAACCTGGGCTCCTCTTCCGGTCTCATTGTGTTTGTGTGAATGTGTGTGTGTTTTCACAGCAATCACTGGCCTGGAGAAGAGAGTGGTCAGCTGTGCTCCAAGTGTTAGCTAACATTCTGCCTGAGACTCTCAAACAGTGGATTCTCTGCTTCTAGAAGTAAGGCGAGCAGAGCTGTGCAGAAGGGGAGATGTTTATAGGACAGCTGGGCCATGGGTTCTACTGAGCATTGCAGCAGCCAGCAAGCATCAGGGCTGATGGAAATTCAAACACACCACAATTGGCCTTTCAGGGCCTGGACCTTAGAGGGAAGCCGGCAGATCCCTTGCTTGAAAACTCCTCAGTGATTATGCACCCTAGTCGTATGTGTTAGAGTCTGAGTTTATCCTCCAGATGTTAAATGTTGTATGGTGCAAGGTGGGTGAGAAAGTGAACAGGAACATTATGTGGCTAGTATCTGAAAAAATAATGTGTAAATTGCTCCTTTCAGTGTGCACTGGGATTAGAGGTGGGCACCACGGGTAGAGTGTGAGCTCTGTGTGGGTGTCATTGGGGTAGGGGAGCCGGAGCAAAGGATATAGTGTGAAGGCAGTTTGCCAGATTTTACATTTTCTTGTGAATGGTTTTTGTTTATTATGTTTAGGCAAATGGAGATTTGAAATAAGCAGACCCTTTTTTCTCCTCCTAGACTGTAGAATTTAAAAAGATAGGTAATGTTTATAAAAGAAATCCTGGCTGGAGATTTTTTGACAGCCTGGGGTATTGGCTCTTAAGTGGACATATTCTTCATTCCCAAGCAGTGCCAAACATCCAGTGGGTTGTATTTTTTATAAATGTCATGTTATTCTAGCAAGATCTGAGGTAACAACCTTGGGCCATGCCTTGAAATGCTTTTAATTTATCATGTACCTTGCTTGTTAAGGCATGTGTGTTGGAGGTGCAGGGACTTTTAGGCCACGTTCCTGTGTGAGAGAGATAATAGCATGAAGGGAATGTATTGGAAAGAATGTGCATGGACAGCATTGCCACAGTCCCTTAATGCTTCAAGGATGCAACTCTTTCTTGCTTCATTAACAAGGCCAAATTCTATAGCAAGTCTCAGTGCAGTCTTGAAGAACAGATGAGCTCCTGGCTGTTACATTTGCAGTCTGTGTATGTTACTTTGTTGGACGATTTCTTCTTTCTTCCTGTGTTAGCTTACTAGGGCTTCCATAACAAAATGCCCCAGACTATGTGGCTTAACCAACAGAAATTAGTTTTCTCACAGTTCTGAAAGTTAGAATTCCAAGATCAAGTTCTCAGCAGGATTAGTTTCACTCTGAGGCCTTTCTCTTTTGCAAATAGCCACCCTAACTTGGTCTTTTCTCTGTAGTGCACACTTGTGGCATTTTCTTACACATCTTCAATTCATCTTGTTAGAAGGACACCCATCAGATCGGGTTGAATCACAACCCTAAGGGTCTTATTTTAACTTGTCAGTTCTTTAAAGGCACTATCTCCCAGTCCAGTTACATTCTGAGCTATGCGGGTGTCAGCTTCAACATGTGAATTCTTGGGGGATATGATTCATTCAGCCCATAACATTGTCCAGGCATCCTTCTTTCCATAAAAGAAATACGGGTTTTTCTAGATAATAGGTACAGTCTATCATCCTCAGCCCATCTTCAGGGAGTGTGGGCATGGACTATTGTGAGTCCAACACACAGCCTCTCTTGTGCCTTGAGACGGCATTCTACCTCTTCAGTGCCACCTTAATGCAATGTGACCTTCAGTTTTCTCATCAGTAAACTATGATTAATAGTAATTATACTCCAGCACTGAGGATATACAAGGGCTGATCAAAAGATACGATGAGTGTTTAAATAAAATTTATCCCATCATTCTCGCCACTTTCTTGAAGCAGTTCTGGAAGTCCTCTTATGTAACTGTCTTTAGTTGCACTGTAGTGGCTGCCTCGATGCCCTGGATTGATGCAAAATGTTTATGCCACTTTCTGTCCAATAAAAATATTCTGCTGTGACCCCATCCACTTTACACACTCTGGCATTGTGACTTCTGGCTCTTCCTCAAAGTCAGAATGACCAGGAAACATATACAGTCTTTAGTAAATATTACATGTTAAAAATAACAAAGGGGACAATAGATGAACAATAAAGGGGGTAATCATTAAACAAAAAAAGTTTTTTCCATTTGTTTACTCATTTTTTCCCCCAAAGCCATCTTGTATTAATGTCATCTATCTGGGAGTCTTGTGAGTATAAAAGTTGTAACTGAAATTTGTTCTGCCTGTCTGACTTCCATGTGTCTTTTACGTTAGCAGTATAATGAAAATAAATGCAGTGTTTCTTCCAGAACAACCTACATTATTTGTGGCCAGTGATTATTTTCAAGTATTTGCAATAAGATATTTCTGTTACACCAGACTCTGCTTTTTCTTACTGTATCATTAAATATCCTGATTCTACGATATTAATTTGGGGTTTCTCAGATCAAAGCAAAATTAATTCTAATTCTTCCCCTCACATATTAGCATCTTGACCTCTTTCTTCACCCTCACAACAGGGCCACATCTGTACATGATTCAGAATATACATATGCAGGTATGCCAGGCCCCCATTCCCCATGATGTAGCACAGACAGGACTGGAAGGGCTGGGCTTCTGCCCTCCAGGTGTTAGTGGCATGAGAGAGCCCACTTGTTTGCCACCAGCATCTCACTTCCTTGCTTCACCCCTCTCCTGCACGGGAGTCCTGAGAGCACACACGTCTCCAGTTATCTTGCTCAAGTCTCTGGCTGCCCTCACAGCACAGCGCCTTATGTAGGGGCACAGAAGAAATGACTTGGTTTTCCTCCAGTGTGATTTTATTTTTCCCTCTGAAAGTGTGTGTGAAACGGCAGTAAGAAATGTTTCATGGCAGAACTAAGTACACTCTACCTGTTACTGTGGGGTTTAAAAAATTTTGATAACGGCTGCTAAAAATTAACCAAGTGTCAAAATCAGGTATTTTAAAGAATTTTTAGAAATTTATTGGCCTCTTTTGTATAAATAGTTTATTGAGTATAATTTAATTTAACCTTTTTGGTATGTAATATCCATACTTATAAAAACTTGGTGGACCAAAAGTAGCTCAGAATTTCTAATTTTGTCACATACCTGTTAAAATCCTTGAATAAAGGACTCCAACATAGTGCCATTTAATTCACCGTACTACTCTGTTGTTCTTTTTCCCCATTTGCCTTGTCTTCCTTTGTTTTTCCTTCATTCTCCTGAAACTATCTGAGTGAGCCTTGGATTGGGGGTTGAGAAGGGAAAGATTTTTAAGTTCAACAGTTTTCATTTCCAAAGTACCAAAGTAAGATACCAGGATACATGCATCAATTGGGCTCCTTTTTTGGTGACATGTTTTTATTAAATTCAGTTTTTTAACTCTTTCTCCCCATACTAGAGTTGTAATTTTACCTCTCACAGAATTGAAGCTTCAGTCAAATTTTCTATAATCTTAAAAGTCAGCCAGTATTACTTCTGTATGCCTAGTGATAGAAGAGCAGGTGCGTGGGGGTACTAGTGTTTCCTGTTCATAAACCCTGAACAATCTCTGCTTCTCTTGAAAAGTATTACTGATAGGAGCTCCTGCCTTTGTGAAAAATTAGAAGCTGTAACTGCTATACCTAAACTACTTTTATTGTTTATTATTTGGAAGTTAATTTTAATACCCATAGTCCAGATGAAGTCTTTCTTTTTTAACTGTTAAAGTGAAGGTAAATAAAGTAATAAAAGTGAAGACATAAACTAAATTTTAAATGGTTTTAGGAAATATTTATTGATCAGCCAAGACAACTGGGAAATTGGTTTTTTTCATGATGATGTATATTTTTGTACTTGATAAAAGAGGTGAGCAGATTTTAGAAAGGTAATTTATTTAGCATTTTCCCCCTTTAGTAAATCAGTAATTTTAACTTCTGACGAAACCAAATTGATAAAACTACCCCTTTTCTACTCCCCCCCCCATTACAAACCAACTCTATCTAGTTAGGTGTGTTGGGTGTTGGGTATATCATGTTAAGCATTTGGAAAGAATGTAAAAATTGATATATTTAAAATGCATTACATAGCTTAATGAACCACACAGCAGCTTCATCAGGGTGGATTATTTTCTTTATAGATTATTTTGACCTTAAAAAAAAAAAAGAATGTGCTCTTCCAACAAGCTATGTGAATCATAGAATTTCCATTCACTCCCAGGTGATCTGCAGTGATCTGAAGTTTGGTTTTTTTTTTTTGGCTGATGGCTTCCTTGTAAGAATGCTTATTGCACTAGAGTTCTTGAGAGCTTTTCTTTATTGGGTTCCATAAATATGATTTCCTTTTACTACTTGCAATTCATCCAAAGAAAAGATAGTCTTACATTATTACTTTAATTATTTGCTCATCAAGCCAGCTTTTTGCTACCCATATTTTATCTAGACCCTTAGATAGAAACTGTGAAATGAACTGGCTTGTCCTGCATTGTCTTGTTGTCAGTGAACACATGTTTACTAAATGCATATCATACTTGTGCCAGGTATCCTTTGGTTATTTGCTACAGGCAATGCTGAAGGATGTAAAGTTAATTTAGTGTCATATACTAACCAGCTTCATATACTGCAAGCCTTAATATTCCCGTTATTAATTTCAAACCTTGTTTGTAATTTGTTGGAAGTAATATTCATTCTCACCTACCCTGGCATTGTTGAATTTGAATTCTCAGGTTTTACTAGTTCTGTCTAATCAGACCCAGAGTATTCTTAGAGACCCTCATGCAAAAAGAAAACAGGTATCCCATTAAATCTGAATTTCAGATAATCAGTGATTTTAATATGATTATAAAGTATGCATATTTAGCTGAATGTACTGTATTTTTATTTGCTATACCTGACAAGCTTGTACTGTAAAAGAAAGTCCTACTATGAAAGTCACGATGAAGTTCCAAATCAGGGCTATCAATTATGAGCATCCTATAATCAAAAATTTTTTGGTTATACCAGCCTACATTTAGAATCCTTAGCTCTCTATATTCTGTTTGTAAATTCTCCAATTTTTTTGGAGACATGGTGTTTTATAAGGGCTCAAGCAGAGCAGATCAAAACTAGTGATTTTTCATTTCATCCTATGAGAGCTCACATGTCTTTAGCCTTTGTCCCAGTCTGTAGTTTGTTCCTAACTGTCCTCTGTAACACTGTCCTTGGCTTAAGTCCAAAAACCATTAATAAGCTTTCCAATCCAATTTTATTCTCTAATCTTCTGCCCTTCCCAACCCAAATAGAAAATCTATCACAAGCAGTAAAACATGACATTTCTGTGACATCATGCTTATTTTGAGAGACTCAACAGCAACAGTGTCTTTAGCGTAATTTGTAGATTTGTCAGTAAAGAGAGATGGGGGACGCACAAGAATCCTCAGATAAAGGAAGTTAATGTTCCCAGATACTAGCCTACAACCAAAGCCCTGGCCTCCCTTTACCAACCTGGAGATTGTCCCATTAAGAATGAATTTTTGCTTTAGTAGGAAGTGTTTCCAGTGGAGTGTTTAGGATTCGGTGAACCGTGTAACACAGGTGCTGATTTGGGTACTTCTTAGCACAAGGAAGGGAGTGTTGGCCTAGCAGTGGCAAAGAGAGAAACTGGTTCTTTGGGAAGATGCTTCTGGGCCTTGGCCAGAAATACATGAATGGAGCAACCCATTCCTCTTCCCTCCGTGCCCTGGTCTGGAAGAAAACAGAGCTTACACAGCATCTGCCTAAAAGAAGTCTTTCTAGCTAGGTGTGGTAGTGCACGCCTATAATCCCAGCACTCTGGAGGTTGAGGCAAGAGGATCACCTGGAGTTCTAAAACAACCTGGGGTACATAGAGAGTGCAAGGCAACTTGAACTGCATAGCGAGACCCTGCCTCAGGCCCCTCCCCAAAAGAAGTCTTTCTAGTGGTTGTATTTTTTCCAGACTGTAATACTGAAACATGTCTGTGCCTAGCTGCGAATTTACCTGTTGATTAAAGAAACCAACTTGTAGCTGCCTTCCAGCTTTGAGGGGCCAGCTGGGTCCTGATCTCTCCAAGGGCAAAGTCCTTAAACATTTCTCCACTTGTTTTCATTTAAGAGAGTAAAAGCAAGGCCTTTTCCTGGGTTGCTTGACCGAGGGCACAGTGCTCTCTTCTGCCTCTCTGCTCTTTGATGATGGCTGATAAGCTGTAAAGGGAGGACATCCTCAAAATGCAGAAATTTGTGCTTGATTAATGGCATTAACTATTCTCTTATTGTGGCCCTAAGTTACTTATTTTGATTTGCTTTCCAGCCTGCCCACCTTCAAGGTGATGCTTTGAACTCCCTAAATGTTCTTTAAGCACAGTGTAAATAGTGCCTCCTCCTTAAAGGCTGGGCTTTCTGCTATTAGCTGCCTAGGTATTTTCTGCTCCATTTGATTTAGATGGCACAGGACATAAGGTGGATCTGGCAAGGCTTGGCCTCTGCAGTGTAATCAGTGCTTGTCCACTGGTGAGGAGTTTCTTGGGAGGATCTTGAGGTTGAGACACACAGAGCTCAGTCCTCTGGGTATGGAAAAGCTTTAGGTAAATGGAACAGGAGGCCACATAGAAATAGGTGGGAGTGTTGCTCGTGAGTGAGACTGAGATCAGCTCACAGCCCCTCACCACCTGCTGTTAGTAGAGCCTTTCCCAGGTTATGGAACCTCTTTGTCATCTGCGAAGTATGCTAGGGATCGCTCTTAGTTCACACATTCTTCTGAGATCAAATGTCGAAATCCAGATGTCTTGCACAGAGTAAACACTTAGTATTAGTTGTTGTCAGTGGTAAACTGGGAGAAGCAAGATTTCAACCTTGTGGACAAAACAGATGTGTTTTTAGCATAGTTGAATTAAAAGTTGGGTGTGGCCAGGCTAATGACCTCTCTGAGCCTCCGCAAGCCAAAAGTCCTGGCACAAACATTTTAGCTGCCAAAATTATTAAATCAATACTGTTGAACAACATTTGCGATATCTAGAGTCTTACTTCAGGTGCAGATGTGGAAGGAGGTGGCATAAACTGCTTCCTCCTTCCAAGGGGTGCTTCCTTCAGTGCCCAGGGCAGAGCTGTGCCACCTGTTCTCCGCGTAGGATCTGCAGATGCAGTGGTTTCTCTAGCAGAGGCAGGACAGTTCCATACCAGTTCCATACCTTCTGAAATGTAAGCTGAGCTCTTATTTGAACAGAAGTAAGGGGTCCTCTCCCCCAAAAGGCCTATTGTGAGAAGTACAGACCAGTTAAACTGAATTGTAGGAATACCCAATGAAAACTCAAAAACCAGAAGTAGATGAATTTTAGAATGAGTTAAGGCTACTTTTACCTATTTTTTACACCTATCTTTTTGCATGTGAAATGCTTTGATGGGCTCACTACTTTATCATTTTATTGCATTTTATTGCATCATAAATTTTTATATCTTGCTAACGATCCTACAGGAAGCTTAATTGTTTATAGGAACATCTTAATTAACTAGAGTTCACCAGGTTAAGCAGAATACAAATTGAAGGGGTGATAAATGAAACACCCTCAGCTCTTCTCATTTTACTCAGGATGCACTGTTCAGATAAAGTAAGATATTCAGCTGGATCAGAAGCACCTGAAATGCCTCAGCAGTATCATGTTGATACTCTCTACCATTCTTCCTTCTCTGTTGTGTCAGAAATGATGACTTCTTCCAGTATTCCCTCTCCTCTTTATTGAGTGGAAAAAATCACTGGATGAAGTAAGTGTAACTATTTCAGAGAGAACTCTAATTTGTATTCTGAGAGTCCTAAAACGTTGTTTATGCATTGCTTTTTTAAACCAGGTTTTCCCTTTGCCTTCATAGATATTTGTACCTCTTCAAAAGCTTCTTGAATTAATTGTTGTTGGTAAGCATATAACCAAAGCACTGTGCAGAAAATGGTGATAAGGAAGTGCTGCACAGTGGGGAGATGCAGAAACAGCATCTGTCAGGGAGTCAGTAGTAATGTCCTTCTTTCCCTTGGGCCCGGAATCCAGGGAGCTGCACACACGGACCTGCGTTTCTCAGCCTGTGAGTCAGTCAAGGGACAGTGTATCTCTCGATGCAACTTATATAATTAAAAGGACAGTGTAATTGAGCCTTAAACTGAACTTTAAACTATACAATAAAGACATCACCATTGTGACTTTTGAGCCCTCTGGCTGGTCTAAATTGAGATTTTGTATAAATATAAAGTATAAGCTAGATTTTGAAATGTCATCTTTAAAAAAAAGAACTTAAAATTGTCATTAAGAATTGTTCATAGCTGGGTGTGGTGGCACATGGAAGGCTGAGGAAGGAGAAATACTGGGTCAGCCTGGGCTACATAGACCCCGTCTCCAAAAAAAAAAGTGAATTGGTCTTTTAACTGTATATCAATAATACCTCTGTATTTTATGAAATAAAATGTTTTAAAAATTACTGTCACTTTATTTTTTCAGTGACACTAGAAAAATTACAATTTCAACTGTATCTTGAAATATATTTCACTTAGATATGGCTATTGTAGATTGTAGGTGTGAGGTAATATGTTTGGAGAACTAAAAACTAGTTTAAAGTGGTTTGGTGGGACAGCAGTCAAAATTGGTGTGAGACTCCTGAGACCCCACATGCAGGTCCTGGGCCCTCCGTGTTACTGCAGACTCTTTCCCAGTGTTTCCTGCTGTGATCCCTGCTGTAGTATTGATCCTCCCCACTCTTCCCTGTGCCCAGTTCACCAAGGAAGAAGCACTTCTACCTTTCTTTACTCAACCCTTTTGCCCCAAGATCAGTTAAATGCTCTTTACTGCATGCTCTTCTGTGTACTTTGCTGAGACCAGAAGGGTGGCTTTCGAGTGATGCTGACCCTTGCACTGGCTTGGAAAGCTCTGGAGGCCACGTCTCTTTGTGATGCTATGGTACCCAGTGCAGCATCTTCTGTGTGGTACATGGGGCAGTGGTTTATGGATACTCCTTAAGTTTATCTAAAAGCCTTCTTTCTAATTGCCCGTTTTTTCCTAGCAGTCTCTTCTCATTTTAAGGTTGTAAGCACGGCCTGCAGACACCTTGTTTTTAATCCTATTTCTCTATTACTCTTAAAATCTTCATTCTGTTTTAGCTTTTGCTGCTTCCCTCTGAGTACTCAGACAACAAAATAAGTGAAAGGTAGGTGGGAAGTTTTATATCCTAACTGGGAAGTATTTTAAAGACGTTAAATGCTTTTGATCATTAACAGATGGTATTTTTGTTGCATTCAGAAGATATAGTTGAGTGAAATCCCTTCCACTTTTGTTAGTTCTTCCATACTCCTTCGCCAGCAAAAATCTGAGAGTAAGAAATTCATTCCTCCCCCCTTTTGGCTAATCATGTTTTCCACTATCAGCAAAAATTAAAAAACAAATCAACCTCTAACATAAAAGAAAACACCAGTTTGGCTTGGAGAACTTGGCGAGGGAGGTCTTTTCCTGACATGCCAAAAGCGACCATCACAGGGCCCCTTAAAAAAAAAGACTTTTCCCTTTATTTCATGTGAGCATTGGCAGAAACTCTGACAAGCAGTTCTTCATATTTTATTATGTTCTTGTCTGCAGAATCTCTGTCAGGCAAAAACCTTGTCAGCGGAAAACCTGTCCTAGGATCAGAGGAGACAAAAACAGGTGTCACACAGGCAGTCAAAACTGAAGGAGAAAAAAGATTAGGCTAAAGAGAGAGAGGCAGACAATTACATTAATGCCATTGCTTTTATCTTATAGATGTGTGTTATTATCTCGGGGTGCTGAGTGCGCAATTGCCTCACAGGAAAGTAGACAGGAGACAAGGGGAAACTTGATAGTTATTAACTGAAGAGGTAGTGTGTCAAAGCTGGACAGGGTTCAAAGTTTTGCAGAGGGAAAAAACTGCAGGCATCCAGCAACGGCTGTGTGATTCTGTTCTCGGCTACATAGACCTAGTAGCAATCTCACATTTTCTAGTTGGAAACACATCGTAGAGAGAAAAATTAGTGATTTCTTTTGGATGTTTTGGGGGTAACAGTTACCCTGTATAAGTGGACTGAATCCCATAGCCTTTCTTTTCTTAAAAAATCTGCCACAGTGTGAGACATGGTGAGGCATGAAGACAGGCATTTGTCAGTTCAGCTGCGTTGTTTGGATATGTTTAAAACACCTATTATCAACACACTTTTAATTTTAAAAAGCTATTAAGAAGCCCTTTTACTAAGTGTGAACATCTGCACGTGCAAGCTGTAAATTAGGAGATCACATGTGTGCCTCAGTCAGAGACTAAATGAATTTGGCAAGTGTTTTCTATTACTGGTTTTTAAACATCGAAAGGAAAAATATTGCTACTTTTATAATTTGGATTGACTTTTAAAAATTGTGCCTATTGATACCAATTGATAGAATTTTCTAATTAGAAATTAAAATCACCATGGTCAGATTAGTAAACAGAATTCACAGCATTCACAAGTACCTCTCCTGTTCCTTTGTTCGCTTTATTTCAGGAGACTACTCGTTTTCTGAAAATGTGAGCTCTGTGAAATATGTGATGGTATAAAATAGTTTCATTTTGCCAGTTACTAAACTCTAAAAGATTTTTAGCTTTGCTGATAACTCATACAGCAGCCAGCTAATAGAGAGTAAGGTGACAACTTTCGAGTTTCTTTGTCTGCTCAGTTGGCCACTGATCATATTAGTGAAGCATCAACAGGCATTACTCTGACCCTTCACATTTTCTGCTCATGCATTTAAAATTTGGTTAGTTCAAACTTTCCCTAAGTCTGCCCCCTTAACCTTTTTTTATGAGCAAATCTTTATGTAGGGTTTTTTATCCCACCAGTCACCAATGTAGATCAGTTTGATACTTGATACATGCATTAAGCAAAGCCAGCCATCCAGAAGAAAACACGCACTGGTGTCAGAAGTGTGTGTGATACCCGCATTTAAGGGATTACATGCAGGGAAGGAAAAGAGAAAAGATTGATTATAGATGGAGAATAAAATTTCAGGCTAACTTGCTAGAGGAGGAAGAAAAAGTACCTTTGACACAAAAGCAACATGTTCATTTTTAAAAAGAAGATAATATTTTCTTCCTTTTATGTATTTCCTATTTAATGTCGTTGTCCTCAGTTTTGAAATATTTTCTCAGCACCTCTCACAGAGCTTAAAGTGTGTGTTGCACTTACAGCATTTCCTTAGTGAAATTCTTATATAGTTATTTGGTGCTTCAAGAAAATTGAGGGTAGGGCAATTATCTGTTTATACAAGAATTCACTTTAATAAAAAGACATGCAGCTCTTTCAAGTAGCAAATTGCAATAGTTTTTAAATGGGTTATGTTTTCTAGCCAGCATACATTTAATTCACTAATTTAATAAAAAGTGAATAGAGCAAGCTTTAAGTAGCCAACTTGCAGCTAGCCTTGGTGACGGAAGTTTGGATAGAACTTCAGTAGTAATAATAATTCTCAAACCGGGCTTCAGCAAGTAGATTCAATTACCCAGTCTCTTCCAACTCCACTGTCAAGTTTGCAGATTCAGTTTTCTCTTTTCCCATTGCTACCTTTGAGTGAAGTGGCTGTATATGAGCAAAGATGTGTGAGGGAAGAGGAAAATAAGTAAAACCAAGAACCTGTTTAATCTGCTAGGCAGGAGTGCAAGCTTCTGAACCATCAATGGCTGACTACTTTTATGGGTACCACAGCCAGACATTAATGATTTCCAAGGTCTGTTCTGAAGACTTTATTATGCATAAGGCCCAGGGGGAAATGTCAGTCAGTTTGAAATATTAGCTACATGATCTCAGGAACAGCTGAGATTCTTCCTTGGACTAATTGTGGGTGTTTGTATGTCTGTCCACATACTCTGAAAGCTATAAGCTAACTGCGGCTGATTAAAATCCAGGGGACAATGGGCTTATTGGAACTACTTTTGTCCCTTTTTCCTCCCTACGGTTTAAGTCACATTCGTAATAGATCATGAGAAAATTTGCATACTATTCCGCATGTAGTAAGGGATTAAAAAAATGAAGGGCTGTTCACAAAGTATGTAAGGTGGAGTAATCTAATAAGGTTTGAGGCTCAGTGGCATTTTTTTTTCATTCCCAAAACACTGAAACACTATTTGTTTAAGAAAAAAAAAATAAAACCTTTGCACATAAGGGCTGACAGTTTTCATCATCACACTTGGGGATCAGCTCTTTTAGCTACTTACCATTTCTTTCCTTTTCTGAAAAAAAAATTTCTAGAAGCAAGCCTTCTCTCTCCTTGGTATTAAATATCCTAATTTATTCAACCTTGACAGATATAGTTAGAAAGTTGTGACTTCAATGGAACATGAGTTATTTCTGACCAAATTTGCTCCCAATTACCTATATCTTTACCCTCAGAGTAGTGAATAAAAGGTACAGACCTAAGTATTACTTCAAGTTACAAGGAATATTTCTCTTAATCACAGTTGTTGCCCAAGTTTGTAATATGCTATCATTGCCATTTATTAGTGTTCTCCCCAAGTGCTAAGGTTTTATTAGGACACAGCTTAGAATCTATAGTTAGATTAAGCCTTTGTCCTGAGCTCTGACAGTCTTGCCTAGTAAGAGAGCTGAGACTTATAATGGAAAAGGATTGATGTTATAATGATCCCAAAGGGCCCCTTTATGATGAAATTCTATGTATGCAAAATCCCATTAAACCTGAAGAAGTTCATGGAATGGCTACATTGAAATGACATATCATTATATTGGGTATAGTGTTATTATAAAATACGGTATAATTGGAAATCATTGGTCATATTAGCAAGAATGAAGAGCCACTCATTCACATAAATTCAGAAGTTATGGCCCAGACATTTGAGGGGAGAGTGATAACCATATTCTTTGTATTAAGTAACCAAAACTTAAAAATCTGCCTCCAGGAATTGCTCTAATAGAATACTGTCACTGACAACTTTTATAACTTTTAAAGTGATCATGGATAGAATTCCATAAAAATATTCCCGTTAAATGTTACTGTATTGGAAATTAAAGTAGCATTCTAGGATCCGGAGCTCCTAAAAGCTGACCACTTGATGCTATTATAATTTGGAATCCTAAAGGGAGTTGACGGGAGAGACATGGAGTTATCTAATTAGCCTTGCAATTTAAGGCCCTCTGGGGTTTCTCCAAAAATGAAAGAATAAGTCTTTTTTGAAAATTTTTTTTAACTTATAAAATTGCTTCAAATTGGCATGTAAAAAATTTAAAATATCCTTCCAGGATGGGACTGATAATTAGTGAAGTAACAGATTTTGTTTTAAACCCTTTTCATAGAAAATTTTAATCATTTGATTCTGCAAAGTAGGTGATTTTGGAAAATTTCCACTTTCCACACTTACCTTATTAAGTAAAAATAATGATTGTTATCTTCGTGTTGCCATGCCTGGACAGCTGCTAGGTGGATCCACTGGATATCAGGGCCTGCAATGAATATGTTCCTGTGAAAACCACCTTGGTCAGTTGAATTTGACTTTTGAAGAAAGTTACGGTTCGAAAAAAAAGTTGTGGGCAACTAAGAACTATAAACTATCATTGAGAGCCAATTTTCTAGGGTCACTGTTATACCCTTACATTAAGAAGAAAAACAATCTGAGAATGTTCTTATTTCTCTGACCTTCAAGGAAAATGTTGAAAGTGAAGTCTGTAGAATTATGGGGTTTTTCTTTATTTTAATTTATTTGATGGTTTAGGGAGTGCCACCCCCACATCCAGCATGATTTTTTACACTTGAAAAGTAAATTTTGTAAAGGATATTACTTGATTCTTTAATGGAGTCAAATGTATATACAGTCAAATTTATATAGTACTTTATTACATATTCTGCATGGCATTTTATAGTTATTTTACATTTATGCTACGCACACTAATCACCAAAGTTTCATTTGTTGTCCTCATGGCAATTGTGTTCTCACATCCAGACTTACTAGTTATTTTGGGGTCCTGTGGCTTAGCCACTACTGTCCTTTGTAAAACGATGGCTCTCATCAAAGTGTTTAATGAAATTATATCCAGGTCTCATTTTTGCATTTGTTGTGTAGTCAGAAAATTGCCATTAAGGTTTCATTTCTGGCATTTTGAAGAAATCCAGATAAATCATAATCCTTTAGTGAATTAATTCATAGTTCAAGAAGAAGCTTATATAAAATTTCTTATCTTCCTAAGTAGTATTGTTATTGTACAGTTAGTCATTTTTGCCAGATGAAATTCTGCACATACTGAAAAGAGGTTAAGGGGCTAGAGGGTTGGCTTGGTAGTAAAGTACTTGTGTAGCGGGTGTGAGGGCCCTGGTTTGATCCCCAGCACCGTAAACAACAACAAAGAGGTTAATTTGTCAGTTCGCTTTTTTTTCCTCAAAGCCTTTTACACAAGAAAAACAATTCTTGTAGTCTTAACTGTGCGACTCTTTCCTGACCCTTTCCTCAGATCTGTTCTATGGCTTTTTCTAGAGCTGAGACCATAAATCTAGCACATTGATCACATCTAGTGATCTACGCTACTATTGTGGATGGTTTTCATGATGTTTATATAACTCAGTCTGTGCACCCCAATAAGATCATTTTTACATAATACTGATTTCCATCTTGTTTTTAACCTAGAGAATGAAGTGGTAGGAAAGGGAATTATTTCAGTGTAATCTGAATTCTTACCAAGCTAGCACCGCCCTCTTTGTGGCAGCTCCCTGCCTGCCTTGTAGGAGAGGGTTGAGAAAAGGCTTGGGTGAAATGCAGAATTTGGTGGTACAATGGAATCATCGTATTTTTACCCTTTTCAGTGAAAATAGAGCAACAGCCTTTTTCTATATTAACTGATCATCCATTCATAATTATGAGCACTGAACCCCATGAGCGATTTATGTGTCAGATTAGGGTTACTACTTAAAATCAAGCTCTTGTGATAAAAACAGGCACGTTAGTGGCCCTGGTAAACAGGCAGCTTGTGTCTGGCACTTAGATTTGCACATCTCAGCACCATCAAAAACAGTTTGCTTTTAGATAAGGGGACTTCTCTGGGATTCATGGAAAACAAAAGTAAAATCTGAATTGGAGCAGGAAGGAAAGAATGATCAAGGTTAGTAAAAATGAAGAAAGGCCTTGGAGGAACATTACTGAAAATAAAGATCCTGAAAAACGTAGCCGTGCAGGTAGAACCTGCTTGTCCCTCCGGCTGGATCTCTCAGCCATTGAACTGGCTTGGTCTGAGCCCCTCAGCCCGCCTCACATGAAGGATGTTTGCAGTAGAGCTTCACAGGTTGTAATTTTGTGTGTTCATGTGTAGTTTTTTAAAGTATGTTTTCTTCACTAGTCAGTTAACCTTAAGTGTGCCCAAATCATGTCTTTTTTGTTCTAAAGCTGAGCATGAGGGTAGGGCCCGAAAGTACCCAGTGACTGAATATTAAAATGCTAGGAATACACATAAGATCTCATTTAATTCTCTGACTTTTAAAAAAGGTATAATTGACATACAATAAACGTTTGGAATGTTTAATATTAAAAAAAAAATGCTAGGAATATCGGACAGTCAGTTGGTGGCTCACTTTGGTTGGCACAGAGGGCTCATGTTAGAGACTTATTAGGCCACAAAGTGAATCAGCCTGCTGCCCCTGTTTAAGGAAGGAGGGAGAGAGCGAGAGAGAGTCTGTTGGAGGTGGTGTGGGAAGAGACTGGGCACAGCATTGGAAATTTTTGAACAGAGAGAGACATACACTAAGCAGTGTCTTGAGAAGACTAACTTGATTTATTTAGGATGTGGTAGGCCCAGTGAGAAATGAAGACCAGACTAGGTAGGAATCACTGCAGTAATGGAGGGATGAAGGCCTAGACACTGGCTCTGTAGTGACAGAAGTTAGACGAGAAAAAGGGAATTGGTCTAAGAAAAGCTGTGGTGGGTATGAATGTGTGATTGCTTACATAGGAGAACGAGGAAATAGAAATGATCGTGAACATTCTTGCTGCATAATATAAAGTGGGAAAACAACCCCCCAAAATTAAGTACCTGTGTCTACGTAATATCATCTGAACTACATAAAATTACACATTGAAAAAAGCAGAAACAGATATATCAACCTGTGCCCAGTCATGTCCTTTGGTTGGTAGGATTGTGGGTGATTTTCTTTCTGTTTTCCTTTTTTCTCACATTTGTATTAAGTTTTCAGTGAGCACCTATGAAAAAATGACAGACACAGAAAGGATTTCAAGCATTTTGGCTTTGTTTTCTAGTCCTGCTTTTCCCAGCACTGTGAGTCAGGTAGTATGTTTGGAGTTGAGAGCATGGAGCTTGGGCAGAGCTGAATCTGTAGGTCAGGCATCACCTGCATGGTGTAGGAGTAATTGGTTCCTCCAGGCAGATATCACAGAATGCAGCCGGAGAGGCCCCCTGTCTGAAATCTGACATATTCTCTGCCTCTAGCCGACTTTCTACCAACTTAGAAAATAATCATTTTGTAGCCCTGCCTCATGTTTACTCCAAGCATTTATGTTTCCCCTCTGCTTCTTAGCATGCTCTTATTCTATACCCTCTTTTTATTTATTGTGCTTTGATTGATGAAGTGATCTTCACTGTACCTAAAAAAAAATCTTTGAAAACTGACAACTATCCCAACATTTTCATATGTCAAGTGACTCACTCATCAGTGTGGTGTAGCAACCAGGTGGCAGAAGTGGGATTGGAACCTTTGAAGTGTGGAACTAGGGTATCTGTCCTTACTCTGGAAGAAAGCAGCCACCTTTAATTCATGGCTTTAAGTCTTTGCTTTTCATGCTTAGCTCTTGTTTTCCATCCTCTTCTTCCAGATGACATTACTGTAAATGTTCACTGCAAAGTCCTTTATCATTGACTTATCATACATATTTCTGATAAAAATTAAGAAAATAATGTATCTAGAATAGAATTTTTATTTATTGGTCATCCCAGTGAATCAAAGCAGTGTAAATATTACAAGTTTTCAAAATTTATTAAGCAGGAAGTGGGTTTTTGTTAGAAGTGCATTTGTCAGTGAGATTGATGGGAATATAATTTTCTTTCTTCTCAGACTGGCTCTGTATCCATGGTTGAATAATACACGACTTCTCTGCCCATTTCCACAGATGTGACAGCTGAGACACTTGTTAATGACCAGAGGGGACAAGGAGCTTTGGTGTCACAGCTTACTCCATTCTTAGAAGCCATTGCAGATGTTTTGCCAGATACCACTCAGTACATTGTAGGTCCTGATAAAAGCAAGGAAATGTTATCCAGATATTGTTATGGTCATTCACTTTCTCACATTTGTGGACAAAGGCATTAACTAGACATATCAAGTAACTGTAAATTTAACTGTTCATCTTTAATTTAGAAACATTTTGTTCCAGTATACACATAAAAAACTGAGAAAATAAAAATACTATATTATTTATTAATTCAAATCACTCCTATAATTGTTTTAACTAAATTCTTTTGTTTTAATGCTGTAGATTTAGCTACCTTTATTTACAGAAATTTCCACCATGTACCCTGAATGACAAAGCCAATGCCCATGGTCAAGTTAAGCTGACACATCTGACTTAATTTTCATAGAAAATTATGTACTCATATTTCAACTTAAATGTATTAATATGAATATTATGAAAATGTACAAAAAACACATCGGTAAGTTGTGGAATACATCATGATAAATTACTGAAAGACTACGAATAAAATGTTACAAATAAAATAATTTATTTTATTATAGAAATGCTATTTTTACTTAATTATTAATAATATGCTATAATGCATGACTTCAAAAAGTTTATGAAATGGGGACTATATTTAGAAGTCATGGTATTAATGTGGTTCCATGTGTAGTACAGTTTAGTACTGAATTAAGGAACAAATTAGATGAGTCATATAAAAACATTAATTTTGATAGCTCTCATGGTCAGACTACATGTATGTACTTAATAAAAGGAAGCCATATATTGCTAAAAATTAAGTTTTTTGGCATTTGGATTATTATTTTTGTTATTTTTTAATAGGCTGTAGGAAATATTTAAATTTTATAACATGAAAATGATGATTAGTGATATCTGAAAGTTTTAGGTTGTTTGATTACATAGATTATAATTACCTTATTAAGTGATAGATGTAGTTTTTGAAAGAAATCATGTGATTTTTATTGTGTGTATTTTACAAATTGTATAGGCCCAGGAAAATATCCAAACTGGATTGGAAAGAGTATGCATCTGTGAATGTGCTTATGAGGATGCTCATGGGAATGAGCGAGTACTGAGAACAGAGAAAAAGAACTGCTCACCTTTGAATAAGTGGGAGCTGGGGGAGCATTTTCAGATTGGACAGTTTTGCTTTGATCCCATAAGATGCTGTCTAAAGAGTGATATATTATTACAGTGCACAGTAATGCAAGAAGGGGATTCATTACCATTGGCCCATTTTATGTTGTTTACAAACTCAGAACATTCCAGTATAGGCCCTGGTATGGGGTTATGGCTGACTTAGATATAATTGGGGAAAGAAGAACCTTTAATAAAGGAAGCTTTTCCAAAGGAATTAGAACTGAATTATTTTGGACAAATAATGATTTTTGGACAGATAATTACTGTTTGAAAGGAATAAAACTTCCTGGGACAGTGGACCATGTAAGATGAGCCAGAATATGCCTTGACCTTGTGGAGAATGAGGGGTTCTGGTTGCAGAGAAGTGAGAGCTAACCGCCTGCATGTGCACACAGCCTGCTCCCGGGTGGGCCGTGTTAGAGTAAGTGTGGTGTTACAGGATCTGGAAACTGAATGCCTGTGTCTACAGACCTTTTGGAAGGCCTTTTGCATAGAAATCCACTCAATTAAGGCATCTCCCTGGTGTAGTAGAGTAGAGGTTTCCTGCTCTTTTCACTTGGCTGTCAGGATCCCTGCCCTAACTCCATCTCTATGGTTTTTACTGTGACACGTGAGTGGAGTGTCATGCTAGAGTCACTTGTGCCAGTTTCTCTAACTTAACCTCCACTTTCTAGACTGTTCCACTTCAGAGGATTGTAGTTCCTGAGGTTCATTCAGCACCTTCACCCACTTTTTCTGATGGACATATGTCATGTCTCCCAGGCTGGCAACTATGGTTGTAATTAAATTTCTGGGTTTTTTTTAGAGTTTTATGTGTAAATTAAAAACATTTCATCATATAAAATGTTTAATATCTTCTATTGCTTATTAACAAGAAGTAAAATTATAAGCTTTCTATAGGTCTTTTCCTTGGGATTAAAGCTCCTGATGATGGTGTGCTACTTGACCTTTTTAGACTCATCTCCAACTATGTATTTTGCCTCAAGTGTTTACATAGTCTTTGGATATTTTGTTCTCTTACACCTGTTAGTTCAGTGATTCTAAAAGTATCGCCCCTGAGCCAACAGCAGCAGCAGCTTCCGGGACCAGTTAGAAGTGTGGATTCTTGTTTCCCATCTCAGACCCACGGAAGCAGAAACTCAGGGAGGTGGTGCAGCAGTCTGTTTTACAGGCCCTCCCTCCCGGTGATCCTGATGCACACAGTGATTGAGAACATTGTCTTGATTCCATCTGCCTATGCCTCTGTCCTCCTTTCTCACCTGACTTCTAATTATCTGTGTCTTCCTGGCAGACTTGCCCTCTCTTCCTTGTGCCATGGTACTTTACCAAATCACTTTTATATCATTTATATTGTCTGCATGTGTCTTTTAAGGTGGAGGCTATAGCATAAAGTGGAGCCCATAACATAAAACAGGTTTTCATCTACATACAATACCTACTGCACTAATAATAAGTGCATGGTGAATAAATACATGCACACATGAATGAAAGAGGAGAACATTTTAGGAGGAGTGGTAATCAATAAGGTCAGCTACTGCAGAGAGATCACAGAGAATAATGAAAGAAAAGGGCTATTGTGTTTCACAGTAAGTCAGGTGTTGGTGACCTTTGAAATGCTTGCTTCAGCAGAGTGATGGGCAAGAAGCCCAGATTCCTGGGAGTGAGGGACTCCAACATAATGAAGACTTGAAATTTTTGTATTGATTGTTTATCTGAACATGTGTTGGAAACAGAATTGAAATTCTAAGTAACCTTAGGCTGATTACCTGAGCCCCGTTGAGGCTGTGATCTCGGAATGTGTGTGTTTTTAATTAAAAGGTACATAATTGGGAGCCCCTAAAATAGTACCTAACATAAAATTGGTGCTTAAATAGTCATTTCCTATAGCTACCCCCAGTCACCATTATTTTTCATTATTGCTGTTGAAGACGTTGTTCTTTGTAAATTTAAGATAAGAAATTGTTAGGATACTCCTCATTCCAGTCATTGCAGAAATTATGAACTGCATTTGGCCTAGAACATACCTTTTGTTGAAAAATTGACAACAACTTTGAAATTACATGGTATCTAGCTGGAGAATTGGCCCAAAAGGTAGCTGTATTAGTTGGGACTTTCTTAGTTTCAAGTTACAGGATGCTGCTTCAAGGAGTGGGGGGCAGGGTGGGGGGTGGGGGGGAGGGGGATTATGTTGGCTGGGGTGAGACTGAAAACTGAAAATTCCAGGGATGTACCAACCCAAAGCACTGCCAAATCTTCCAGCTTAAACAACATTATCAGTATTTGATCTCTTTCAGATCACCTATTTTTAGTAACTACAAATTTAGAGAAAAGAGCAGAAATTCCCACTAGGTCTAACAAATTCTGAATTCAGCCTGACCACCCAGCCTTTGTGACTTACTTGCCTGTTCTTGAACAAATTATGGTCAGGGTTTTTTTTTTCCTCATCATGCTGGCCTATGTCCTATTCCTAACCCTACAAGCTTCAGGTCTGCATCCTCCACAAACATCTAAATATTGTGAAATTCAGCAGAAGTACAGCCTCAGTTTGCAGATATTTTATGGCACTAAAAACCATTCCTTGCCCTTTGTTTCCTCCAAGGATACTTTTCCCAAAGTTGTCACACCGTGATGGCTCAGTATGGCCCTGTAAATATATAGCAGAACATTTTATTACATTGAAGAAAGTTAACATTTGATATTCATGCTGAAATTTAGGGCCAATACCGCCAAACTGGTTAAATTGTTTTTTATACCCTCACTTAATGGCTCATGTAGACAATTGGTGCCTAAACTAGAGCATTTTTATTATTAACTTTGAAGGATTTTTCATTACTGCTACTGGTACTGACTTTCTTTAAATATCTAGCCTACCTTTTTGTCCTTGATATCAGGGCCTAAAGCTAGCCAGATGCCTGTTTAGGCAAATACAGTTTTATGGAACACAGACACACATCCCTTAGTTTTAGCCTTGTCTGTGTGTGGCTCCTTTCCAGCTGTAACAGCACAGGTGAGTAGCTGTGAAAGAGAATGTATGGCCCGCAAACTTAAAATAGTAATTATTGGGCCATATAGAATAAATTGTTGGCTCCCGCTGTGTTCTGTATTTGCTTTGTCACAGTCTTCCTACTTCTTGACATATGGCATACTTAGGAAGAAGAAATAGGTAATTTCTTTATAATTCCACTCTCTAGTGTTCCAAAAAGTGTTTAAAGGAAAGTATTTTCCTTACCTGTTCTACCTTACAATTGTTTGAACAATTTCCCTCTTTTTTCTGTACCTGTGATGAGTATTTTGATCTTTTCATCTTTTAAAGCAATCAGCCCTTCGTAATTTCTCAGAGACAGGAATCGGCTTTCCCTAATCCATTGAACACATTCGCCCGTGTGCCGATGTGACCTTAATGGAGAGGCATTGAGTGCCAGACACCTGCACAAAAATCAAGGCTTGTGTCCCTTCCCCTCTGGATTCCTCTCAGTGTCACATTTGTCATGGTCAGAGCATTGTTAATTTATGAAGAAGTGTTCGGTGAGATTCAGGAGGTTGCTGAAGGGAAGTGGGGGAAGCAGGTTTCCCCTAATTTGTCACTGGATTCTGTGAGTAGATTGGCCGATTTCATTGGAAGGCTGTGGGGTTAAACTGAACTTGAAGAACAAGGATAACACCCCTTTCCTGCTTTTCTGCAGCCTAAATGCCCTGTAGAGTGAGAGAAAACTTTAGTCTCTAGGCTCGTGCATCCCTTATCTTTCCCAAATGTTAAATTAATTTTTAAAGCTTTTTATTCCAAGTTGACTGAACCACTAGAATAGGAAAGATCAGACAAATCAGCTGCAAGAAATGAAGTATGAGGAAACCCGATCTCTTTGACAAAGTATTCCTGGGAGTAAATGTGTTGAATGAAACCAGTGAGTAAATGATAAGACCCTTTACACTGTGGATACAAGAAAGCAATTTATCAAGAGTACATGAACTCTCTAGTGACCACAAGACAGGAGGAAATGAGAGTGGAGGAGAAGCCCTGAAAAAATGCATTGAAAGTACTAAAAATCCTGTGCGTGTGCTTTTTGAATCCCTTAATTATTATGCAGAAATACTAGTATGTTGAAGTAGAAGCTGCTCAGATTGCACATAGGTTGTAGCCCATGCTGTTAAGGGGAACCCTTGAGAGAGGCCAGGCAGTGGCTTAGAATTTGCAAGAACTTTGGGTACTCTCAAATGTGGTTATGATTCGAGCCAGGATGTTTTCTGATACTCATTTGTTTGACTCAGATAGACGAACATCTTTCAGGTTTAGATGTTTATCCTTTTTTTAATTTTGGAAAGAGCTTATGTGTAGAATTGTGGGTTAACGGAAATGCCTTTTGTGTTCTCAAGGAGTTCTAGATGCCTCTCATCATCTCCTCAATCTGGGCAGCTTCTCTTTAAGTCCTTAGCTGAGACAATATAAACTTATTAATTTATGTTGGAGAAACTGAGGCAAAACGAACAGTAAGGTTCCCAGTAACTCACATATGGATGGGAACTAGAATTTATGACCTCACCTTAAGGCATTTAATTCCAGGGGAGATACTGCTTCTCAGGGTTGACGAGAAAGAGATCCCAGTTGTTGGAATAGTTTCCTTTAAAGTCTTTAAGAATGGCTATCCTGTTTTCTCCACTGGGATAATTCATAGATTTTGATGTTAGTCATTTGTTTTCCTTTTCTTCTTACAGCCTTGTCAGAGTTGTTAACAAAGTGACTAATTATAACTTGAATTTATTTTTCCCCCTAGATAACTTTTAGAGAATATGCCAGTGAAGACAAAACTATGTAACACGTGAACATGGGAGAAATTGGGAGAACTAAGCTTTCGAATGATTCCTTTGGGCTAATTTGAGTTACATTTCTAGCCCTCTCAATACAGGTTGTTTCCCTGCTCCCTCCAAGTTAGGCCCTTTACTCGTGCAATCTAAGAATGCTCAAGTATTTTAACAGGTGAATTGTATTTGAAAAATAAGATTATTTGATACTGGTTGAACCTCTTCTTGCCTGAGTTAGAAACTGCAAGGGTTTTTGTCATTGTTGTTGTTTGCTTTTTAATTCTATTTATTTATTTATTTATTTATTTATGATGAGAAGACCAAGGGACATCTCGGTAGTATGACTTGAGTGGTAGTAATTCAATTAGCAAATTGTTTAGTCAAATTTTTAAAGCCAGCCCTAGTCATTTAAAAACCCTTTTACTCTCTTTCTGAAAGTTGTGTGTGTTTTGTGTTTGCTGTTGCCTACAATTTGTAAACCCTATACAGAGAGAAAGAGAGAGGAGAGGGAACAGAACTAAAGAAAGAAGAAAGAAAGAGGAAAAGGATCTTACTTAAACGTCGGTGGCTTTGATGTGTCTGTAGAAATGGAGCCCTGGTCGTGTCCAGTAAAAGTTCCAGTTTCTCTGATTCTGTCTTTTCTCTCTCTCTATTCCCACCCCATTCTTGGAACCTTGGTGGGACAAACACAGCTTTGGACAAGCTCAGCACGCAGCACCTGTACCATCCCACGCAAGTGGAAATTGTGCAGTCCAACGTGGTGTTCGACATCAGCAGCCTTATGCTCTATGGGACCCAGGCAGTGCCTGTGCGGCTGAAGATCCTGCTGGACCGGCTCTTCAGTGTTCTGAAGCAAGAGGAAGTGCTGCACATACTGCACGGCCTGGGCTGGACGCTGCGGGACTACGTCCGAGGATACATCCTTCAGGTAGGGCAGGATTTGGACACCAGTGTCTGAGCCAGTTCTCACTGGGCTGAGGGAGCCTCGAACACCTGGTCTCCTGCCCTGGCACACCCAGGAACCCATGCCCCCCTCTGGTCAAGGACTGGGACAGGAGATGACACAGCAGGCCCCTGTGGGGTCTCGGCACTGTGTACCAGAAAGGGAAATGTGGCCTGTGTACCAGCCTAATTTGATTTATACATTTTGAATTGGACTCTTTCTTCCTATACGGTGGGCTTGTTTCCCGTATAAGTGAATGATTAGCGTAGCCCTGTTAAGGAGGGCTCTTTGAGGTGGCTCTTTGAGGTGGCTGTGTGAAAGGTGGAGAGTACCCTCCATCTGTGTGCTGTTTCTCACACCAGTTAAGAGACATGGTGCTCTCCTTTGTTGTCTGTGAGTCCTCACTACTTACTGTATATTTATCCATATCAAAGGAAGAACTGTAAGCTATATAAACTCCCTGCTTGTATAACAAAATATCACCTTGTATCCTTCAGAGGTTCCATTCTGAACCGGCAGATGTGGCTTTATAGGTTTGGTCTTCACAGTACCTGCTCTTCCAGCCTGAAGCCCCTCCTCCATATCAGCGATGCTTCAGCTCCTCACAGCCTCCAGGCTTCTCAGGGGCCACAGCCTCACCCTACCCACCCCACCCTCCCTGTCCTTTTCTTCAGTATGTCACTGGTAGTACTGAGTGCCTGCTTTGCCTCCCGAATGTTCTTCTGGCTGTCTGTCTTCCACCCCTGAGGGGGGAATGTTGAGAAGTGTGTGTTGACCTGTGGAGACCCTAGGATCCATCTCTGCCCTAGATGATGAGATGACTATGTCCTGTGTTGAGGGAGATCTGAGTTGAGAAGGTAGAGTCTGAAGAGGTTTTTGAAATTTCCGATGGGAGGACCCCTCCAGAACAGGTTTTTGGCTGTGTCCACTCTGTGTAGTGCTGGAGATAATTCTTCAAGTTAATGACCTGAGCCACCCTGTGCTGAGAGCAGGACCTTGGCAGCTGGCTTGGTGTGCAGGGAGTGGCAGCCTCTTGTCCAGTCCTTGCCTTAACCTTGCATCAGAGGACGCAACTCCTTCCATTCTCCTGTGTGGTACTTACAGGGTTGGGGCAGGAGAGGACAGCAGTGGAGGCATGGTGAGTAGAGGCAGATAAAGTACAGGAAGTGGAATAACCTGTCTGTTCACAGAATAGAATCTTAGTTTAGTGAGAACCTCAATTTGGAAGGCGCAAAAAATTTGGCCCTCAGAAGATGAGATGATAGTGATGATAACAGTAATCACATGTGATGTTTTCGGTTTATAGAGCGTGTTCCCAGCGTTATCTCATTTGCCTCAGGATGGGGAGATTTCTGGTAGGTTAAGTGGGCAGATAGGTCCTGGGGGTGGTCAGGGGACCGAAGGGGCAAAAGGTCCAGGAGGAGGAGGCCATGGAAAATAAAGCATGGGACTAGTTTCACGATCCCTGCTGATTTTGGCCCTGATATCTACACAGTCCCACGTCATCCCATACTTGTTTCCCAAATGGTTAATTGTTTGGGATTGATTTTTTTTTTTTTTTTTTTTTTTTTTTAGCATGTGCGAAGGAAGAAACCCCACACAGCTGTCTGAATTGGAGCTGTTAGCTTGGCTAATGGTCCCATTCAAAACCTACAAGTATTTTGCTTCAATTGAGTACCACATTTTTACTATAATATTGTTTTCCACTATAATATTGTTTTGTTCCATCAGTGTGACGTTTCAGTTCCACAAGTATTTTCTGCCTAAGATAACAGGAGCATATGCATTTTGTATTTCTGTCCAAACAGATAACTGCATGGCTATGCTGATTTGCCATGAGAGCAACCCTGCCGCAGCTTACTGTAGTATTTTGATGGCCGAAAACATGTAACTTGTTGATTGTTGTGTCATGATACTACTGTTCTGCTTTGACTAGAGCCTTTTTTCTTGCTTTAAAAAATTATTTAAGTATTAATTTTTCTCACATTTCATTGTATGTCTAAGGCAAATACAGAAAATCTCTCCTTTAAAATGTACTCTATTTCTTTTTTAGTGTGAAATCCCACAAGGTAAAGATAAAAAGCTGCAAGAGAAATTAAGTATGAAAGAAAAATTCAGCAAAACCCACAGACTAACGTGTATAAACTATCTTACTTGAGGTGAAATATTTTATATAAGAAACATTATCCTTCAGGGTGATACTTATAATTAATTTCAGTAATATAAATTTTGAAAAATATAAAATTTTATATACTGTTTCTCCATTCAGAGTCTAGAATTGACATTTTCAGGAAACTATAGAATTTTTTTTTTCACATTAGAACTCTAGGTTTAGTGTATGTCTTGTTTTATTGATCGAATTGGTGGACAGTAGATTTTACTTAAATGATGATTTTTATCATTCACCATTTAAAATATACCTGTTCCTTATGAAAATAGTTGTTATGTTTGACAAAAAGTGAAAGATCGTAGGACTCAAAACTGTTTTCAATTATTTAGTGAAAAACTCATTTTGTAAAAGAACAAAAGAGCTAGAATATAAAAATAAACCCCTTCTAAATCTATGTTACCTGATTATTGGCCAACATTTAAAAAATTATATGTACTAATGATAAAGCATGCACACATGTCTTTGAATACAATTATATATAGCGGCTTTGTACAGGTACACTATAAAATGTGCGTCTAAAAGCAGTGGAACTCTATAATGCACTATTAGTGTACAAGTCATTTTATCTGGCTAAAACTCAATTGTCTTGTAGCCCTGAAGGCATCAATTTTAGCATTATTGCTCTCAACAACAGTATATTGAATATTATGTCAGTTAAAGGAGAATAATTATCAAGGCAAGTTAGGGTGGTTGTTAGTCTTACCACATATTGACTTGGTTAGCAGGTGGCTATAGATTGTGTTACTGGGCAAATGAAGATGTACTGTAAGTTGAACTGGTCAAGCCAGGATATTAATTTAACTCTCTCTGGGCCCAAACCTATATCCTTTATGTACACCCAGCCACTCTGCCTTCAGAAATAGTTTCAAATGTGGAAGAAGAGTAGCAGGTATGTGATTTGATTTTGAATTGGGGGATGTGGGCAAAAAAGAAGCAGAGCCTTTAAAACTATCATCTAGAGACTTTCCTGTAGGAAGGGGTTCTTTAGAAAAAGAGGAAGATGGCAGTGATGCCACAGATTCATTTAAAAGACTGGCATATCAGCCAAGGACCCTGTAGGGGTTTTTTTCATAAAAACTGCTTTTCACTTATGTGATTATCTACATAATTTATAAGTTAGCCAATTGAGTGTAAAATGCATACAATTGACTACAGTTATTTAGGTAATATCTTACAGGTTAAAAAGTCCAGTTTTCATCTCTGTGTGTATTAAAGTATTCACTCAGAAGATACAAAAAAATAAGGTAAATTTTAAATATGGGGGGAAATGGGAATATGCAATTTGATGCTACAATAAGGAAGCATATGTTTTTCTGCTACTAAAGAATAATTTTTTTCAGATCTGTGTCTCATGGGTACATTTATTGGCAACCAGTAAAAGTGGTCCTCCACCCTTTTGTCTGTTCCTCATTTTAGCCCTCCCCCTTAGAGTACAAAAAATGATTTTTGGTTTTGAATACAGTATAGTATTTTAAAAATCGGGTTTTTCATAATCTCTTTTAGTTTGAACATGTAACTGACTTGCTGGGGCTTACACACCATCATGTCTGTGGGAATCACCCCATTTGCAGGTGTGTCTGGACAGAGCTCAGAGAACCACTTCAGACATTCTAAACAATTAGCTAGGTATCTGGAGCCTGGTCAGAGAGAAACAGTGACACACGTCTCAGTCCCTTGTGCCTTAGCAAAGTAATCATTGCTCTGGATGAACATTTCTCAGACTGTTGGGGGCATTTGTCTTTGAGAAGCCCAAATTTAGATTTGGGAGGAACTAGGTGTTTGATCCTTAGCTTAGGGCTTTATGATACACATTAGCATAATCCCAGCTCTGAGTTTTGGGGGAAGTGGCCTGTGAGAGAAGATAAATAGCTTTCCACAACCTTTCCTGCTTTATAACCTTTTACCTTTAAGCACATCAGAAGTATTCAGTTCCCACACAAACTCAGGTCTTCCTCAGCATTAAGGTATTTGTGAGTAAGGTTTCTTCTGCCTGGAATGCCCTGCTCTGCTGTCTGGATGAGTATTTCTTGTCTTTCTGGTATCAGCCAAAGTCCTGCCTCCTTTCCGGAGAACCAGATGAACCATTGGAGGTCTATTCTGGTGTGACTGTCTTAGGACTCTTCCTTCAAGTTTCTATCACAATTTAAAATCAGTTAAGTCAGTTGTTAAAATGCTTTCCCTGGCTTCCTTACTGGTGAATAACACAAATGCAGGGCACTGAATAAATATTGGTTAAAAGAATGAGGAAAGAAACTTTCTCAACTTGGTATAGCTTGATGTTCCACCATGGATCTCATGGAATACCCAGCAGTTTCAGTTGGTCTAGAGGGCCCTTGGAGTTTTTTCAGGCTTCCTAGGGACTGATTGGGGTTGCTACACCTGAGAAGTTGAGGAAAGTAAGAAGCAAAGACTCCCATGCTTCCAAGCTAGTGGTCTGTGTAGAATAAGTGTTTTGTGGTATCCATGTGGCAAAAAACGTCAATATCAGGCAAACACTTGTATTTAGATGACCTGTGGCGTAAGTTTACGTAAGTTTGCTTTTTGAATCCCCTTATATCATTCTCTTGTAGTTATTGCCAATGAATTAACATTTAGTGGAGTTGAGGCTCACAGAGGTTAAGCTGACTTTCTCCCATGATCACAGAAACAGCTCCATGGCATGGTGCAGACACTGTAAGCTCACTGAAACTAAGGACCATATGTCTTTTGTTCACCCAAGGATACCTGCCAGTACTGGCCTGGTACTGGTATAGAACTTGTAAAATATTAGATGAAGAAAGTTTTGAAGCCTGACTTACTCCAAGGGCAGTGTGTGGATACTTGGTTTCTGATTTTGTTTGTTTATGTGTTTGTTTTTCTTAAGATTACCAAGCTATCTTTCTAGAAAGTAATCTGTGAGAGTCTTATAGATGTAGAGAGCATGATTTGAGGAAGAGGGGAGGCCTGAGAATCTTGAACTAATGACCAACTTAAAATCTTTTGTGTCTAGTTGAAGGTCATGTATGTCTGACTCTAGGCAGAATTAAAGGACTGTTCCTTCTCTCAGCTGACTCCAGATTGAATAGGGTTTCAGCTCTACTGTGTGCAGGATGTAGAAGAGAGAGGAAACAGTAACTCTTTTTCAGGCTATAAAAACATAACCAGGTTGGAAGGCAAAAAGCACTGGATATTGAATCAGAAAATTAGGTTAGGGCTTGGGGGTGTTACCTCAGTGGTAGGGTGTGTACTTAGCACATTCTTGCCCCTGGGTTCAAACCTCAACACCTAAGAAAAAAAGAAAAGAAAGAAAAAAAAAATGAAGATTGGGTTAAATTCCCAATTCTGACACTGACTATTGATGCTAGTACAGACAGTTTTACCATCCTCAGTCATAATTTCTTCACCTTTAAAATTGAGATAATTTCATCTCTTTTGGATTTGAGCTCCTATGAAGATGAAATAATATAGATGAAATGTCATGAACTCCTACTCAGTAAATTAATATTTTCACTTATGGATAAAGTTAACTGACCAATGATAGCAGCGAAATATCAGAAAGCTAAACATGCTTCTCTGCAGATGTCAAATACTTAAATAGTAAATACATTTTAGGCATTAGTGGCCAGTATCATAAGATAAATGTGAGTTATTTTAGCACATAACTCTAAAATGCTGGTGCTCTAATGCAGTAAGTTTGTTTCTCTCCACTGGACTAGACAGTGTTCCTGGTTGGTGAAAGATTTCCTTTCAGAGGCAATTTGAAGAAGGGTGATTTAGGGCCACTGCTATTTTATGGCCCACCATCCTCTAGGGTTTTAGATGTTTCATCCAGGTTACAGCCCTGAGAAAGGATGAATACTTTGGGGATATTGTCACGGGCTGGGCCTGGAGGTGGAGCGGGACACTTTTCCCCACATGTCCCTTGATCAGAACTTATATCCAAGTGGGCAGTGTGGTCAGGGGAGCTGGAACATGTAAGCGGAGCAGCCACTGTCAGCTGTCCCTCTGCGTGGTAGAAGATGTGCATGAGCCTGCACCCCACTCAGGTGTAATAGAACAGCTATAATTATATCTTCCTTTTATACAGTCAGGCATGGACAGTTTAATGCAGCAGAATTGTGTAGGCAGGTTCATGGGTTGGAGCCCTGGCTGTAGTTCTTACTGGTGTGTGAGCTTGGGCCTGTTTCTTTTTACCATGGTTCCTTCACCTGTAAAACAGGGATAATAATAGTACCTCATAGCTGTGTTGTGAAGATAAAATAAATGATACATGTGAAGTGTTTAGTAATACTACTCGCTAAATAGCCAGCCAGTGTTAACCATTAATATGATGATGAAAAAAATATGATAATAAAAATTATTTCAGACTACCTGCTGACGTGGTCTTTTTTGAAATTTCTTTATAAAGTAGGCTTAAATAGTGGACTTCTGAATTGCACTATGTCTTTTAGAACACACTATCTTTCCAACTAGTAAGGCAAAAGGGTAGCTATTCAACTCTAAATCACATAAATATACACACTCAGGTCTATATATTTTGTACATATGAATATATTTGAACATAAATAAGAGGCAGAAGAGAATAATGACAGATTATTTGACTTTGTAGTTGGAAAACTCAAGTATGGATTTTGGTTTCATCCTTAGATATAACTGTTGCCTAAGAGAGATAACTTTTGAATATCAGTTTTTTTATCTATATCTATGAGGATTATATGAAATCATATTTGTAAAGTATGTAATACAGTGACTAGCCTAAATTAATCTTAAATAATGTTAATAATTATTACATCATGAATACATTTGCATGAATGCATTTTTTGGGAAAAGAATGTCTTATTCTGTACTATATAATATAAACATTCCGATCCCTTTTGTATTTCTCTATTTCATCAGTTCTTCTAATACAACTTTGAGTACCTACCACAGAATGAATATTTACTAAATTAGTGAAAATGATTATAGTATCTAAATTTTCATCCTTTTGCATAAAAGAAAATTTACTTAAAATAGTAAAGGGCTGAAAGTATAGCTCAGTGGTAGAATTCTTGCCTGTCATACATAAGGACCTGAATTTGATCCCCAACACTTCAAAATAAAGAAATAAAATAGCCTTTTATTTTTTATTTTTCTCTGTCTCTCTCTCTCTTTTTTTTTTGGTACTGGGGATCAAACTCAGGACTTTCTGCTTGCTGGGCAGGTGCGGCACCAGTGAGCTAAATCCCCGGCCCAAGCAGCCTTTTAAAAATGGGTATTATTTGACTGCATCAATTTTTTTAGGAAGTTTCTGAGAGAAAGAAGAAAGAACCTATGTATAAATTCATACAGGTACCCTAAAATCAACTATCCTATGCCAAGTATACCAGTATGAATCTCTCAGAAAGCCCTCACTGTAATGAATAAGGCAGCTTTAGACAAATGATGTAAGATTTATGAGGTAGACAATAAGAATGTATAGGTAGCCTAGAGCATTGATACAGAGGAGGGATCATTTGATTGCGGGTAAAGATTGGCTCACATCACTGTGATATAAGAATATACCCTTGTGTCTTATCACCAATTTGTGAATCTCTCAAAGGTCAATGTGTGAATGGTCAAGGTCCCCGTCTCTGTGAGGGATATACAAAAGATAGATGGTGTAGGGCTGTGTTTTGTATTTATAGTCTGTTTCAGCATGCCCGGACCATTCTACAAACACCCTGACAATCCTCCTAACCTCCATATTAGAGAGAGAGTTTTAGAGACTGTTATCCCTAGTTTTAAAGTTGCCATGGCTGAAGGCCTCAGGCACACTCAAAGCTGGAAAGGGAATACAGGGATTTTGAATCTCTTGCCAAAGCTCCTAACTATTTGAACAGCAGTGAAAATAAACACCTTAGATCCAAGGACATAGCCTGATGTTTTATGCTCAGAGTTAAAATCAAAATATTCCTCCCTTTACTCCTACAAAATAGAGCTGGATAGCTCACAGAATCCAGGATGGAACACGGTGACTGCTGAGACTGTCTGAATGGCTAGAGATGGAGAGAGACTTTGGCATTCCTCAGGAGGAGCAGAAATGAGGCCGTGGTTTGAGGACCAGGAGCCGTTTGATAAGAACCAGTTCAGATTTACTCAAAACTGACTTATTCCCTGGGGCGGTGCTGATTGAACTCTGTGATCTCCAGAGCAGCACCTCAAGTCTGCCACCAATTATTTCACCACCCATGCAAAAAAGACAGAATTTCCATGAGCCTCATGTTCCTTCCTGGTGGAATTTTCAGGATGAAGGGAAGTAATATTTTAAATTCCAATGAAACTCAATAAGTTTAATTCCTTAAGTAAACTGGTCTCCCAGTCACCATCCCCAGCCCCTTAAGTTTCTAAAGCACCAGAAGCTTCATGATTCTTCTACACTTTGTTACTGTGTTCTTTTCTAAGATTTCCTCCAATTTGACAGAAGGGGCAAGTAGAAGATGAGAGGAACTTGGATAGGAATTGAACTCTATTAGGATTGTAACAAAGAATCATAGGATGAAACTCAAGGCCAGTCCCTACCATCTGTTTCTTTTGACTGAACTACATTTTAAGTACTGGGATATGAAATCAGGAAGGGCTGTGAAAAGTAGAAAATGAGATAAAAATCTGTGTGGGATTTCAAAGCTGTTGCTAAGTTCATACAGATGGGACAAACATAAATAAAGATACATTTGATTCACGTACGATAGCCATGTATGTAATGCCAACAGCAGTTAGAAAATAGAATGTTGGCCAGTACATTTGCTAGCAGGATCAAGTGACCACTGCCAAATTGAGTTAGTCTACAAAGACCTGTTGAAAGAAGAGATTCTTAAGGAAGAAGGATATTGTTACTCAGCAGCAAAGATGGACAGGAAGAATGCTGTCTTGGAAGGATGTGTGAACAAATTCATGGGGGAAGTTTTATTTCAGCTAGCTGAGCAGCCATGACTTGTAGCATTGGTGAGCATGGTTAGGCCAGGCCTGGGCCTGTTGGTCAGAATCTCTTTGATTCATCTAATGTTTGCATATCACTACTTCTTTCTAAGAGAAATGACAAGTGTTTCTGGTGATTCACAGACATGACATTTGTTGTTAATAACCATCAAACTTTAGAAGGTAGATAAATGGTTGGTGACTTTGTGAACAATGATTTTGCCGTTGTGGTCCTGTTGCCTAGGAAGTGTGTTTGTGGTGGTAACTGAGTGATCTGTTTCAGCCCTTGGGTGCCCGCCCTCCTTCTGTTCCTGCTTCCTTCTCTTTGTCCTCTCTACTCACTCAAGGGAGGCCTGAGGTGGGGACATGGGGAGCAGACTGAGCAGTGATAACACTTGCATTTCCACAGTGGACTGCCTTGTGAGGCCACAGTAAATCGTGATACATAGGACCCCAAATAAGAAAACGAGATACTGGTTGGGAAGCATTTTCCATCTAGAATTCATCTTCTGTTCACTGTGTATTTCTTACCTAGAGTCCCCAGAAAACGTATGTTAGACTTTGAGAACCATAGGTTCTTTCTATGAGGTAGGGCTTCACCCTGGTTTTCTTGTTCTCATGTAATTTTCTCTTTAACCATGCCATAATAATGGTGTCCGAGGTAGCTTTCTAGTTAATATGAGTAATGGCTAGTTACTGTATTTTCTGGTTTTATTTTAATGTGCTTTTCTTACTGTGGATTTTTTTTTTCATTTTAATAACAGAACAAATGTGGGAATTCAAAGACTGGTGTGTGCTCCATCGTCTATGGAACATAATATTAAAGAAAGGCTCTCTGTTCACAATAAGCATTTCTTTCCAATTCCTTAGTAGAATAAATAGGAAAATGGTTGGGACACAGACCACTGACAGTATTGGCTTATGGAAATGCTATGCTAGGCTTCAGAGACATTGACATTTAAACAACAGCATATTCCATTGGTTTTGTCTCTAGGGTACCTGTTCATATTGTCTGTTTATTTTAGTTTGTATTGATAAGACAGGAACTTAGGGAGTCAGAGAAGCACCTTAAATTGCGTTATTCATTTGCTTCTTTTTAAATATGCAGGCATGTTTAGAAATTTTAAATCAACAACAACAAAATATGTTTAAATCCCTCCTGAAAGTGTAACGAAGAACTACCTGTCTCTTGTGTTGCCATCTCTGCCAGAACTGGAGCTCCAGCTGAGCCTGTTCCATTGAGTCAGCCTCTCTCCATCACCAGCAGGGATCACTGCGTTGCATACTGCTGCGTACTGACACGTGAGGGAACGCCTGTCCTGCAGTAGCCATGGCTTGTGCCAGATTTGAGGTCCACAGGGGCAGTGCTGGGAGCTTCTCAGTTCTGCAGCAGGGTTCCAAGTATTAATAGTGGGGCCAGGAAAGCCAGATTGAGTCTTTGGACAAAAACCACTGGTAAAACAACAAAAACAACAACAATACCCTTCCCTTCTGGTGGTGCCTTACTGCTTTAAAATATGAGTATCTCTGTCCATTGATCCCCTAGTGACTTTCCGCTGGATTCAAATTGTGGTCTCTTAGGTGAAAAGGTCAGTGTGTTATTCATTCACCCGCACATTGATGGAGATTAAGTGAGGACAGTAGGAGACATTTGGATCCTGCCAGACCTAGGGCACCTGGAGGAAGTTTATTTCTTTTCTCCCTGACCTTTACTCTGCCTGCTACAGAGAGGATGACCCTGTCTTCTGGGAGTGGGGGAGGGCTCTGATTGGCGTGTGTTAACTGCCTCAAATCCATAGCCATAGGGTGAGCAAGAGCCCCTGAGATCAGATATGTCATCTTTGTAGCATCATCTGATTTAGAGCTTTTCCTCAACACTGAGAAGTCTCAAGGGGCCTTTTTCCCTTGCAGCACTGATCTTTCAGTGAGGTGCTAGTGTCTGTCCTGAGCAATAACAAGGAAAAACTATGAAGTGTGAACAGCTCTTATTAGGGGGTAAATGTCATTAACGCCTTTGTAGCCTTCTCTGCAATCTGAATGCTCTTATCAAAAGAGTGCCTCACTGAAGCCTCCTGTACAGTCATAAGAATGGAGTTTAAGATGCTCGAGTTTTACATTTTAATTAAGCAAGCCCATTAGCCTCCTTTCCTTAAACATTTTTGTAGCCAGTTATACTTGTATGTCTTTTAAAAAACAATCCTCTAAAAAAGGATATGCAAAAGAAAATTCATAGAAGTTATTTTAAGGATTTGAGAAATACTCAATCTCAGTTTTAGGTAATTTTTAAATTGTACTAGGGAACATATATTTTTCTCTGTTTTAATTTTATAGATACAGAGACTCATACAATGTAGCCAGTCACGATAACGTGTACTTTCATAAATGATAAGAGGAAAAACTAGCATTTCAATTTAATGAGATCAGTCTAAATTAAAGTTTGAGATACACAGTGTTTAAACAATGATTTTTAAAATTTTCTCTATTTTTCCAGGATTAGGGAT
The DNA here is from genome assembly GCF_053883595.1 of Heterocephalus glaber. Classification (NCBI taxonomy): domain Eukaryota; kingdom Metazoa; phylum Chordata; class Mammalia; order Rodentia; family Bathyergidae; genus Heterocephalus; species Heterocephalus glaber. The sequence continues at coordinate 35,655,436 of NW_028258317.1, forward strand.
TGAAAACAGGGTCTTCACGTTGAGCTACATTCCTCATCTCTTTTAATATTTTATATTTTGAGACAACATATTGCTGCGTTGCTAAATTGCCAAGGCTAGGCTTGAATTTGTAATTCTCTTGCCTCACTGCCAGGAGTGCTGAGATTACAGGAGTGTGGCACCACACCCCACTTACTATTTTCCTGTTTTTTGTGTTTTTTTTGGTACTGGGTAATCAAACTCAGGACCTTGTGCTTGTGAGGCAGGCTGTGACACCACTGAGCTAAATCCTCAGCCCCCACTTAATATTTTCAATGAATAAACAAATTTTTCGTAGTCATGTATTGCCCTTGTGTAAATTTCTAGTGTTACCCTGAAGCAGAATTTTTTAAAGCAAGAATTTGCTTTAGTAAACTTAAAGTTTGAATTTTCAGAGAAATTTCTAGTTACTTTGGTTTGTGTCTTTGAGTTACAAAATAAAAGCACAGTGAATAGTTTTATGGTGGGGAAGTCAGGTACAGAAAGAAAATTCTCTTGTACTCTGCAAATTAATTTTTAATAAGGAGAAATATTGAGATATAGTTAAAACTTGAGAGGTAAATCCGTAAAAGTGACAAGAAACAGGAAATTAACTCTACAGAACTCATAATTGCTAATTTAAGATGTATAGTTTAGCATTTTCTGGCATTTTAATATACAGTTTTTGTTTCAAATATGATCATCCTTTCTTAAAAATCCCATTAGGTCACAGATTTTGTGTGTGTGTGAGTGTATGTGACAAATTTCCTATTTTTTTTCCCATTTTGAGGGCTTAGGAAAATGTATTCATTCACCAGAAATTTAAGTGAGTGGGTTCTGTGAAGTGTGTTTGACAGATACAGTCAGTGTTTAAGTATTTAAAAATTTATTACACTGAAAGACACATTGCCATGAATGCCCCTCAAAACAATCCCTTTGGCTTCAAACACATGTATTCTACCATTCTTCCCACTTTCTGCAGCAGTTCTGGAAATCTTCTTTTGTGGGTGTCTTTAGTTGCACTGTTGTTGTTGCTTTGATGTCCTGAATCAGTTCAGAATGTTTGCCTTTCAGGGTTATTTTGGGAAGAGCCAGAAGTCACATGCCTAGTTTCTTAGATATGATGAGTGAGGACACACTGTCATGTTTTTCATGAGCCAGCATTTTTGTTGGATGACAATTAGCAGCAGCATTCACTGTATTTTTTATCACACCATGTAAAAGATTCATGAAAGAGGATTTTTAGGACTGCTTCCAAAAGTGCCAAGAATGATGGGATAAGTGTGTTTGAAGCAGAGGTAGTATTTTGAGGGGAGATTAATGGCAATGTGCCTTTTATTGCAATGTATCTGTCCACCAAAAAAATGTATACATACTTCAGGAAAAAATTTTTTTTAATATTTTAATATGAAGTTTATTGAGACATCATGAGATTAATACAAGTTACCTTTGGCCTCTACAGTTAAATGAGGTGCTCACAGTGGTGGCCGTGAGCTTCCAGACATTTAATAGTATGGTGAACTGCTGCTTGGGGAACCTTGGTCATTGAGTTTGCTGCACATGCATTTTCAATTTCTTCTCTAAGGGCCGGAGTGTGGTGGGGTTTTTGCAATATACAACATCCTCTAGGGTCCCCTATGTGAGGGTAAGACCATCTGTTGAAAAAACATCATACTATTTTCCTTTTCCTGAAGTGTGTATACATTTTTTTGGCAGACTCTGTATTTTTAAAATTTAAACAGTCACCATACACTTTGATCACTCCTCATATGTATAAATGGTAAGCAAACACCAGCCCCCTCTTTTACAGCTTTCATTTTAGTGGAGGTTGGTGGCTCATACTAACTTAAAGGAAAACAGATTGCTGGATACATTTTCTAATGAATACGTAGGCAAGATCAATAATTAGTACAGTAATGTATTATATGTAAATAGATTCTTTGGGCATGTTTCCAATTTAACAAGTTAATGCTTTAAAGAATTTTAGTAATTTTCCAGGTATTCTGGTATTAGTAAATTCTGCCATTAAATGAGTGACTAAACAAAAGTAACTTTTATCCCACCCCCACTTTTTGAATTAAAAACACTAAGTTTACATTAATGAGATTTTTCTGTCTGTTACGGGATAAAACCTACCTACTTACTAGATTCAGAAGTCAAGCAGCAAAGATATATTTCCTTCCTATTAATTCGTAAGTGTTTTGACAAGTTAATGAAAACTTATTTTTAAATTCCCTTTTAGTGAAATCCAAAGACGATCATTTTTAGCCCCATCAGGATCATTTCACAAAAGCTGGCTGTGAAGTCACGCATTTAGAACAAGATAGTCTCCACGGAATTGCTGTTGCCAGTGCCGCTTGGGGAGTAATTGGGCCAATTAAAATGTAGATGTTTTACATTACATTGTGGTGCCTATTAAAATAACATTAAATTTGAAATTAGTCTGTATCCCTTTGTTAAGTCCCCTTCACTCAGTGGTAGAACTTCGGTTCACTTGACAGCACTTGCGAGGGATGTGCCACACAGGCACAGTGGAGAAGGCGATGGTCTCGTGCTGCAGACGGGCTTGTGGAAGGAGAGACTTCGAGACTTCCGGTCGCACCACCTGCCTCGCCTGCTCTTTTCTCCCGTTCTGTCTCACACCTGAATCCAGGCTGTTAATATAAATTACAATTTGTAAGGTTCTCATTTTAGGATAGCTTTTAGAAGGAGATGTCTGGAATATCGAAATTATCAAAGACGTACAGTAAAACTCAATGTTTTTCAAGGCACCAGATGGAAAGAAGCTTACTGTACTGTATCTGCCACCTGGAAAAGTATCTGGGACCTGTAAGGGACATACTCTTAAAAGGGAGTACTTCTTAAATGGGAACTTTTTTTAAAAAATTAAGTTTATTGGTAACATTTTAGATATATGATCACTTTCATCATAGGGAATTTGTACCTGTATGTGTTGTATCTTGAGTCTTCTTTTTTTCCCATTATCCTCCCCTCCCTCAACCCATCTTCCCCTCCTTATTTATAAAAGCTTTGTTTCCAGTTTTTTCCTTCTTTTCTCTTTTTTTCTTTTCCCTTCCTTCCTTTCCTCTTACCTCCTTTTAAAAGAGTGCCATAGTATAGGGTTTTCATCTTTGATTTAGTCACTGGAGCACCTTGTTCTGAAAGCCCAAACAGCATTGTGGGTAGAAGTTGTGGTTTCCCAGACACAAGGAGTGTCTGATAGTTTAAATTTCACAGACTTTTAGATTTGCCTATGCCACAGGTGAAATATATCTTGCTATGAGTCTGGTTACCATTTGTTTCAGTCAAGGTTTAGCTTTGTTAAGATTGTGGGATTGGGTTTCTTTATGAAAGATAAGTGTACCTTCTCCTATATGTGTTATGTTATATTAATAGAAAATCAAGAGGGTGGAATTTAAATGTGAGTGTTATGTGGTGGTAAAAGTAAGCTGCTGTTTTTCCACTCTGTCCAAATCAGTCTCACTTCATACCTAAATACCAGAAAGGGCTTAGAAGAGTGGTTCTTTGTTGTTATGCTCTAATTTATAGCAGCAATACTTACAAAAGAGTAACATGTGGTTGTTAAATATAAGAACACTTGCTAAAGTTTTTTTTAATCAGACAGTACTATAGTGTTTTGAGTGAGATACAGAGCAACCGAGTGTGCTTATACATTGAGTAACTTTAGACCTTCATAGTATACCTAAAGCATTGTCCTTGTAGTCAAAGCATATAGATTTGTTTTAGAATGATGTTCACAAAATTAATGCATATTTTTCTGCAGAATGAAACATGTTTCAAAAATACTTTTCTGCTTTGAATGAGCTCTATCAAATGCCATAAAATTTTAGGATTTGTATGTGTAACAGAAATTAGTGAGGTTGATAGGTTATACCATTTTAATAACATAAATCTTTAGTTTTGGTAGAAAATTATATACTAAGTAGAAGGAATTTCTTTTATGTAGCTGAACTAATCTTGAGTATACAGCTCTGAGTATAATACACAGATAATAAAACTGCTTTTGTTAATAAAAATTTGAGTTAGAATAGAAACTACATTTTGGCTTACAAAATATTCCCCAGATTTTATTCCCCAGATTTTCCCCAGTATTAACTTAGGATTCTATGCAGTGTTTATGGAGTATAAACAGAGCTTTATTTAATGTTACACTTACTGTAGAAAGGCCTTAAACACAACACTCTGAGGGGTGAGAGGAACGTTTTTCACTCTATGTCAGATAGGCTCAGCAGTTAATGTTTATGAAAGGAAAAGAAAATAAATGAACACAAAAACAAAAGACTGTTTTTTTGTCTTTTAAATGATGAGACTAGAAACAGGTGGAAATAGTAAAAATTTACATACCTCATCTTATTAGTGATTTTCTTTTAAGATCTGCCGCAAAGAATTTTGCTGAACTTCACAACAAGAAAATTCACATTGAGCACTTAAATAGACTTTACTAAATTTCATCTGCATTTTTTACTTTTCTGTAATTTTGAAATACAAACCAGTCCATGAGCGCATTGGAGAGACATAGAATAGTAGGCTGGAACCACATCACCATGGGAAATGGTTGTCAGCTTAAAGAGTTTTATGTCATTGACAGTGCTTGTCCAGTGAGTAAAAAGTACCTCAGTTATCCACAGCTACATGACAAGCCACACAAAGCTTAATGGCTAAAAATACTACCATTGTATTACTGTTCACTAGTCTGTGGGTCAACTGGACTTACTACAGTGAGCTGACATTGACACCCCAGGGGCTGGCTGGTCCAGGATGGCCTTATTTACCCATCTAGCTACCAGGCTGGCACTGTAACTGGATGAGGAATGGAGGTAACTGGTTCATCCTTCATTGTTCAATAGTTTAACCTCAGCTTTTTCACATGCAGATAGTTTGAGGACTCTGAGAAGCCTGCAATTCAGAGAGGTCAAGCTCTCACATGTGGGAGTCCTTGAAAATGCCTGCTTGCTTCATCAGCTAATACCTCATTGGCCATAAGGTCAGATTGCAAAGCTCAGAGCCAAAGCAGGAGATGACTACACCAGAACATGGACACAAAGAGGCAGGAGCAATTTCTGAGCAGTACTATAATTGACTGCCCCATTTGTCTACACAGAAGCTTCCTTTGATAGTGATATCTATGTGGACTGAGCCAAGCTGTTTGATTTGGAAGCTGTCACTATAGTTTGAGTAGAGATAAGGCTGGCTTTAATGGTGCTTACAAGAAGAGTAAACAAAACCAATGGCTGGATGTAGTAGGTGAGGAAGAAAGAAGAGGCTCACAGATTATTCCAAGATTAGGTTCCTAAGGATCTAAACAGCATGCTAAGGTTGTGGTCCTCCCTATGTTTTCAGTGAATATAGGACAAAACAATCCCTACCACTCCATCCAGAAACATTACTATGAAACAAGACCAAATCTTTGAAAGCCCTTTTAAGCTATTATTTAAAATCTTTGTCCTCTCTGAGTCCTTCCTTTATGCCATCAGCTTTACAAAGATGATCAAGTGGTAGTGTTTCATGTCATCTTTTTTAAACAGATATGGGAACTTTGTCATAAACATAGAGGCCCAAATTTTGTATTTCTTAGATGTATTTCTCAGAACCAAGGCTATGACTTTTGAGAACTTGGTATTTCCAGGTATTTCTTTGGCATTATTTTTATAGTTAAAAGTTGGGAAACCATTTTTTTCAAGTTTTAGAGCCACCACATAAAAGTTTTCCTTCTTTTTTTGTTTTCTAATTCACTTGATAATCTAAGGTTTAACCCCCCAGATTATGTATTTTTAAAGAAGCCATGTCTAGGTTATTTACAAAAATATACAAAAGCTATCTTCCTTTTGAATAGGAAATTAGTTTGTTTCCAGTTTCTTTGCACCTCTTATATACACTATACAGATGAAGAAACTTTTGCTAAGAGTGTGTGACCTTACCTACAGAAGAAAAAGGAAGATAAATTGAATGGGAGGGACAAACTGCCACATAAAAAATTTGCTTCTGGAAGGAAAACATGCAATTTATCACTTAAGATTAGAATATACAACAAATGACAAAATGAAGAGAGACAAGGACAGATATTTAGAGATGATCTGCTCATGATTCTTTATAATTAAAGCAATATGGTTTTGCAACCATGGATATGAATCATTTAGAGTTAGGTTGCGTAGTTAGATGTTCCACCCCTGTGTTACTGTGGTGTGATTCTGTCATGGTCATTCTCTGTTACTTAAAGAGAAAGATTTTCACAATGTTAGATCAAGGAGAAAACCTGCATTTAGTAATGGTTATAAAGCTTAACTGGGTCAAAAGTAGTATTCAAATTTGGCTCTTCTGATACCACACATAGAGTTATCTGCATTGAATAATGCTTCTCTTTAAAGAATACTACTTCTAGTAGTAATTCAGTATAGGACTGTTTTTAAAGGTGCTTATATAATTATTGATTCATTTGATCATCACAAAGTCTGCCTGTTGAGTATACTTGGATGCTTTAACAACAAATTTTAGAAGTTGAACTTATTTTTTATAGTTAGATTGAAATGTCCTATACTACTAAAAAGAATGATTGTCTTAAACGTTGATATTTAGGTGTTTACTCTTATTGGCTTGATTTTGTTTTTTTTTTTTTTTTTTTTGCTACTGGGGATTGATCTCAGGACTTTGCACTTGCACGGGGCGGGGGGGGGGGGGGGGTGCGCCACCGAGCTAAATCCCTGGCCCTAGGTGTTTACTCTTCTAAAATTTACTTCTATGAAATTTTTCCAACTGCTATAGACCTATGAAAACATATGTCAACTTTAGTAATGTTTAACCTTCCTTTCTTCCTCCCTATTGGCATTTGTAGGATTTCTGAATTGTTACCTATTTAATTTAAAGGTATTTCCTGTTTATACATGATTTACAAATAGCACTAATGTTGAAAAATGTATTTTTAAGTTTATGATCCAAGAATTGAAAAATGAGATTGTGGCTGTATAATGTAATACAGATAGGCAGAGATTTTTCTTCCTACCCAGATTCAGTTGGAAGAAAGGATACTTTGATTCATCTTGATTTTCATCCTAACAGATACTCTTACACGTTTAACTGAAAGTAACTTAAGTTTAATTTTTTCTTGTTTTAACACTTATGAGCTATTTTTTATCCACTGATTTTGATTCAGAATTATTTCATTCTTATATTTATTCCTAGATTTTTAAAAAGTCATAGATCAGTTTAAAGTTTTTAAAAACAAAGCATAGAAATAGCTAGTCTCTTTACTAATTTATTATAAAAGACTGACCCAGTCATTTAAATAAAATAAAAACAAAAAGTATCTGTGCCTATGACTTGATCTTTGTGTTTGTTTCCAGAGGCTGTACAGGGTATCTCCTGTCCAAGACACAAGTCATGTATTTCATTTGTCATATCTACAGTGTTTTTCATATCCGGAAATCATACTGCATGTTATGTTTTACAAGACTTGATAAAAATAAGTGACCCAAATTAAATTTATAGTTTAAAACCTATAATAGCAAAATTATCTTTCTCTTCTTTTTTCTCCTTCCCAAGTGGGTACAGATGGGATTATAAAGCTTAAATTAGTATATATTTCCCACTGAAATCTAAAGTTTTGAAATGAGACAGCTGTCTATTATTCAGAAGAAACTAGTGGGGTAATGGCAAATGCTTTACAGCAGCTCTGGTTTGCAGTATTTGCTGATTTCTATGGCTAAATTATTCTGCTGTGGCTGATATTAGCCTGTCACCCTGGGATTCTGAATGAGGAACTGGAAGAGATAGTTGTATAGTATCTCCACCATACCAAAGTAAAGACAAGTCAGTAACTTCAAGAGCACAGATAATAGTGGCATGTAGGGAAGTACTTAGAAAGGAGGTGTTTTGAGTATTACTGTTATTTTTAATATTTATTATAATTTATAAGATTTAATTTTTAAAATGTCTGTGACTAAACAAGCAGGTCACAAAATTTCTGAATTATTAACAGTGAAGTCTTACAGGCTGTTATCAGCCTGTCCTGGTACAGCACTGTGAGAAGAAGCCAGTGCTTGGATAGGTAGGACAGGGAAGACCGGTTACATCAGTGTCCACTATGGAGGAAGGCAGCTTGTGTCTGTGTATCCTGGGAGGAAAGACAGCCCTTCCTTGTTCAGCTCCAGGTACTGAACACCACCTGGATCCATAAATTTTGGTAAATGCGACCTTGAATAGGAATAAAATACTAGAGTTTTATTAAAAAGGCAAAAAAATTTAAGGTTTCCATTAGAAGAGTTATTATTTTTTATTTCTATTTCTCTTGGCTATACCACTCAGTAGAGCATTAAAAGGAAAAAGTTCTCATTTTTGACATGACATCTAGCATCTTCTACAGCCGCTACCACCAAATGTACCCCAATAGCAAGGATAAACTATGGAAGTAGTTTTTCTCACCAGGATGTATTGATAATGTATGTGTAACATGAAGTGTTAGCTGTGTTGTTACAGAAGAAAATAAGCAGATCTTTTTAAAATTGTTAATATGCATTAATACTTGAAGTAATAACATGAATAGCATACAATGAAGGAATGGCGTGCAGTTAATGGAAGAGTTTCAGATGCATTTTTGTCAACATTTCCTGTTAAGAAAAATGAGGGGGGCGCTTCTGCCTGCATTTCTATTGGCAGCTTATTGGTGGTATTACTAAAGCATTTTTATTAAAATTATATGGTAAAAATATAATTGATTTTTGGGGGGAGAGATCACTGGACAAATCCACATATATGCGTCGACAAAACTGCTGGTGTGCTTGGTTAGGAAGAATAATTACACATATTTTTGTGCATAACCCTTTGAGTATTAATTCTGACCATATCACACTGTAAATAATGTTAAAATAAACACAGCCGGGATTTGCACCATATGTTTTATAATTATTTTGCAGCTTTTTATTATTTGTTTGTTTTTACTGAAATGGAACCTACTGATAGCTCTGTGAAGTGATGTTTATATAAAAGTAAATTATACTTGTACTTTTAACACAGTTGGCTTCACAAACCAGTTGTCTCAGAGAGGCAGTTTTAAAAATTAAAGAAAACCTTCTTGCTCTCTCCCTAGTCCTTCAAAAAGTAGTCTCAAACAGAAATCTGCCACATTGCTTTGGTGTCAGTTTCTTGCATTCACACATTTGGAGGAGGTGTCTCTGAAACTCCACCAGGGGAGGGAATTGCCTGACCACTGAACTTATGATGGTGTCTGGCTTAAGTAGCCCTGGAGTGGCCTTTCAGACTGACGCTGCTGTGGTCTCCCAGTTTGTTTTTGTTTTTTACCTTCCTGCTTGTAAGTGTTTAGCACTGTCAGAAATAAAGTCTCCCTTAAAACACTTAGGTAATTTAAATAACTGTTATTATTTTTATAATCACCATCTCTTTTGATCTCCCTGGAGGTGGGCACCCTTGATTATCTTTAATAGAGCACATGAAACTGATAGTGCCAATGGCAAGTGGGTGGCAAGTTTTGTAAGAGGCCTATCTCTTCCTTCTTCCTCCCTGCTTCTTGCTAAATATGTCTCTCAGTAGATCTGACAACATCCATAATTACCCAGACACTGAGCCCTCACTGCAGAGTTATTTCTGCATGACACCTGTCCAACTCTTGCTCCTTTCTTGTGTCTCCTTGTGCCTTGACTCGCTGCATCACCTCACTCCAGAGCAATAGCTTGCCATTAGTGAGTTCGTTTCTCTTGTCTGTCAGATTCTCAGACACCAACAGTTCTTCCCACACAATTTACAACATACGTCATGGTTTACAGTGCAGCTTTCACACAGTAGGCATTTCATAAACTTTGATGAATGAAGGAGCAAAGTTAATGCAGACATTCTCTTGGCAGTATGGTTTCCTCTCTCTCACATGATATATTCTTTTTGCTTTTATAGATTTTCTTAGCACAGTATGGTCTTTTCCATAAAAACTTGTCTTGCTCATACTCTTGTTTCCTAGGCTGAGAAAAGGTTGCTCAGTTTGATAGAATACTGAGAAAAAGAATCTAGACATTCCCAGTTGACTTGCATAGTGTTTACCAATTCTCATGAACAGGAAAAAAGTACAATGAGCTATGTACAATGAAATCTGGAGCAAATTCTTTTATCAGTAAGGTAAAGTATATGTACTGAATTTTATAAGTAGAAGAAAAGCTGAAGATGAAACTATTTTCAGTGAGAAAATCTGCAAAGAGGAATTTTGTAAAGGTGAATGTGAATATCACTTTGGTATTTCATGAGTACAGATAGCCTTAGAAATGCTTTTTAAAAACTTAGATTTTGGGGCTGGGGATTTAGCTCAGTGATGCCTCTGCCTGCCTTGCAAGTGGAAGGTCCTGAGTTCGATCCCTGGTACCAAAAAATTCCAAAAACTTGGATTTAGGGGGAGAGATCAAAGAATTGGGGTTTAGGGAATATTTTTTAAATGGAGCAATTATGAGACATTTGTAGAAGATAGAATTAAAAATAAACATTTCTTAAGAACATTGGCAGTCTATTTTATGAATATTGTATTTGGAAATTATGACCTAACACATACTTATTTAGAAAATTTTATTCTATTGCAATTGATATTATCTTCTCCTATGAAGGTTTAACTAAAGCCATTTTCCTCAATAGGAACCAAAAATATTGCAAAGTTCGGTAAGAAAATTTGGGTAAATGTCAAAATATATCACAATTTCCTTTTAAATGTGTATTGTTCACTGCGCCTGCCTCATGAGTGCAAGGTCAAGAGTCCAGTCCCTGGTACAAAAAAAAATGTGTATTATTGTGTTTTGGTTATGAAATTATAACAAGATTGATACATAAATTCAAACATTTCTATAATGTGAAATGAAAATTGTCCCTACTCCTTTTCCTGTATAGGCCCTCCCCATTTTGTTTGCTGTGTTGTCCTCCATATATGTTTATGCATTTATAATAGCTACTAATTATCATTATTGCTAATTTTAATAGATTCATTCTCTATATATTTTTTATAACCTACCATTTAAAATTTGAATGATGTATTTTAGACCTTGTAATGGGCTAAAAACTGCTCCCCTTCATGTGAAATCCCTGGATCCTGTAGATGGATCCGGGGATCCTGTTCGAGAAATAGGGTTTTGCAACTGTGATTAAGAATCTTGAGATAATGGAACCTTGAATGATCTGGGGGAGCCCTGTATTCTATCATGTGTATTCCTATGAGAGTGGGAGGGAGAGATTAGAGACAGACACACAGAGGAGAAGGCATGTGCAAAGGAGAAGATGACGAGGTGGTGGGGACAGGTTGGAGTGGCGTGTCTGCCTGCCTCGCATGGGCGGCAGCCACCAGAAGCTAGCAGAGAGGCCTGGAGCAGACTGCCCAAGCCTGTGAATGGAGCGCAGCCCTGCTGACACTGTGATTGTGAACTTGAGGGCTCTAAACTGGAGAGAATGCATTTTTGTGCTTTTAAACTACTAAGGTTGTGGTAATTTGGCACAGCCACCCTAAGCAAGGAGTACAAGCCCTTTTCCACACTGATATACAGAGATGTAACCCCCATGTAGCTTTCCTTTATAGAAATGGACCGTAATTCATTCAGATAACCTTTATTTAAAAATACTTTGGTTGTTTCCAGAGTTTTGAGTTTCCAAACATTATTTCAGGAAGTATATTTACATATATATTTCTGTGTATGTTTGAGTGTTTTTGTAGAATAAATATTTAGAAATAGAGTTGGTAGGTTTAGTTTGATACTTAAAAAACAACTGTATTTTGAATGGGCTGTACATACACAGAGATGCCCCCACCACTTCATTTCTCTGTTACTTTTGAAACCCCTTTGATGAGTTTCTTGAATATTATTCCAGTGATAGTCTATAATTGTATGCATATAAACAGTACTTTGCACAAATAAGTGACTAGCACATTGCTTTTTGTCATTGTAATCCTTACCCTTTTCATGTAATAGTATGTCATTGAAGGAAGGGAAGAACAATGGCATTTATTGCAGTTTTATTAAACATGTGCATCTGTGGTCTCCAAACAATTTGTACTAATTTATATTCCATTAATAAAATATGATTTTTTATTTTCTAAGATGAGAACTGTTCTTCAATATAACTTTTTCTCTTATTTTTTTCTTGTCTTTTAACAGTTCTTGTTTCATAGTGGTAAGTTTTTATGGTCATAGAAATCTTCAGGTTCCAGAGAAATGAAAATATAAAATTTTGTTGAGAATATTTACTCTCATAAATTTTCAGCTCAATATAAACTGAATATCCAGTCTTTTCAAATACTGAATTGAGGAAAAGCTTCCACTGTTTTTCTTCCTGGTGTTAATACACAAGTTGGTTCCTGTGGTCTCCACTTGGTTTAAGGTTCAGAGTTGGTATAGAATAGCACACATTGCAGTTTGTAGCAAAGTGACCAATGTCATATTAAATACCAATACATAAAATACAGTAAAAATTATGTTTAGAAATAGTACTTCAGTATTTTAAAAATCAAATATTTAAAAGTGTTTTTTAAAACGTCAAGTGTCTTACAGTTTTCTTCTTCTCATTCTGCCAGTCTACTATTACAGCTCTTCAATCTCCCTTCGCTCCCAAGTCCAGCTCACTTGTGATAACGCAAGATGCATTTGGCATCTGTTCTGTTGTAAGAGCCCTCAGGAAAATTGCAAAGCTGCTCTCGCAAATTCATCCTGATTATTAAAAACCTCAGCTCACCTTATGGTTCTCTCAGCCTCCCCACCTCTTACCTGAGCTCTGGGATGACACTGCCTTCCTTGGCAAGGTGGCATTACAGCATTTCATCTTTCCCACCTTAATTTGTATCGATGCCTTGCATTTGGGTGACAGGCAGTCGTTCGTGCTTGAATAACCCAGGACTTGAATTCTACAGTTTGTGGCATTCATGTAATGCTTAGCAGTAGGTACAGCTGTTAACTCTTCGCTTATAAATAATCTGTTTCCCTCTCGACCTGTCTCTCAGGTAGTGTACCTGTCACCATTAATAACTCCTTGTGGCTCCCGGGCGATTTGACCCATCAGTTGTCATTCATGGAGGAGTGGTGCTCTGGCCTGCTATTGAAGCTTACCAGGTTCCTTCAGCTACTCAGTCACCCACCAGCTGTGTACTTGTGGGAAGTTGTGTTATGGGCATCACAAGCAGGCACCTGAACGCCTTCTCACACAGTTTGAGAAAGGTAGCATTATATTTTGGATTATAAATGTGAAGACCTACCACTTAGACTGCACAGTAGGGCAGCAGGTTGATGACGTGGGTGGGGAAATGGTAAAGATGGCCAGCAGCAGATAACCTGTTTTTTTGATGCTACACCTGACCTAATTATGATGACATCACCATTATCCTCTGGTGTTTGCACACTTGGAGTGAATGTATTTGATCTGGCTAATGGATCTATCAGGTGTGGCACTCTGCCTATATCCAAAGCTTAGGAATAAGAGACTAGAAACTGTAATTCAAGAGGCACCCAAGCCCTTTGTCAGTTCTGTGCCTCCTTCATTTGGACGTGTATTCACTTGCTTCTATCCTTTGCCTGAAGTGTGCTGCTCCCAACCACCTCTCCAGGCTAAGTCCTCCCTGCCTTTAAGTCCTGATTTTAGTCCTCACATTTCCAAGGGACTGTTGCTGCTCTCCCTGTCTGGCATGAGCTGTACCACCTAAAGTGCCCACAAGGCAAGTTTTATGTATCCCACATTATACTCTACAGTAACTGTCTATTTACTTTCCTTTTTCTCCTGTTAGATTTTTAAGTTCTTTGGTAGATGGTACTTGTGTTGTTTGCTGTATCCACATTCTGGTCACATCTAGAATCTCAGTAAATTTATGTTAAGAGAAAAAGAGGGAGTTTATTTTTTATGAACTCACTGTCCATTGATGTATCATAGTCATATCAGTGGGGAGTTCAAGCAGTAAATTATGGGCATGTACTGTCAACCATATACTGTAAAGATATTTTGATTGCCGTTGCCCTTTCACTGAGTGACTAGTGTCATGTATTTCTTTGAGGATATGTCGAGTACAGAATTTCTTGAGAATGACTCAGGTAGTGGTAAAGAGTAACATAAGGCAAGAAAGCATTAAATTGTGTCTAGGAAATAATCCCAGTCTTGTGAATATAGACTATATTTTTAAAATAAGCCTTCTCAGGAGGTAAATCAGTTAGGTGTTATATTGCTTAGATTTTCATTGGGAAATAGAATTACTCTCCAGGTGATCTCTGCTATTCTAATTTCACTGGCATAATAATAAATTAGAAAATTGTCAAATTTGTAATGCCCAGGAAAATTCCATAATTATCTTCTTATAAGGACAGAGGTATCTATTCCCGTAGGAATACATATAAATATATTCATATATATATATATGGCTGGTAGAACCATAGGAGTTATTAAGAAATAAAAAGGCATTTATTCATAAATTCAAGAGTAGATAGGCCCTTGATTTTGCTATATAGAATACTATTTTAAAGTAAGAACATTTTAAAAAGGAATACATGCCTTTAGTAAAAAAAATATATAAAAACCATATAGTTGAAACTAAGTCTATGGTATTGAGATACAGTTTTGTAAATAGTCTGTGCATATAAAGGACAACATATCCTTCTGTTTGTTTGATACAAAACAGTGAAAGGGATACAGTGAGCATATTATTCTGCACTTCTCATTTTTCACTCAATAATATATCTTATAAACAATTTCATATCAGCACATAAAGAGCTACCTCATTCTTTTTTAACAGCTGTGTTGTATAGATGTGTCATAATTTATGTGCCTGTTCCTCATGTGCTGATACCCTAGGTATTGGAACAAATATTTGGAACTTCAGTATTCCGGTCAGTGTAGGGGATAAATGGTATTCTGTTGCTTTCATTGCATTTCTCTTAAGGAGTAAAGTTTATTTTTTTATGATTGTCACTTGTTTCAGTTTTTAAAATGTCTTCACATTCTCTATACATTTCTAATCCCCTTGGAAATCCTTTTCTATTCACTTTCTATGCCTTTTTATGTTGTAAGCAAATTAGCCCATGGTGTATCAGTCTTGCAAATATTTATTCTTAGTTGGTTTTCAGCTCTTAATTTTTACTTTTATTTTGCGTTTGGTTTTGCTTTGCAGGGTTTTTTCTTATTTTATGTGATTTTATGAATTTTTGATTGACTTTAGACTCTTGAATCTACTTTGGAAAGATATACAAGTCTTTAAGACAACTGGGATGCTTCATGTTCCCTGCTGCTTGTTTGTTTCCTTGCTTGCTTTTTGTTTTTATTTTGCAGTGCTAAGGATTGAACCCAGGCCCCGGAATATACTGAGCACGCACTGTTTCACTGAGCTACCTCCTAGCCTCTCTGCTGCTATTTTTATGTTATACAGTATTGGTATTCAGTGAGTTTCAATCTTATTAAATAAAATTTTCAGTCATATCTTAAAATGTTTTTAAAGTAATAAAAGTATATAAGTCTTATAATTTTTTCATTCATCTGTTTTTTCTTCCACTAAGGTATTAGTTTTAATGACATTGATTAAGTTATATAAAACACCTTCAATAGATTAGTACATCTGGAAAGGAGTCATAATTAGCAGAAATATTATTTAATATAAACTTCTAATAAGTTATATGTATAATAGTGAATGCATTTTTAAAATAAACCATCCAAAACACAGAGAATTACTGGAATCGTGGAGAGTCAGACCTTTTTCTCCTGAAATCTCCTTAGGGAATTTGTCAGAAGAAGTGCTTGTATAGAATTCCTTCCTGTTTGCAGCCTAGCTTCTCTTCTCCTGAGGCTTTTTCTGCAACTTCCTGGAACCCCTGAGACCCGGGCAAAGGAGAGCAGGGCTTTATCATCCTGTGGCTCTCTGGTCCCTCTGGACATTTATCTGTAGTGCATGGTCTGTCCTTCCTTACTGTGTCTCAAGTTATTAACCACCAGGTCAGCTCCAGGACCTGTGTCTATTGCTACCTTGTCATTTTACTTAATGTTGCTGTTTTTATCATGACTTACTTCTCTTACCATGTATGATGTTCTTTTCACTAAAGTGCTCACCAAGTGAGCAAGAGGACAGATGGAGATGGAAGAAGCAGCTTGTTTGAAAACATACTTCTGCATAGTGTTAGTCTTCTTTTTAAAGCTAAACACTATTCAAGTTGTAAAATACTAAAGTTGTGAAAAGATCTTAAGCTTTGTTGTAGTTTTTTGCTAAAAAGCACATATATTTCTCCTGTCATTTTGAAGAGTTGAGCAGGATTTACCTTCACAGTTGTTTTCTAAGGTGACTTTAATGACCTGACCTTGATTCTTCAAAACAAACAACCAAACAGCCTTTCCATGTTATGTTTTTTATTTCACTGTTCCCCCTGTCATTGCATGGAAATCATGCACATAGAAGCTGAAGAGAGGAAAAATCAGTGCCCATGTTCTCTCTTATCCCTCTGCTTCCGTGATTCTTTTTCCCCTTTTCTTGGCCCCTTTGTCAGATGAAACCTCAGTGCGGCCCTGAGAGTGAGGCTGGTGGGCATCTTGGGCATTCAGCCTTCTTTATGGGGCTTGGCTTGCTTTTATTTCTCCTATGGCTTTAGGCTTTGTACGTCACGTACAAATGATACTTTTCTGGGGAGCTGGGGGTTAAAAGGGAGTTGGTGGTTTTGAGTTTTGGCATTTTTCAGCTGCTCCTCAGAAGAATATAAAGTGCCTATGGACTGGGTCCAAACCAGTGAATGTTTAAGAGAAGGGGGAGAAATTAGCCAAAGAACATTCTTATTTGACTTAGTTACCTTCTGTTGCGTTAAATGGATGGGAGGAAGAGTAAATGCTGTGCTTTTATAGTTTTTAAAAAATCTTTGTAGAATCCCAGCCCTGAAAACACCTGAAGTGACCTTCAGCCTGTGGGCGCCTGCTGTTTCGTTTATCAAGTCCCTGTCGCACTCTCCCTCATCACTGTAAGAATCCAGAGTGAAGTGCAGAAAGCATCAGAAAGTCTCCTTTATGCCAGTTCAGCCTTTTAGTCACTTGCCAGCACCTTCATCTCTTCATATGTTTCTAGCAAAGGTCTAACATGGAACAAACCCCGACAGCAATGGGGACCAGATGCCGGTATTTCTTCTCTGTCACTTGGCTGCTGAGCAGATGGAATTTATATCAGTCGGGCATGCTAGGAGGAAGAGGCTGTGGTAGCCAACATGTGGAACTGGGGCTGAGTGACATTTCTGCTAATGTTTTGTCCTTGTAGAACATTATGCTTCCTCTTTGCTTATGAGCTGTGGTTTTCCTGACTCAGACCGGGTTCCAACTCCAGCTGGAATGGCTGTCGCTCTTCCCCTGTGTTCTCGCCCCCCTTTCTGGGGAGTGCTGGGAGCGATGGAGGAGCAGTGGGGCCCGCACAATGGAGCTCTTTATTAAAATACCTGACATCTGCATGCAATGCGCCCGAATTGTCTCAGCTCAAGCAGAGGAATGTGTTGGGCCTTACTAGTCACTTTTTGTCTAGTACCATGTGCTTGTTTGATTTATATAATGAGTGAATGCCTCTGGCAAAAGAGGACATTGAGCATGTTATCGGAGGAAGGGAACTTTTAAATTTTTTCCAAGAACATTGTCACAGACAGGCCTAATATTCATACGAAATTATGAGTATATAAAAGCAGTTACAGTCATCACATGGATTTTTTACCGTGGTTTAAAAAATGTCATACCCTCTTCCCCTCCATTTAAGGTAAAATCAGAAAATTTTAAAACCTAACTTAACATGATATGGAGTTTTAATATCGGTGATTGTTTACTAGGAAGTGGCACTTTTAAGGTATCTCATGTTACAGAGACTCTAGAAGAAAAACATAAAATCCATATAAAAACACACAGACACACACATTAAAAAGTTGTCAGTGAATTTCTAGTTCTAGTCTTCTCCCTCAGACATGCATATTACCTTTTACACACGGTAAGAAATATGTACACATGAACAAATTGTTTTCTATTTTAGTGCTAAAAAATATTCACATTTTACCTACTTACAGCAAGGAAATAAAACATTGCCATCCTAACACATTAGTTCATAAAGCACTGACGTGATCATGGTATTGATGCTTATGTTGCAAAATCAGCAATTATGTCTCCATATTCATGTAGGCACATTCCTTCTTTCTGGTGGAAATTTGGCCTGAGGTTTTGGTTGGGTTGCAGAGAAGTTTAAAGGAGGACATCAGATAGGTAAGCTGGAAAGAAACAGAGCCACCACTGTTTGCCCCTAATTTTTTGAAAAGCAGCTTTTGCCAGACCTCTTTGATTGTGTCTCCCAAATATGTTGCTGTATGTGTCACATTTGGAGTCCTTAGAACACTCCCAGGGCAGCCTAGCTGCTGCTTTACCTTTAGGAAACCTAATGTTGTCCTGTTGGCACTTGGTTCTTAGCAATTCTCCTGCCAGGGGAGCTCCTCCTGGTGTCGTGGGGGTTCCAGTCTGCTGTGGGGATGGCCCCACAGGCTACTTTGGATTGAAGTAACCCATGCTAACTGGGGAGAGCTGCGGTACAACACTCATGTTATTATGTCTGGAGAAAGTTCCAAGGCAGTCTTTCTTGGAGAAAATTCTGTGAAATTGTTGTGGACCTCTATTTTTCTCTGAAATTTTCTTAACTGCTTGTGCCATACATTGAACACAGGGTTTCTTGTCTGTAGTCAATTAAGCAGCCTGATGTAAGAAACCAATAGTAACACAGCATGTACCTTGGTAGCTTATGCATAGTCTGTGGAATCTTGAGCCACAGAATACAGTCGTTCCTCAGGATGTGAGCATTAGCTGCCTGTACTCAGGAATGAAGAATATCAGATAAATTATTTAGACCTGGCTAGCTGGATGAAAGGAATCTTCTTTTGTGTACACTCTCTGATGTGCTGTTCAGATAATGTCCTATCTCTTGCCCTCCACCTCTTAGCATCTAAATTGTTACTGTCTGAACAGAGAAACAACACAGATTCGGATACTGTGGCAGGTCTGTACACCAACTCCCTGTATTATTTTAGAGGACTGAGAAGTTCCTGTTTTCAAGTCAAGTCTGATCTTAAATTAATTTCTTACTCAGTTTCACACTCAGAACTTTATGCTTTTTCTTTAGAATCCACAGCTTCTTTCTTGTTCAAAATTTTCATCCTTGCATCTTTCCTCTTCTCTCAAAATCATTCCTTTCCTCTGATCCTATGTCAAGAATACTTCAAGGTAGAAAATCCCAAGCATTTTCCTTAAGTGGTGTGTTGGGGTAGTGTTGAATAGTCTGGGGCGATCTTTATACTCTGGGCTGAAACTTGCACTGAGAGGCCTGGGAGGTGCATCCTTGTGGGCCGCCTGAAACCCCGCTACCTGAGCGCATTTCACTGGAGGTGGAGGACAGGCAGAGTCCTGCAGAAGTCGGATTATGATGGCCAGGATCTTGGTGTCTGTCTGCCATGCTTCTTTAAGGAGGAAGCTGGAAGATCCCTTGATTTGATCCTTGGCTTTGCACCTTGCCATGCCTGGCTCCAGGACCTTGTGCACCATTGCCTGCCAGTGATAACTTGGCTATGTAATGGTTGTGACCCTCTGCCCTCCCCTGAGAAAAGTTCCTGCGGTTCTCCCTGGAAGGGCACTAGCACAGTCTCTTGCCAGCTCTATAACTTTTAGCAAATTAACTTCAGTGAACCTCATTTTTTTCTTCTTTGAAACAGAGGTATTACCTACCTTACAAGGTTGGGGAAAACACGGAGATAACAGTAGTTAAGTGCCTGGCACAACAGGAACTCACAGGTGGCAGCTCCTGTTGGCTCCTAACAGCATTACATCCTTGCCTGGTCTCCAGTCTGACCTCTGTCTGCTTGGTCAGTAGTAGCCTGGTGCCTAAGGAGAACCCAGGCCCTCAGAAGGCCAGTCATTTCCCTCAGAGCTCATTAGCCACTGCAAAACAAAAACCTCTGCTTTTGTCTCCCATCCAAAGGGACACAGCCTTCTCTTTGAATCTTTCTTTACTCAGGGAAGTTCCTTCCTAAATTTACCTACGGATGATTTGAGAAAAACAAGCCAATACACTAGAAAGGACAGTGTCCTCTCTTGGGCCTTTACTTAGTTTTCAAAGTCCTTCTCTCATTGACTGGGGCTGTGCCTCTTCCCAGTTCCCTGTGAAGTTCCTTCTGGGAGGGTCATCCCGAATAATTTCCTTTCCCTTTGTTGGTGATGGAAAGCACTGGGACTTATGCACACGAAGGTCACACCCCTGATAGAGTCCCTGGTCACTGCTCTGTTACCTTTAATAATGGGGAAGAGAGGTCTGCGAAAGGAGCATTTGGCCCTAGTTAGAAGAAATGTGAAGCAGAGCTCTCCTGCTAGTGTCTCTTAAGATTAATCTGACAATCCTGGCAAGCACCCTCTTCTCCGCATAAGGACGTTCTGGTTATGTGTCTATGATTTTTCTTGTTTAGCTTACCAAACCGTATGATGAAGTTTTCTGGCTTAATAAAAATACAGTTCAGTACTTTCATGTTGGAAATCTCATGTAACAGATTTTAATAGACTAATATGAATAGTAGTAAAGTGGGGATATTGCCTTTATACATAAAAGTATGTTTTCTATTTTTAAGTTTAGCTTTCATTATAATATTTTTAGAAAGAATTCACACCACATGGAAGTATATACAGTAAAAAATGAATACATCCTCCTGTTGTTGCTTCTCCCAAGATTTCACTCTCAACAAGTAACTAGTAGACCCTATTAACCAGTTTGGTGGTATTCCTTCCAGACCAGAAAGCTTTTAAAAGGATTCAGTAGAAATCCTGGCATGAGATATGTGTACTAAATGTCATTTTGGGCTTGCCTATGAATCTTAGGTATAGCTGAGAATCACATAATTATCTAGTGTTTTGTTTTGTTTTGTTTTATTTTTGTTTTTGTGTTTTGTTTTTTGAGACAGGGTCTCCCTGTGTAGCTCAGGCTAGCCTCAGACTTGCAGCGATCCACCTGCCTCAGCTTCCCCTAGTGCCACCATGCCTGGCTCAACCTATCTAGTATATTATTCAGCTTAGAAAACTAAGTACTTTATAACTTCTCTGCTACCCTTTTAGAAATAAACATTTCTATGGTTTCATCAAGTCTGTACTTCCAAAAGCTTTATAAAAACACCTTAGACTAATTTTCTTCCAAAAATAAATGACTTGATTTTTTAAAATCTCCTCTCAGTTTTGGAGAAAGCAAGTAAACTAATGAAGTTATACCACTATAAAAGTGATACTTTGCATCTCAGGACACCGGGTTAGGTATGTACATCTCTCTTTCATGATGAGATTGAAGTCAATTTGTCGGTGGAAATTCCAGCGTATCAGAGTTATTATTCTCTTCTCCCCTTCCTTCTTTCTGGTAAGTAATACAATTTAAAACACATACTTGTGGTCAGAACTGGGCTAAAATTTTTGGCAGAGCTTTACTTAATATGAGATATCATAAAACCTTAATGCAATAAGGTAAATATTGTAGCAAAAGCCAGTATTCCAGTGTATATTAGCATATCTTTGCCTTTCATTTTGCTGAGATTGACTAACATTTAATTGCTTTGTGTATGTTAAAAAAGGGAAAGAAATGCCCTTATAGGGGTATGTAAACTCCTGAGGTTCCTCAGCTGTGAGCCCAGCCAAATTGCCTTCCTCCCACCAGCTACTCCACTCCTCAACACACAGCTGTATACAAAACAGTAAATAACCCTCAATAAATTTGAAACTTCTCTCAATGTAAAGACACCAGCCATCATTACGGGGATGTTGTTAGTCTGCACAGCCTCAGTCTGTGCAGAGTGACACACAGCAGAATCCAAGATGTTTGGCTGTCTGGACATTGTTACTTTGTGTGTTGCTGCTGCGTTCCTGTGTGCCATTTATAGAGCGATTTCTTAAACATTGGTTGTGTCACTGTGCAACTGACCAATTTATAGTATTTTTGCAATTTTCCCACAGAATCAAAGAGACATCTAATTATCATTTACCTCATTTAGAATTAAAATCATGATAATTTTACTATATTTCAGATAAGTTTTATAAAAGCTGCTTTTCACCTGACAAATTTATCATTTTAAAACTATCCAGGTTAATATATCTTCATTTCTTTCCTTTTCTACTAAGATAAAATTATGAGTAACTAGTTTCTCATTAGTTATAGCAAGAGGGTTTTTTTCAAATTACTTTGGATTTTAGGATTAAAAAAGAAAAAGAACATATTTATCTGAGCTTGTTTCTCCTCTTTCCTTGTATAATTTAGACCAGTGATGGCAAACTTTTTAGGGCTTTCAATAGCAAACAGCTGTGTGCAGCACAGGTGTCATAGGTTCACCACCAGTGATGTAGACTTGACTAGAGAGAGCTGGATTTTGAAGAGAAATACAGAATCTTTTAGAATCTTAGGGTACCCAGCTGTGTCACTAGAACACTGATGATACTGGGTAGTATTTCTCTCAGCCTATGCCAGAAGACCTCCTGAGTTATCCAGCTATTACCCATGGTGAATGCATTTCTTAGAAGACAGGGTTGGTGTGTTTAGATTTTTTTTCTTAGTTTTCCCCATAAATGCTTGGGACATCTTAGCCTTTGACTTGGCAAAAGCATTTCATAGCAGAGATACCTGACTGGGCATCACAAGGGCATTGTAAGAGCACTGTCTACACCAGCACTGTGTTAATAGGATTACACACACAAACACGCAAACCTACCAGGAACAACACAAGGGAAATACACACTAATGTGGCTGAATATTCATTAGAACCCTGCAGCTGAAGCATAGTGAGGCTGTGTATTTTTACCAGGCCACCCGAAAGGCAAGAGGGCAGAAGGCACTTATAAACAGTGGTGCAGCACAAGCAGTGTTGTCTTTGAAAAGTTTTCATTTTCCCTTGAATCAGCTGCAGTCTCTTACTTAAGGTCATTGCAGTTTGTAATCTTTGGCAGAAGGCTTCTTCCTTTTTTGGTAGTGGCAGTCTGACTTTTTTCCCCCTTTTGGAAGTGTTTTCCTTTCAAACTGCCATTATCTTCCAAACCTGTTTCATGTTATCATTGTCAGATGCCTCTTCTCTGAGTTTCTTAGAACAAAATAAGATGATATGTTTGTGTGTGTGTGTGTATGAATTTTTTTAAAGCATGGAATTGAAAGTCATATGGTTATGATTTGAGAATGTCAAGCTTAATTTTTTTCCAGAGGCTTTTTTTTTTTTTTAAATCCGTACCTTTTTCTCTGGGCAGTGAACTCGCTACAGAGACATCAAAGAGAATGTGTACTGGATCAAGGTGATTTTTTTTTTTGACCACATCATTGCCAGCTGTGGTGTTTATGATTAGAGGCAGGCGTTCCAGACACCTCCAAGTCCTCACTAAGCGTCAGATCTTTAACAGGATCCATCCCAACTGAGTGACACTAAACAGACAGCCAGAGGGGAGTTGGTGGGATAGAACGGGGAAGAGGGGCAAAGAAGAGGGAGGCTTTGGTGCCTGGTGCTCCCACCAACCAAGCTATATAACAAACTGCTCATGCCATGTTGCAGGCAACTGAGAGGCCCTGTAGCATGCCTTTCAGCACAGCTTTCATTAGCCAGGGGATCACTAGAGCCTAGCAAACACTGTCATTGATCCTCTCTCTCTGGGTGCAGGGATGTGCAGTGTTCAGGTCACAGCCCAGCCAGCTTTGAAGCAGATCCATTTCACACTGCTGACAACCACAGACTGCTGGCTTCTAAGGGGAGCTGCCACAGTTCCTTCCCGTATCACCATGCTCTGCTCTGTGCAGCTAATGACACTGAATTCCCCCTGGATGTTGCCTGCACTTGCAATATTAACACCTGTGTTCTGGTCCTGTTGACATAAGAATTCTGCAAATAGCCAACAGTACTGATAGCACTGCTTGAAAGAAAATTCTCTTTCCTGTGGCTTTCTGGGTCAGTGTAACCAACAAATAGTTTTACCAGCTCCCCAAACCAGAGTATACCAGAATAAGCCAGAATCAGGAATCAGTGCAACAGGGCTTGGATTTAAGTATTTGAGAATTATTAAAATCAAGACAATAGGTTTTATCCAGTGATCACCATTAGCAATGAAAAAGAGAAATGGTTTGTTGACAACTACTTTATTTCTCTTTCAGTGTGAAAGAGACTTTCCATTATCTCTTTCCATAATTTAATAAATAATTTCATGATTGAAATTTCCATACTCACCCAAAAGATGTATCACTTGGTATTAGTTTTTGGTGACTGTAAAAATTAAGGTCCTTTAGAAGAATAATGTTACTACAACAATTTAAACAAACCTTACTCTCCCTTAGTGGGAGACCAAGTGATATTTGCATGTCCACTCAAACATTAGAAGAAAGAAAATGTATGAAGCTGACCTCAAAGAACGTTACAGATAACAGATTTCAAGGACAGAGCTGCTTTTAAGAACCTCTTCTTTAGTACTAATATTTCTTTCTTAGGTAATTATCTAAACAATCAGATGTCAAGTCTGAGTGAGAACCAGGTGAGGAAAGTGTGCAAGATCCTGGGTGGAGGCAGTGGAAGTAACTCTTCACTTGGAAACCGTTTGCATCTGGAGCGGTCAATTGGACCTTCCATGCCAGCTGGTGTACTTCACAGGAGCCCTGGACCAGGGTGTGTAAGTTAGAGCTTCAGCTTTCCACTGGAAAACTGTGTGATTTTCTGTTATTTTAAGAGAAGAAAGTGGCGGTAGATGTCCACACATGTAGGTAAAGATTCCTATTCACCTGGCCAGTAATATTGCTGGCATTCTTTTTTTTTTTTTTTTTTTTGGTACAGAGGATCGAACTCAGGACCTTGAGCTTGTGAGGCAGGTGTGGTGCCATTGAGCTAAATCCTGGGCCCTCTTGCTGGTATTCTTAATGAGAATGTTAGCTTTGGTTGCTTATGGAGGATACCCTTTCATCGCATATGGCACAAGCATCAGGGTGAGACAGGTAGCAGCCTAACATTTTGAACCCTCAAATTTTCCATACAATGCTATTAGGTTATCTTCTGTAGTATTTGCCTGTAGCTCTGATCACTGATGTTCTTTGAATTGCTGTGGTCTTCAACCTGCTGTCCTTTCCAGTTGGTGACTCTTATACAGCTCTGAGTAGAACTAGTATCTTTCAAAGAAGATTCCAGCTTTATAACTGGTCCTTTACCCACACCTCTCTCTGTTTCACTGGACTTGAGAAGTTTCTTGGTTATTAGAACCGTTTCTCAATTCTTAACACCAGTCTATTCATAAAACCTATTTTCTTTAATAGGACTTAGAAATTTTAAGGAGAAAATAATAACCAAATAATAATCTATCATTTATTTGATTAAATATTTTATCTCATCATTCGCTTTATTTATTTATTTATTTATTTATTTATTTATTTTTGGTACCGGAGATCGAACTCGGGACCTTGTGCTTGTGAGGCAGGCACCAGAACCACTGAGCTAAATCCCCGGCTCATCATTCAGTTTATATTTTAAAAGTTTATCATATATGAATAAAGTTATTTATGCTTTATATCAGTGTTATTCTTTCCCAGGCAGATAAACTCATCAATTGATGCTTGGGATGATTATATTCTTTGATAAAAACATTACGTGTTTTCATATAAAGCTATCCTTAATAGTTTTTTATAGAAACCCTTAAAGCATCAAAGTTTTATAATGTGCTTAAATTATGCACTTGTACACATACTAACATTGCAAATAAATGTATGAAGTAGAACAACAAAGTAGTTTTATTAGTTGTGCCTTTCTCACCAAGTAATGAGTTAGTTCAGTCAGTTGTTTATTTAATTATATCATTGCCCAGGTTCTATTTTATTGTTTTCTTGACCCTGTCCCTTATTAGTCTTCAGAATGACTGTGTCAGCATTATCCCATTTTACAGATTTTACAGCTGAGGAGAAAAAAGATCTTATTAGTTTATTCATAGTTGTTGGCTTAAGGATTATTACTACTCATTATGTTTTAGTGTTCTCAGTAAATTGCTTAGAGTTTTATTTACCATATGTTGAAGTAGGATAATTTTTAAAATACACTCAGTTCTGTTTGAGAGAATTAAAGTAACATCAGTTTGATGATCAACCTTTCAAAATTTTTTTTTCCCACCACTCCAAGGAAGGAGAAAATATCAAAATATGGAGGAAGATAATGCCTGTCAGATTTTCTTTAAAAATGGAGGTGTCTGTATTTATACACATGTGCACTTGTTTACGTAGATCGGTAGATTGAGTTAAATAGAAATGAGAGTAGGTTCCAAATTAATCTTTGATTCTGTTAGGCATATTTGCATTAGTATTATAAATATCACAATGAGATATTTATGGGGAGTACTTTTGATGGCATTGTGAATGAATGTTTTAGTGTGCTTAACTAGCATAGACACACAACGCAAAGTTTTACTATGGTAGCTTTTTGCTTTTTCCTGTAGAATGCTTTTATTTGCACAATATAGGAAAACATACCTTTGTGTGTTTACTTAAGCAGCAGAAAGACTTGACTTTTTGCTGGGGAGTTAAATCGGGAGTAAATTTAGTGATCTGCATTATCATTTCTAAAAAGCTTTTATGTTAAATAAAAGCAAGGGACTCTTGGGTTTTAGTTTTGCCCTTCCTTCTCTGCTTTTGCTGGAACAAATGGGCATTTCCTAACAGCCTCCAGGTAACAGGTCTGAAAAGTATTTTAATAAGAACTTCATATTAGGATCATCTGGAAGGAAATGTGATAACTTTTTGACCATGTAAAATCCAACAACCATTCCCAGATTAAAGACAAAATGAAGCTGAATAGGCTCGTTGAAATTTGCAGTTCCATTGCTCTAGCACCAAATACCAGCTCTGGCAATGAATCTCAAGCATTTCAACCATCACTCATTGATAAAATGTGATAACATTTGTAGGTCAATTTATTCCCCTGCGGTTTCCTTTACACCCTCTCCAGACTGTATTGTGTTATAGTTTGAGGAGGAGAAAATGATTTAAAAATCTGTGAAGTCCTAACACCTATTGATTTCTGACTTAAGAAAAAGAAATTAAGCAAGTTTTAGACCTTATATTAGAAGAGGTAGTGCAAATATACAAGATGGACCTCTACCAAGCACAGTTTGAGTTTCTCTGGGTGGATGGCTCGCCAAATGTAAAAGTAAGTTAAAGGAGAGAACATAAAAGGAAATCATATACCACTGGGCTTCCTGTCTTCTATTTTTTAATTTTAATCTCCTGATAGCCATGCCAAGTAGACTTCCTTGGTTTCTTTTCATAATCAAGTAGGAGACTTTCCTTTTGGTACCTATTGTATACCTCTAGGCAGATCCACAAGGAAGGAAGAAACCAGGATGAAGGCCTAGCCAGAGGCTCCCCACCCAGTGAGTAAGCTAGACATTTTTTCTTCCATAAAGATAATTGATGATCTGTGGAAAATAAAAGTGGGCACCAAGGCCAACTTCTTTTAAGACAGCTTGAGTGAATGTGTGGCTAGCACTTCCTTGATTAACAGAGGTCTTCCTGACCTTGGCAGTGTGTTGTGACTCATAGCCTTGCAGGGATGAATTGTTCCTGAACAGTTCCTCCAACATCTGAGGCACAAACAGGTCTTTTAGCCATTTGTTAGACACTGGTAGAAAAATATATTCTTAACCACTTAAGACCTGAAAACAGTAGAATTTTAAAATATTAAAAAATAAACTCAAAGGGCCAGGATTTATCTCAGTGGTACCATGCCTGCCTTGCAAGTGCAAGGTCCTGAGTTCGATCCCCAGTACCAAAAAAAAAAAAAACCCTCAAACTCAATTTCAGAATCCAAAATCTGGACTTAAGAGAAGTGTCAACTAATCATAACAGGCTGAAAACTTGGCTGGTCATCTGTTTCTTACAGCTGCATGAAAGATTTCTACATTTAAGTCCTTACATGATTTTATAACTTTTAATGATTTTGAAACAGGGAAAAAAATCACTGAATCCTGGCAGAGCTCCAAATTGTGTGTTTGCACCAGCTCTTCACATTCAAGGTCTAAAATTAGTTAACTGATTTCTGTAACTGTGTTTTGGAGCTTCTTAAAATAGCCATTCATATTGTTTTCTCAAGCTAGAAAACAATTTTTCTGCTTTCCTAAAAAGACATTTGACAGATCTTGGAACTTCCTGTTTTAGTATGGAACCCAAATAATGTGTGAAGCCTACAGAATGTCTTCTTATTCAGCTTAAATGACTTGACTTGTTCTTATTTTAAATCAAAGGTCAAAGTCTCTTCCTTTTGATGTCATCCTAGTCTTCTGCTGCTTCTGAAAACCATCTTAGAAAACTTTGTGAAGTAATATGGATTCTAGATGTATCTGATGCCAATGTTTTGTTAAAGTTTTCTGAGTAACTGATGTGTTACAGGTCCTAGCTACTGATGGTAAGAGACATGGATGAGTTTCATGTCTTCTAGTTTTTTAGAACAGCTGCTTTGGGTGAAATGATTATAGTATTACACACCAATAAGTAGAATTTACATGTTACAGTTTGATGACTTCAGTGTCATAACAGAAGATGCCCATGCCAGGTGGTTTCCTTTGAAAGGCAGTTTACCCCAGAGGAGGTGAGCTTTGTTCTAGGCATCAGAGGTGCTGATAATAGTAATATATGACGATGAAGTGGGCATTGAAGGCAAGATTGAAGATGTACAAAACATATGCAGAACAGAAAAGTAGAACTTTTTATGGAAAGAAGCAATATCCTGGCCAGAGGAAATGGGGATAGCTGAGAAACCACTTTCTTTTAGGGAGAGCTAGCTCAAGAGTGTGCAGCTTGGATCTGGACCTCTGTGCATAAAGGACCAATGTGTCTTGAGCTGTATGGAATGATAGAAGAAAAGTTCCATGGCAGGAAAATTACTCCAGAAATAATGTATATGAAGAAATTAGAAAAATTTTTCTTCAGATATTCAGCCCAACACATGGCAGAAATAAAAACAGAAATAAAAACAGTGGATAGTGGTTTGAAGATCTTGTAGTGAAAAAAATCAACCAAAATTATGTTGTTTGTTCTGAGTTAGGGGTAAGAAATTGAAGAACTGTCCCCCTCCCCCTCTGTCTTTCTGTCTCTCTTTGTATTAATTGCAAAATATTAGCAATTTATTCTACCTAAATATGTGGCAGGAATCCTACATGCCAAACAAAAGTTGACCAATCTGTTGGAAAATGTCCATGGTGATCAACTCCAGGATATCTTTCCCCAGATATTGGGAGCTCCTTTTAGGTTTTATGCCTAAATTTTAAAAACGTATTAATATTAAAAAAAAATTTAAACGTATTAATATACTGAATTATGGACAAAAGAACTGTGTAGGTTTTAATTACAGTACCTGGTAAACTGGTGACACCCACCTTATGTTTTATCTTTCTCACTGGACTCACATTTTTCTGTGGCAAAAACAAAAACAGAAAAAACCCTGTTTCTTACCATGATATTTTCTGAGCCTGGTAAAATGCCTGATGTATAACCAACATTCAGTAACTAAAACCATTTCTAGAATTTGCATTCTCATTGAGAGTGAAGTGTTATACAGATGGGAGTGTTCTTTATCCTAAATGCTCGAGACCAAAATGTGTCAGGTTTCAAATTTTTTCAGATTGTGGATTATTTGCATAGACTTAAGCATCTTTAATTCAAGCAACGAAATCTGAAATTCTTCAAAATCTGAAACTTACTGAATTTCATCAAAAATTTTTGGAGATTGGAGCATTTTGGAGTTTGGATTTTAGAATTAGGAATTTTCAACCTGTAATAATAAAGCACTGTCACCTGTCCTTGTATAACCTACTTTTGAAAGCTCTCCTTAGCCTCTTGAGGCAAGAAGAGTACCTTATTTTGAAGTTGTCCCAGTGCTTTGTGTAATTAAGGTCCATTTCTTCATTTAGCTGTTTATTGTGGGCCCACTATGAGCAGGTCATGGAATAGAAAGCACACAAGAAGGAAATAGACATCCTGCCCTCGAGGATTGTTGACTAGCAGGAGAGAGATCTCTATAAATGACTACTGCCAGGTAGAAAATAGTTAAGTACAATATGTGTTGCCTTGATACAAAGTGCTGTGAAAGTTCTTGAGAGAAAAGTTCCTTCCGTTCTTTGAGGCCAGGAGAGCTTTATCTAGAAGTTTACTTTTTAAAATCTAGTCTAGGAAGAGTAGGTAGCATTTCAACTTGCCAGATGGCACAGGGCAGAAAATCATGAGACAAGCATAGGAAACAGCAGAATAGTTTGGCTTAAGTAGAGGATTAAGAGTAGTCGAAAGAAGGTAGTTATAGCCAGAACTCCCCTTGATAAATGGTGATCGTCCTCCTGCGGGTCTTTTGAGGTCCATCCAGGGCCCAGTGGGTGGCC
Organism: Heterocephalus glaber; assembly: GCF_053883595.1. Classification (NCBI taxonomy): domain Eukaryota; kingdom Metazoa; phylum Chordata; class Mammalia; order Rodentia; family Bathyergidae; genus Heterocephalus; species Heterocephalus glaber. The sequence goes on from NW_028258317.1 coordinate 35,685,820, forward strand.
TCCATCTATTCTCACATTAGCTTTTCTGTGACTTTTCTAAAAATTTGTTAGCCTGTAAGATGTTTATGAAACTTAGCTTGATTTTTTAAAACCTACACTTGACTGTTAAAGAGGCAAAAACTTTTCTAGTTTTCTTCCAAGTGTTAATAGGAAAAGTTTGTGATAGATTTTTTTAAAGCTTTCCTGGGCCAGTACCTGTGCCAGTTTCTTCAACTGGCTTTTCTGATTGTATTTCTTACTAAGGCTTTGGAATAAAAGTGAAACAAGCTTCCAGGAAGCTGCAGTTTCTCTGTTCACTGCTGTATCCTCTAGAGTTTGTCAAAGAGTTTGTAAATGTGGTCGATAAGACTTTGTGTACCTGTGACCATCTTACAAAAGTGTGAAAATAAAGCTGTGGCCTTCCAGCAGAAGAAACCAAATTGTTCTGCTTGGAGTGTTAATACAATCAGGAACACTGAAATGAAATTCAAATTAACTGATTGAAGTTCTTGGTGTGAATTAAGGAGTGTATATTTTAAGTAATGTAACTTAATAATAGAGATTCCTCTAAAAAGGTTTCACTGTGAATTTAAGACACTGTTCTTTTAGAGCAGCTTCAGCGTTTCAAGCTTAAAGTCTTCTCTCTCTTATAAGTCCCAGCTGTATATTTCTTTCTCCTCCCCTCCAGGCAGTTTTCTGTAGATATTGCTTAGCTCTGAATGCCAGGAGTTAAGACAGCCTAGCTTCTATAAATCAGGAGACACCTTCATTATCGAAGTTATGTGTTTTTACCTTAATAGATAACAGTACCCTGTTAGTGCCAGGCCCTGCCTTATCACAGAAACATCAGCTCTGGCATACTGGTATGTTCTTTGTTTGGATTATTTACTTTCTCTATAAACAAAGATTAGAGTAACAAATGTCTGCACTGGGGCCTATGCAGTGCTGATGGTTACTAGAAAATCTCAGTAGCATGATGTGGGATGACTTGCCGTTCATCAGTGGGATAGCGCTGGCTTGGTATTTACAGTCACGTTTTAATTCTGTGCTGAGGAGGTTTTCCCTACTTTGCCTTATTTAATCTTTCCAATAGCCCTAGAAGATAGGTTCTCTTCTTCCCATTTTAGTGATGAGGAAATCAAGACTGAGAAAGATAATAGTATTGCCCCAGCTTAAGTTGTGAGTGGCAGAGAAATGGGTTTCAAAGCCAGGAGTTGACTTCAGAGTCCTCTTTACCTTCTAAGGACGTTCTAAAGACAGTAGTTTTAAAAATCATGTTACCTGCAATTTGAGCTACTCATAACCCTGAGATGTTTCCACAGTTTTAACACAGATTGATTGGAGTGGGAAAACGTTTTCAGTATTGAAACTTTTATTTATTCTTAGTTTTGTATGAAGTACCTAGAGGTCACAAATTTTATCAAATCTAGACTGATCTTTAGTATTTTGAGGGTCTGTATCATTTTTGCAGCTTACAGAGCCTCTTAAGAATTTACATTTTAATCTGAATTCAGGAAAGGAGCAAAATTATCATTCACCAAGCCATCTCAGGAGTAAACACATCACCAAGCATCCTGTGTCGTTTAGAATAGATGTAATTGCGAAACGGGGATAATTCTTTCAGGATACTTGGACTTGATATGTATAACCTGGAATTAAAGCAGTTATTTCTAGTGCCTCTAAGAAGTTTGATTCTCAGTAAATAGCATGAAAAACCGCTTTTATTTTGCAACATGATTACTTATTTATCTTTATGTACATTTCTATATATAGGGTAGGTAAATAATCATTTTTGCACAGGCAGGAACTGTGACTTAGAGGCATGAGTGATGTCACTGAGATGATATTTAATAAGTATAGGTGAGGTATCATTACTTGCAGATTTTCCTCATGGGTTCTGACTTGCCTGTCAGTACAGAGTATGTTTACAAGACAAGGATACACTTATTTTTGACTACATGAAATATGTTTTCTGATTGACTACAAGGTTGTTTTTCTTATTGAACTCTACTTTCTGGATGAAATCTCTTAAACTTAGTAACTATTACCATAAATATATTTAATGGGCTTATTGACAGTTGAAAAATTGTATAATGTTGGTACATGAAGAGACCCACATAATTGCTAAGTAATGGCACTTAAGGTATTTATAAAGGTGTTATTGATTTACAATTTGTTTAGCATGTATAACATTCTGGTGACAAATAATGTCATGTCTATAGACATCAGTGATAGTAAAAATTTGCCAGGTATAATTAAATAAACCTTATTTAGGTCACCTTTTCCACATTATCATTAATTGGGGTTTTTTTTTGTCTTTTTTATGAGAGATTGCTTGACCCCATTTTTCCTGTCTCTTTAATTTGTTATTTTCCCACCTGGCTGCAGATCTAGTTCCCTGGTAACTGCAGCACTGCCTAATGTTCACTAGTTCATGATCTTCCTTTGACCTTCTTCACTGCCTTTGTACCCATATATTTTGTGTTTTTGACTAAAATTTTTAAAAAATGTTTTCTTCAGAAAAAAATGAACAAAACAATTTTGAGGTGGATTTTTAGTGTGAATTGGAGCGGGCACATTTTGCTGGGAACATCATGGCACAGTGTTTGAAGCTGGCCACAGAGAGGAATACTTTGTTTCCTTTTTGCCATTAAAATGCTCTCATTGTTAACTATGCTTAGTGCTGCTAAGAAATTATGGTGCAGTGCTTTGAAATAAAAAATGTGTATGATGTGTGAACCATATTTACTATATTGAAAGAACTTTTCTTCTATTTTCCCTTCATACACCATTAATAGCGAACTGCACAATTTCACTTCATACCAAACTTTAACTTGGGTCAAGAATTAACTCATTTAAATTGTTAGTGACAGTTCTCACTTGTACTTGGACAGTTCTCTTGGTAAGGTTCCTTTAATTCTCAGTCTCATAAATCCCAGGGTGTATTAGAATATACTTGTTATAAGCTCATTTAATGAAGGTACACAAACCACCTTCTGCTATTTATCCCTTTGTTTTTTGCCCTCTGTGAAACTAACCCCATCTGATCTTCAAGTGGGAACCAGGATACCAATTTATAGTCTTTTTCTTTTAGCAGAATAAATCTTACTCTTGATTTTTAAAAAAGTCTTAATGATTTGCTCTGAGGGATATAGGTGTTTTTCTTTAGATAGTATGAAAGTGAAATGAATTTAGGAAAGCCTGGGTTAGAGAATATTAACTTAATTTTTTAATTCAGTTTTTCACAGAATTTTGTAATCTGCTGATTTAATGTTTCTAAAAATAGAATAAAATAAAAAAATAGGGCCAGGGAGTTAGCTCAGTGGTTTTGCCGTCTGTCTCGCAAGTGCAAGGACATGAGTTCGATCCCCGGTACCAAAAAAAAAAAAAAGAGAGAGAAAAAAAAATACAATCCTTTAAAAAAGAACAGGAAGACCTTTTTTCCCAGAACTATTTATAAAATACAGTTTAGGAAATGTAGTCAAACATTGCCTTCACAAATAAACAACACTTTTTTTTTTCATACCGGGGATCGAACTCAGGACCTTGTGCTTGCAAGGCAAACACCGGAACCACTGAGCTAGATCCCCGGCCCAAGCAACACATTTTAAATATGTAAGAAAACAGCAAAGCGTCTTGGTATTCCTTAGACTTACATTTCCTCTGTTCTTTAGGAATTCACCCAATGCTCCAAATGCTAGTTTTCTGTGGGTATCTACAGTAGTCCACAGCCCTAGTAGAGGTTAGGGCACCCAGACCACAGCTTCTTGAACTTCTGTGAGTGTTGATTTCATTCAGCCCAGAGGAAAGCTAAGAAACCCACTTAGCTATTCATCTTGTCCCTAGTGGATCAGCCAGTTGTGGACAGCGAGTTACAAGGGCTACCTCAGGATAGGTGAACTCCAAAGAGATGCTGTCACTTGGGCAGACTACGACACTGGGGTCTAGTTCTGGGGGAGCCAACCCTTCCTTCTTCGCACTGATCAGGTCATTCAACCTCTCTGAATCCAAGGTTTTACTCACCTTTCATGCACCATCTGTACACTAAAAAACATCTATCCATTCATTTCACTGAGTGCCTGTGAGGATAAAATGTGTGAAAAGTGTTGACAAGTTGGAAACTTTAAGAGGGTCTATAAAAGGCATGATGTCATTGTTCTCATCAGTCAAGAGATGTGTTAAGAAATAGTTTTCATCACTGACTTGTGAGGTAAGTTATTTCCCTTGTTCCTCAAGCTTTTTGGTGGAAAGAATACGGCTTACCCATTCATACGAATAATAAAGACATCCTTCAGACTGTTTGGCTAATTAGATTTCTGTTGCTTATGAACTCTGTGCACACAAACACACAGTAGATTTGCCTCAGTGGCTGTTTTCAAATGTGTATTTAAAATGATTAAATTACAATAATTATTTTTCTTTCCCTTGTTCCCCCTGTATCACCTGGCTTAAAAAATGAAAATCTTTGAGAAGAATTTACAAACTTATTAAAAGACAGGTTTGTATAGCTCAGACCTGCGTTTGTGGCCAGATGGTATAAGGCAAAGCAGACTCTGTAATTGTTCAGTCATACACCACCTATACATACAGTGGACCCTCAAGTTACAACCAGCCCAACATAGGAGCAACTTCTGTTAATTAGGTTAATGGAAGATTGATCTGCCTCTTGTTAACTCTAGTGTGTGCCCAGATAAACACCCAGATCTCAGCTGTATTGACTTAAAACCAACTTGAGTTACAACCAGCCCTCAGGAACCAATCAAGTTCTTAAGTCAAGGGTCCACTGTATTTTGAGTGAAGTGTTTTACTTTCTAGATCCTTTTTAAATTATCTGCTTGGTTTGGACTGTGCAAGAATCAAAGGAAAATAATGCTTGTTCTTGTCATCTGTGAGTTTCCCTGTGGTTATAGAGACAAGCTACATATATTTAGAAAACTAAAGGTGCAGGTATGAAATAAGAATAAAAGAAATAGCAAAACTCAAGAGAACTGGGCACTCATTAAATGCTGTGAGTACGGAGACAGGCAAGGTTGATGAGGACTGGAGCAGCTCAATGAGGCCCATCAGACTTGTGCTGCATTTGGTGGATGAGTAGGATTCTGAATCAAGGTGTAAGAGTATTTGTGGAGGGGGCTGGAAGGAGAAGGAATGAATGAAAACATTCCAGGCCAGCATGGACGTGGAGAGGGGTGCATGTCCATCTGTAGGCTGGACCAGAGCAACCAAGGAGGAGGCCAGAGCAGCTGGCTGCTGGCCTCAGACTGTCCATTTGTGTAAAATGTGGTCTTCAGGACACTGGAGTCACTAAAGGTTTAAAGTGGAAGAATGACATCCAGCAAGCCGAGTTCTTTGGATTGCAGCAGTTAATTGAGCTATTGGACGGGAGCATGCAGGTTCTTTGGTCAGAACAACCAATTAAAAACCAAGTTAGATATTTAGGGAGGAGTTGTATTTGGTGGCAGAGCAAGAAGGAATAAGTCTGAGATATGTCATAGGAACAACTGATTTGATTTAATGTGATATGCTTAAAATGCTGGATTACTTTGTAATAACATTTAATAGTAAATTAACAATAAATTAGTAAAATTAATCCCTAAACATAGGCTTTGGAGTCACACTGCCTGAGTTGAGCCCTGATCCCCTCATGATTTTAAAAAAGTTATTTAAATTGCTGAAGCGCCTGTTTAGAAGAATGCCCTCGTTGGAAGAACTAAATGAGATAACATACAGAAAGATTGGAGCTCTGCCCAACAAATATTCAGGGTACAGTAAGTTTTAACTATATTAGTACACATATTTCAAATCTTGAATTTGCTCACATTGTGCTTTGGAGGGGGCACTAGAAATCAAACTTCAGGGTCTTGCACTTGCTAGGCAAGAGCTCTGCTGCGGAGCTACCTTCCCACCCCTCGTTTTTTAACATTTGCTACTTATACTTGTGCTCCTCTGGCAATGAGAAGAGGAATTGCTACTAGCTAATAGTGTCTTAGATGTGTCTAGCATTATGTTGAGTTGGATTCACAGTATCCTCCAGTTTGATGTCCAGCAGCCCAAGGAAGATGGGTTCAAAACCCCTTGCAGGAATTCACACTTCTCAGGGAATTGGGGACCAGCCTGTAGGATCGGGAGGTAGTAGAAGGGTTGGGTCTGAATCCAGATTCCCTTATTGTCCGTAATGCACTCTTTCCCATTGCTGAGCATCATAGTTCAAGATGGGCACAGAAGAAAGCAGTGTTGTTCAGAGGCTACCTCCCTGCTCACAGAACACTGAAAAAACTGGTTTTTCGGTGGAACTACTTCTCCAGGGCCTATAATGTGTCCTGCATCATGCTAGGTGTTTTTAGCCTAATCTCTTCATCTGGATAATTTCTGCTCACTTCTCAGTTTAAGTGCCACCCAACCTCAAGGATTCTCTATTTTTCATAAGCTCCATAAATTTTGGCACTTTTAACACTTTGCAATCCTGTATTTGTTTACCTGCTACCTCACCTGCTGGAACTCAAGCTCTGTGTTGTTATTTTATGTATATAGCACCTAGTATCATGACTAGCATATAAGAAGCACTCAGTAATTTGTGAATTTGAAGTGAACTAATGAAGTTAGAAATTTTGTAGTCTGTGGATATAGATCAAGCTGTATTTTCTCTGCTTTTTCTGATAAAACTGACTTTAACATCATTAAAACTATCAGTGCTATACTTACATGCACACAATAATAATCAGCCACATCTACTTCACAGAAATTTCTTCAGACAAGAAAACTTAGGCATGAGTCATAAACTGAGCATTCAGGGAAACTCCTGCATTGGGGCAGCCTAGGAGCAGCCATGGTGGACAGGACACCTTGGTGACAGCCACGGTAGACAGACCCCTCTGCCCTGCATCCTGCTGGCAGTGACACACTGTGAGGACAAGGGATCACCATTTGATACATGGCATTATTCTATCTTCAGACCAAAAAGGAAAAAGATGGCACTATGTGCCTCTTGTGCCACCCTGGTGATGGCATAGTGCTGAGAGGGCTGGGGTGATGCTGGAACTGCAGCCCTTGAGGCCAGAAGATTCCCTCCAAAGAAAATGCTCTCCAGGTATTAGCCCCACAAACTGCGGTCAGAGGCCGAGCCTCTGTTGGGTGCCTGGTGAATACGGTATCATTTTGAATGGCTTTCTAAAAGATGTCTAGAACTGTGACGAGCTTGGAAAGATTTTTTGTTTGTTGAGGCAGCCTTCTCCCCACTTTTAGAAAGGATATGAACCTCCTGCTGCTGACAAACAGAAGAAAAAATACACCTGGTTATATAGTTGCCATAAGTATTTAGATGATGAACATTTTCTTAAATATTTAAAGAAACTGCTGAGCACGGCTTAATCATCTTATTGAGAGCCCTAGATATAAAACTTCAATGTCTGTTCATGGGAATGAAGCAGGTATGTTAAACTGCCTTAAAAATAAAGTGCCTCACAGTGGCATCATAAAGTCTCAACTGACATTAAGGTAATTGTGCTTAAGCACAATTTAGGGCTCTTTTGACTGTTTGTTGTAGACACAATAATGATTCTATTTTAATAGTCCCATCCTAGTTCTAAAGAAATAAACCTAATATTCTTTGTGTATGTGTCTTAAAGAGAAAAACGGAGGGAGGACTGAAGGTTTTTTCTATCTCAGGAGAAAAGGATAAATTAGGGTTCTGAAACCACCATGTTTAAAAAGAAAAGAAACAAACTTCTCCACTGCAGATGCCTGTATAGTCTAGGACACTATATTTTCTCAGATTTTCTGGATTGGATTAATTGGTGGCTGACTCCCTCAATCTTCTACGGAAACTGGATTAAAATACAGATTTCTAGGCCCTGCCCATGTACATAACTAGCTTATGTTGAGCCTTCATGGAAATTAGAAAACTACACTTTTTTGGGTAAATACATCCAGAAACCAAAGCACATCACATTCCCTGTGAGCCAGACCTGAGTTCACTGAATTCAGTCCCATCTGCCATTTCAGCCAGCATGTGTGCAGGATACACGCTGAGAAACCTGTCTTCAAATTGGCTGGATCTGAATCTCTAGGCAGGGCATGAGTACCATTAATGGTGCCCTGGGAACTCTGTCATTGGTCAGACTGCCACGCAGGTGACTGTGCTGATGCTTCGAGCATTGATTGAATTAAATCCTCCATAGCCTCTTGGACTTTCTGCCCCAAATTTTCGGACTCAGTGGCACAATCTCTGGGTAGGAATGGGCCCACCACATGGAACAGAAAAGCAGTTTCACCTTGAGTGTAAGCAATATTTGGGAATGTTTGCTGCTCTTTATCCTCTTGCAGCCACTATCATGTGAGACCAACAGCTTAAAGCAAGATGAACCTATAGTCAGTTTGGTGTCTGCCCGTGTCTGAGATAGAAGTTGATGACCGTCCTATTTACCTGTTCATATCCTCCACCCCACGCATCTGGGATCTGTGTAGGGTTGTCTTAACTCACATTCTGTTATTTCCTCCAGTTCATGAAAGGCCATGCATGCAAAGATTTTTCAGTGACTTTCTCCTGGGTTGAAAAAAACCCAAACTCTTCCACATGGCCTGCCAAATCTTGTCCAAAACTGGGCAGGATCCCTTTGAGTTTAGAAGCTCAAGCCCCGCAGGACTTGCTAGGAAGTTTCCTTCTCCTTTCTTTTCTGACATCACCCTGTTCTTCTGTCTCCTTCCTTCACTTGCCCTACTTGAGACCTACTGACTTCTTTACTGTTTCTTATCCTTTAAATGCTACCCCTCAGGTGGTAGATCTTGACTGAGACATCTGTCTCCTCAAAAAGTTTTTCTATGGCTACTGAAATTTCAGTTTTTACACTCCCCCGCTTCATTTTTCCTCCTTAAAAATACTTTCTAGCATAATTCCTTGACTGATTAATTGGTTGCTTGTGGTGCTGAGGATCAAACCCAAGGCTTCACACGTGTAGACATGCTCTTTACCATCGAGTTACATCCCCAGCCCCATATTTTATTTAATTTATCAGTTATTTTTCTCTTCCACCATTATTTAACCTCCACCAGGTAGGGATTTGTCTCATTCACTAGTATATCCTCAAGGACCAGAACAGAACCAAACATAAAGAATATGCTCAATAAGTATTAGTAGAATGGAGGACTACACAGATTTGGTCCTTGCCTACACATCCTCCCTGTGCCTTATCAAACTTCTTAATATCCTACATTCTCCTACCTTTCGGTCTACCTGCAGTCTCAACACAGTCCTTCCCACATCCTCTTTGCTGCTACCTCTGCTTAGATGGTTGTCCTTACCTGCTTCTCTCTTCAGGAGTGGCTCAGGAATCAGCTCTGCTGCAGTCTTCCCATGACTCTCTGTTTAGGGAGTGTGACCCTTCCAGCATGGTCCCACCCACATGCCTTCTTTCTGCCTCTTCACCAACTCTTCCATTAAACCAAATCAACTCCTTGAGGGCCTTATTTGGTGTACATTCTCAGGCCCTAGTACAGAGTAGTTACGTCTTAAATTTTAACTTAGATATTAGCTGAAGAAAGGAAACCACTACAGATTTGAAAGATTTCATCATTATTATAGTTCATCTAGCATGTTGCCATATTTTTTAGAGGAACTCAGTAAATCTGTGAATGAACAAGTGATTTGTTCCCTCTTATACATCTCTGCACCTAATAAGAAATTTGAAATATCATTTGTTTTAACATTGTACTTCGAAGAGGTCTTCTGAATTTATGACTTTCAACTTCAGATTATTGACTAGAACTGGATATGGTCATAAAAGGAAGATAAAACCTCTTTTGGACCCTGAACTCTTATCAGGATGCTGTGGTTAATTGGGGGTGAAAATTGAGAGAACCTCAGTTGGCTTTTGTTTTCTGGAAATGAGGTCAGTGGCTTTGTTTACTTGTATCCCAGTTGTTGGTAATGAATGCTTTTTCTGCAGCCATACTTTGGTCCCTCAAAATAGGATTCATTCATATATGAAAATAAAGTGGCTTGATTACAGTTAATTGCAATTTCTGATATGAAACTTTAGAATAAAGTTAAGTGAATAAAAATGCAGTAAAGCAAGGAAGCTCTAAATCTGTGTTTTACTTCGGTAGTACAGGTGATCACCAGTGAACATCATAACAGCACTCTAATGTTCTGTTGTTTATATTAATGATAGAGAATGTCATCTTAGGAACAGCCACAAAAATCTTATCTATACAGTAAGCTGACTTAAGTCACACTGTTTCCGAAAGTCCCTAAAGATTTTAACAGCAATTTGCCATGACTGATTTGTAATGATGCTTATGATGCTTCATTACTTGAGTAAATTTATATATAGGAGAAAAAGCATTGGCCCTCATTTTGCTGCTCCTTTAGGGGTGGAGCTCTGACATGTTATTGCTGACAGGTATTCCTAAAATATTTTTTTTAAAAAAACACATCATGCGACTTTTCATTGACCCACACATCTTGGCAAGAACACATTTACAACCCACTGGGTAAACACATACTCAGGTTATCTCTCAGTCAGTGCTTTTGTTAGTTTTCTAAAATCATATGTAGTAGAAAATACCTGGTTTGTTTTTTTTTTTGCAAGCAGAACTTAGCCAGTGTATCAGCTGAAGTTAAAAATATTTACCAAAACAAACCAACAATTTATTTTTTAAACTTAAAATTTATACATGTGCATTTGTTTTCCAAACTTTCAGGTTAACCACAAGCTTTCAGTATAGATGGTTGTGTTCATTGGAGTTCTAAGCTAACTTTTTATGTAAACCATAATGTATCACCAAGATTTTCATCCTGGACTCCTATATAGTGAACCTAGAACTTAGATATAAATAACTAGTCCTGAATACAGAATCCTCCAAATTTGCAGTTGCTTTGTTCATACGAATATGAAAGAATTTTTTTAATTGACCTATCATTAATACTTCCCAAAGCATTCACTTTAGGTTTAGTAGAATGAACCTTTTCTTTTACAATCATATTTCACTGATTTTTAATAATAATTGATTGAGCTTTGAAATTTGTATTTATAGATCAAACTTACCAAGTCTGAGAACAAAGAACTCACTCTTAGTAAATCACCAGTATAAGCAGAAGTGAGTGATGTTACTGGAGTATAGTTTCCTAGTTTTGTTTATTTAGTATACTGTGAGCATCAGTATCTTTTGAATGAGTAGCTTTTATTTATTTTTATGTTCAAGAGACAGAGACTCACTTAGGCTGATCCTGAACTCCTCAGCTTAAGCAATCCTCCTGCCTTAGACTCCTGACCAGGACTCTAAGCAGACATCAATATATTTTAAGGAAGAAATAAAAATTTTGATTAATCTGGCAGCATCAATACACAGGTGGTAGTAATTTTTTCTTTGTTCCTGTTCCTGTATAATTTTAAAAGAAGTAAGGTTTAAACTGCAGTGAAAATAGCCCTTAGAGATTGGTAACACACTCATGTCCATGAGCATGCATGTACCTGTTGCAAATGAACAAGTTATATATCTTTAGCTTCTCATTTGGCTTTTCCAAATGAGTTCTTGGGTAAACTTTCATCCTCTCATTTTAATGTAGTTCAAGCAAAACACAGTCTTCTTAAGCCTTCTTTCCACTTCCCTGTCTCCTTTAGAATTATTTCCATTCCTAAGCTTTCAAGGTATTTTGTGTAGTGAGAAGAAAAAATTTTTGACTGTCTTATCCCTGATCTTATATCCTGTCAGTTACTACCTGAGCTTGTCATTCCTGAGAAATTCATATGCATAATGATAAAGAATGTTATCTTAGTTATGCCTGTAAGAAACTTAACCTACATAAGAAACAACCTACATTGACTTAAATTATACTGTTTCTGATTATCATAAAGATCTTAGCAACAGTTTGCTGGGGTTGATTAGTAATGATGCTTACCACATGTCATTAATTGAGTAGCATTTGGATTACTGTAGCATAAAGACTCTGGACAGTGCTTTGCCATCCTCCCCATGGTGAGTGGCCCCTCTCTTCAGAGACCCTTGCCGCCTGTTGAATGCAGCACTTGAGTTGAGTGGTGTGAAGTTGAAGTATACCTACTCGATCATTTCGCCTCCAGCCATTGACTGTCCTAGAAGCTATGGCCAGATTTTTCTCCCATAAATTCCACTTTCAAAAGTCATCTCATTAGAGGCCAGGGATTTAGCTCAGTGGTGCTGCTGCCTGCCTCGCAAGTGCAAGGTCCTGAGTTCGATCCCCAGTACCAAAAATAAAAAGCATCTCATTAACTGGAACTGGAACATAATATTTTCTAAAAATTGTCTTAGCTCTCTCTGCAACACTTGACATGGTCACATGCTCCCTTGAGAGGAGTTCTGTTCTTTATGTCCTGTGGAAACCTGCACCACTGCCTGCCTGCCTCTCTGTCCTCCAAACTTAGACTCCGGCTTCATGTTGCTTCTCTTCAGCCATCTGGCCTGCAGGTCTTACTGCTGGTTATTCAAGTCGTAGATAACCCTGCTGCCCTCCTCCTTCAGTGAGCCTTCCTGCAGTAACATTTGGGTACCCAGAGGTCAGGGACTGGGGATTCTGGCTCTAAACAAGGTGCACTGTATTTTATTGTTAGTGCTAGCTGTTAGCAAGCCCTTGAGAGGTGAGACCCCTCTTTAAATGTTTATAGGACATATAGAGTGGTTTTAGTCTAGCACAACTGTACTGAAGAACTCTGGGGAAACATAACTAAGCCATGGTCCCTGCCTTGCCCCTGCCCTGTGGGTTCCCATCATCTAATGGAAAATAGATATCCTTTTACATATTCCACATGCAGGTCTGGTAGAAAGATGTCTATGGCTAGACTATCAAAGGTATGTATTATATTTAGATGAGAGCTAAGGAGAAGGGCTTCTGATTTGGAGCAGGTGGTATTTGAATTAGGTAATAAATATTTGAATTTGAGTGCTGTTCTAAGAAATGATACACTTATTGTACTCTTGTAAAACAATGTTTTCAAGGGAAGTAGAAGCAGGATTCTTAATGAAGTAGTCATTAGGAAACGTGATCAAGTCCACCCCGTTTATCAGTGGCAGACACCCGTGAGCTCCTTCTCCCCTGCCAAGAGTGTGAACCTAAGTTCTGCTTCGAGACATCTGCGTATGGGACATCTGAGTTTTTAGACAGTAAGAAACTTTTCAGACCGCTATCCCCTTATGTAATACTCAAATCACTCAAGACTATTTCCTTTTGAAAGTATTTCAAACCTGCTATGAAGTTAGCCCTTGGGGAGAAGAAAGATGGGTAACATAAAATATCAACCAGCAGCCTTTGAAAACGGGTGATGTGATTCCTCCTCAGAATGTTGAGTTATTTATCACCACACATACATAGGGAAGTGAAAGATGGCAGGAACATATCTGTGTGAACCATGGATCATGTCTGCATACGTACACAACACTGCACCTGAGCTTTCCTAGCCGATGACCAATGGCAGTGAATGCTTTTTATTTTACTTTTTAAAGATTCCTCTAGTCTGTGATTTGGCTGTGTTTTAAAACTAATCTCAATGCGAGGTGAATTAGTATTATTAAAAGATAAACCTGTGTGGTCTTTAATATAGTAGCCACCAGTCTCATGACTATTTAAATTAAATTAAAAATTGATTTTCTTGGCTCCACAGCCGCATTTTAAGTATTTCATACTTGAGATCCTAAGTAAAGGAAAAATGCTTACCATCTTTTAAATATTTAGAAAAAACAAATGTAAAATGGTAGTAAAGGTTTATAGTGTTTATATGTTGAACTGACATTGGTATTGTTGGACTAAGCAAAATATATTATGAAAATTAAATTAATTTTATCTCTTTTATTATTGTTACTTGAAAACTTAGAGTTACTTCTGTTAATCACATATGTCTGTTTGACAGCAAGGGCTTGGAAAAGTTCTTGTGTTAATTTTTTTATTTTCTTAAATTCTTTTATAGGTACATTTTAGGTGTACAACACAGTTACATTTCTCATTGGGAACTTGTACCTTTACATTATGCATCTTGGTTCTTATTTTTTCCCCATTCCTAGCCCTCCCTTCACTCCCTCCACCCTTCCCTATTTACAAAGACTTTATTTCCATTTTTTCCATTTCTCATCATTTTTCCTTTCCCCTGCCCCTCCCACTACCCCTACCTCTTTGGACCTTTTCTTCCTATTTTGCATTATCGATTATTGATCCTAATCATTGGTACATTTTAGGTATACGATATAATGACATTCATCATTGGAAATTTGCACCTTTACATAATCTCTCTTGGTTCTTATTTTTCACACTTGCCCGGCCCTCCCTTCAACCCCTCCATTCCTCCCTATTTACAAAGATTTTGTTCCTATTTTTCCATTTTCTGGTATTAATCCCATTCCTTTCTTTCCTTTCCCTACCTCTCCCACTTCCTTCCACTTTGCCCCTTTTCTTCCTATTTCATATTACCTATTATACATTTTAGTCCTTATTTACACTTTCAGTTTCTCACACTAGAGAAAGTATTCGGTATGTATACATGTGTGTACTATTTATTTCACTTAAGAGTATCACCGCAATGTGCATCCACTTAGCTATAAATGTCTCTAATTTCTCATTTTTTATGGCTGAGTAGTACTCCATTTTATTAAAAAACCACATTTTCTTTATCCAGTCTCCAGTTGATGGGCATTTGAACTATTTCCAAGTTTTAGCTATCACAAACTGTGCTGCTGTGAACATGTGCGCACATATATCACTGTGGTATGATTCTTTTAATTCTTTGGGGAAGATCCCCAGCAGTGGAATAGCAGGGTCAAATGGGACTTCCAGTCCTAGTTCTTTGAGGTATCTCCATACTGCTTTCCACAGTGGTTGCACCAGTCTACACTCCCACCAGCAGTGGAGCAGGGTTCCACTCCCCCACAGCCCTGCCAGCATTCGTTACTGGTTGATTTCATGATAGCAGCCATTCTTTCTGGAGTGAAGTGGAATCTCAGCATTGTTTTCATTTGCATCTCTCGAATTACCAGTGATGTTGAACATTTTTTCATGTATTTATTTGCTATTTCTACTTCTTTGTCTGAGAAGTGTCTGTTCATATCAGATGCCCATTTTTGGATTGGGTCTTTAAATTTGGGAGGTCTGATCTTTTTAAGTTCTTTATAGATTCAAGATAGTAGACCTTTGTCTGAGGAAGAGCAGGTGAAGGTTTTTTCCCACATTGTGGGTTGTCTCTTCACACTGCTGGTGGTTTCTCTTGCTGTACAGAAGCTTTTTAGTAAGAGATCCCACTTGTTGATTGTTTGTGCTAGTTCATGGGCAACTGAGGTTTTGTTCATAAAATCTTTTCCTACAGCTATGTCTTCAAGAGTTCTACCTAACCTCTGTTCCAACTGGTTCAGAGTTTCTATTTTAATATCTAGATCTTTAATCCATTTCAACTTTAGTTTAGTGCATGGTGAGAGATATAGGTCTAGTTTTAATCTTTGGCAAGTCGAAACCCAATTTTTCCAGCACCATTTATTAAAGAGGCTATCTTTCTTCCAGTGAGGGTGTTTGGCTCCTTTATCGAAGATGAGATGGCTGAGTGTGTCTGGCGTTGTTTCTGCCTCTTCTAATCTGTTCCACTGGTCCTCAGGTCTGTTTCTTTGCCAGTACCATGCTGTTTTTATCACAGTAGCTTTGTAGTAGAGTTGCAGGTTGGGGATTGTGATACCCCCAGCCATGTCTCTGTTACGTAGAATTGCTTTTGCTATTCTGGGTCTCTTCTTGTTCCAAATGAAGTTTTGGATTGTTTTCTCAAGGTCCATGAAGTATGCTGCTGGGATCTCAATTGGAATTGCATTGAATCTATATAGCAGTTTTGGAAGCATGACCATTTTCATTTTATTAATCCTTCCTACCCAGGATCAGGGGATGTCTGTCCATTTTCTGATATCACCTTCAATCTCTCTTTTCAGAGTGCTGTAGTTTTCAGAGAAGAGGTCTTTGATTTCTTTTGTTAGGTTGATTCCTAAGTATTTCAGTTTTTTGGATGCTATTGTGAAAGGAATTATTTGCCCTATTTCTCTCTCAGTGAGTCTGTCATTCATGTAAAGGAAAGCTATTCATTTTTGTGTGTTGACCTTGTAACCAGCTACTTTACTGAATTTGGTTATTACATCTAGAAGACTTTTGGTGGAATTCTTGGGATCTTCTATATAGAGTATCATGTCATCTGCAAATAATGACAATTCAACTTCTTCATTTCCTATCTTTATTCCTTTTATTTCTTTCTCTTGTCTAATTGCTGTGGCTAATGTTCCCACAACTATATTGAACAAGAGTGGTGATAGTGGACAGCCTTGCTTTGTTCTTGATTTTAGTGTGAAGGATTTCAGTTTTTGACCATTTAGTATGATATTGGCTGTTGGTTTTTCATAGATGGCTTTTATCAGTTTGAGGTAGAGACTATCTATTCCAATTTTTGGTAGGGTTTTTATCATAAATGCATGTTGGATTTTGTCAAATGCTTTTTCTGCATCTATGGGGATAATCATATGGTTTTTGTCCTCGGTTCTATTGATATAGTGTATTACATTGATTGATTTGTGTATATTGAACCATCCCTCCATCCCTGGGATGAATCCCACTTGATCAGGGTGTATGATCTTCTTGATGTTCTTCTGCATTCTGTTTCCCATTATCTTATTAAGGATTTTTGCATCTATGTTCATTAGTGAGATTGGCCCTATAGTTCTCCTTTTCGGTTGGGTCTTTCTCTGCTTTGGGGATCAAGGTGATGCTTGCTTCCAGGAATGAATTTGGGAGTATTGCTTCCCTTTGAATTTCATTGAGGAGTTTAAACAGTAGTGTCAGTAGTTCCTCTCTAAATGTCTTGTAGAATTCAGCAGTGAAGCCATCAGGCCCCAGACTTTTCTTAGTTGATATGTTTTTAATTATGTTTTCAATTTCTTTGGTTGATATTGGGTAGTTCAGAATTTTTAGGTCTTCTTCGTTCAACTTTGGTAATTCATATGTATCTAGGAATCTGTCCATTTCTTCTGTGTTGTCCATCTTATTGGCGTATAGGTTCTGGAAGTAGGTATTGATGATCCTCTGGATTTCTGCTGGGTCTGTTGTAATTTCACCCTTTTCATTCCTGATTGCATGGATTTGGGCCTTTTCTTTCCTTTTTCTGATAAGGTTGGCTAAGGGTTTGTCAATTTTGTTGATTCTTTTGAAGAACCAACTCTTGGCTTCATTGATTTCTTGTATCGTTCTCTTAGTCTCCATTGCATTGATTTCTGCTTTGATCTTTATAATTTCCTCCCTTGTATAAGCTTTGGGGTTGTCCTGCTCTTCTTTTTCTAGAAGCTTGAGGTGTAGCATCAGGTTGTTTAATTGGGCTCGTTCTGTTTTCCTAATATGTGTATTCCCTGCTATGAATTTCCCTCGTAAGACTGCTTTCATTGTGTCCCATAGATTCTGATATGTTGTATTGTCATTGTCATTTAATTGTAGGAACTGTCTGATTTCTTCTTTAATTTCCTCTGTGACCCACTGGTTATTCAGAAGTGTGTTGTTCAATTTCCACGTGTTTATGAAATTTTTCGAGTTTTTTTTGCTATGGATCTCCAGTTTCATCGCAGTATGGTCTGATAATATACAGGGGATAACTTCAATTCCTTTGCACTTACTTAAACATGTTCTATGTGTGAGTATGTGGTCTATTTTGGAGAATGACCCATGTGCAGCTGAGAAGAATGTGTATTCTACTTTTGTAGGGTGGAAGACTCTGTAAACATCTGTTAAGTTCATTTGTTCAAGAGTTTGAGTTCTAGTATTTAATTACTTACTTTTCATCTAGTTGATCTATCTATTTGTGACAATGGGGAGTTGAGGTCCCCCACTACAATTGTATTAGTGCATATATGACTTTTCATGTCTGTTAGTATGTTGTTTTATATAGTTGGGTGCACTAGTGTTTGGTGCATAGATATTTATGATTGTCATCTCTTCCTGTTGGATTGTTCCCTTTACAAGGATGTAGTATCCTTCGTCTCTCTTAGTCAGTGTTGGTTTGAAATCTACTTGATCTGCAAAGAGGATAGCTACTCCTGCTTTTTTGGGGGTTCCTGTCACATGGAGTATTGTTTTCCACCCTTTAACTTTCAGTCTGTAGGTTTAATTTTGAATTAAGTGTGTTTCTTCTTGGACTTTGCTTCTTGACCCATTCTGCCAGTCTATTTCTTTTGATTGGTGAATTGAGACCATTAACGTTGATGGTTATAACTGAAACGTATTGACTTGTCATTGCCATGACTTTTTTTTTTGTTGGGTTCTCCCCCTTTACATTTAATTTCTTGTCATGCCAGATGGATTCATTCTGCTTTGCTTCCTGGGGTTGTGATCCTTCATGTCTCTTCCTAGGATATTGTGTAAAATTTGTTGGAGTATTGCTTTGGTATTCACGAAGTTCCTAAGGTGCTCTTTGTCATGAAAGTATCTTATTTCTCCATCCATTTTGAAAGATAGTTTTGCAGGGTACATCAATCTGGGTTGGAGGCTGTTTTCTTTTAGGTCTTGGAATATGTCACTCCAAGCTCTTCTTGCCTTGATGGTTTGTGTTGAGAAGTCTGCTGTGATTCTGATGGGCTTTCCTTTGTATGTGATTTGTTTCTTTTCTCTTAACTGCTTGTAGAACTTTGTTCTTCTGTTGAGTTTCTGGAATCTTAACAATTATATGCCTATGTATAGATTTTTTTTGATCAAGGCTATTTAAAGTCCTATATGCCTCACTTATCTGTATGTCAAGTTCTTTTCCCCTGCTTGGGAAGTTTTCTGCCATTATTTGGGTGAAGAGATTTTTTATGTCATCTGCACTCTCTTGTGTTT
The DNA here is from genome assembly GCF_053883595.1 of Heterocephalus glaber. NCBI lineage: Eukaryota > Metazoa > Chordata > Mammalia > Rodentia > Bathyergidae > Heterocephalus > Heterocephalus glaber. The sequence goes on from NW_028258317.1 coordinate 35,704,640, forward strand.
CTTCATTGACTCCAATCAGTCTTATGTTATTCTTCTTTGCATCGTCTAGCAGCTGCTGGATTGATTTCTCATGTTCCCTTATAATTTTGAAGCAATTTTTCTTTTCCTGGTCACTAATTGCAATCTTATCTTCTATATCTGAAATTCTGTCCTCACATTGGCTCATTCTGCTGTGTAGACTTTCAATGGAGTTTTTCGTCTCCTGGAAATCTATTTGTATCTGTTTTATGGATTCCATTTGTTTCCTATATTGGGATTCCATCATGTTCCTCAGCTCCTCTCTAGATTTGTTAATCATGTCATGCACTAGGAGCACAATTTCTCCTGTTATCTGAGAAATTATTTCTGATTTCACTTTTTCCAGATCCCCTTTTGTTGCCAGTTGAGAGGGTCCAGGTGGTTGAGTATCAGAGTGTTCCATCTCATTTCCCTTTGGAGTTGCTGTAAGTGATCTGGAAGTCTGGTTTTGATACTTATTTACGTGTTTTCTCATTTTGTCTGGGGGCCGAGAGGGAGGGTGCTGTTGCCGACCGTGCAGCTCACCTCCTCTGCGCTGGGAGAGGGGGGACAAGGGCTAGGAGCGGTGGTAGGGATGGTGGCCCAGAAACCCCTTCCTCTGGGCTGGGAACGGCAGGAGGGATGGTGGCTGGGAAGCCCCTTCCTCTGGACCAGGAGCAGTGGGCCGGTGGCTCAGAAGCCTCTACCTCTGGGCCAGGAGCAGCGGGACAGATGGCGGCCCCAAAGCCTTTTCCTCTGGGCTGGGAGTGGCAGGAGAGATGGTGGCTGGGAAGCCCCTCTTGTGTTAATTTTTAAATTCATTGTTTTACTGTAAAGGTTTATGCTGAATGGGTTTACTAAGCATTTGGAAAAGAGTAATTAGTGATGCTAAAACATGGAGATCATGATTAAAATATCATGCAGTATGAGGCCTGCTATTGTAAAATTTTTGTCTGTATTTTTGACTGTATCTGCCAAATACCATTTTATTTTTTTGCTAAAAAGAAAGCTTTATTCCCATTCAGGCCATTACCTTTAAAATTATTTTTGATTTTGATCTACCTTAAACTTTTATCTTCTTTCCCTGATTGCTTAGTGACTAAGGCTGGCTGAAACCAGGATTACGATTCAGATATTCCATAAATGCTTTTACTCTAGAGCATTTTTAAAAGACAGGAACTTGCAGCCAATGCAGTGTCTAAGAAAGTACTTACTTTGAGATATTTTCAATGCCTAAAAAGATCTCCAGATTGAACCATTCATTTGCCCACTTGAAAAAATGTTGTTTTCCCTTTGAAGCATTTGACTCAGTAGCTTTTACATAGAAACACTGTGAATGCGCCAAAAATTGCTTAATTTCTTTATGTAAGTTCAAACTAGATTCAGAGTAATTTTCAGTTAGTTTACATGTACTTCTGCTAATGTTGTTTTAGTCTTAGTCCTGCTATAAAGTACAGTTGTCAATTTTTTCATTATTTAGAAAGATATCTAGAGCCAGGCATGATAGCACACACCTGTAATCCCAGCAATGGGGAGGGCAAGGCAGGAGGATTACAGTGAGTTTAAGGCCAGCCTGGACTACATAGCAAGACCCTGGCTCAAAAAACAAAACAAAAATCTAGAGAAGAAGCAAGTTTTCTAATTTATGGGTTGTTAATATTTTATTTTTTGTTATTTTTAACATCAGGATATAGTAGGTTGAATAGAAAAGTCCCTTGTGAATTTGATAGAAAATGAGAAAGCTAAGAAAAGGTCGTTGGTATGGTTTTCGGCTAACATTACAAAAATTGTTTGTAGTGACAATACCTAAATATAACTAAAGAGAAAATGATGCCTTTCTGTATACCAAAAGCAAAGAACTGTAAGGATAGGGACATAAGTAGGAGTATTGGGAATTTTGCTGAGTTGAATCTAACTATCTGAGTATTTTCCGGTATCGAAGTATTTCTTCTAAGTTTAAATCTGGGCCTATTTCCTCATACATGATAACATATCCATCGAAACAAAGTGGTTTCCTCGTGGTTTGTTTACTGACCCTGCGTTAATAAGAAAGACAAAACAAACATACAAGAAAGAGAAAGTGCATTTCGCATAGCAGCTTTCCCTATCAAGGAGAACCTAGAGAAATACTTGTTTCTGAATAGCTACCTTCACTGTAGGTGATCAGCTTTGGGGCTCATGAAACAATAGAAATGTTACTGGGATCTTAAAAGTGACAAGGAATTATTGTTTCTGAAGATAGCTTGTCATTTTCTTCTTATAGGACTTGGCTGGAGTTCAGTGCTCTCTTTGGTCTTATTTGAATGGTATTTTATCAGTCAGACAAAATAATATTCAACTATTAATATCGTTCTGCTAAAACAGTTTAGAATAAAGAGTTAATGTTCTCTTTCAGTGAAGAGCTTGTGCCCACTGTGCAGGACTGTAATAAAAGAGAAACAAATGAGGCAGCTCAAAGTTATGGTTCTCCATGGCTTTTTGGTCTCTCATACATTTTTATAAAACATATATCAGAACTTCTGAATTGTTAAATTGGATTATTTTTAATGCAGTTGTGTTCAGATATGGACCTCAGAGTAAGCACTCGTCCTGTTAGGTTTCCTTGTTCAAAGCCAGCTTTCCTGGCTTACTGCCCTTTTGTGCCCTGCAGCGGGAGAAGACTGCTGAGGCAGGGCTGAGCCTCCCATTGATCTTCAGGTACACTAGCTCACCCTCAGGCTTATGCTCCTGCCCTTAGGCAGACAGGTAACCAAGTCACCCATCTCTTTTCTCATCTGTACAAGGGGAGAATAAGAGGTGTCACTTCTGGTTCCCCAGCAGATTTTAACAGACAAAACTGAGATTAAGGGTGTCAGGTGGATCTCCCACATCACTACTGTTTAGCAATTTGTGCTCCCCATAGAAACCTAGAAGAGATTTAAAGAACAGAGAATAAACTTTAGCTCACATTTTCAAGAGCCTGATATAGCAATAAATATTTCTGAGAACGTCTTTTGTCAAAAAGCTGAAAATTAAGGTTAGATTAAGTAAATTTCACTCAAAATAATTTTATGGAGATTCCCATTCAGATGACTGTGTCCAGCCATAGAATTGGCAGGTAGTAACACAGTCATGTACTGACTTTAGTTCAGGGACATTGACGTAAAGTACAGGGTGTGCTTCAGCATCAAGTCTTCCTGCCCCAGCCTAAAAATTTAGCCCAGCCTCTAATGGAGGACATTGAGTCCTCTGAACTGGAGATAGTGTTATCTGCCTCAAGAAATACAACTGTCGTTGCTAAATTTAGAAATGGCCAGAATTTAACACAGGTCTTTATCCTGCTCTGGCCTCTTTCTCCATGGCTGAAACACTGGAAGAGACCAAGGTGATCCCAGGGAGATGGATACCACATCAGGCTGTTTTGACTCTGTGAAGTCCCTTGCATTAGAACAGACATCCCTAAAATGCATTAGCTTCCCAGCAGAGGAGTGGAGCACACAGAGCAGGAAGCCTGCAGAAGTCTTTGGGGGAAATCTTGAGTGCTTTGGGTTGATTATTTTCAGAGGGTTTCACCTAGATCAGCTTAAGAGTAGATGGGAACATTCAGGATGGTGGGAGAGCAAAATAACGGACTCCTTTTCCCTCTCAATAAATGGTTTCCCTGGAAAGCCATGGAAAGTAAATGGTTTATTCTGCGGTGCCTTGGGAGTAGAGATGGAGGGAGGAGGGAGGTTAGAGACTGCTTGGTACATGCTTTTTTTTTTCAATAAGCATGCACTGAGCCCAGCAGGGTGTAGAACCAGCCCTGACAGACCTCTGCGATGTCTGGGATGGGTTAATGCAAAGTTTGTCTTTCATCAAACTAAGCAAAAACTCCAGAAGGCTTGTGGCCAAGAAATAGATTTGGCTTCTGAAACCAGAATGACCCACAAACCAAGTTTTTGGGTAGCAGATGCTTAATGAACATTTCTGACCCATGATTGCAAAAATACAAACTGGGCTATAAAAGTTTTGCCAGAGCAGGAGGAAAGCCCACATTTGTGGGAGATATGCAGAGGTCTTGCGTGCCCAACTATGAATTGGCTCCTTTTTCAAATTTGGAAAAATTACATTTGGTGTTATTAGGAATAGTGATCTGTACCAAAACCAAGCTTCCTGGAATTTTCTCAATGAAAGCTAAATTGTTGTATAGGTTCAGACACAATGAACATTGGAATACTATGTGTGCACGCACACCTCACATGTGTTTTTCAGACTTTTCAGGAAGCACAGGAGCAATGTATTCTTCTTTGTTAAGGAACATCCTGAAGCCACTGCACTTTTTTGTTGCGGGGGGATTTTTTGCATAATGACTGTAATTATAACCACAGGAATATTGTGTTCTCAAACAAATATTCATGCTCCCTGATAACAGGTTGCCTGAAGCCAAGCTTCACATATGGACGCATGTAACAATGCCTTTTAGAAACCTCCCTCATCACTTGTCATTGGCCTTGCCTTCTGACAGTGGAAATGTATTTCTGGTGTGTGCCTGGCATACTGCTTTTATTCATCTTACATTTGTTCATCTGTTTTAAACAGTGTATGTAGGTCCTTGCACAGAGAGAGGGAGCACCTGAAACTTAAAGGCATTATGGGTGTGCACATAAAACAATAAGTGCTCTCCTTCAGAAATTTCTTTATGATATATTCTATGCCATGAGAACTGTTTGACAAAGGAAAATTAGATCCACTTGCATGCCAGCCAGCTTTGATTTTAACATATGATTATTTTATTGGGGTATACATTAATTAATCCTGAAATAGGGTCCTGCCTGACCGTCAGAGTTGTGTTGAGTAGCTCAGAGTTTAAATATTTTAATTTTACAACTCTGTTATGCTGGCAGCCAACAGTGGTGTCTCAGTGAAGTCAGCATATGAGCCCTGGTTGTGATGACATCTGGAAAGCTTGTTTTATCTATAAGCACCGTTGTAGACAAATGAAAGCAGACAGATGTAAGGCTGGGGTGGCATCTTCGCCTCGAGCACTCTCTGGCTGTACATTTCCCGGTGTGTCAAAAACAGGGAGCTTTTCTTTTTCGTGGGTGGAATAAAAACATTCTGTCACATCCGTACACCAGCTACTGTGCTGCCTTTTCTGAGCTCTGCTGTGTAAAACAGCAGAGATTGTTCAAAGTGTAACCGGAGGAAGAGTTAGGAGGCAGTGGGAGATGTCTGAGGGGACTCGACTGACACCAAAGCAGAGGGAGAATCAGTGTCATTTTAAGACATTAATCACAACTGTTGCCTCCAGGGGGAAGAGGAGGCATAGTGGAGTTGTCAGAGGAATAAGGAGTTATGGGTAAATGTTTCTTTCGCTCTTACCTTTATAAAGCAGGATTTATTAAGCACCCTCTGTGTACACAGTAGTTTGTGTGAATGGGCAGAACATCTTTAGGATAGAGTCATCACCGAGATGAATTCTAGAAGTCTGAAAGCCAGTGACATCTTTCAAGGAGCAGCTTTCAGGTCTTTTGGTTCAGGGAACACTCTGTAGGAAATTTTATAGAAAGGGCAGTTTACCTTATACCACACCCTTTGTTTGTTTATCATAGAAATAAATTAATCCTCAAAATAGTATACAAAAATAGTTTTTAAAAAATAATGTATATTTACTGGATTTGGGTTAAAACAGGTGCTTTCCAAAGTTCTTGATACTGCAGTAGCAACAGAACTAGCTATACCTGCTGTGGGGTGTGAAATTAATATTTTCATCTCTGAGGATGTATGACTATTTCGTGTCATATCCAGTGATGACAAACCTTTTAGAGTTTTCAGTGATAATGAACACTCCATGGTGGCATGCATGCCATGGGTTCACCGCCACTGGCATATGCTATCTATATGATGTAGCCACTGCTAATTATTCTGAAATATTATTCTGAAATAGGTTTTACTGAATTTTTAGGAAGCCCAGATGCAGTCCTGTTTAGTATTTGTCCAGGGACTGGATTGCCCACTCACAGCCAAAACCACACAGCTTTATGTCATGGAATCTAGTATCTGAGGAAACCACAGAGATACATGTAATTTGAAATCAGTGAAATGATAGAAATGACAGGAAAGGAATAGTATGTGAGGAAATGATATATGGTTAGTTGTTTGTGTCAGGGTGAAAGTCTCTCTTGGTTTCTCCAGCACAAGTCTTTCCTGTGGCCCAAGGTGGTTGAGAGCATACTCTTAAAAAAAAAAAAAAAAAAGCAATAAAGTTGCATTATGCTATTAACAGGGGAAAACACTTATCCATTTCCTGTCCCATTCCCACCACACCATCATCGGTCCTTTTAGAGTGCGTGGCGTTGAGATCCACTGAGCCCTGGTAAGTAAGTGCCTTTGTGTGTTCAAAATGGCACTTTTTTGTTTTACATCCTGTTAGGCATGGTAAAGAAAATATACATGTAATCAAAAATGTACAGCAAATTGCCATTTTTACCTGCAAAAACTAACCCAGCCAGATGGGTTGTCTGACGTTAGTGACACCCTAGTGAACTGATGGCCTGACCCGGAAAGCCTGGACCTTTGCAGGACTTTTCACTTAGCACCATCCAAGAGGCCAGCGCCTCTGTCCCTGTTTCCTGGAGTCCTGGTCCAGATCAGGGTCCTCAGATGTGAAGATTTTAATGCTGTGGAGATTAATTCCTTGGAGCTTATTCATTTAAATTGGAAGCACAGAAGGAATCTTTTCTTAGTTCTTCTGATCCTAGTACTGCCTGATAGCATTGGTGTTAGAGAAGAGGTAACAGACTCCATAAATTATCTGCATACCACAGAATTTGACCCCAGAAAGATTTCATGTCTCATCATCTTTCTGATTTTAATTAATGACCATGGAGAACTGAGTCTTCCAATCCATTTTTGCAATTCCCTTCATCAGTGCCATCTTAAAATTGAAATTATTAAGAGACCACATTCTCTCTAGTGTCATTTAGTATAAAATGTTTTTTACTTCTTAGTTTGCTCCTAGAGCTGAATATTTACAGCATTTTAAAAATGTTTGCTAGCACTGTTTGGTTGACATAGTGGGATAAAATAGCTAGCAGAGACCATGTGCTGATACCAGTTTAATTTCTTTATAAATTAAATGATTTTGTTAAATCTGCTGTAGAACTATTTAGTCATCATGATTTAATGAGAAATACCCTTTGTGATACAATCTTTCAGAAAGCTGTGTTTGAACAAAATTAAAATTGTTCTTTTAGAAACATTAAAGTAAAATTATGGATCTATAATTCCCCTGTGGTGTCAGTAAATATTATTACTGAAATATATTGATCACATATTATTGTTAATATTATTACTGACATTTTTAGTGTCTAGCATGTAGCACATACAGTGCCAAGCATTTTACATGTGTTTGTAGCTAACGTTGAGTCTTTATTATATTGCAGATACCTTGGAATTTAGATTATAGTATATAATTCTCAAAACACTCCCATGAAGTTGGTACTGCTATTACAGTATTACCCTCATTTTGTCACTGAAAATACAGGTTCAGAGAATTAATTTGTCAGTGCTCACACATCTTTTCATATTAGACTGTATATGCTTTGTAAATGTATAGACATTCATTTCATTTTCAGTGTAGGCTTTTATTTTATTTTATTTTATTTTATATTTTTGATACTGGGGATCAAACTCAGGACCTTGCGCTTGTGAGGCAGGTGCAGTGCCACCGAGCTAAATCCCTGGCCCAAGGCATTTATTTTATATTCCAGATATGTTATAAACATAATGTACTTTGTTCATATTTTTTTTTACTCAGCTAATAATCTTTTGGTTTCAAAGACAATGCATTGAAATTGAGCACAGCTTCTTCTGTTTCTGAAATGAAAATAACTAGGTGGCAAATTAGCAGTAGGATCAGTGATGGTGGCGACTCGCTGTGGAGATTTCCATCGGGCACAGGGCACAGGGCTGTCTGCTGGCACAGCATGTGGTATACTGGGGAGCCACGGCATCTGCGGTGCTAGGTTGCTGGGGCTTGACTCCCACCTCCACCACTTATGACCTTCTTGACTCTCTGTGTGCAGTGTTTTCTTAATCTTTAAAATGGAGGTGATAATACTAACAGGACCTATTTGATGCAGATACTACATGTACTAAATGAACTGACCTATGTAGAGCTCTTACAATGGTGCCTGCCACATAGTAAGCACTGTCTGTTCATTAGCTACTATCATTATTTTATAATAAGCTGATACATGGGGAACGTAGCTTACAAATAATTTTTAAGGTTTTAGAGACATTTGGAGGCTGTCAAATGTTAACTGCTCTACCAAAGGTTAAATTATTACAGATAGCATTTTACTGTCTTTGTGCTGAACTGTTACACAGGTAAATGATCTAGCAGATTCTCTACTCAGGATGCATAAAGAAAGAATTTAGATCTCAAAATGCAAGCAATATTATGTTAGCCTGAACTAAACACTTGAAGTATTTATATTCGTGCTTTAAAAAATGAGTTCTGACCCCATTATTTCAGGAATTTTTCCTCTGATGTTATAAATTATGTGACTGTTATGCTGATCAATGATACATAAAGACTAATAAGCAAATATAATAACATGTTAATTGTAGGATTTACAAGGTAGATATGAATGCTCACTATACAATTCTTTCAATTTTTCTATATGTTTGAAAATTTTAATAATAAAATACCGAGAGGAGAAGACTTAGAACTGTATCACAGAAGGGAAAAACCTTTCTTAGGCCCTGTATTCTTTGGCCTGAGCGATGCAAGTCAGTTGAAGCAGTATGGAATGAATACACCTTTTGAAAAGCCCATTTAGGCTCACCTAGGGGTGGATATATTTCCAACCACCAACCTTTTCTATTCTGGAGTCCTTTTGGTTTTTATGAATTGAATTTGTATTTGCACAGTGCTGTCTGTTTAATATCAGCATTGGGCTTCTGTTCCTTAATCATAGCTAGAAAATCTTTAGGGAGCTACAAGCCAGTTACTTCAGTCCAGTGTCTCTCTGTGACATTCCTTTGTGACCTAGAGAAGTTTGCCAGCAGCTGTGTGGTTAAGGCAGAGCCCACATTTTGGGAAACTAATATTTACCTGTACATTAGATGATGTGTACAGTCCTTTCATCTTATAATTTGTGTTAAAAGATGTTTTAAAGCTAAATATCCTATTAAAGTAATACAGTTCATTGAAGAGTAAGATCAGAAACAAGTTGTAGGGCCGGGGATTTAGCTCGGTGGTTCCGCCACCTGCTGCGCAAGTGCAAGGACCCAAGTTCAATCCTCGGTACCAAAAAAAGAAAAAGTTGTAGATGACATCTAACAAAAAGACAGCATTCTATAGCCATGAGGAGTAGACATTAGCTTGAAATTGTATTGCGTCGTTTATGTCACATGCTGCTTAAAGAAAAAGCACATTTGCTCGTTAACTGCAGAGTTACGGTGATATTATAAAGTGATCCCCTCTCCTCTGATCACACCCACTTCTTGCATTGAATTCTAAGAATCCCCATTATGTGACAAGCATTAAGCAACTGAAGTGTGACCACCAGGAGGGACTGGGTGTGAAAGGTCTGCCCGCAAGCCAAGCCGAGATCACTTGAAGACACAGATGGTGCTAGGTTTGGAGGAGAGCCAGCCAGAATAGAATCTCCTTGCAGACGATAAGGGCTTCCACATGGATCGGGGAGCTGACTGTTCTGCTGTGCTTCAGAGGATCAAAATTTATAGGAAGGCAGATTTCCCCTCAGTGAAAGGAAAGACAGAGAGCAATGAGAGTCATGAAGCAGTGAAACAAACTGCCTCATGATGTAATGAGCAGATGCAATTGTTTTTTTTTTTCCTGCCTGACTATTCCTGTCATCTGGTTGCAGAATATGGAACAATACAAGGACCCACCCAAACCTTTTTCTGAGGAGAAATAATGATAGCTCCTAAGCACCTACAAAAGAAATATGCTAAGAAGTTCAAATGAGGGGGTCAGGTAATACCCCAAGAGCAGATAATCTGGTTTGTTCTGAGAGTTGGTCCCAAAATAGGAAATAAAGAAAGTATTCTTCAGACTCCACTGTATGAACACCCACTTTTTAGAGTCACTCTAGGGAAATCGCCTAATGCAGGATTATGATACGTACACATATTAGATTTTTTATTTAAATAAAGGAATTGTAAAGCTGAGATGATAATATAATTATATGACATATATAACTTTATTTTTGTAGCATGTAAGGAAAGTCTAGATATATTATGTTTCCTAATGAAGGGTTCAGTTTTTCATATGTTTGGAGCCACAAGCAAATTATGCAAAATAATGTCGCAGTTTTGGGAGAATGGGGAGGTAAGCACAAACAGCTAAAAATTTAAAGATAAGCTTACATAATAGATCAAGAAAATAATATAAAAATACTCTGTTTTGGACAAAAGGTTAAGTTTGACATTAATAACTGATAGTCTTAATGAAATGATCTCGTCTATTGTTAAACATTTGGAATTATTGGTTTGTTAAAATTAAGAAGAGGTGTTTTATTTTTTAAATTATCATATTTTTATTAAGGAATGTTTGTCTTTAAAAGACATTTTTCTGGACACCAAAAGTGATTGAAAAGCATTCCAAAGCTCCAGAATGCTGTGACTATTCCTCAGGGAAAAGGCCCCCGGGGTCTCTCCTTTTCTCCTGTAGTGGTTTGGATACGCTCAGAATGTAAGTTCACTTGAGAGCTTCTATTACCTCCCCTCTCTTCTGGATCCTACATTGCTTCTACCAGACCCACTCTTCGTTGCCCACACAGAAGACCCACAAATTGGAAAGTTTCTGTGCATATTGGAACCTTTGCTTCATTGTATTTAAAAATGATTTCAAGAATGATTACTGTAATGCTAAATAGCTATAAAACTAACTTGACATATTTAGGAAGAGTATCAGAGAGTGGTGGATTAACTCAGCATTTAGTCACTTAGCACATGTTCATTGACTGCTTACTGTGTGCGAGACAGAGCTTCTATCCTAGAAGTCAAAATGGTGAGCAGGGCAGATCTGTGGTTCCTGCCCTCATGGAATGTACAGATCAGCAAGAGGAGAGTTTAGAACAAACTGCAGTAAATTCTTGAAAAAAGATAACACCCACAGGGGTTTTAGAAAGGCAGGTTACCTAGGGCACTCGTGAGACATGGAATGTGGTGGTGATGAGACCCATGGTCAGGGAGGTGCATAGGGAAGAAGGGATGACAGTGACCTCACTCGGGAAGTCAAGAGATCTCAGGGCTGTGCAGGGCCATGTTTGGACACATTTGCCCTCTCTACTCGGCTGCTGTTTTTCATAGTCCTTCTAGGACTTTCCTAGGATTATCACCCTCAGGGGAAGAGCCACAGTTTTCAGTGGTGTAATGAATTGCAGTCCTCTTAATTTTTAAAACTTGTGAGAGCTTCTAGTAGATGTAGAACTAGGAGATCTGTCAGGGTTTCAGCTTCTGACGCAGATTTGTCGGGGAAGTCCCTTGCAGGTTTAAATGGTGGATAAAGTAAAACTCCTATTGCTCATCAGCTTCCCCTCCAGGCTGCTTCTGGTAGGGAGTTCACAGGAGATCTTTTGGACATGGGAATTGCTTCACTGTTGACAGAAAGACATGGAACATTTGATTAAATTAAATTAGGAACCTGTGTATGCTTGACATAGTAAGCTAATGAAGGAAAATACATCAAAAGGGTTTATGGTGAATTGATTAAAATTTTTCTTTGCAGAAAACCCTTCTAGCTTAACACTTCAAATTATAAGGCTATCGGTGCTACCGGACCCTCCAGGTTCACACTTGCCTGTGCTACAGTAGGCAGTCCGGGGACTTTGCTTTCCTTTGAGCAGCTACTTCTTCTGTAGCGTACTCTGTTGCAGGCAGGAGTATTCCCCACATGCAATCTGAATTGCATGGAGGAAAGAGGATAAAAGACACTATTTGATTTATTAATTTCTAGTGGATTAGAACTACAAATGTTTGCTATGTTTTTAATTTGAGAAGTGAGGAGAATAACAGCAGCTTTTAATTATGCATTTTGTGTAATGCAGCTCTGAATAGAACAGAACAAAATTAAAATTGTGGATCAAATACTAAATCTGAGTGGATGCTAAAGTGAGCTGTAGTATAATGCTAATGGTTTTGCATCTTCCTGGCATTATGTCAATAATTGCTCTAATCACATTAAGTAGAGAGCCCATTAGGTTTTTCTTTGCAGCAGCATGCAGTATAGCAATGTACTATGAGTTCCGAAATAACTGTTGACATTTTTTTAAAAATTGCCATGTTCAGGCTAGGAGGCAAGTAAGTATACAACATGTACATGTGTAAAGCAGGTGTTTTCATGTTGCTATATATATGCACGGTTGTATTCTTTTATTAGTATAGGCCAATTAACCATACTCAACATCATGGTTTTGAAAAATGAAACCCAATGCCATTGGGTCATAAATTTAATAGAATTCTCTCCTATTTTCATGAGACCAGAGCTTTTCTGGAATTCACTGCGGTATAAAATCAGACCGACTTGCATAGTACTATACCTAGAGGGATGAAAGTCCTCTTAATCTCTGCTCATTCTCCATGGCATGGCATCTCTGTCTAGGTTTATGTAGTTCTGCTTCTGAGTTGAAGCTGGAACAGAGAAGCTGAAGTTCTGTTGCTTCAAATTGATTTGGGGGTCCATTTTGGTAGAGTGCCCCTAAGATGGAATCTGCCAATTGATGTTATCATAGGATTCTGTAATGGCTGGGAGACAAGAGTGAGCATAACATGTAAATATTTCTCTATAAATAACTTGGATTTGGGAAAAATATTGAGTATCTTTTAACTTTCTACCAATTTAAATTTTTCCAAGAAAGCATGAAAATGTAAGTAAAATGGATTGCCTTTTTTTTGTGTTACTATACTATGTGAAGATAGACTAGGAATCAGTAAGGCAACTTTTAAAACAGAAGTGTTGCAGGGGCACTTTATTCTCAGTCAGTATTTGTGTGTCTTTTGCAGTGCTAGGGAATGAGCCCAGTGCCTCCCTCAGTGCATGCTAGGCAGGCGCTCTACCACCCAGCCACATTCCTAGCCTTCAGTTTGTGTATAACTTGACTCATCTTTGCTCCACATGTTCACCCAACTAAAATATACCTATAGGACACCAAGGTTGTAATATTGAGGCCACATCTTTGATGTTCTTCTCTTTCTCTCCTCCTTTATACAATTAGAGGGAGAAAAGAAAAGCGTTGTTTTTGCCTTCTCAGTCACCCTTGAATTCATGCCTTCCAGTACAGCCCTAATATCAATACAGGTCTTCAGTATCTTTTGCCTGTTTTGTGTCCCAATTTTCCTTTTTCTGCTACATTATGAATAGCTTCAATGTATAATGGTGTGTATGTGGAGTTAATTTATTTTTTCTTTTAAATTAGGATTCATAGTCACAACTTTTATTCAAATTTCAAAGTTAAGTGACTTCCTTAATTTTTATATCTGATCACTGTACATTCTGTTACCAATTACAAATTTCTTGGAAATTGAAAGCAAATGATCCTTCTATCACAAGTTGAGCATCTTGTCTATTTTTTGTGTCAAAGATCAAGAGAATTTGAATAAATATCACAGGTTTTTAAATTATTAGGACTATAATAGCACGTGACCCCCCCCCCATGGTCAGTTATTGCTTAAAACATTGTACATCCTTAATCACCATATCAAAACGAGATAGTGAGAAGTGAAATTTAAATTACTTTGAGCACAGAAAAGTGTCCTTATTGCCTACATTTGCTTTGAGAATAATTGAACTAGGACTAATCTAGTTTTATTTTTATATTTTAAAATTACTACCACTTATTCTTTTAATTCAGAAGAGTTAACTTTAGTTCCTTAAAGGAATTTGTAAGTGCTCTCATGCATATGTGTGGCAGTCTTGGCTATTCATAGTACTTTCCTGTTGGTTTCTATCAGAACCCATAAGAGTGAAAGATAGGATCCCCTTCTGAAGACAAGAAATTTCAGACAGGTCTTGTGCTGAATTCTTTTTATCTTGGTCCCTGGCACTCTATAATGTTGCCAGAATGGCTCTGTCTTCTGCAGAGAGGCAGTATTCCACTGCACCAGGTGCCATTCTTTCTACATGTGTACTGGGAACACCTTGTAGATAAGGAAGTAAGAGCCCTGTGATTGCCTATCTGAGAACCTGACCGGCTCCACACAGGTTCCTTGGATGTGTGTCTGTCTGCCTTGGAAATTTCCCACAGCTCCAGCTGCCATCTTTCCTGCATGGCTGGCATCTTGAGTTCCATACTTCCACTGCCTACACCACAGATCAGCTCATGGTTTCAAATAGCCACTGACCTTTGGTGTCTAAAGCAACTCTCAACAAAGCCACATCAACACAACTAAAACCAAATTAGTAGTTGTTTCTCATAACATTACCCATTAACCTTTCATTTAGTATTCATTGACACCTCCAAAGGCTACATTCTGTGGAGTGTCCCTTGGCAGTTCGCAAGTTCAGTAAAACAATCTTTGCCTCTAAGAGACTTAAGAAGAAGTAATGTAAAATGTGGCTCATACTTCTGTTTAAAATTTTTCGCTATCTTTGAAGGCTAGAGATTGATAGAAGACTGGAGGAATAAGAGTCAGTCTGGGAGGAAGTAGAAAGTAACTAAGCCAAGTGACCTCATAGGAATTTTGTCCTCAATACACAGTGTTGTAGAAGAGAGTATATTTATACAAGAACCTAGGTGAAGGCAGAGCTATCAAGACATGTTTTGTGAAAGTTTAGATCTCAGTTTTTCCTAACTTCCATCATTCTCTGTCAGATGAATACAGGGCAGCATCTCCTGTGGGCCAGTTACCACCTTTTATATCCACATCCCTGGCTCCAACTCAGTATCACACTCCACACTCTCCCTGTCTCTCTCTTTGCACACACACCCTCCACCCACCCAGGAATTAGGAGGAGAAGGAAAATAAAAGGGTGAGGTTGTATGCCTGCACTGTCCTACAGTGCTTTGTGTCACTACAGAACAAAAGAGTGTTTGGGAGCCATTAGAATGTCTTCTTCCAGGCCCTGAGAGAAATACTAGTACTGACTGAACATCTTCCCTTTCAGAGCTTCTTATTGTAAGGTACGAGCAGTTTTTACTACTAATCAACTAAAATTTAGTCATTCACACTACGTAGTTTGTCAAGTGTTTTAAAATATAAAAAGCATAGAGATGTAAAATGTAATACTCAATTGCACATAGGCTGAATAGCTTATAATTAATTTAAAAATGCAGAATTTTAAGCTAGTGATATATTCATTCATCATGCATTTTCCTGAGCTTGCTGTGTGCTAAGTGCTTTGAATATAAAGGTGAGAAGTTACTGTCGCTGTTGTCGTGTGAACCAACAATTACAGTGCTATATGATATTTGTGTTATTGGTGATGTTGACAAGCAGAGCTGTAAAGAGTATGTACTTTGCTGTCACATTTGGGGCTAAGTGTCTCCTCTACCTTCTATTAGCTGTATTACCTTGCATAAGATTATTAATGTTTCCAAGTGTCACCTTGGAGACAACACTGTCATACCTAACCTTCTACTGGCTGTTACAGAAATTATTCAAGATATGACATGTAAAACACCTAGCAAAATATGTGGTGGAAAGCAAATGCACAAAAGTATTAACTGTTGTGACTGCAATATTTATAAGGAGAAGAGCCTGTGAGTGAGCCCTGGGCCATCAGAGAAGACTTCTCAGAAGGAGACAGCATCTGAAGCGATGCTCTGAAGATGAAAGCACGAGCTCCTCAGGAACTCAGAAACAGTGCCTGGTGCAGGCTGACAGAGCAGCGTCCACTGGCACAGAACTGTCTGAGCCATAGCAGGCCAGAATCCCAAGAAGCAGCATGTGTGGAGCACGAGAATGCACAGGAGATGAAACCAGACAGGTAGCCAGCCACCAGCTTGTGAGGGGCCTTGTTATCCAAAAAAATGGCACTGTGATTTCAGCTTCATGCCATTTGTCTCCTGAGTGGAGTGCTTGACGTTTAGACATTTCATTGACATTTATGAAAAAAAAAAAGCTAAATTTCTGTTTTTCCTTGTCTTGTTCTAATTGTGGTTCAGAAGACCTGATGTATTACTATTGTAGTACATGTGTGTAGTTTGAACATGATATTGTAACTCAGCATGGCTGCAATAACTGTGTTAATGGCTAGCATTTATTATGATTGGCCTCCACCATATTAATCACGACTGACTCCACCTATTATCATTATCGTCGCCACTGTCATCGTCATCGTCCTTGTTTTGAGACAGAAACTGCAATTCAGGTTGGCCTTGAACTCACTCTGTAGCCCAGGCTAGCCACAAACTTGGAGCAGTCCTTCTGCCTCAGCCTCCCAAGTGCTGGGATTACAGATGTGTGCCACATGCCCAGCTTCCACCCATTATTAAAGTTTCAGTGTCACTCCTGTATGTAAGCATGTCAGTGTGAAGCTGTGTACTCATGTTTGCTCACTGGTCATGAATCTCTTGCCCACTCTGTTGGGAAGTGGGTGGCCACTGTAGATCTCCGAGCAAAGGAGTGGGATGATGAAGGTCTTATGTTAGAGTAGCACTGAGTCACTCTGGGAAAGGCTGTAAGAAGAGACAACATTTGCTGGTACATTCAGGTCTAAGCATGCAGAGAACTCAGAACAAACGTCATCTATCTTGATGGGAGACTTGTAGAAGGAAAGCCGCAGTTGCTCTAACTTCTGAAGAATCCGTGAAGAAAACAGGTATTGTTTAATTTTTTTTTAAAAATTGCATCATTGTATATGATAATAAATTTACAAAAACCAAATACAAAGACAAAATTGAAGGCTCTTCTTTCAAAGTATTCTAAGAAAGGGGGCCAAGGATTTAGCTCAGCAGCACCATGCCTGCCTTGCAAGCCCAAGGTCCTGAGTTTGATCCCCAGTACCAAAAAAAAAACATTCTCAGGAAGAAAAGTGGGTGTGTTCCAGAAGTTACAGGAGCAGAGCTTGTAATAACTTGGATGATTTCAGCATTGTGCAGGGAAAGCAGCGCCCCAGACCCTGCCTGCCTCCATCCCAGTCCAACCCATCACCCCAACATCAGCCTGAGGAAGAGACAGATAAGCTTTTTTAAAATGTGTTTGTTTATTTGAGGATCTCTAAGAGTCCTTAGCTGTTATTAGCCTCTGTCACATACCCCCTTCCTTAAACTATTTACAGTAACTTCAGTTATAAATTCTGCACTTGGAGGAGGAATTAGGAAGCAGTGGCCCATCAGTGTTGATATGTGACCCTCCTTTATGACAAATGGGAATTTAATTCTGCCAGTGCAGTGAAATAGCATCAGTCAAAGGATTTGGTAGATGCTTGTATGCTCCAGTGTCAAATTTTCAGTATGGTCACTTTTCTTTATTTTCCAAAATGTCAGGTTATTGGTTTCCTGTCACTCACATAGTTAGCACACCCTTGACTCCTACAGTTTTGACTGCACACCTTGCAGAGTCACTGCCCAATCTACATGCAGTGAGTGATAAAGGAAGGGATAGTTGTTTTCAGGAATGAAACTAGAGGCCACTGGAACAATGTGAGAAAAGAAAGAAGCTACGCACGTGGAATAGGAAAATGGTCAATTCAAGAGGAGGAAAATGGATTTGAAAGTTGGGAGTCAAACGAGTAAATGAAACGAGAGTGAAAAGGAAGATACTTTGGGAAGGAGTTTGCATGATCTGAAGCAGAAGATAGAAAACATTAAATAACTAGAGCATCATGGGTGAAAGCAGAGAACGTAGAGAGGGGTATTTCTGGCAAAAGAGGAGGATGTGAAGACAAGGAATAAGCAGTAATAAAGCAGCTTGCAGATTGTAAGATGTTTTCTCCTGTCCCTCGTTTCTTTCATGATAGATGGAGGGTGCAACTGGAAGACAGCTGAGTTCTTTGTTCTGCACCTGAAGCCCTTTGTGTTGAGTTTTCCACTTTCCATTACATGGAGGTTTTTCTGTTATAACATGAGTTTTTTTCCCCTTATTTTTCTCCAAACTTAGTCTTGTGATTCTTGGTGTTGATTATTTTGCACATATAATGCATAAGATTTGGCTTTGGTTTCTCCTTTTTACTCATTTACACAGACAAAATTTAATTCAAACTGGAAAAGAGAGAAAAGGAATAGGTAAGCGTAGGTGACTCTATCCTAGTATAAAGATTGAGGTTGAATGCTGGACATGTTGACGCATGTCTGTAATCTCTGCACTCGGGAGGCTGAGGCAAGAGGACTGCTGTGAGTTTGAGGCCAGCCTGAACTACATACCCTATATCAAATAAAGTAAAATAATTAAGCCAGTGAGCTCCAATATAAAGGTTGCGGCAAAAAATCACATGAGGTGTTCCTAAGCTGTTCTTACATAATCACTTCATTAACTCTTACTATAAAGCCATGTTGAACTGACATCAGCCTATTGTATTCCAGTTGGCATGAGTAACATTTTTCTTTGGCTAGTGAATGGAGATTCTTATTTTTTAAAAATGATTGGATCTATCCTGGGTTAGCTCAGAGACAGCAGGAGTGGAGTGGGAGTGGAGAAGCGATCCATAGACTTGTTGATGGACACTCATGAAATGTTAATAGGACTGCGTGATGAAAGGCAGAGGCTCTGGGTTTATCTTGTTAACTGTGGCCTACCATGGGAGGTATGCGAATGAAATCAAGGAGGGCAGTAAGGAAATTATTTGTTGGGAAGCAGAAGCAAGATTCTGTTTACTTTCATACCTTGAGTGGAACACTGCCAGAATTTGTGAACTGAGCAGACGGTTCGGTGGCAGGCAGAAGATGTGAGAAAAGAACTCTCTTGTATCTGAATCCATTCCCAAGAAGACTGAGAGCCCATGACATGTAGGTTTGTGAAACAGCAACCTCCTTCAGTCACTGAAGCAGGTTGGACCTGGTGAGAAAATGTGCTGTCTCAACACAGAGGCACACCTGTGTTACCTAATCTATGTACCTTGAGTAGTCCATCTGTTTATTCATAGTAGATTAGGAATCTTAAGTATCTGTGAGGCCTCACTTAGGAAGCTCTTAGAGCATTAATAAAATATTTACAAATAACCTGTATGATGGCTTCATTTTTGAAATATTTGGCCCTAATCACATCATAAATCCTCATTCAAGTGGCTTTTCTGTTCCCTGAAGGAAGTCCTCCACTTGTCTCCTGGAGAAACAGAAATGGATTCCTGGCATACTTGTATTAAAAGTAGAGAATGCCTGGTTTCTCCACACATGTGTTCTCCTCGTGCTGAGACCTCCACAGACAGATCAGAGGAAGGAAGAACGGTCGCTTTTAAAAAGACTTACTGATCTGAGTGGCATTCACAAGTAAAATATTCAGGAAATGTATCCTTTTATTTGTGATAAAGAATCTCTTCTCTGCATGTTTTACTTGTAACCAAGGGAATTTTAAGCAGATCAAAGTACTTTAGGGATTAAAGAAGACTATTGATAACTATTTTTAATTTTTTAATCTTTGTCTTTAAAAGTCTATTATGTCACCTACCAATTTTGCCAACTTGTACGTTGACTTACTAGACCACATTGTAAGTCAGATTTCTAGGTGAAAGATCAAGACTTGGTTAATCCTTGGGTTTATGCTAAGGTTACAGTTTTGGGTTTTTTTTGTGAGCTGATGTATGCTCAATCCCTGTCATGCACTTAGAATTCTGTGAGGCTTCTCACAAGTATTATTGTATGGTGTTCATTTCAATCCTAACAGTAACCCTGAGATTTGGGGGCTCTCTTATCTTTGTTTCACAGCTGGGATACTGAGGTTCAGAGTAATCACAAGCTAGTGAATAAAAGATGGTGTTTGTTTGTGTCAGGGTCTCACTGTATAGCTTAAGCTGGCCTTGAATTCGAGATCCTCTTGCCTCAGCCTCCTGAGTGCTGAGATTAACAGCAGCCCAAGACTGGCCATTGAAACACAAGTCAGATTCCACATCCCATGCTGTACAGTACTGTTTTGTTTGGTCTGTTTTTCCACTTCATTCTGCCTCCCTTCCTTTCTCAAAGGGAGAATTTCAGGATGGTTAGGGCCACAGCTTGTCCTTTTCCACAGGTGATCGGTGCTTGGTGATCATATTGGGCTTTACTTCACCGACAGAGTGACAGTTGTGTGCTGTTATTGCTGTGCGCTGCTCCCTTTATAACTGAGTGTTCTGTAATATAACCTGGAGTTGGCTTTTTGATATACGTTATCAGCTTTATCAGATACACAAGTATTTTTCTGCATTTCCTTTCATTTTCTTTCTCAAAGCCCTCTCAGACAGGGAGAATGGAGCTGACAGCTGCGGCCATAGGAAGTCTGTACAGTCTGTGGTTTGTACACATGGAAAATACATGTGTTTGCTGTGGTTCTTTCTCTTTGTTTATTGACAGAGTCCTCTCGCCTCACTGGTGATTAATTGGGAGCTTTGTTCTCTTTGGGTGCGAGGTGTGCACCCCAGCCCCATCCCCGCAGTGTGTCATACAGGGGCTGTTTGCATGCTGTTTTCTTTGTTGCTGTGTGTGTGGATGCCTTAAGCCCGCGGCCTAGGCCCCTGCCATGAAGTACCTATACTTCTGTGGAGAATTGTAATGCTTTTGGATTGGGGACTTTTACAAACAGGTATGTTCTTTCCACTTTGCTTAGAGTGATCAAAGACCCCTGTGTTTCACTTTTCCCGGAGTCCTCAAATCCAGCCCCTACTCTCCGTGAGATTCATTGCAGAGTGCTTTTACCCTAAAGACAAACCAAGTGCAACACCTGTGGCCTGAGAGCATCACTTTCAAAGGCCTGGAAACTCCCAGAGTGTTGTTTACAGAGTGCACTCAGTCAGGATTCAGAGGCATGGCTGTGTCTCATTCTCTGCTAACGGTGGGAGCCTGAGACTCTTTTGTAGAGAGGGGAGAAAGGTCATGTTATGGAGAATGTGATTTTACATGTTAGGACACAGGCTAATTCACAGCCCCAAATTCTGACTAATGGCGTAAGGGAGAGAGGAATTATACATATATTTGGATATATTTTGGCTTCCATTTAACTCTTTTTTTCCTTAAATAAAGATTTCTGTCTTGATTAGTGGCATTATTCACAAGAGACTGCAGGGTTTCTGCACTTGCCTCATCTGTGTGAAGTGGAAGGAAGGAATGTGTTTTCTTTTGCCATATCCCTCCTCACAGGGGTGCTCTTACTGAAACCAGGAAACTAAACAGAAGGACAGTGCAGTGCTTGCTCCGTATTCTCCCTTGCTGGAGCTGAGATGCAGCTGTTGGGCTTCCTGTGGGTGCTGAGCTGTGGTGTAATTAAGCACAGTGACACATGTGGAGTGTCTTTCTCTCAAGGAATGGCTCAGAGTGAGTGCTCACTGGAGCCAGGTCCTTGTCTTCCTTTCTTTAGATGCAGACATGTGATAGTCTGAGTTCTGAAGGTCTATTTCTGCCCTGCTGTAGAGCTTTAGGAAATGTTGGTTTAAAAGAAGAATTTTATTTTGTACACTTTTAGATGTCGTTGGTAGATTGGCTTTTAAACAAAATGCTGTATTGATTATTTCTTCCTAAATTATCTCATGATTCTAGCAGGTTGCCATGAATAAGTGTAATGTCATACTTGTGGACCAAGAACTAACAGGTCAGTTTCAGACACTGAAAATTTTCCTACCTAAATACAAAACCAAAACCAAGAGATTTGTGAGCATCACATTATTGGTTTTTGTTATTACAAGTGGTTGTTGAAAGGGACCACAAACGCTGTTTTTCCACCCTCTCCTGGACCAGAGGCCTCTTTTGGGGAACCAGTAGTTACATCTACTAATAAATAACACTTGATATATTAAATACTCATTTGAATGGATGCATTCTAAAGGAAATGAAGGTAGTATAGTCCCTTGGCTTTTACGAGCCTTAATCTCATGTATGTATTATTGTGCAGTTTATAATCCTAGGATTTGTTTCCCCTTAGGTAAGGCTAAGTTTTTAGTAATTTTTATGTTAACTCAAGCTAACTTGACACCACAGAAGGCAATAATAAATCACACTTCCCATGGTCAGATACACACATCTTCTTTCTGTCTCATAGTTACTCAGCCTTTCCTGGATTAAGTAACAAAGCTGAGCTTGGGGCCATGAAGAAAACCACCAATTCAGAATCTGTTTTTTGCTGAGGTGCATGTTGAAGTAATGGTGGATGTAAAACAGCAATGGGCACATGGGCAGCAAAACATAATGTAGAGGCCTGAGATTTCAATCCTTAGAAAGGCCTGCCTACAAGCTTGGCCCTGGGCTGGCAACCCGGATTTTGGGAGTTTTCTCACCAATTCTTAGGGGAAAAGTACTTCATTGTTCCCAAAATGTGTAGACAATATGGTTTAGGTTGAGCAAACCACTTTCCGTGGGATTGTAAAATTTTGGTCAATGCTAAGTAAAGGATGCTTACATGACTGCCACCAGTAAAAACGATGGCACTGAGTTGCTGATGTATCTTCCTTGTAGATAACTCCTCACACATGTTGCCACAATTTGATGGGGGAACTGAGTGTACCTTTGTGACCCCTTTGAGAGAAGCTCCCATAAGTACGAGCCTGGTTTCCTGTGGACCTCGCCCATGCATGTTTTCCATGTGATGATTTTACTTTGTATTTCTACACTATATTAAGGCATGGCTGAGAGTATGCTGAGCCCTATGAGTCTCATCTGTCCTAGGTCTGGCCTTGTAGACACCCATATAGTTGTTAAAATCTGATTCTATACCAAGAAAAATGAGAAGGCCTGAAGATGTGCCTAAACATTTGCCTGTGAATACCATATTCTGTATCAATTTTTCCCAAACACTACCTCATTTTGGTGGTGATTAGCTGGCTAAGTATGTTTAAAACATAACTAGTGTAGGCACTTCTTGCACATTCAGATATCGGTATGAATCTATTTCTTGTTCTCTACTTTTCATTAGAACTGAGCAGAGACTTAGCATAGAATGATCTCTCCCTCCTCTTCTTCCATGTCTCTGTTCTCTCCCTCCCTCTCCCACGTCTCTACACACAAACACACACATACACACACACACTTTTTCTATTACCTCCTTTTTTAATAATCAGTATGAACTAGAATCCTTTCCATTGATGGAGTACAGTGGCAGTTGACTTTCACTTGGAAGTTTTTTATGAGTTACTAAATTAAAATAATAAACATAACATGAAATTAGAGTTCACATTTTTACTTTATTCCTCTTCTTAATTTTTTTAAGAATATACCTTTCTTTACCATGCCAGCAAAGAATTCGCTAAAACTTTTAATATTTATCTCCATTTGAAAGACTCTTCTTATTGAGAAAAAGAATGAGAGGTAGAGGTGCTGCTGAGAAATAACATGCAAGGGAGCATTTGGGGAAAGGGGATGAGACAAAAACTGGATTCAGTAATGGATGTGCTGGCTGTCATGGCCTTAACCTGCTGCTGTTGGCTCTGTAGTACTAACATCTGCCTGCAGGATTTCACCTCATATGCACTGTGCCTGTGTGAATAGAACATGAGAATTCTAGGTGATATCCTCTTCAGAGTCTACTGAAACAAACACCCAAAGAAAGGACATATTGAATGACAAAAATTTTATCTCTTGACTTAATAGCTAATTATGCAAAATGAAATGTTCATATCCTTTCCATAAATAAAAATTTGATCTTAATTTCTCATTAAATTTTATGTTAAAATGACAAATGTTCTTGATAGTTTTTGTTTAATAGTACCTTTTATTTCTCAAAAAATGTGATGAGTTAAGAAAATCTTCCTATGATTTGCAGAGTGGCTTCAGTTTTTTATTGCACTGTGATTCATTGAGAAATATATTCAGTGATTATAAAAGTTAGTATATTTCTAAGACAAGCAAGTCATTCGTTTTATATTCCACGAAACCATTACTGTTTTAGAAGTGACAAATACTAATAGATCTGAAAACTAAAATAAGTGAAAGCCTTTTATGTTTTATAACTTGAACTACATGAAGGGCCTTCGTAATCTTCAGAATATTTCACATTCATTAACTAGCACTCTTCCATTTTGTTTGCCTTTCTTTCTCTCTCTCTGTTCTATACCTTTTCTTTTTGGTATAGGATCAAGGCTCCATGTTCAGAATTAAGTAGATGATAAAAATAAATTTCTCTGGTTTTACTTTCCCAGTATGTCTCTTTGCCATTTTAGTTTCCTCGAATCTTCTGTAAATGGCAGTGCACAACAGTTGCTTCCTTTGCCTCATCTTATATCCCTGAACCTGTCTTTCCTTGTTCATTCTCCTTTGATAACCACTCTTTTACTGCATTATCATTTATTTTTACATTTTAGAAATGTAAGGTTTTACCCGTAAACCTATAAACAAGCCTGTAACAAGATGAACTTAGAAGCATAGAATCAAATAAGATCTTAAAATTTTTCCTGAAAAATGAACTGCAGCTTCTATCAGGAAATGTTCATATTTTTGTTTCTGAGTATATAACATGAAATATTTGGATTTATAAATGTGATTGCCTGATCAAACATTAGAAAACTTGTGTCTTTGACTCTCAGTGGCTGGTTTTTCCTTTCTTTTGTTTGTTTTTTAAGCATCTCTTGGAAGATCATTGTTGGGTTTACAGAAATGAAAGCTACTTTCCAACAGAAGTGAATAGAGTATAAGAAACCATAATGCACTCAAAATGTGTATTAGACATCATTCCAGGTACTATACGTGTAGAAAGATGAGTTCTGGAGTGTCTATATTTAGGGGGCTTTATTGTAAGGGGCTATTCCAAATGGCATGTGACATATGGATATAAAATAGAATATGGTAAAAACCACACACACACACACACACACACACACACACACAAACACTCACATACTCACACACATAAATAACATTAACAACCAGAATGGGACTTCTGAACAGATCACAGGATGTGAGACAGAGGTAACATTTGAGAGATGGGTCTTGAACAGTGTTGGGTCCCAGCATGTTGATGATGATTTTCTAGGTGGAAGAAAGTATAAGCAGAAATAGGGTGGTCTTCACTGAAAGTTGAGTTGTCCAATTTCAGTACAGTGCTGAAGACTGTATAGAAAAAGTGACTTAAAAGATAGACTGGAAAAGTTCTTGAACGCCAGCATTGAAAGATTTATGTGTAGATCATGTAGCAAAGGGGAGCTGTGGAAGTTGTTTTCTGAAGGGAGAGCTTGTAATGTAACCAGAAGTCTACTTGAGGAAAAGTGTATTTATATTCAAATGTAGGCAAAATGTGAGTAGGTGAAAGAGGTAAATTTAGGAACTGTTAAAGTCATCCAATTAGGATGTAATGTGGCCAGTCCAATGAGGACTAAGCTGGTGAGGAAGAGTGTAAAACGCAGATGCAGGAGAGAGGAAGTGCATGGACACTGACCTAACCTGGTGTAAGATAAAGGAAGCTGCCTTCTCAGGCTTGAATTTCAGAGAGTAGAGGGAAAGAGAGCAAGCAGCCAAGAAACCCATGGGGGTCAGGCAGCGTGGGGAGGCAGAAATAGCTCTTTTGCAAGGTGTTTCAGTAGTTTTAGGCTAGTTGGAATCCTGGCTCCAGAAATTACTGGCTTCATGACCTTAGACAAGTTATTCAACTTTGATGACTTAATTTCCCAATTTGGAAGATGAGTTTGACAATAGTACCTCAAACTTGATTTGAGTATAGATGAATATAAAACTTATACATTATCTAGAGATTGTCCAGGCTCGTTGTCAGGCCTCAACTAGCTACTGTTACTATATTTCATCCTTATAGCTGTAGCAGGTAGCTATTTTTAAAATGTTACTTCCTGTATGAGAAAACCGAGGCACAAAGGCTGCATTATTTAAAGCAGTCCTTTAGCCTAAAAATAGTGCTTTAGCCCTTCCCCACCTCCCACTCCAAGCCTCTTTTATGTGTTTGGAGTTTGGTTTGATTTGATTCTTGTTTCATTTATGTAGAATTCAGATAGCAGTTCTTTTTAAGAAACCTTTTTTGTCAGTGCTGAGGACTGAGCCCAGGGCCTGGTGTGTGCTACCAAGCACTCTTCCACTGAGTTACGTCCTACCTAGTCCCAGGGCACTACACTGACCTGCAGGCCAAATCCCTTAAGACATCCTCAAGAGTTGTAGTTTTGTTATAAAATGGATTGAAAAGATGCAGAGCATAAATGAGAAACAGTGGGAGTGATGATGAGATTAGAAGAGAATTCAGGAATTGACAAATATAAAAAGTTACTAACAAAAGATAAAATGAAAGTAGAAGGTATGTTTCAGCACACATATGTGTCCTTGTAATGTGACCAGAAATGTAGCGATAGATAAACGTGTGCACTCTTAACTGTTTCTGTGTCTCATATTAAACTGGCTGGTTTACTTTCATGCACTCTATAGTATATCCATTTACAGAACCTCAGCCACATGAGAGACACTGGAATTTTGTTTTCTAGTTCTTTATACAATAGGATTCACCTTTAATGAATAAAGTGACCATTATAAATCTAATATCATTTTCTAAGAACAATAGATATTTTGCTGGCTTGTATAGGGAAAAGATGAAGATTCAATACATATGTGAGTGTGTGTATGTAGTTTGCTAAAACTGTCGTTTTCATCTTTTCATCACCTGGAACACTGGTAATGAGGCTGCCCCCTCCCGCACCCGTGCACTGGGGGCAGCTTTCCATTTCTGCTGGGAGCCCTCTTGATGATCACCAGGAGAGCTAGTTCAGAGGATCGTGGCTCCCTCGCAGGGCTAGTGTGGAAATGGAGAAAGCCTGACTGATTGGGGTGTACTCAGCCCAGCGCCTGGCAGTATGAAGGGATGGATTTTTCTCTTTTCTGCATCAAGAACCTCTGTGCTGGGAGGAGGGGATAGAATTGTGGGAGAAGCACTAGAGCGGGTCAGCAGAGTTGGGTCCTTTCTCAGTTCAGCTAGTCACATTGTGTCCTGATGATACGGCAAAACACTTATCTCATCATCTCTAAAATAATGATGATCTCCAAGTGCCTCCCAACTCCTGCAGTCGTAGTATTAGTAAGGTCACTCAGCATGATTTATCTCAGCATGGAGAATACTGTTATCAAGGACAGTAAGCCTGTGGGAAAGAGGCGTACAGGACATGAAGTGTAAGCAGTCACTGAGAGACAAGTAATTTTTGCTGGGGTGGGGAGGAGGAAGGAAAAGAAATCTGTCATAGGTTCATTTCACCTGAGCCTTAGAGGATAAGAATGACTGTGGAGAAAGATGAGGGGATTCATAAGCAGGTATAATTGTGCAGTTTTTGTAACCATTTATGCCGAAATCCGTAGCTCTTTGTTTCTGGGACTTCTAGAAGTTTTAGTAGGAGATGACTGGGGAAAGGTAGGCCAGGTCTACACTGAGGGGACCCAAATGCCAGATAAAGGAACTTATTATTTGTTCAGTCTGCAATAGGGAGCCACTGCAGGTTGCCTAGCAAGGGAAGCGAGATATTCCTAGTCTCCACTTCTGAAATGTGATGAAAGAAATAAAGAGGAGGGAAATCCTGCTGTTTGTTTTATTTGCTGTCTTCATCTGCTAACTCATATCCAGGTACCTTTGACATGTATATTGTTCCTTCTAGGATTATCTTCCTTTTATATCTAGTGCTGATTTCACAGACTCAGTAACGTGCTCTTTGCAGTCATTCTCTTTGAGGTAACACTAAGAGTTTATCTTCTCTATCTCCTCTGACCACAGAGGCAAACAGAGTTGCATATACCGTTAGGAAGGAGTATTGCATGGTTCTTCCCAGTCAGCTGTAGCACCTGCTGGGCTGAAGCTGCGTTGCCCAAACATAAGAGAGACAGTAGGATCAGTCCTTGGGGAATGGAACCCTAAGGGCTGTGCTTCAGATCCACCAGGCCCCTGGGCTAGGCCTGTCAGCTGTGGCTTTCATGTTTTGCGTTCCTTTCACTGCAGCTTTTTCTTCCAGTGTGTCCAGTGAGCAGAGGTACTGTGTATGTGTGTAGGCGAGCTTTCGTGGACAGCTTCACCATTACGACTGTGAGCCCCTGTGTCCCCAGTCTGGAGGCAGCTTCCTGCACACTTTCCACACACCCAGCACCAGAGCTGAAAGCCATCCTTGTCATGGTGGTCCTGATTCCTAGGCTTGTTAGGTGTCAGCCACCATAATGTCATTAATGGCAGCATTTTGAATATTTCACATTTCAAAGTGTTGTAAGATACTCTTTAAGTGGTGGTCATCTCAAGAGACCAGATGCCTCTGCCCATTCTCCTGCAAACACTTATATACCTGATAATCTCCAGCATCACACATTTCAGATGAAAACCATATCTTCCCAGATTATTTGACCTTGATACGCAATGGACGGAACTAATTTCAAGATGTACACATTGTTAAACAACTTCAGTTGCAACTTTGGAAACAGTGTTTGTGAACCTGTTTAATAGTATTTAAAAAATGCATCAATGAAATTGGATTAGCTAGTGCCCTTTATCACATTATCTGTCCACAATTACATAGACTCTGTGTTTTTTATCTGGATTAGTTATAAGTAACCAAAAAAAAAAAAAACGAAGCTGAAGAGTGTGGCTTCATCCATAAATTATAATTTATGAATTGATAAATCTTGGAAACTACTTTCAGAATGCCATATCAGCTATTGATAGGAAATGCATCGAGGAGGTCAAACTGACATTATTTTGGTTCCCCTCCCTTTTTTTTCCCTTCTGTCCCTGTTGCTTTTCAACTTCTACTCAACTCCGTCACATTGTTGTGACTCCATTACTCAATTCCAAGCTATCAACTCTGAAAAGTAACATAAAACATTAAATATGTTTTCACTAATTGTAACCTGCTAAAATTTAAGCTCTGTGTTGAAGCTTTTTTATTTTAATTTCAGAAGTATTTAAATGATGACATGCAATAATTTGTTCATTCTTCTGTCAGTATAATTTAGAAGGCAGTGGCAGATAAACATAGCAATACAAGATTCATTTACAGTGACACAATGGCAGATACACAGAGCAGAACCCTGCCTATGAGATAAAGTGGACTGAGTGACTTATGCAGTAATTAGGGGATAATTGTCATTAACCTCACAAACAGTAGTTTACCCATATTGTTTAAAAGGCTCCAGGATGCGTAATGACAAGGTAATCTGTCAAAGCGCTAGGGGGAAATATTAATAAGATTTGTGCAGGCCTGGATAGAAAATATGCAGAAAGCGGCCACATTAAGCTAATTGGTGGATGAATATACACTTGTAAAAGTGCTTCTAATGGCACGTTTGCTGCTCTCCAAATGACTGCCGTTAATGTGGAGAAGTGGGCTGCTTAGAAAGTCAGGACTGCTGGGACGAGAGGGTATTAAGGCATGCAGACACGGTTATTACCTTGTGCTCTATAATACATTCTTCTTTCTATTATCCTTTATTTTGAGTTTCTGAGTTTTTTGTTATAGTAACATATATTGATTATTTACTCCTATTATTCTGTTTTTGATCTTTCTTTGTTCAGTCAGCCACCAATCCGAAATCACCTCTCTTTTGTAGCCAAATTAAAATATATAATGTCTGTATTGATACCTGGATAGAAATATGAATATACAGGAACACAAATATTAATGCATATGTGGATTTATAATTATACACACATGTGTATGTGTGGGTGCCCTTTATAGAACAATCTGAATAATCAAAGGAAAGTGTATCCATCAACAGCCTTGTGTATGCATTACAAGTAATAATGTGTTATTCCCTGATGAATGCTAAAGCAGGAAATTAATCTTTGTGTTCTACTGCTCTCCTTATACCCAGGGAAGAACAAAGTTAAAGCTCCCAATACATCTTTCTGTTCAATCACACACTTAGTCTTCAGCGTGTTTTATGGAACCCTCACTCCTCGCTGCTATGGCACACTGCTTAGTGCATATTCTGTCCCTTTCTCCCTCTGCTCCCTCCCATCCTAATGAATATGTTAAAGTTCCTCTGGATTGTTCCATCAGCTTCAGTTGGGAAGTAAACAGAGTGCAATATGTGAATCATCCATTCAAGCTTTGGAAACCTTATTATCAGTATTAAGAATCTTGGTTATGCTGATAAAACTTCAAAGATTAGATGTTGTAGCCTTGTATTTTTCCAAAGTTTTGACTTTACCTGATGTGTGAAATCACCTTTATCATTAAAAAAATATTTTTTTGTCTCCACCCATTTTTGTCATTTGTCAGACAGTATATGAAAACATGCTGGGAAAAGCCAGGGTCTTTGATATCAGTGTTTAGAAATATAAAGCCCCAGCACCTCCAACAAATATGTAGAGACTTCCTATGAATTCCATGTCAGAACTTTGGTAATAGGAGGGCAGGTAAACTAGAAAATGTAAGCCCCAAAGCAAAAATGTCAAGAAGGGCTTTGGCAAGTTTTGTTTACTGCAAAGTGAGCAGATTTATAGCTGCCCTAGGACTCAGGCTTTATCTTTATGTCCAAGGGGAAAAGAAAACAAGACTCTTTGTAGGGTCCATCCTCTCCTTCCTCCTGTTCTGTGAGGATTTCAAACTGTTCCTTTGCTGTCCTAAGATACAAAATGATTTACTCTCTAGAATCTGAGTGATCTTCAAGTGAATAATGTGTGTCTATTTAAAGAGTTTAATTGAGAGCAGAGTATTGTATGCAAGTATTGCTTTTTTTTCATGAGCCACACCGTCTCAAGAATACAGATATTTGTTTATATAGCTTTATAAATGTATAACCTTCTTTTTGAATCTTCGTTACAGAATTTTCACAGACCCTACCAGTATGATTTGAGGGGTTTCCAAGTACCTTAGAAATTTCTTGGGCAGTTTCCCTAGTTTCAAGCAAAGTTGTCACTTGCACTGATGTTGTATTGACCAAGAGGCAGAAATAATGCAGAAGAATCAGACCTCAGTCATACTGTGAATTAGCAGCCCAGACGGAACCATTAAGCAAACATCCAGGATACTGTAGATGGTAGTGGAGGAACTCTCGGGAAAAGGCATGTTTTCAGTTGGAAATACATACATTTTGTTTTGTTTTGTTTTTTGTTTTGGTACCAGGGATTGAACTCAGGACCTTGCACTTCCGAGGTAGGCAGTGGAACCACTGAGCTAAATCCCCGGCAATACATACATTTTGAAAATAAGTTGATTATGCAAGTTGGCAAGGTGAAAATTCCAGGATTTAAAACATTTTAATTGTAAAGATTTGTGTGTCCAAATTCCAAGCAGAAGTGTGGAAAAGTAGAATTTAAAATCTGATTTTAGTAAGATTTAGAAATTTTAGCAAGACTTTGTTGACACATGGGGAAACTGAAAGCTCCTAATATTAGCGATTTGATTTTTTCAGGTGTCTTAATATATGTAAGTTATAATAAGCATAATCACAACTTACAACTTTAAGGTGAAAAGTCTGTTTTAGTCTTCAAGTACAGAATTGCATATTCTATTCTTAATGTTAAAGAGGTGGGTAATTTTATAGTAAATATTAATATGCTAAGAATAGCAGCTTAGTTTTAGGGTTTTTTATTTTGAAACAAATGATTCTTGTGATATCATTATCAACTATAATATATTGTGTCTTTAAAAAGTTTCTCATGCTTGATTTACAATAGGAATGAGTAATTTGAAAAATATTTTTGACTTTTTAAATCCAATTATAGACATTAGAAAAATAAATTAGTCCTCTGAATTTTTTATATGGCAAAGCAAGGCAGCTGGTTTATTTATTTGCAAACAAATGCCTATAAGGAAATGCATATGACTAGTTTTAAACTAGATAAGCTAAAATTCCTGGGTACAAAAATCCTCACAGGGTTTTAATAGAACTTATCTAGAGCTCCTATGATTTAATATATTGTAACACCAGAATGATCTGTCATAATCAGTTTTTGAAATAAAAATGCTGTCGTGCAGACTATTATAGAGGAAAAAGGGAGCAGTACTCTATAAACTATATATTCTTATCTGATCCATAATCAAGAACATTCTATGACAAATTAAATTTTTAAAGTCCAAAGTCAAGTAGTATGTTTAAAATATTATTGTAAGAACCATTTAAAACTAGTGTCCTGTGAGAAACATTGATCTGCCTACTTCCTATTATCTTCTATTTTGCTTTTTATTTATATTTTGAGTTTCTCGTGTAAGAGAAACCATGTGATATTTAAGTTTGTGCATCTGATTTATTTCACTTAACAGTATGGTCTCAATGTGCATCCATTTTCCTACAGATGACTCAAGTTTATCCTTTATGGCAAAAGGGAAGGGGATCAAGTAGTGGAGGGAGGGGGATGAGAGGGAAGGGAACAGAGATGAAAAAGGGAATTAAGATGTGTTATGTATATATGTGTTATGTATATCCACACAAGGAATGTAAATGTTATGTACTGCACATGTATTAATAAGAAAAAGACAGGGGATCAAGGGATGGATCGAAGGGGGAGTGAGAGAAGGGAAAGGGGATGAAAAATGAATTAAGATGAATTATGTACACATACCAACTTTCCACATGGAATGTAAACATTATGTACTATAAACATGTACTGATAAAAAAAAGCTAGTGCCTTGACATTTTCATAATGTTACCTTGGTTAAAGAGGCAATCATTTTGGTATATTGTCCAACTTATCAGTACACTTTAAAAATTTTTTTAATTTTTATTTTCTAGTCCTTGTTTGCAGTACATGGTTACACACATCATGGGGAGTTGGTACATGCACATAACACATCTTAATTCTCTTTACATCCCCTTTCCCTCTCCTACCCTGCATCTCCATCTGTCTCCCTGTTTCCTATTATCTTTTATTTTGCTATTCAAATTATTTATACTTTCATTCTCTCATGTAAGAGGAACCATAGGATATTTACTGTGTCTGATTTATTTCACTTAACATTGTGGTTTCAGTGCATCCATTTTCCTTCACATGACTCAAATTTATCCTTCTCTGTAGCAGAGTAGTACTCTATGGTGTATAAGCACCACATTTTTTTACCCATTCATCTGACTTCCAAGATTGAGTCATTGTGAGTTGTACTGCTATAAACATATTATGCGTGTATCATTGTAATGTGTCCTTAAGTTTTTCAGGAAGATACCTAGAAGGAGAAGAGCTGGGTCAAATGGAATTTCTAGTTTTAGTTTTCTGAGGAATCTCTATACTGATTTACATAGTAGTTGTACTACTCTAAATTTCCACCAACAATGTAGAAGGGTCCCCCCATCCCCACAGCCTTACCAGGATTTATTACTGTTTGATTTCTTGATAATAGGCATTCTTTCTGGAGTAAGACAGAATTTCAGTGTTGTTTTCATTTACATTTCTGTAGTGGCCAGAGATGTTGAAGATTTTTTCATGTACTTATTGGCCATTTGCACTTCTTCTGAGAAGTATCTATTTCAGTTGCTCATGTTTTGCTTTAGGTCTTTTATTTAGAGGTTTCTAATTTTTTTCAGTTCTTTATATTATTTTAGGCATTAGTCTTCTGTCAAAAGAGTAGCTGGCAAAATTTTTTGCCCCATTTTTTAGGGGTTGCTTCTTTCTTTGTGCAGAAACTTTTTGATATATTCCCATTTATTGATTCTTGATATTACTTCTTGTATAATTAGAGTTCTGTTCAGAAAGTCCTTGCCTATCCCTATGTCTTCAAGAGTTTTGCATATTTTATCTTCCAGTAGGTTAAATGTTTTAATATTTAGATCTTTGATCCATTTTGATTTTAGTTTAGTACATAGTGAGATACAAGTTTAAGATTCAATCTTCTGCATGTGGATAGCTTAATTTTCCTGTCCCCATTTGTTAAAGGTGCTGTCTTCAGTGTATGTTTCTGGCCCCTCTGTCAACGATCAGGTGGCTAAAAGTTCCTGGAGTTGTTTCGTTTCCATTGATCCACGTGTCTGTTTTTGTTCCAGTACCATGCTGTTTTTATCACTGTAGCTTTGTAATATAACTTGATTCCAGGAATGTGATGCCTCCTGCTTTGTTCTTACTGCCCGGGCTTGCTTTTGCTATTCTTGGGTCACTTCTGGTTCCATATGAATTTTAGGATTGTTTTTTCTAGTTCTGTGAGGAATGCTGTTGATATTTTGATAAGCATTACATCTATATATGTTAACTTTGGAAGTATGACCATTTTGACAAGATTGATACTGCCTATCCAGGTGTTCTAGATATCATTCCATTTTTCTAAAAGATCTCCTTTACTCAGAGTACTATAGCTTTTATTATAAAGGTCTTTCACTTCCTTCATTACGTTAATTACTAATTATTAAATTTTTCTTGAAGCTCTTTTGAATGGTATTTTCCTATTTTCTTTTTCAGTGGGTTCTTTATTGATGTCCAGGAACATTGTTGATTTTGTAACCTGCTACTTCATTGAATTTGTTTAATTAGCTCTAAGAGTCTTTTGTAGAATTTTCTGGATCTTCTCTTGAAAGAATCATGTTATCTGCGAATAAGAATGGTTTGACTTCTTTCCTTCCTGTACATGTCCCTTTTCTTTCTTTGTTTCAGCTGGTTGCTATCACTAATGTTTTGAGAACTGTACTGAACAAGAGTGGTGATTGTGGACATCTTTGTCTTGTTCTAATTCTAGAAAAAAATCTTTCAGTTTTTCCCCATTTAATATGATCTTGGCAGTAGGTATGTAATAGATGGCTTTTATCAGATTGAGATAAGGTCATTCTACATCTATTTTCTTAGGACTTTTTTTATCTTGAATGGATGTTGGATTTTGTCAAAGGCCTTTTCTGTGTCTATTGAGATGATCATGTGATTTTTGTCTTTCTGTTTATGGTTTTTTAGGTTTTTTTTGGTACCGGAGATCGAACTCGGGTCCTTGCACTTCCGCAGCAGGCAGCGAAACCACTGAGCTAAATCCCCACCCCTTTCTGTTTATGTTTTATATTTATTGATTTGCATATGTTAAGCCATCCTTGCATCCATGGTATGAAGCCTACTTGGTCACGATGTATGATCCTTTTAATGACTTGTTGCATTCTGTATCTTGAGGATCTTTGCATCTATGGTCATTAATAAGATTGGCCTATAGTTCCTGTTTATAATTAAGTCCTTGTCTGGTTTTGGAATTGAGATAATACTACCTTTCAGGAATGAGTTTGGCAGAACTCCTTGCTTTTCAAATTTATTAAAGATTTTTGAGGAGATCGTCCCTGAAGTTCTTGTATAATTCAGTGGTGAAGTTGTCAAGTCCTGGGCTTTTTTTGTTACTGTCTCAGTTACATTGCCTCTGGTGGGTTGTTTACTCAGGCTTTTTATATCTTCTTGGTTCACCTTGGTGAGTCACTTGTATTAGGAATCTGTCCACTTCTTCTGGATTCTCTAATTTATTGCAGTACAGGTTTGAGAAGTAGTTACTAATAAACTTATGAATTTTGGCAGTGTCTGTTATGATTTTTGCCTTTTTAATTTGCATTTGCATTGATATGGATCTTTCTTTACTTTTTTTGTAAGATTGGCTAATGGCTTATCTATTTTGATTATTATTTTGAAGAAGCATCTCTTTGAGTCATTGATTCTTTGTATCATTCTTTTTACAATACAATTTTATGAGTTTTACATACAGTTTTACAATACAATCAATTTATGAATTTCTGCTCTGATTTTTTTCCTTCTTTGTACTAGCTTTGGCTTTGGATTGTTTTTGTTTTTCTAGGAGCTTGAGGTACATCATTTGGTATTTTATTTGGCCTCATTCTGTTTTTCTGATGTGGGCATTCACAGCCATACATTTCCCTTAGGACTGCTTTCATCATGTCCCGTAAAGCTCTGTTATGTTGTACTCACGTTATTTGATTTTAGGAAATGTCTCATCCTTGATTTCTTCTGTGACCCTTGATTATTGAAGAATAGATTCCTTAATCTTCATGTATTTGCATAATTTCTGTGGCTGCTTTTGCCATTGATTTCTAGTTTAATTGCACTATGATCTGATTGTGTGCATGGGGTAATTTCCATTTTTTTATTTCTTTAAGCATTCTTTATGGGGTAGTATATGGTCTGTTTTGGAGAAAATTCCATGTGCTGCTGAGAAAAAAGTGTATTCTGTTGTTGGATAGAACATTTTGTAGGTATCTAGTAAGTCCATTTGTTTGAAAATGTAGTTCAACTTAGATTTTTCTTTGTTGATTTTCTCTCTAGTCTATTTTTGATAATGAGGTCCCCCACTATTATTGTGTTGATGTTTGTCTGATCTTTTATGTTCAGCAGTATTTGTTTTATGAAGTTGAGTGTGCCAGTGTTCAGTGCATATATATTTATAATTTGTTATTTCTTTCTGTTGAACTGTTCCTTTAACCAATATATAGTGACCTTTTTTGCCTCTTCAAGTCAGTTTTGCCTTAAAGTCTACTTTGTCTAAAAACAGGATAGTTACTCTTGTTTGTTTTGGGGCTCCCGTTACATGGAATATTGTTTTTGTATCCTTTGATCTTTAGTCCATGAATTTCTTTTTGGATTAAATGTGTTTTTATACATTATACTGTTAGAATTTGGTTTTTGATCCAGTCCGCCAATCTGTCTTTATATTGGGAGTTGAGACTCTTCACATTGCGAGTTGTTACTGAAAGCCATTGACTTCTTGTCATTGCATTGTTCTCCTGTTGCTGGTTCTCTTTTTTCCTTCTTCTTAACTGTTTATCCTGCCTGGTATATTCATCCTATTAGACTTTTTGGCATTGTTGGCTTTATTGTCTCTAGGATGTCCTTGAGAATTTTTTGGAGTTCTGGTTTGGTGGTCCTGAATTTCTTCAGGTGCTCTTTGTTATGGAAAGACCGTATTTCTTCATAAATTTTGGAAGATAGTTTTGCAGGATATATTACTTTAGTTTGGAAACTGTTTTCTTTTAGGGCTTGAAACACTCTGAGCTCTCCTGTCCTTTAAGGTTTGTATTGAGAAATCTGCTGCAATTCTAATGGGTTTACCTTTGTAAATGATTTGTTGCTTTTCTCTAATACCTTTTTAAGATTCTGACCTTTTGTTGGACTTCTGGGATTTTGGCTATGATGTGTTATGGAGAAGTTCTGTTATAATCATGGCTACTTGGGTTTCTGTATGCCTTGCTTAGCTATATGTTAAATTCTTTCCCCATACTTTGAAATCTTTCTGCTCTTATTTTTGTAAACAGTTTTTTAATGTCCTTCCTGCTGTCTTTTGAGTTTTCACTACTTCCAGTTAATCTTAGTCTTCTTTGTATTATGTAGAGCCTATTTGATCCATTTTCCATATACTCTTGAAGTTTTTAAGGTATCTCTGAGTATATGATCACCTGCATAAGCCTTGTCTTCTAGTTCTGACACTCTGTTCTCACATTGGTCAGTTCTGTGGCCCATACTTTGAATAGAATTTTTTTTATCTCCTGGATTTCTGTTTAGCTAAAGTAGTCCTGGATTTCTGTAACAGCTAAAGTAGTCATTCATGTTTTGTACTTTTTTTTCAGCTCAGTTAGCTTTTTATTAGCATCTTCTGAAAATTCTCTGATCATTTTGTTTATTAAGTCCATCATCTGTGTAATTATATTACCTTTGAGCTTTCAGTCACCTTATTGATTTTTTCTTGTGTTCTCTTTTATTATTTCATATAATTCAGCTATTTTGCTTTTGAATTGCTCCTCTTGGATGTCCCATGGATCAGCTTTGGGGGAAGTTAGAAGTTATTAGAGCCATTTTATTGTCTTATTTTCTCATATTTCTACAGTTTGTGTGTGTGTGTGTGTACATGTGCACATGTGCTAAGGTCAGCTGAAGGTCGATTAAAGTGGAAAGACTTTGTTGACAGAATGGAGACCTGCTTAAAACGGGTCTGCTTTCTTATGAGCTGTAGGGATGGCTAACTATAGACCTTGCCTCTGTCCCAAGATCCAACCATCTCCATTAATTTGGGGACGGGAAGTACAGTGTAATTGGCCCAGAATCCAGTTATCTGGAAATGAACCACAGTATTGTTGATGACAAAGACAAATCAGATATTAACATAAGGTAAAAACCAATTAATGGCACAAGGTTCTGAGTTCTATCTCTGGTACCAGAAGTAAAAATTTTAAAATCTACAATAGCAACAACTATGCCAGCCTGACAATAGCAACAAAATCAGCTATAATAATTGAGTCAAAGACAAACTGGTATGACATATTATAAGAACCAATAAAAGCTACCACTGTACTACCCTTACCAATAGGAAAGAGATCTGTAATTATATTATAGACACAAAGATAAACCAAATATTGACTTAAAGTAAATGCAATGATTATATCACCATTGAAAATAGAAAAGAATTCAACAGTAATAGCATAAAGTCAACTAAATACCTAAAGATTAATAAAACAATTTTACGGGGCCAGGAATTTAGCTCAGTGGTTTTGCCACCTGCTGCACAAGTGCAAGGACCTGAGTTTGGTCCCTGGTACAAAAACAAAAAAAACAATTTTAGTATAGATAGTAAAGGTGGGAAAGGGGAAAATGGAAAAGTAAAACTTGAAAAATAAAAAAAAAGTTCAGAATGAGGAGAGAAGAATAGAATAAAGGATCCTATTAATGAGTAAAGGAAAATTAATAGAATTAAAAATAATAGAAGAAAACAGACAAGAAAAAGAAAAAAGGAAAGACAGAACAACAAAGAAAAGAAAAGAAAAAAACCCTTAAACTCCAAAGAACCTATGAAGACAAAGAGAAATGAGTCCAAAACTTTAAAAATTCTTTTGAAAGAGTGGTTTCTTTTCAGGGTTTACTTGTATTGGAATCTACCAGATATGGCGAAGGAATAGCGTGAGTCACTACTAAGACCTGTTTTGTTTCCATACTCAGGTTTCTGTGTGTGAATCCTAAATCTTGGCCTGCCTTTCCGGCTGAACATGGTTATTTAGTGGTTTCAGCCCTAGGTTTATATTCACTTTAGCCACTCCCAGTTTCCATGTGTCTCTGTGCACCCCACATCACAGCTTTCTCTACCTCCATTTATGGCCTATGGGTTTATAAGGTGCCCGTACTACTCAAGGCCTCCTGTTTGTACATCCAGGCTGTGGGAAGTATACAAGCTAATGTGAATTTCTGATCATATTGGTAGATGGGGAAAACAGACCACTGAGCTCTGTGTTGAATGTGTGCAGCATGGCATGTGAGGCTGGGGTGGGGGATCAAAGCTATTTGCTGGACTTATTGCCAGCACTTTCAGACTTTGCCCCCTCTGAAACCCACTCACACCAGGCTTGTGTTCTCAGTGGGTGGGACTCCCGTGTCCTACTTGGCATGATTTCAAACTTCTCAGAGTGTCTGTCTAGTCCACGGCGGCCTCTCA
Organism: Heterocephalus glaber; assembly: GCF_053883595.1. Lineage (NCBI taxonomy): Eukaryota > Metazoa > Chordata > Mammalia > Rodentia > Bathyergidae > Heterocephalus > Heterocephalus glaber. The sequence goes on from NW_028258317.1 coordinate 35,743,959, forward strand.
TCAACTGTCTCATGTGGCTGTCTCCACCCAGTCACTGTGATAGGATGACTAGAAACTCTGTAGTGAAGTTGTTCTGTAGCCCAGTCTTGAACAATTCACCCCTTCTCAAAATGGCTCCTGATCTGCACTCACAAATATGACAGGTGCCACACTGGATTTCTTCTCCAACTCTGGCCTGCCACGTGGAAGGAGTCACTTTCAGAGTAAAATACACTATTTTTACAATTTACAGTAACTATGGGCTTTTCTTGGAGCTAGTGCCACTGGCCTGGTCCATTTTTTCTCTCTGGAGCTCCTGACCCTCTCTGTACTTACATCAGTACCCTTTTAAAAAATCTTTTTTCACTATGAAAATATTTTCAAAGATAAAACAGAATAAGAAGTTACAGATATTTATATATTTGAAAATGTTAAAAAGCAAGGATCTAAAAGTCATATAATTTCCAAGTTGCTATTTCATTTTGCTATTAGCTATACTCAAGAGCCATGTTCCTCCATTTTACAGTTACATTCAAGGAGAAGTGGTTTTTGTACTTTTACAAGTAGGTTGATATGGTGCACCACCATTGTCCAAGGTGAAGCATAGCAACACTGTGTAAGACTGACTTACAGAGAGGTTAGGATACAATAGGGATGACCCTAGAACAATACCCATGTTCTTGTGCATATTTGTGTGCATGCGAGTGTGAGAAGTATCTCTCTTCAAATGCCAGCTGTTATGTTTAAACAGTATTTTTAGAGAGATTTCACTGTTAGCATGTGAGCTAAGAAGTACTAATAAGGTTTTTTATCTTGACTGAACTTTCTTCTTTTTTTTTTTTTTTTTTTTTTTTCGTTCTGGGGATCAAACCCAGGTCTTTTGCATACTAGACAAAGACTTTACAACTTAAGGTATAAACCCAGCCCCAGAAAACTTCAATCCAAAGGTTTGTGAGAGCTCCAACTTTCTAACTGGTGGTGAATATTCCTTGTAGTATTTATTGTTCCTTGGAAGTAAAGGTGGAGCACAAATAGGAAAGACTTCAAATCAAGTTCTCTGTCACCTGGACATAGTGAATTTAGCATCAGTTTTGACAATCACAGTAAACTGGCAAATATGTAACTCTAAAGCTGGCATACTCACGTCCTGACAGTGACTGTCCTGGGTTGATGAGGAAAACATATTTATTTTCCAAAAGAGATATTCACATGGATAAATGTTAACCAAGCCTAGTCTTGGTTTTTATTCAGAAGCCTTTATTCTGTTTGTGCCACATCCTGATCATTCTTCCTCCTGAGACATCTATGTTCTAGAGAAGAAAGGAACAAGCAACTAATTGGACAGTGTTGCATTTTGAATGTAAAATGTCCTCTTGAGAAATTCTGCAAAATAAAAATTTCCAAATCATAGAAATTTAGTAGGTTTTCATTACCCGAAATAAATGTTGATTTTTTAAATTAATTTGAACCATTTGGTATGACTGTGATATGGAGGAGTCTGTTTCATTCTGCCTACAGATAGTACAGTTGTTTCAGCTGGCAACTTAAAAACATTAGCCTGAAATACTGGGAAAGTAGTCAAAGAGCTTTCTGTGAATAGAAAATGGCATAATTTTGTTTACTTATACAACCAAACTGCTTCGATATAAATATCGTGTATGCAAGTGGTACATCTTTCTCAGGCAATACCCAACAAGAAGTATGTTTAAATGTAAATTTACTAAAATAAATAAACATGCCAAGTTCTTTTCCCACATAATTTCAAGTGTTTCTCAGAAATTATCACAACATTGCTTGAAAAATTCCCTAAGTACTTCCAAGAATCTATTATTTTCAACAAGAATTTTTTTGTGTCACCATTTTATTCATCTCCCCTTTTTGCCTACTTACAAATACACACACTTAAAATACACATACCCACACTTACATACACGTACTTGCTGGAACACAGACACACAAGCACTGACCTACACATGCTTGAGAATGCCAAGTTAAATAAATTAAAGAGATAATCTTAAAAGGAGGTGACTCTAAAATAGCAGAGCATACCCAAAGCAGTTAAACTTTTTGGCTTAGAGTTTTAAAAGTTGGCTCGACTTTAGAATAACAATTTGAAATTCAAGTATTTACTTGTTACATGTGGACCCATCTGATTTTTCTTTTCCTAAGATTCTTTTATTGGTACATTTTAGGTATACAGTACATTTGTATTTATCATTGAGTGCTTGAACCTGTACATGATATATCCTGGTTCTTATTTTTTCACCATTTCCTATCCTCCCTTCACCCCCTCCACCCTTCCCTGTTTACAAAGATTTTGTTTCCACTTTGTCCCTTTCCCCTGCCCCTCCCACTTCCCCTAGCCCTTTGGACCTTTTCTTCCTATTTCATATTATCAATTATTCATTTTAATCATTATTTACACTTTCAGTTTTTCAGAGAAACTATTCAGTATTTACATGTGTGTCCTATTTCACTTACAAGTATGTCCTCAATATGCATACATTTAGCTATAAATATCTCTAGTTTCTCATTCTTTATGGCCGAGTAGTACTCAATTTTATTAAAAAACCACATTTTCTTTATCCAGTCTCCAGTTGATGTGCAGTTGGGCTGTTTCCAAGTTTTAGCTATTACAAACTGTGCCGCTATAAACATGGGTGAGCATATGTCACTGTGGTATGATTCTTTTAATTCTTTTGGGAAGGTACCCAGCAGAGGAATTGCTGGGTCAAAAGGGACTTCCAATCCTAGTACTCTGAGGTATCTCCATATTGACTTCCACAGTGGTTGCACCAGCCTGCACTCCCAGCAACAATGAAGAAGGGCACCTTTCTCCCAACAACCCCGTCAGCATTTGTTATTGGTTGATTTCTTGATAGCAGCCATTCTTTCTGGGGTGAGATGAAATCTCAGTGTTGTTTTTATCTACATCTCTCCAGTGACCAGTGATGTTGAACATTTACATATATTTATTTGCTGCTTTTACTTCTTTGTCTGAGAAATGTCTGTTCATTTCAGATGCCCATTTTTGAATTGGGTCTTTGAATTTGGAGGGGTCTGATCTTTTTTCAGTTCTTTGTATATTCTAGCTAGTAGTCCTTTGTCTGAGGTACAGCTGCCTAAATTTTTTCCCACATTGTAGGTTGTCTCTTAGCTCTGTTGCTGGTTTCTCTTGCAGTGCAAAAGCTTTTTAATAAGATGAGGTCCCAGTTGTTGATTCTTTGTGCTAGTTCCCATGCTATTGAGGTTTTGTTCATAAAGTCTTTTCCTATGCCCGTATCTTCAAGAGTTCTACCTAGCTTATCTTCCAGCAAGTTTAGTGTTTCTGTTTTAATATTTAGATCTTTAATCCACTTCAATCTTAGTTTATTGCATGGTGATAGATATGGGTCTAGTTTTAATCTTTGGCAGGTTGAAATCCAATTTTTCCAATGCCATTTATGAAAGAGGCTATCTTTCCTCCAATGAGGGTGGTTGGCTCCTTTGTCAAAGATGAGGTGGCTCAGTATGTCTGGAGTTGTTTCTGCATCTTCTAATCTATTCCACTGATCCTCAGGTCTGTTCTTTTGCCAGTACCATGCTATTTTTATCACAGTAACTTTGTAGTATAGTTTCAAGTTGGGGATTGTGATGCCCCCTGTCATGTCTCTGTTGTCTAGAATTGCTTTTGCTATTCTAGGTCTCTTCTGGTTCCAAATGAATTTTTGGATTGTTTTCTCTAGTTCTGTGAAATATATTGTTGGAATTTCAGTCAGCATTGAATTAAATCTATATAGCAGTTTTGGAAGTATGGCCATTTTCACTATGTTGGTTCTTCCTACCCAGGAACAACAGATGTCTTTCCATTTTCTTATATCCTCTTTGATCTCTTTTTTCAGAGTGCTGTAGTTTTCAGTGTAGAGGTCTTTTGCTTCCTTTGTTAGATTGCTTCCTAGATATTTCATTTTTTTGGATGCTATTGTGAAAGGAATTGTTTCCCTAATTTCTCTCTCAGTGAGTCTGTTATTTGTGTATAAGAAGGCTATTGTTTTTTGAGTGTTTACCTTGTATCCAGCTACTCTACTGAATCTGTCAATTAGGTCTAGAAGTCTTTTGACTGAGTTTTTTGGGGTCTTCTATGTAGAGTATCATATCATCAGCAAATAGTGACAGTTTAAATTCTTCCTTTCCTATCTTTACTCCTTTTATTTCTTTCTCTTTTCTAATTGTTGTGGCTAATGTTTCCAAAACTATATTGAAAGGAGCAGTGATAGTGGGCATCCTTGTCTTATTCCTGATTTTATCATGAAGGTTTCCAGTTTTTGACCATTTAGTATGATGTTGGCTGTTGGTTTTTCATAGATAGCCTTAATCAGGTTGAGATAAAGACCTTCTATTCCAATTTTCTGTAGGATTTTTATCATGAATGGGTGTTGGATTTTGTCGAATGCTTTTTCTGCATCTATTGAAATGATCATATGATTTTTGTCCTTGGCTCTATTAATATAGTGTATTACATTTATTGATTTATGAATGTTGAACCATCCTTGCATCTCTGGGAAAAATCTGACTTGGTCAGGGTGTATGATCTTCTTGATGACCCTCTGTATTCTGTTTGGCAGTATCTTGTTGAGGATTTTTGCATCTGTGTTCACTAAGGAGATTGCTCTGTAGTTCTCTTTTGGGGTTGGGTCTTTCCTTGGTTTTGGAATCAAAGTAACACTTGCTTCCAGGAGTGAATTTGGAAGTATTGCTTTCCTTTCAATTTCATTGAAGAGTTTAAAGAGTAATGATGATAGTTCTTCTCTAAATGTCTTATAGAATTCATCAGTGAAGCCATCAGGACCTGGGCTTTTATTTGTTGGCAAATTTTTAATTACGTTTTCAATTTCACTGGTTGTAATTAGAGTGTTTAGAATTTTTATATCTTCTTCATTTAACTTTGGCAATTCATATGTATCCAGGAATCTGTCCATTTCTTCTGTGTTTTCCATTTTTATTAGAGTACAGGTTCTCGAAGTAGGTATTGATGATCTTCTGGATTTCTGCTGGGTCTGTTGTGACTTCACCGTTTTCATTCTTAATTGCATGGATTTGAGCCTTTTCTTTCCTTTTTTGGATAAGGTTGGCTAAGGGTTTATTGATTTTATTTATTCTTTCAACAAACCAACTCTTCAGTTCATTGATTTTTTTTTTTTGTATCATTCTCTTAGTCTCCATTGCATTGATTTCTGCTCTGATTTTTATAATTTCCTCACTTGTATGAGCTTTGGATTTGTCATGCTCTTCTTTTTCTGGAAGATTGAGGTTCAGCATCAGGTTGCTTATTTGAGCTCTCTCAGTTTTCCTAATATGAGCATTCACTGTTATCAATTTCCCACATAGAACTGCTTTCATTGTGTCCCATAGATTCCTGTATGTTGTACCTGCATTATCATTTACTTGTAGAAACTAATTTCTTCTTTAATTTCCTCTGTGACCCATTGGTTGTTCAGGAGAATGTTATTCAATTTCCATGTGTTTGTGGGGGTTTTGCAGTTTCTTATGCTATTGATCTCTAATTTTATTGCACTATGGTCTGATAATATACAGGGGGTAACTTCAGTTCTTTTGAATTTACTTAAACATGCCCTATGAGCTAGCATGTGGTCTGTTTTGGAGAATGACCCATGTGCAGCTGAAAAGAATGTATTTTGTGGGGTGGAACACGCAGTAGACATCTATTAAATCCATTTGTTCAAAAGCTTGATTCAGTTCTAGAATGTTGTTGATTTTTTGTCTAGATTATCTGTCTGTTTGTGACTGTGGCTATTGAGGGCCCCACTACAATTGTATTAGTGCTTATTTGGTTTTTCATGTCCATTAATATTTGTTTATTATAGTTGAGGGCATTTGTATTTGGTGCATATATTTATGATTTTCATCTCTTTTTTTTGTTGTTAAATTCTTTTATTGGTGCATTTTAGGTACACAACACAATTACATTTCTCATTGGGAATTGTACCTTTACATAATGCATCTTGATTCTTATTTTTTCCCCATTCCTAGCCCTCCTTTCACCCCCTCTACCCTTCCCTCTTTACAAAGACTTTATTTCCATTTTTTCCATTTCTCATCATTTTTCCTTTCCCTTCTTTCCTTTCCCCTGCCTCTCCCACTACCCCTACCCCTTTGGACCTTTTCTTCCTATTTTGCATTATCAATTATTCATTCTAATCATTGGTACATTTTAGGTATACAATATAATGACATTCATCATTGGAAATTTGCACCTTTACATAATCTCTCTTGGTTCTTATTTTTCACCCTTGCCCAGCCCTCCAACCCCTCCATTCCTCCCTATTTACAAAGATTTTGTTCCTATTTTTCCATTTTCTCATATTAATCCCATTCCCTTCTATCCTTTCCCCTATCCCTCCCACTTCCTTCCCCTTTGCCCCTTTTCTTCCTATTTCACATTACCTATTATACATTTTAGTCCTTATTTACACTTTCAGTTTCTCACACCAGAGAAACTATTTGGTATTTATACTTGTGTGTCCTATTTATTTCACTTAAGAGTATTGCCTCAATGTGCATCCACTTAGCTATAAATGTCTCTAATTTCTCATTTTTGATGGCTGAGTAGTGCTCCATTTTATTAAAAAAAAACACCTTTTCTTTATGATTATCATCTCTTCCTCTTGGATTGCTCCCTTCACAAGGGTGTAGTGACCTTCTTTGTCTCTCTTAATTAGTTTTGGTTTGAAATCTGTTTTGTCTGCAAATAAGATTGCTACTCCTATTTTTTTTCCGAGTTCCTGTCACATGGAGAACTGTTTTCCATCCTTTTACTTCCAATCTATGAATGTCTTTTTGAACTAGGTGTGTTTCTTGCATATAGCATATTGTTGGATTATTCTGCCAGTCTGTTTCTTTTGATTGGTGAATTGAGGCCATCAACATTGATGGTTATAATTGATAAATATTGACTCATCCTTGTCATGATGTTTTACTGTTGTTGGCTCTTTTACTTTTTATTTTTCCCCCTTTACCTTTAGTTTCTTGCCTTGTCTGGTGGCTTCACTCTGTTAGGCCTCATGAAATTGTGACCTTCATTGTCTCTTTCTAGCATATTGTTTGGAGTGCTGGTTTGGTGTTCATGAAATTTCTCAGGTGTTCTTTGTCATGAAGTATCTAATTTCCTCATCGATTTTGAAAGATAATTTTGCAGGATTCGACAGTCTAGGTTGGAAGTTATTTTATTTTAGTGCTTGAAATGCTTCACTCCAGGCTGTACTTGACTTGAGGGTTTGTGTTAAGAAGTCTGCTGTGATTCTCAGGGGCTTTCCTTTGTATGTGATTTGTTTCTTTACTCTGGGACTGCTTGTCGGATTTTGTCCTTCTCTTGTGTTTCTGGAATCTTGACTATTATATGTCTAGGTGTAGATTTTTTTTGATCGTGGCTAGTTGGAGTTCTATATGCCTCACTTATCTGTATGTCAAATTCTCTGCCTCTGTCTGGGAAGTTTTCTACTATTACTTCTGTGAACAGTTTTTTATGTCAATTGTACTTTCTCCTGTTTTTTCATGGACTCCTGTCAGTCTTATGTTATTCTTCTTTCATCGTCTAGCAGCTGCTGGATTGATTTCTCATGGTCCCTTACTATTTTGAAGAAATCTCTGTTTTCATGGTCACTAACTGCAGTCCCATCTTCTATATCTGATAGTCTATCTTCACATTTGTGCAGTGTGCTGTGAATACTTTCAATGGAGTTTTTAATCTCCTGAATATCTGTGTGAATCTGTTTCATGGATTCCATTTCTTTCCTATGTTGGGTGATCATGGTTTCCATTTCTTATGCTGGGCATTCATGGCTTCCAGCATGGTTCTGAGCTCATCCATTTTTTTATGTTTCTCTTCTAGAGCTTCTAATCATGTCTTTCATTCTGCTCACCATCTCTGTAGTTATCTGGGAAATAATTTCTGTTCTGAATTTTTCTAGTGCCTCATTCATCTGTTTTATTACTTCCTGTGCTTTCAGTTTAGGGTGTCCAGGTGGTTGATTATCATATTTTTCTACCTCGCTTCCCCCAGAATTTGCCTTTGGTGATCTGGAAGTCTGTGTTTGTGTCCTGCAAAGGTGTCTTCTCATTTTTAATTCTGTTGTTGGTGCTGTTTTTTGCTTTAATTCCTGGGCTGATACTCCAATATTTCTTATTTTGAGTATCTTTATTACTGGTGGTTAGAGCCCCTGTGGAGTGATTGCTTCTCAAACATATCTTCCAGGTATAGCTGGACTTTTAGGCTTTGAGTCTGTAATCACTCTTAGGCAATCTCGTTTTCAGTATACCAGGGAGGACAACTAATTAAATCAATCACAGCACCTTAGCCCAGTTGACACAATCAGCCTCAAACACAGCTTAGAAAATGATAGTTTGTGGTAGCAATTAATCTGTCTCCTTTAACCACACAAGCTAGATCAAAATCTAGGGCCAGCCCAAAATATGTTTGTAATAAGTAAACCCTTCAATATGGCAAATTTACCCTTCAGGATAAGGATTTAGCAGGGGTTGGGGAGGAAGGGGTAGAGAGACAGAGGGAGAGGGAAAGGTTAGAGTTATGGCTGGAGGACATGGGAAGATCACGCAAATTATGGGGATCTGTTGAAGACAGGAGGAGAAGATAGAGCAAGAGGACAGAGACAAGTACAGAACAAACTGACAATAGGGTAGCTAGAAATTGTATTCACCTTCCTATAAAAGTGACAGTCGAGAGGACAAAGAGAGAGAAAAAATTCAGAATGAGACAGGAACAGGAACAAAGAGGGAGAGAAATATAGAGCCAGAAGGGATAGAGAGAGAGAAAAAGAAAAAAGGTGTGTGTGTGTGTGTGTGTGTGTGTGTGTGTGTGTGTGTATGTGTATATATATATATACACACATACACACAAACGAAAAAAGAAAGGTCTCCCTCAGGATATGTCTCTGCTGTCCTGGTAGGCAATGTGGGCAGCCTTGTGTGGGTCCAAGTCGATTAGTCTCAGCAAGCTAGCTGTAGTCTATTTAGATTCAGGCTGATTTCTGGCTGCAAGGTCCAAGTTGAGGACCCTGACCTCCTGTAGGATTAAATTCTGCAATGTTCTACTGCAGGTTCCAGCTGTCCTCCCCGCTATTCAAGTCCGGGTTTCTGTGGGAGGTGCTGATTCCACTAACTTACCAACCACGATGATCCAGTGTGCTTTTATTGAAGAGCTTTTCTTCACTTTCCCAGTGGGCTTCAGTTTTCATTGAGGAACGTCAGATGTTGCTCACTTATGCTCTATCTTCTGGGTCTCATAACCATGGCCTTTATGTTCCCCCTGGCGCCTCTGCTATGCGGATTCAGATGCCACCTGGTGCGGCATCCACCACCATGTGGTCCTGAGGGTGGTGCAGGCTGCTGGCATCTGTGCGACCAGGCCCATCTTAGTTTTAAAACAGGTAATTGGCAAAAGAGTGGAAGAGAAGAGTACTGAAAATTTTATGAATTATGTATGTTTTTCCTTCAACCTTTTTGTATTATTCAGAGGCATCTCTTCCCTAGAATGTCTCCCATTAACTCCTCTTACTCTCAGCACCCCAAGCTCCCTTTCTCCAGCCCACAAGTTATACCCACAAACTCTGTTTGCTGACTCCCATCTGTTATGCTGATAGACGGTCCCCATTTATGTCATTGGAGATAATGGGCTAAGCCCATCACTTGCTTTTCAAGTCATCCAGAATGATGTATTTCCTACTTTCTGTGTCACTTTCTGATACATGTCCACCAATAAAGAGGCCAGCACAGAGGCAAAAGGAGACGAGTGAAAGCAGGTTATCAAGTTCTCACAGCATTTGTGGAGATGTGTGTACCTAGTACGTACAGTGTGTGCCTGCCAAATGTTGGTGTCAGCTTTGTAGAGAAGTGGTTTTCAGCATGTTATGATTATATACTCCATTAGTAAAAATACACAGAGCTTGTACACTCATGTAGTATAGTTTCTAAGTTAGTAATATACTACTGTAAGTCCATGTGTAAAATATTAGCAAAAAACAATTTGGGTGAAAAATGAATTTTCATATTTATTCCTTATGTCACAATGGATTGCCTATTATTCACTACTAATAGAGAATATGAATCTGTCTGGTTGTATTCTGGTCACAAGATAATGCAAGAAGCAAAAAGTAATTGACTTACGTGTAAGTACGCGATTTCATGGAGTTTTCATGATTTTAGAATTTCATTGAGGTGTACTTTATGCAATAAAAGCTATTTTAACTCCTCAGCCCTTACATAAACATCAACATAACATTTCCATCACTCCGGAAAGTTTCCTCATGCTCTTGTGGCCAGTGCCTTACCCCCATGTTTGGCCCTGACCTTCTTTAATCTGCTTTATGTACCTGTCATCCTCTTTTCCAGCCTTTCAGTGATTGTAGTGGAGTAGTATGTAGTCTTTAGGAGTCTCACACACAGTGCTTTTGAGTCATACACGTTGTAGGTTATATCAATAATTTATTCCTTCTTATTTCCCAGTAGTATGGCATTGTTTAGCTATCCTAAAATTTGTCTTTAAGATATAACTATCTAGAAAACCTGATAAAATTTAGTATTTAAATTTTTACATAGCATTGTCTTATTAATTTTAACTCAGCAATTACTGTTAGATTTTACTCGATCGAATACTTAGGTAGACATGAAATTTGGTAATTTCTATACATTCTACACAAACCATTCCTCTTACCTTGAGGTTTGGATTGCTCCAGAAAGAAAAACAATATAAAATTTCTGTGAGCAACTGGTTATGAAAATGAATTGCCAGTGTGTTTGTGATGGAATAATTTAGTAAGTACACTATGCAAATGTAGGCATGAAATCAAAGCCACATGTCTTAATGAGCTCTCATTTTGTTCTAGAGACCAGCAGTCCCTACAGTTCAGTGTCATTCAGTTTAAAAAGATTTAAAATTATATAAAAAGAGAAACACTGAGTTTTTAGCTAACAATTTTAAGGTTTTCCTAAATTTTGCCTTAGATTTGACTGAAAAGAAGTTCATGTAATACAATAGAAATCACTCTGCACCCATCTTTAGGATTAAACTGTTTGCTTATTTTCTTGATAAATACTGCTGGAGCACATGCTGGATCTGTGTGTGTTGCTATTCCTCCCTCGCCTTTCATCCATGAACAAAGGGAAAGAAGTGTCTCTCCTTGCTGTGACATGTGTAGTGGGACTGAGCCTGAGGTCACCTGACAATCTATCCCCGAACCCCCAATTTTCTCTCCTCCCATCTCATCACACCCTTCCTTTCTCTTCCATCCCTCTTCCCAAATAACCTATCAACCTTATTTTACTTTGATGTAAAAACTACAAGTTGTATAAAGTGCTTTGATGTGAAAATGGACTCTAACAAAACCATTTAAACCATGACAATTGATGCCACAACAAAAAAATTAAAAATAATTCTTCTGGGCTGGGGGTATAGCTCAATGATAGGGCACTTGCCTAGTATGCTTGAGGCCCTGAGTCTGATTGCTAGCACTGGAGTGGGGAATTCACTTTGCAGAGCCATGTAAGAACTGAGTAACCTACCAGTTTGAGGGAAATTATAAAAGGAAGTCTTTTCATACAACATGCTTAGATGTAAATATTCTAAGTGTTTTATACTTTTCTGAACCAGTAATACTGGTTTATAATCTGAATTATTTGGTGTTACTCAACTTTTAATTAATAGCATATCCAACATTTTCACAGGAAATCAATGCTTTTATAATAATGCCTTGCATTTAACTTAACAGGGTGAATCTTATTATCCTCATTTTTATAACTAACATTTCCCAACCTAACGGGCTGATGGTTGGGTAAACTCTGGTTGCATATGGGAAAGCCTAAAGGGATTGACTCACCAACTACAAATTTGCCTAGAAAGGACAAGGGTCCAGTTATATATTCTGATATTAACCTTCTCATACACAAAACAGTGTCACAGTATGGGCTGTTCAGTAGTCAGGATCTTCATACTGGCCTAAGAGACCGAATTTTTGTTTTAATAGTATTGATTTCATAATATCTGATTCTCTTTATGATTTCATTTGCTTTGGTAGAGTTTATTTGTCCATGTGTACTTCTCAAACTATTACGGAGACGACTACCTTTTCCTCTTTGTCAGTCTTGAGTTAATGCTAAAGTTAAATGCAATAAAAATAAAACAATAAAAGAAATCTTGCCTCTAGTCATTGCAGCAGTATCACATTGTCCTAGAGATTTCTAATGGCTACTTGGAATATTACTTGACACAGAAGAGGCTTAAGTCACTGTTTGAGAATCACCACACCAGACCATGCTTGTTTCTGTCACAAAGGTCTTCAAAAAATACCTGGGCTTGGGCTGGGGATTTAGCTCAGTGGTTTCACCGCCTGCTGCGCAAGCGCAAGGACCCGAGTTCGATCTCCGGTACCAAAAAAAAAAAAGAAAAGAAAATACCTGGGCCTCACTCATTCCCTTTGATGGTTTCTAACTCCAGCCATTTCATTCGTGGATGTTCTAAAACTGATAGTCATTTTTACAGACTTAATTGTTGCATAAGAAGAATATTTTTCTTTTTCCAGTTTCTCCATTTATGAATGTGATGGTCTTGATCAAATATGAATGATGACTTCTGAAAAGAAATTTTGTGTCACTTCATATCGTCTGAATTCTCAGGATAACCCCTCTAGAGGGACTCCAGTTTGAATATACATAGATATGGTGCTATTGAGTACGTTTGTTTACTAAGACATTATGTTATACTTCTGTATAAGTATCAATTGCTGCCTCTGTTACTACTATAAATGAAGCCTCTCTTTTATGATTCAGGCTATGGGAATAATTCTCAATCTTGCTTATTCTACCCACAGTAAGTGACTTAACATCACAGCCTCCAGTGTAGCAGAGACAGCTCCTCAGGACTAAAAGAGAGTCTGAAAGGTGGTACTTTTACAAATAGCAGCAGGCATTGTGGCAGACTGGGGAAAGAGAAATCTCATGGGATTGCTGTGCGGTGTTGGGAGAGGGGAGACAGGAGGGTAAGGAAAATGAGACGCCTCAGGTGGGAGGCAATTGCTGTGGTCCCAAAGGTGCATTTTAATACTAGAGGCTGCCAGTTTGTGAGTCTATTATTGACATACAGATTTAGGTGCATACTACCTAGAAAGAACCTGGGGAAGAAATGCCTATAATCCGCCCAGACTGGGGTTCAGCCTTAGAACCAATCTGTAGTGCAAGGCTCAGAATGGAGCCAACAAGAGAGGATTTGATCTGAAAAGAAAAATAACGTAGAGGGGGACATTACACATTGTGGAAAAAGCCTTGTTCGTGCTGAGCTCTGCCTCTCATTATCACATGCCCAGGGTGTTTCACTGGGAAATGCTGTCATGGAAAAATGGTCACTGGGTGCAGGTGAGACCCTCAGTGAACCTGGAGTCAGAATTTCAGGACTCTACATCCTGAAAGTCAGCATCCTGTCAGCCTTAACAAGGCTCTTACACTTATTTCTTCACCTCTGATTTCTCATCTGTGAAACATTCACTGAACTCTAGAAGGTATGATGGAATTCAAATGAGATAATCTGTATAAAATCACAATTTATTGTTCTATGCATGTACCATGCCAACATTCCCTTTTGTTCTTCCTATTCCCAAGGGTTATGTGAGGAAAATCGATGGTTATTAGTGACCATTTTTAAAAATGACTGTTGCAGGACTCCAGAGTGATCTGGAGTTGCGTGGTACTCACGTCATTGTATGGCTGTTCTGAGCAGACCGTGGTGAGAGACTGTTTGATCTGACAATCTGAAGGTCAGTTTTACCTACATGATGGGGAAGGATAACTGTGCTTGGCAGTTCTCGTAGGGGTGGGCACCCATATGCACGCACCCATATACTATATGTGTATATAAAGTGATAGAATGCTAGGGAACCTTACAAAGACTCATGACTGTCAGACCTCGCTCCTTAAAATAAGCACTTAATGAAAGTATCTGTGATGTTTCAGAGCATGATTGTGATCCAGAGCAAATTTTATATCCAAAGACTGAGGAACCACTTTTCCATTTGCAAAAATAGAACAGATTCTTTATATCCCCCATTCTGTTTACCTAGTGTAACATCTTACCTAATCTTAATACAGGAAATGAAGGTTTATGCAGTACTATTACCTAGAGTCTTCAGGTTTTGTCAGTTTTCTCACTCATGTTCATTTACTGGTTTAAGATCAAACAAATGTCTTCTTAATCCCATCTTACCTATAACCATTCTTTACTCTTTTATGACCTTTATACTTTGAAGAGTGTTGTCCACTATTTTATAGAATGCTTCTCGGTGTTGGTTTGCCTGACATTTTTTTAATGACTGGATTGAGGTAAATTTTGACCAGAATGGTGCCAAAGTTCTGATGTACCCTGCTTAGTGTACCCCATCAGGAAGAACAGAACACCAACATTCTTCCACCAGTGGTTTTGACTTGGATCACACTTTTGAGATGATGTCTGTTAGATTTCACCAGTGCAAAGTTACGATTTCCCCCTTTGTCATTAATAAGTGTCTTGTCATTTGTTTGTTCCTTTGGGGGCTGGAGATGGAAGCCAGGTGCCCTGTGGGTGGTAAGCACATGCAGTACCACTGAGCTACACTCCCAGCTCCATTTTGTTCTTCAGAAAGGTTTTGTTTTCTTAGACTCAGGGTTGGAGCAAGTGTCATTCACAGAAGGTTCCAAAGGGCCCTGAATTGGTGGGTCTAAAGAAAACCATACTTTATAAAATGATGGAGTCATTATTTAAGTGTTTGAATAGATTTCTCTCGATCCATGCTGAAATGGATTGCCTGACATTACATTGCACGATTTTTAAGTCCTACCTCCAGGCAAATCTCATAGTTACTAGCAAAAATGAAAGTGTGAAATGCTTTTTAATGTATATTTAACAACACATAGTCTGGTGATTGCTGATGTGGAGTCTCTGTGGACTCCCTTTGCTATCAGAGGATGATGCCAAGAGACAACTTTTTACACATTTATTCTCTCTAAATCCATCACATGTTTACTTTTCAAATATCTATGACTGTCATTTATAACAAGAGCATAAAAAGTCAAATATTTTTAAGTCTAACTCAAACTCTGAATCATATAATTACAACCAGTTTTCAGGAAAAGTACAATTACCTTGCACAAGTGATATTTCCCTTACTATATCCTATGAAATTGCTGACTGCTAAGTGATACTAAAGTACAGCTTTGGTAATAGGAGGGTAAGGGGTAATGCTACTTTATTCATCTTTCTGATTCAGAAATTCACAGAACTCCCATTTAAAGGAATGTCCATCATTGAATCCAGTGTCATGTCTGTTTGGGTTGAAGAAATAAATTTGGCAAACTGTACTTAATTCCTTCCTCTGGTATCACTATTTAATAAGGATTAAGGTACCAGTTTTTGCATTTATACTGGGTGCACAGCAAGAGTTCACGTGTTATACTAATATATGCTAAATAGTTGTGTAGTGTATAGATCATTGTTGTTAAAATAGCAGCACTGAAGGCATTTTAGATCACAGAGCCCCAGTGGTCTACATTTTGTTTGCTTCAACATTATTAAACTCAATCTGTTTCTCTAACTGTGACTCTAATTACTACATTTGCATGGCAGAAAAGTTTGCTTTGTGGGTTGACTTTTATTAGCAGAGCTTGCATGTTGTTTTCTGCTCTTTCTTGGTGTTTCATGAGCAGACAGAGCACCTTTGGTTGCATTGAATAATTATGCACAATCAATAAGTTTTTATGTTTGTCTTTGTTGTTTCTCTGATGTGGCCTGTAGGATGCTGCTGGCAAGGTGCTGGACCGCTGGGCCATCATGTCTCGAGAAGAAGAAATCATCACCCTTCAGCAGTTTTTGCGGTTTGGAGAAACCAAATCCATTGTGGAGCTGATGGCAATTCAGGAGAAAGAAGGGCAGGCCGTCGCTGTACCATCTTCAAAGACAGATTCAGATATAAGGACTTTTATTGAGAGCAATAATCGCACGAGGAGTCCCAGCCTCCTTGCTCACTTAGAGAACAGCAATCCTTCCAGCATTCATCACTTTGAAAACATCCCAAACAGCCTTGCATTTCTGCTTCCATTCCAGTACATAAACCCTGTCTCAGCCCCACTTCTGGGGTTGCCTCCAAATGGGCTACTTTTAGAGCAGCCAGGACTGAGGCTCCGGGAACCAAGCCTTTCAACCCAGAATGAATATAATGAAAGCAGTGAATCAGAAGTCTCTCCCACACCCTATAAGAACGATCAGACACCCAGTAGAAATGCCCTGACCAGCATCACTAATGTGGAGCCCAAAACCGAGCCAACATGTGTCTCTCCCATTCAGAATTCTGCCCCAGTCAGTGATCTAACCAAAACTGAACACCCAAAAAGCTCTTTCCGGATTCACCGGATGAGGAGGATGGGCTCAGCCTCCAGGAAAGGAAGAGTGTTCTGTAATGCTTGTGGGAAGACCTTCTATGACAAAGGCACCCTCAAAATTCACTATAATGCCGTTCACCTAAAGATCAAACACCGCTGCACCATCGAAGGTTGCAACATGGTCTTTAGTTCCCTCCGAAGCCGTAATCGACACAGTGCAAACCCCAACCCCCGCCTCCATATGCCTATGCTCAGAAATAATCGAGACAAAGATTTGATTCGTGCCACATCAGGAGCTGCCACCCCCGTCATAGCAAGTACGAAATCAAATCTCACACTCACAAGCCCTGGGAGGCCCCCCATGGGTTTTACCACACCCCCGTTAGACCCTGTCTTACAGAATCCTCTCTCTAGCCAGCTGGTATTTTCTGGGCTAAAGACTGTACAACCAGTTCCTCCCTTTTATAGAAGTTTACTCGCTCCAGGGGAAATGGTGAGTCCTCCCACCTCCCTCCCAACCAGTCCTATCATTCCAGCCAGTGGTACCATAGAGCAGCACCCCCCCACACCCTCTGAGCCAGTCATGCCAGCAGTGATGATGGCCACCCATGAGCCCAGTGCTGACCTGGCACCCAAGAAAAAGCCCAGGAAGTCGAGCATGCCTGTAAAGATTGAAAAGGAGATTATTGACACCGCTGATGAGTTTGACGATGAAGATGATGATCCCACTGATGGCGGAACTTTGGTGAATGACATGAGCCATGACAATCACTGCCACTCCCAGGAGGAGATGAGCCCAGGCATGTCTGTGAAGGACTTTTCTAAGCACAACAGGACCCGGTGCATTTCAAGGACTGAAATAAGAAGGGCTGACAGTATGACTTCTGAGGACCAGGAGCCTGAACGGGACTATGAGAATGAGTCTGAGTCTTCTGAGCCCAAACTAGGTGAGGAGTCCATGGAGGGGGATGAGCACCTTCACGGTGAGGTGAATGAGAAGGTCCTGATGAACAGTGAGAGGCCCGATGGAGACCACAGTGAGCCTTCTCATCAGGACATCATCAAGGTGAAGGAGGAATTCACAGACCCCACTTACGACATGTTTTACATGAGCCAGTACGGGCTGTACAATGGGGGCGGGGCCGGCATGGCTGCCCTGCATGAAAGTTTTACATCGTCTCTGAGTTATGGCAGCCCCCAGAAGTTCTCCCCAGAAGGAGATCTGTGTTCCAGCCCAGACCCCAAAATTTGTTACGTGTGCAAGAAGAGTTTTAAAAGTTCCTACAGTGTGAAGCTTCATTACAGGAATGTTCACTTAAAAGAGATGCACGTCTGCACGGTGGCCGGCTGCAATGCTGCCTTCCCTTCTCGCCGAAGCAGAGACAGGTCAGTAAATCTCCATTGGCTGCTGCTGCAAAGGGTGGAGGGTTCCGGTTTCAGTCACGTTGGACTTAACATTAAAAGATCCACCTGAGATGTTTCTGAGGCACTGTAAGAATTGTCCACAGTGACCCACGTGATAACTAAGCTGCCATGCTCTTGAAGGATTGTTGCAGTTGGTGCTTGTTACGGTGAAGCATGCAGAATCATATGCCATTGTACCCGATAGTGCACGCCAGTTTTCTGTGTGCTGTGTATATGTGTGTGTATGTGTTTCCATGCATTTGGGTGTGAATAAGTTAACTGTACACAGTCCCTGCCTCCCCATGAACCTTTATTTAGAAGCTGCATATTCTGTCTCATATATATATATATGTGTGTGTGTGTGTATATATACATATGCACGTGTATATATATATGTGCTTTGCCTTATGGCTTTTTAATGAAATCAATATATTATCTTCATATACACATATTTATCCAATATAGAAACAGAAATTTACGGATGGAAAGAACCGTAGGTCCAGGACATCGAGACAGCCTCCATCTCCGTAGGTATAACCAGAAATGTTATCATTCCTTACATGAGTATTCAGTGTATCCTTGAATTCTTTAAGAGTCATGAGACTATCCAAAGAAAATGAAACCAAAGTGATTGTTGATGTGGGGAAGGGTGTGGTGGTGTGGGTTTCTTTATTTTAACTTCACAGTGTCTTTGACCACATCTCAAAAATATCGTCTACCATTGGAGTTAGGCATAGAGGGACAGCGAGCATGTACCTTAAAGTCAGTCAGGGTGTTTCTGTCATGTCTAGCCTTCAGATGACACCACACTCTAGCTACATAGCTGCAGCTCTGAAACTGTGAGGCTTAAACAGATGCAGCTGGTTCTAAACCTACCGTGTTCTTGATGAATACTAAAGACAGTGGAGTAAAAGTGGAGTGTGTCTAGGCGGTCAGGGTGAGATAACATGGTCACCCTCCCGTGTGGAGATAAGCACGTCAGTAGATCGTTTTCCTAATAGGCCACCACAGGCCACTCACCAGTTAGCTCCTCTTGCTCCACTGGATGTAGGTTTTGATTCTATGTTGTCTTTTAAAGATATTTTTTAGAGAAAATTTTATTACAAACCAAAAATTGATATATGTGAAAGAAACAAAATTAATGAGGAAGTTTCCAAGGGGTGACCACCCAGATTCCAGGGCTTATCAGTTGGAGAGAGTTCTTTGACAAATGTGTTCATGAAAGTACCACTAAAATATAGTGACCAATCTTTGGGATTCATTGCTTTATCTTCATGTATGAAAGATCAATCCTTTTTCAAATAAATGTTTAAAAATACATATTTTCCTTTCTACTGACATAAGAGAGGCCCAATCTATAAAAAGTAAAAGCTCTAAGTAAAATGAGTGACTTTCCTATACAACTTCATGTTTCAAGGGGAAATCTGTGTTGAATATTGTCTCACCCCCATTTACCTTGTTCTATAAAACTTGGTTATAGTTGCAAAGTTATTTTCAGTTCTAAGTCATCATTGACAGCCCTAGAATAGGTCAGATAGGACAGTCATGCTTTGAATAATAAAACATACATACCCAACCTCCCCTAAATTTGGGAATAATATTCTTTCAAATTTGAAATAATGCATTGATAATGAAGTTAATGCATTAAAATTTTTAACAAAAATAAGACTCATGAAAACCTGCACAAAGTATTTATGCAAATGGAATATTTGAAGATAAGCCAAATTTTAAGCTTATTTGCATGAATTTCTATCATGGTTGTAGTTGATTCATTGAAAATATTGCAGGTCATAATACTGGAATAAATAGCTGTGGGACTGAAAGGCTGCATACATATCCTAAGTTTGGTATTTTCATTTATGTCAGACCAGTAGAAAACACAAGTTCTGGTGTGTTTATGTCCTTACATTTAAGGAGGGACTATTGACATACTGTTGGTTTGTATGAAGACAGACATTTATTGATAACAGGGAATATTTCAGTCTTCATTTTTATTTTGTGTGATTAAGAGCTTAGCAGTGACCAGCCATGTCCTGCTGACTAACCAGAATGTTCTAGGTGAGGAGCCTAGTACGGATTTGTGCTCAGTCTCACAAAAGGTAACAAACTTCAGAAGACAGTTGAGACATTGCATTTGGGTAAAATATCACTCATACTTCATCTTTTTTATTTTGGCATTTTGTCACACATGATAAGGAAAGCAAATTGGAAAAATATTGTAGAATGAAACATTTTTTGAGTCTACCTTGAAATTTTGCTCTCTAAAAATACATAAATCTTTAGATTCTAGATTAAAAATTTTAAACTCTAAAACTTTAGTTTCGACATTTTTTTTTCTCAGGAAGAAGTGTTATCTTTGTTGAGTCCCTGACTTGGATGAATAATATGAGATTAGTTACCACTAAATAAGAAGAAACAGTGATGCTTTTAGGATATCACCCGCTTTCTGTAGCTCAGCAGGGTGGCTGTGGAATATATTTGTACTCCTGCTTCAGCACTTTATCCCTACTTCATCAGCTAGTGTCAGGCCTGTGAGTCAGTCTCTTCATCCCCAAAGCCTCTTGGGTCGCCCCTCCATCTGCCCTTGAACTTGCTTTTTCCTCCCTCACCACTTTTACTGTATTAGTCACGAGGACCCCAGCAAGCCTGTGCTCCTGTTTCTTCACCTCTTCAGTTTACTATGAAGCCAAAACATGGTTTCTACCTTTTTCTTGAGCTAGTAGGCTTTTCCAAAGAAACCCTTCTTTGTCTTAATCCTGCTGTCCTCAAGCTCTTTCTTTCCTCTCCTCAGCCTCATCCAGCCTTGATCCCACACACTGTGTCTTCCTCGTGCAGATTTAGAACTCAAGAAGGTTTGGGGTGAGGGCTGGCATGTGAGGCCAGTACGCTGCCTGTGAGAAAGCTCACAGAGGCACCCTCTTCCTCTGTGCTCATCTTCAGGATCAGAACACCTTAAGGGAGTCATGTGCAGTCCCCCTGGGCTGCTTCCTAGGTGGGTGGACAGGAGAGCTTGTGTTTGGACTTGAGGTAGGCCTATTAGTGAGGTACACATAGAAGTGAATCAAGTAATGTGTTGTGGGTCTCACAGAAAAAACTCCCAGGTCTTTGCTATGGTCCTGGATTTTATAAGATCAAATTGAAGACTTTTTGAAAAGCGACAATGTTCTTTTCTCTAGTAACAGAAAGGCAGGAGAGACACACAAGGTTTGTCAGGGTTGAGAATTATAAGCAACATAGTCAAAGCTATTCTTTTTTGCACAGTTGTCAACAAGTGTGTGTTTAGTGAGTTCAAAAGCCAAGAAGGCCATTCCACAGTAATGACAGAGCAAAAAGCCAATATACCCAGTCCAATATACCTAGCCCAATCACTAGGTAGCTGTTAGAGTAATTTTTATTCTGAGTAACAGAGGTGAAAGGTAAATAATTTTCTCTGTAAAGAACTCTGATACTCCTAACATGATTGCTAAGTGTTCAGTATATGTTGATATAACACTATACAGTGTTAGATTTTGAAAATCCTTCCTTGTTTATCTCTTTAATTTTTCTGCTGCTGAGCTGCAATTCTGCCAGGAAACAGGAAGCCGGCCCTTAGTATGAAACCTTTGCTAGGAAGAAGAAATTCTGGCTGGCTGACTGGACCTATAGATTTGATAAGAGAAATTTTCTTGAAGGTAGCATCATAGTCAGAATTAGCTGACTTAGTTCACGTTTGGTTATTTCTCATCCTCCAACCTAAAGTTTGATCCTCAGGAAGGCTGACTGGCCCGTGGATGACGTATATTTAGGGGAGTCAATGTATAAGTTACATTTGCTTTTTTTCGGGGGCGGGGGGGGGGATGAAGCAAATACATACTCTTCTGTCCTCTTTCTTAACACTCATCATCATTTGTCAGTATGTCAAGATTTACTTACATTTGTTTCAGTAATTGGGAGTTTTAAAACTCCCTCAACTAAAATGAAAACTTTGTACTCAGAAACTACATTAGAAAAGAAATATTTCTATTTTTTCATCCTCCGTGAGTATCATGATCTTTATTCTTCTCTTCTCAGAATAGTGGCCACTAATTGCTAAAGTTTGTCTTAAATTTTATCAGAAAGGTGAGCACATATCTATTTGATTTTTCAAGGCATAGCAAAGGTGATCCAGCCACATGAATAAGTATAAAAAATAATATTTGTTTAGGGTGATTTATAAATAAATATGAGGCAACCACAGGTGCCGAGTGTGAACCTTCTGTTTGACTGCTAGTTAAATCAGTCCAGATTTAAACATGTAAACTTCTTGATTTGTATGGAGCAAGACATCTGTATTTGGTTTATTAAAACCTGCTGATGTCTCCAGAACTAAATTTGTTCATATATAGGCCTCTGGGTAGCTGTAGCTAAAAAGCAGAGATGTATAGTTTTTGCCTCTCTTATTACCTGACTTCCAGCTCTGTACAGGTGTGCAGGAATAAATTAACACGAGCTACCTCTGATGAGCCACTGCATACATTAACAACAGAGGTGAAGATGTGAAAACATGCTACCTGCCTCCTGTTATCACCTTCTCAGCATAGCAACATTCATCTTTTCCATCATTCTCTATGTTTGGAAACTTATAGAGAACTTTTCTAGAGAGAGCTTTTCAATAAATACACATGATTTCACCAGGCAATACCTCCAAGAAATGAGCCACTTAGCACCAATTCAAGATAACTACTCTATTAGTATATTTGCCTAATATAATTAGCTGTCAATTACAGTGTGTTAATCCTCTCCAAGTTCAAGAGAACATTTTAAGGGATCATCTGTTTCATTTCCTGTTGTTTTGTTCAGTGAAGCTCCAACTCTGCATTTATACAGTCCTTTTAGAAATTGTGCAGGCCATCTGACTTCTAAATGTTAAGGAAGAGATTTTTTTCTTCCTGCTGCTCTATTTGATTTCACAATGGAGCTAGCAGATCAATAGGCCTTTTGTACTTATCTTCATTACTTCCCATCAAAAGCAAACAAACAAAATAAATCCCCTCCTGAGTAATTGCTAGTTGTGCCCTCCTCAAACAAAACTTTGGTAGTAAGATAAACTTTGGTGTCATTCCTGTCCCTGAGGTTCTTTTTATACACTGGGAGAAGAGCAATGAGCAAAACGGTCTCCTTGTATCATGGGGAGAGACTCTGTCAAGCCTAAAGTGAATCTCCGATCTTCCTAATGACCTCCTGCTGGCCCAGCTGGATGCAAGACAAGCTCATTTAAGCCTCTGCTGACCTTTCACTCCACCACGACAAGAACTACAGCAGTCACTGCCAGTGTCTTCAAAACTCTGCACCAAATAGACAGCAAAGTTTAATGGCTGGTGATTCATATCCCTTGCAGGATGCAAAGAGATTTTTACAAATTTCTATTGATGGGAGTTAACATTAAATCTCCTCTGACTATATCACTTCCACTGCATAAATGTAATGCTACCAAATGGCCCTTATTTTTACCTTCTCTACAAAGGCAGAAACTACTGTTCTCACCAGCATTGTCTCAAAAATTCTGTGGCAAAAATATCAGAAAAGAAGGCACATACTGAGTGCATAGGCAGTGTTTTCCTTTATGGCACCGCCTGAAAAGGGCTGATTTCCGCCTCTCTCTGGTCCACCAGAATCTGTTGCACCCTCTGACAGACTATTGTTACAAGTCCTTCTCATATATAATTTCATTTGAGATAAGTGTTTTTGTAGACAATTTTAACTTTTTAAAGACAGACCATTTTCCACCACAAAGGCAGAGGGAGCCTGCACACATACAGTGTTAACGCTCGTGTATCACTATGGTAAGTCCATTCCCTGTTAGGTGAAGGCTTTTCCAAATTCTTTTACTGTAAATAATCATTTGCTGTTTACTAAGAGGAAGGAGACTTCTCTTTCTCTGTTTAAATTTTGTACTGAAAGTTGAGCCATGAAGCATTTCAATTTCTTTTAAAGCCTACTCAGAAATAATTTAGTGTTTTGGCCATAAGACTCCCACAAGCTTCAAATAAATGAATATGGCAGAGTATGAAAGGAGTTTATACTTGCCAAAAAATCACAGTGTCATAAAAAGGGATTCAGCGACTTTGATTCTCAAGTGCCAAGATACGTGTGTGTGAGAGAGAAGCTAAGTCAGAGGAAAAAAGAATACTTTTAAGGAAAGGACAGTTTTTCTTCAGTTACTTCACATAAAACTACACTTTTTAAAAATACCTAGATTTTATGTCCTAATGCAAGCTGCTTGAATTAAAACCGGAGTTGTAAATTTCTGGTAAAAAGCTGTTATACCTGAAGTGTTAGTAATTTTTAACTCTAGTAGTTTATGGAGTTTATTACTTCTTTTATTATCGGGGGGGGGGGATGTTACCCACTTCCAGTTTAATTCTTTTTCTTGCTTGCTCTAATTTTTACCTTACCTTAGGAAAAAAAAAAGCCAAGTGATTCAACCAGAACATATATAAGGGCTATTGAATATATCTACCTGAATTATGACCAGCTACTCAAAAATTATGTTAACGGTCTCATCAGAATGCACCCACCTAATGTATATATCTGTTTTTACATAAACACCCACATAAATAAGAATATCAAAAGACAGATCATCCTTAATTGTCAGAAGAGACATCTCCATCTTAGAAAGTGATATATGAAGTTACTTTATCACCTTGATGAAAAACAGGAAGACTGTAAGTACAGTGAGACACACTGGGAAGTGAGGACAGCAGGCCTTCGGAAGGCAGCTGCCGTGCTCAGATGGCCAGCTGAGTAGAGCCGCTGCAGCCCTGCTGCCTTTTCAGTCTGCTGTGTCACCAAGGGGCACTGGTGGGTCAGTTCCCTCACTAGTAATTGTGTTTTACAGACTTCTAAAGCAATTGGCTCAGTCAGTCCCAATTCAATAAAAGTGGAGAGCAAGAGAGAGAGCACTTTTGTTCTATTTTTTACTTGAAATTATTTCATTCAGCAGTCTGTCTTTTTTATTACCAGGACTTGACATTAGCACTCCAAGCTATATTAGCATCCATTTCAGCAGTTCAGTAATGGTATTAAAAAAACACTTAACTTCAATGGTGAATGGTTGTATGACAGTACCATAAAAAATCCACATTAAAAAAAAACTTATGTATTTGTCCCAGCAAATTATTTTTTACTTGTTTAACCACTTCAAAATTATGTTCTTATGACGGGTATTCATTAGCACCTCTCTTTCCCAGTAGCAGCCAACAGTGCTGTTCTGTGGATTAGGGAACTGGGAAAAGAGGACAGGAAATCCAGTGGTGAGAAAGTAGGTAAAGATGCTGTTTGCCCTGTAGTTAGATTACCTTCCATTCATCAGCAGAGATGGAATTGGCAACCTCCAAGCACCCAAGGTAAAATTCTTGGATTCTCATGCATGACTGGGATTTGATTTTGAACCCAACTCTCTAAACTTGGGAGCAGAGCCTAACTACTTTGGCACTGTGGTGTGCTCATAAATGGCTACATTAGGTTCTAAATTTTGATTAAACATTCAGTAATTAATCAATGGTAGACATGAAGCAGTTGGCAAGGTCCAGAGCTGCAAAATGTTTAAGACATAAAACATTACGAAGTAATTAGAATATGCTCCTTCAAGAGAAGGATTGTCTTCAATAAAGAGGTAAATGATAGCATCCTGTTTATTGTGGACGTAGGCAGCCAAAGCAATATGATAAACTGCTGGAGATACACATATCAGTAATCATCCACATTATTAGTACCATTAATCATAATTCCAAAAATATGACAGCAGCAGCCAACTTTTTGACCAATTTCGCTTCTGCCTGTTGGCCATTATAACTTCACTAATAGGCTGCGGAGCTCCTGTGCATGGCAGTTTGCATTGAGAATGGAAGGTTAATTATATTTGAGCTACTGATTTCTTCTCTCCTTGGAAAAAGCTTAGCATTTTGACAGTCCCAGGAGTTCAGCTCTGTTAAACCAGTAAAAGTACTTTATTGAAATTTTCTTTGTTGGTCAGGAGTGAGGAAATGCTTCAAATGAGATATAAGCACCAGGCTGGGACAGCTGCTAATATTTCTTGCTTCAAAGCGATCTTCGGGCAATAAGATGAACTCTGTAGTTCTTTAGATCGCTTTGCTCTCTCAGAAGTTTCACATTGTACAGTGATGTACCAGAAAATCCCACAGGATAAGTGTTAGCATCAACACGGCTAGGTGGGGCTAGGACATTAGGAGCAGCACATAATACCAAGAGAAATAAGCACCTCTTTAATACAAAATTCTGTGTTTTCAATCAAGCCTTTTCAAAGTGAACTTCACAAAAATCATCTGAATTTTTCTAAAAATTGAAATGTTTAGTAGCATACAAGGTATATTGCTGATGCATGAAAACTAAAGTGTTTTGACATTACTTGAACAAAGATATTAATTAAATTTTTTAGTATAATTTTCCACACAGAATTCTGGATAAGCCTTAGATAAATACTATTTGTTCTACAAAATATTGTTTCCTCCTTTGGGGGAACTCATACATCCATAGTGTCATCTTTTAGGAAGATCATAAGCTAATTTGTAATGATATAAAACATTTTTGAATGTTCCTTCTTAGGAAGTATTTCTTTCTAAAATGATCTTAGAAGTTGATGTTCTGTGTTATACACATTAGCCAAGATAGCCTACTTTTAAAACGGAAGAAAACTTTGAAGAGAAAAACTCATTCCCATTATTTGGGAAGTATATCTTCTGAACTCCAGTTAGACTATAAAACAAGAATGGAAGGTTTGAGCTTTACTTCATCCAGAGCACATAAAATTGTAACTTAGATTTCTTAATAAATCCGGAAAAGATGCTACAGCTTCTGGCTTTGCTTTTTCTTACCCAACAGTAGTAGTAAACTGAGCACCATATGAGCTGCCTGATTGAGAAAATTTCCAAGTGCTGTGAAAACAATCCTTTTCACAGTGTAACAACTCATCTCACATTACAGTGCAACAGGTACTGTCGAATAATCAGCACCCTCAAGAAGCCTGGATGTGTTAAATACTACTCAGAAGTTAAATGGTTAGGGAACAGGGCTGGCGGGTATCAATTCTGTGCTTAACCTGAGCATCCAGCATATGCATTTTCCATCTCCCAATATGCCTTCACCAATGGCATCATTACATTTAACATTTTTTGTGCATTCCACAGCAATGACAAATTGTTTTCTAACTGTAGCACCAGATTTAGTATTCGAAAGACATGTTTGCTTCTGCCAACAAACCAATAATTCTCACTCACATCTTCAGAGTTATAACATTTATAAAGTTGCAAAGTGGAGTAAACAAACCATCTGTTTGGCTTTTCCATATATGTCATGCTTTCTTATTAGCATATTATGATTCATTTAGTAAACAAATTTGGTGATTTCGTTCACGTCAAAGTTAGATCGGAAGCTTGAAGATGATTAACATTCCTGGGACAAGCACATTAATACATTGCTTCCTCTGCAAAGTTAAATGGCTTCTCAGGAGAATCGCCCCTTGTTGACAAGATGAGACTGTCAATTTTGTTTGCCTGCCACATTAGGGGCCATAAGGGGATGGCAGGCTCTGAGAGAGAGCAGTCGTGTAGGCAGCATAATTCACTGTGAATTGAGAAAAGAAGTCTAATTCTGATAAATGGCCAACCCCAATACATCCTACCTGTTATTACAACAGACGTGCCGTATCTGTGCAGTAAATTAGCTAAACCCCTGAAGAGTTTGGTGGGAGCTTATCTTCAAGAGAGTAATTTGAATGTAGAAGGAGCTATCTGCGTGACCAGTGTGGATGATTTGTTTTGTATTGAAAGGGATTGAAATGACTGAATTTCATGCTTTTAATTTGCAAGAATTTGCTTAGCTTTTTTCTTGCATTTAATTTTTTTCTTATTTTTGTGCATTTGAGAATCATCCATTAAGACTTTTACACTGAGTTTTCTTCCTTAGCTAGGGAAGGGTGTTCACACCTTCTGGAGAGAATCTGTAAATAATAGTGTATTGAACAACTGTAGTTTTGCAGAAATGGGTAGTGTCAAAAATGTCATTTAATTCACAGCATGCAAAAAAGTCTTGAAGTATACAGGTAGTAGTATAGCAATCCAGATAAGAAAAGAACTAATGAGAGGCAGAGGTTTTTAATTTTTCATTTCTGTGTATTTGGATATCAGGTTTGCATTTCTGTTGAGAAGTATTGTTGATTCAATAGTCACACAACATACCTAAACCTGGCATCTAGACATACCAAGAGTGGATATAATTTCTCCTCTCTCTTTCCCTCTCTTTATATACATACACAGCTTACTTTCCATATCCAGTTCCATATGTGTAGATTCAACCAACCACACTGAAAGTATTTTTTTGAAAATTGTTTCTGTGCTGAATACATACAGACTTTTTTCTTGTCATTATTTCCTGTTTAAGACACTACATAATTTGGATAGCATATATATTGTGTTAGGTATTCTAAGTAATCTAGAGATAGTTTAAAGAATATAGGAAAATATATTGTAGGCTTTATACTAATACCACATCATTTTACGGAAGGGACTTAAGCATTTGTGGATTTTAGTAAAGTGGGGACTACAGACAATACCAAGGGATACACACATCCACGTGGGCTGTCTGCTATGTCTACAATGCTATGATCATTCCCAGTGTTATTTGAAAAATCTGAATATGTGTGTTGAGTGGCAAAGTCCAGCAGGAAAATAAAGGCAAAAATTGATTCAAAGTGAAGCCTCAATTCCATTTTAATCAAGGCATTGTAATTAATTGCCAAGTGTCTTCTTTCAATTCACTAAGTTTAGAATGGCCTAAAACTGATTAAGACTTAAGAATTACATGTTGAACATTGCTTGTAACATACAGTTTGATTTAGTACTATTCATTTTCTGACTGTCAGTCTGATTTTCTAACCCACTCAAGAAACCTTTCTTTAAACAGGTGCATACAAAAACAAACACAGTTCTTTCCTTGCATACCAAAGCCAAATTTAAGAACTCAAAAACAAGCCAGGTTTGGTGGTACATGCCTATAATCCCAGTACTCCAGGAGGATGAGGTAGGAGAATTGGAAGTTCAAGCCCAGCCTGGGCAACTTAGTGAGACCCTGTCTTACAATAGAAAAATAAGGGATTGGGTGTGTGGGTCAGTGTGAAGGCTCTGGGTTCATTCCCAGTACGGGATGCTCAAAACACCTTCCTTTTAAACAAATTATTTTTGTCTTAAATTTTTCACTTTTATGAAACATTGCATTAAGTCCAATGAGGCATTTGGACAAGTGGGAAAAAGAAACGTGAGAAAAGTCCAAAGCAGGGCTAGGATTTAAGTTCCTTCTCTAAAGGGCATTTGCATTTATTTGACTACATATGATAAATTTCATGTCATCTGTGTTCATAAGGTAAAGTTTTCATCAAAGAAACAGAAAAAGACTTATAATTCAGAGACTTTCACTCAGTATTTTGAATAAAAAAAGAAGTTTGAGTTTCCCCCAATCCAAAATGTTGATGCTTTTTGTTTTTTATTATTACTTTTTGCTCTAGGGATCTTAGTCTTCAGGAGGCTTTTGATAAATTCACAGTATGGAAAGAGCACATAAGTTCAGAGGAAACATTTTAAATTCCTAGTGTAGCCTACGTCAGAGGGCTTTTCATGCCTCACGTACAACACTGAAGCGTGGGGGGTTGCGATTACCCCTTGCTTTTTACCAGTGTCTCTTCTTAAATGCCCCATTCCTTGCTTCTGCCCTGGGGTTTTTGTCTTACTTTCTGCAGTGTATTTTGGAAAAGCCTTCTTTAAGACTGATCTGTTTTACTGATTGAAAGCAAATAATTGTACTTTCTCCTATGCGCAAATTATTCTACTTGATCTGCAGGATATACACAATTTAATTACTGTATACATATATAGTTTGTATTCTTGAAAATAGCCTTCTTGGGGCTAAATTTTGTAACACTGTGTTAATCCTTAACTTTATATTTACAAACTCATTTTTTCTCTCCATCCATTCATTTTGTTTTTCTCTTTCCTGTAAGAGAACTTTGCCTTTGTACATCAATATTGACTACCTCATCAGAGCAGGTAGAATGACTTTCATACTAATTACATTCTTACAAATTACAAGGCATTCTAATTCAGTCTAGATTTTTGTTAAGGATTATTCATTTCTGAAGATAAATATTATGAATACTAAATTTATTTGTAGAAAGAAGTTATTTGGAGACTCCAAATTGGTTGTTTTACAGATTCTTTTTCCCACTTATTCTCTCTCTGGCCTTCCAATCTGAGGGTCTTCTCTGTACTTTGTGATTTCCAGTAGGTGGGACTTTCTGTCTCTTCCGTCATTTCATTTTCCCTTTCTTTTCACCTCTTAAGTTTTGCTGACCCAGATAAACTTATAATATTCCTCAAATTGCTATTAACCCTAGGTCTTTGTGTCTCGCGAGGACAGTGTTTTATGACAGTTCATGGTTTGGACTGACTGATTGGAGACTCCCACAGTAGTTCTTTGTTAAAGTCAAGCCCTGCCTTTTGTTCGTTCTGTGGAACTGAACTCGAACCACTTGGAGAACAGGATCAGCAGTCTCTGAAGCATGAGTCTCTTCTTTCTCTCCTCTTGCATTCCTTCTCTCCAGCTCAATAATCTGACTTGAGTTTGTCAGAAAATTCCAAGCCTACTCTCATGAGAATGAACCAGAAGGCTTTCCACAACCCATTTTTTCCTGTCCTCACTTCAAGTGTTTTGCATATGGCATTTGGGAGGATTATTAAACAAAAATGAAATAGATTAAGAAATGAACATAAAAGAATCAATTCTCTTGAACTGTGGTTGCATAATGGAAATCGACTACCATGAATGAACTCATGTACTGAAGTTATGAACAGCAGAGCTAATGCACTGCCGTGAGTTCATCTTTATTATTACATTACACCTGAATCAATTGATAAAGTAGCTTTTTTTTAAAATGAGGGATGGCACTTAATTGAATAAAAGTCAATGTAATTATATTAGCAGAGGCCAACAGTACTGCTGACAGCGGAAAAGGGACACTTGAGCAGAGTGCCAGAGCTGGTCTGCACATTTCTGCACATCGTTTGGCTGACAGATATTGAGGGCTGGTACATCATCTAATTAGATTACAAATTTCAACTGCTGTGAGTGAGAAATGAAGAAAAAAATCTCTTCCTGGTAACATATCAGCCGAGATGTGTAATTTCACAAGTTGTTTTAGGGAAGAGGTGTCCATCCGGGTGAGCAGTGTGTCCTTTTGTCGATGTTAATTTATTCTTTAGTCAGTGTGTCTTGGTGCGACTACTGTGTCTGACTGTGGCTTTCTTGGCAGTGAACCTAGGAAGTGGTGACTGCAGATGTGTGAGAAACAACACAGTGTTCTAGATCACAGTCACCACAAAATGTGTGTTTGTGAAATTAAGGCGGGGGAGGTGTTAAAAATGATAAATTGAGGGATCAGATTTCTTGAGCTGCTTATAGTTGGCAGATTGTTTTATCAATAGAGTGATAGTACATAAATAGCGCGACTCTGTTATAACCCTCGTTATAACCCTAGTGATGCTGAGCTCACATGTCAAGGTAAAGACTCCATGGTAGGCATTTCCTGGATTCTCCTGCGCGCTTGCATTTGAAGTCATTTAACACCAAGAGAACAGGCAATGATGGTCTGCAGGGACCGTGGGGACAGCTTCTGTTTGTCATTCACATACCCTCACCTTGCATGTGTCTGCTTGGAGTTTGTTTATGGATGATGATACTGTGAATTTGGTTTATCTTAATTTGATTTATGATTTTTGGATTATGCAGCTGATTTGAAAATCATCAAGGCAGCATATGAGATGATCGCTTATGACAGAAAATTATTTTGTGATCAAAACATTTTAAATCCCTATTTTATTGTTTGTTTTTTTAAACCAGATGTCTAGAATGTGAATTTGTTTTCTCTCTCTCTCTCTCTTTTTCTCTCTCTCTGTCTCTCATTCTTGCTTTCTTTTGTGATCGATTTAGCAAAAGATTAGAAAGCTGATCTTATTATCACAAGGTAAGCTCGGCCTTCCCGAGTGCAGTGTGCAGAGGGCTGTGCCCTCAGCCCTTAAACCCAGAGTGCTATATATTGTCTTGTGTGGAAGGGTGGAGAAGCTTTCCCACCTTTCCTGTCTCTGAAGCACATACCTCTCAACCATCTGTAGGAATTAGTAGCAATGATTGTCATCAAACAGAGCGCTAGTTCTAATCTTCCATACTTTCTAATTATAAGTCTGTTGGACTTTATTCCGACCATTCAGGTCGTTTCTGTTATCACAGTTATTTTGTAGAGCTTCTGCCAATATTGAGAAGCTTTATTTACCCGTTTATCAGTTCATTTTTGGAAGGGTAGCTTTCAATTTAGGCCCTTGTAAAATATCTGAGCCTTTACAGTTGGAGAGAGGTATATGCCCAAGAGCATTTTAAAAATAAATGGGGGATGTAAATACAAACACAGTGTTTTCAGATAAATAATAACATATCAGGCTTTGTAAATCATGATGTCCCTATGGATGCTCTGGGACAGATCTTGTCTTTTTCTTTTTAACACAAGCAGAACATTCAGTGGACAGTAGTTTTGCTTGTATAAGAAGTATAGGTTCCAGTTGTTAAAACAGAGGGACTATATGTTATTGTGCTTGATTTGTTTGTACTTATTGTGTCTTAATTTTGTCCTTTTGGGGTTTTTTTTCTGTTGTTTAGTATAATTTTTTAAAGGGTGAGTGGGTTGTGTTTTAAAACATAATTTTTATACTTTTGTTTTAAAGAATTTTGAAATAGAATTATTTGATGAAAACATTTAAACTTTAAAATGTAGCAACTTCTGAAAAATGAATATGTTTTGCTGTTAGATTTAACTGAGATCTCAGATCCTTCTGAGAAATGGACTTATGTTGTTCAAGAGTCTTTTTAACTTATTAAATTACTAACAAGGCAAAATTTTTCTTACTTGAAACTTAAGAGTGGGGGTGGAGATTTCGGTTTTTTTTAATAAAATCTAAATTAGCTACACCATTTCCTTTTTTAAAAGTAGATATTTTTATACCTCAATACAGTGTTTGCTGTATGAAGAAAGGGCTTGTTTTGAGGTAAATTTAGACTTTTCTCTTCAGTCAAGCAGAAAGTCTCTGTTCTTTGTTCTATTTACTGTACGTATATTCTAAAATTCCTTCTATGAGGCCCTTGAAGGCTGATGCTGCTGCATAGTAACCCTAACAGGAAAAGTGAGGAAAGGGTGCATGGGTTTACACTGATTGATCCTAGCATTGAAGATCCTACTCTTCTAAGCATTCCCCTTATGCACCTCCCACCTCCACCCCTTACTCCATAGCACAATGCTTGCTTTTGTAGTGGTATAGAATGAATGTGCTTATGCAATGCCTGGGGAAAGCCGAATCCATTTTAAAATGCTCTCCATTTTCTCCCCTCCCCACTCCCTGCCACCTACCCCCCTTCCCTCTTGTTTTCCTAGACACAGTGCCAACATAAATCTGCATCGTAAACTGTTGACCAAAGAACTCGATGACATGGGCCTGGACTCGTCACAGCCCTCCCTTAGCAAGGACCTCCGGGATGAATTTTTGGTGAAGATCTATGGTGCCCAGCACACCCTGGGGCTCGATGTCAGGGAAGACACCTCATCTCCCGCAGGGACGGAAGACTCTCACCTGAACGGGTACGGGAGAGGCATGACGGAGGACTACATGGTCCTTGACTTGAGCACCACCTCCAGCCTCCAGTCCAGCAGCAGTATCCACTCCTCCAGAGAATCTGATGCAGGCAGTGATGAGGGGATTCTTCTCGATGACATTGATGGGACGAGTGACAGTGGGGAGTCGGCACACAAGGCTGAGGCCCCCGCCCTCCCAGGCAGCCTAGGAGCTGAAGTTGCAGGATCACTCATGTTCAGCAGCTTGTCTGGGAGCAATGGCGGGATCATGTGCAACATTTGCCACAAAATGTACAGCAACAAAGGGACCCTGAGGGTGCACTACAAAACCGTGCATTTGCGGGAAATGCACAAGTGCAAAGTCCCCGGTTGCAATATGATGTTTTCCTCTGTGCGAAGCCGAAATCGGCACAGTCAGAACCCTAATCTCCACAAAAACATTCCCTTCACTTCAATAGATTAGTCCCAGAATGGACACTACAAATGCCAGCTCTCACCAGATGGCCTACATGTTGGAACTGCCGTTGTCCGTGTGCGCTTACGTATGTCGGCAGGTGTGTAGTGTGTACATATGTATACCTCTGTGTCTACACACACGCGTACACACGTATTTTCTTTAGGTAAAAGGATAAACACTAGGTGCTTTTGAATTTTTTCTTTTTCCTTTATAGTTTTGGGAAAGGGGTGGAATCTTTAATTTGGGGGTGAAAACTACCCCTTTAAACACACACGTAAAGCCTGCATCTAGCCCCAATTTTGATAGAATAATTCATGGTCTTCTCCAAGGAGACAATTTGTTGTACCCATGACTGTTGCCTGCAAAAATAAAAGGGAGAAAAGAAAAAAGAAACAAAGAGGAACTTCTTATAGTTGTCTTTTGTGATCGTTAAGGTTTTGAGAGAATCTTCAATTAAAGCATGGCAGATGCACCTGTAAATATTTAGCCTTGAGAGGCCAATGATGTAAAACAGTTGTATTGATGGTCGTTTAACTCTTTTGTTTAATTTTTACAGTTACATCCAGCTGTTAGATATGCAGGAAAAAAATAGTTTGCTGGCTAGCTCTATTCATTTATGTTAGCATTAATGCACATTTTTTTTAAAAAAAGAAAACATGGTCTTGTTTTTACTACCTGTTAGATATAGTGATAAAGAGGTGCTGGCATGCTTTACAGCACAGATCTGATTTTAAAAAATGTCCTGTACTAGTACATAAATCCAGTCATGCACTTTTTTTCATACACTACAAGGGGATGTGTAATATCCATGCTTCTTTTTTATCCTTAAACTATTGCCATACTTCAGTAAGTGTCTTTTTTAAGAAATCCACTTGTATAAAAATGGTCTGGTCAGTATAGGGCATGAATGCCAAACAAAAGTATTAGTGTTAACACAAAACTGCCAACTTTGCACAAGTTTCCAGGAAAGAAAATACAATTAGTCACTCAACATAACCACAAGCCAATTTGTCGGCCACCAGAAAACCGCTTTTAAAAAAAAAAAACGTGATTCTTTCAAGTGCCGAATGTTATTAGAATCAACACTGCATCCTTCTTGCTTATATGTTAAGTTACATAAAAGGAAAACAAAATTATGTGGTGTGAAAGAGCCCAGGCATTTCTCCTTTAAAGGCAGGATAATA
The DNA here is from genome assembly GCF_053883595.1 of Heterocephalus glaber. Classification (NCBI taxonomy): domain Eukaryota; kingdom Metazoa; phylum Chordata; class Mammalia; order Rodentia; family Bathyergidae; genus Heterocephalus; species Heterocephalus glaber. The sequence goes on from NW_028258317.1 coordinate 35,779,093, forward strand.
TTTCAGGATACAAAAGCCCAAATTATTCACCATGGAACAAGGCTGAATACAGTCAAAGAGTTGAACACTCTTTTCAAAGGCCTAAACTGTTAAAAAGAGAGAAAGTCTGAGTCGGGTGGGTGTGTTGTGTGGCTGTCTCGTTTGTCACCAGTTCCGCAGTAGCACTGATTCAGTCCTGTTTGATAGACAAAATCAAAAGCCGTTCACAGCAACAGGGCTTGGAGCACTGAACACAGTGCTAGACTTGAATTGAACAGCACTCCTTCGGAAGGCAGGGGAGGGAGGGCAGAAGATAGAATCTTATTGTGTAGTGTTTTGTGTTTCCCCAAATGAATTTGTCAGAGAGAAATGAAAGCAAGCCTGAAACCAAGCAATTGAGAGTGAGAAAGGGGGTAGACTCTGCTCCAAACCTGTTTTGTTTTGTTTTGTTTTGTTTTGTTTTGTTTCCGATGTTTACACGTTGCCTGAGCTGGTTAACCACATCGGCAGCCTCAGCTACCACAACATACTGACTAAATGATGATATTTACTCAAATCCAGTCTGCAGCCAAAACCAGGAGAGGGTGCATTGCAGGCTGTGTTTTGTTGTCTTTCTCTTTTTTTCTTTTAAGTGGAGGGAGGGGAAAGATAAACAAGGACTATTTTATCAAAACAGTACACAATATAAAGAGAATGTATTTGTTTTCTCCATTTAATGGCCTCAGACATTTCGCCTATGAGTCTAAAAGTTAGAAATACCACTTTGTTTCAGCCTTTTGTATTATTTCCATTTTCCATGTTTTGTAATTTTTTTTTGTGTTCATATCAGCATTCAATTCCGTTAAATTTGCCAAAGGAAATTGTTAATATGTTTCTGTTGTCATTATTCCTGTAGGATTTATTGTACCTCACAGTATTTATTGTTTCCAAAAATAAGCATCATTTGTTGGGGATTCAGTGTTTTTTATTTGTGAAAATTTCAGAAACAATAGATTCTTAAAAGATAAGCTCTCATATATATATGAGCTTTATCTTCTCGCCTCCTCCTGAGGATGCAATGGGGTTCTATTGAGGTTCCTTTGGTTCTTCATTTGTTCTACAGTGAGGAAAGAGCAAAAGTATTTGCATTACAAAAGAAACTATATCAAACGCTATGTCTGTTAGATGACAAATGTTTACGGTAAAAAGCTGAGGAATTAGTAATAACCGTTTTGTTTTCTTGTACTTTTGAATTCCCCAAAGTCTTAATTGCTTCATTTTGGTATTGTGTTAAATTGAATAGACAGAGATGTTTTCCTTTGTTTTATACCATTTAAGACTCTGTACAGTATGTTTGTGAAAGACTGAACTAGAATAATGAACATTTGTTTGCAAACATCTTGGTCCTCTTAGCGTTCTCTGTATTGCGCTGTTGCTCTCTTATCAATGATTAGATTCCAGAAGGGTGGAAAACACTTTCAGCATCCCACCAAGAGGTTATGGAGTCTTTGCATTTCCCAGACCATTGACTACATTGTATCTAATATTAAAATTAATACACATTTTTTATTTCAGCAAGTTTTAAAATTTGCACTCTTGGTTGAGAGAGTGGAGCTCATCTGTACAGAATCATTGTTTAGCCTGTTTAATTTCATGTTAGGTAAACGCTCAGATAGCCCTAGTGGATGAATGACAGCCCTGTCCGGAGTTCACATCAGCCAATATACCAAGCTTAGAATCGGTGTTGTTACTTGCCACAAACTCAGCTAATGTTGATACCCAGTGAGGAAAAAGAAAACAGAAGTAATAAGATTCTAAAAGCAGAATTTCCCTTGGTTGCAATCGTGAATGTGTTTACCTGTTTTTCTGGTCAGAAATGGCAGTGAATCCTGGGTAGCTAGCACTTTTAAATTCTCTCTCCTGCTTGCTCCTACTTTGTGCATCAAGTACGCAGTTGTTAGGGTGGCCTTCTTAACAGTCATGGTTCGCAGTGTAAAGCCAGTTTATTTACAAGGGATGGGGTGAGTGGAAGGACGTGTAGTGCATATAGTGTGAAATCATGAAATGTACAGTTCCCTGGACTCAAGGTGTTTCTGCTTCTTGGTGTGTCTGTGCAGTGATTTGACCTAACTGTAATTCTCCTTAAGATGGTGGTCCCCAGGCTTATGTGCAAACAGGAAGGAAAAAGGGATCTGCATTTAATCCTTCAGCTCTTCATCTCTGCCCATTCCTTCTCATTTACTTTGTCATGGGTGCCTCCTGTCGTGAAACAGTTTCTCTCTGGCTGCATTCATTTTATGCTGACTGAAAATTAATAAGGATGTAGGTTTTCACCCAAGCGATTTTTTTCCTGTTTGATTATAGCCAGGGTTTATCACAGGTACAAAATTAGGCAGTATTATTGTACATGTTCTCTAACTGATGTTGAAACTTGCTGTATTCATCCTTTTAAAATATGTTTTTGTAAATATCAGAAAGGCTTAGTCCACTTTCGGGGGCATCTGCATGCCGTGGAGAGGAAGACAGAGGGAGAAAAAAGGATAATAAGTACTTTGGTTTTGTAAATGTGATCAAAAGTTTGACCTTAGTTTTTCTAGCAATTGTATTTAAATAAATTAACCCAATGTAACTCATGCCAGGTCCTAGCTGCAGCTGTAAGATTTAAGAGTGTGAAATGTTTCCCTTAATGTGACATTGTTTTGAAAAACATTCTTAGAACAAAAACATTCTTTGTGGTGGATTTCTTTGGTTATGAATCTCCAGGCCCTTTCCAGTGAGTGGAGGAAGGCATTTAGCTGGTTAACAGCCCCATTCCTGTAGACAGTGCTCTTTTAAAACGCTCTATCAAGAATGGATGGGTCCAGCAGCATCCTCAGGATATGTACTAGGTTCCCACCTGATAAAATGCCCCCCACACAGCCTGGACATGTGCCAAGTAAAGGAGAATGGGGCCTTTGGCAGTAAAAACATAAAGACACTAGTAATCAGATTGAGATGGACAGGCTGATAACTGCTTCCACAGAGTGACACCCAGTGGAGGGCGGATTCCTGCTCTGGTTTGGGGTAGCTGTGAATGCACCAGAAGTTTGTCGAGAAGTGTGGTACAGCTCTGCCCAGCGGTGGTGACCACGTGTGGAAGCCTTGCCTACATGGCTCCCTGAGACTCGAGTCACTGAACACACCTGGGAAGAGCAAGGTCAGCTGCACGGAACAGTAGGAGTTCTGAGGGGCCAGGAGAGCCAGCAGGGACAGTTTTGAGATTTTGGGGGGTTTGCCCTTCTATTGCTTTTGAGTAGAAAGTGACTCTTAGAGTCCTCCTGGGAGTAAAAAGATGCAAAGAGTAACCTAAGTTATAGGAAAGCTTGGTGAGGAAACATTTCTAATGGTGATCCAAGTGGAGGAGCAGGTGTGAGAGACACTGGTATGGGTCGGAGCTGTGATGGGTAGTGCTTGGTGACCATCTCTTCATCGAAACTAGTCCATACACCATCCATCCCAACTGCATAAAAGCAACTTTTCCTATTTTTCCTCAGAGGTAAAACTGTGCTTGCTCATGTTGCTGTTAAGACCATATTTGATTGATTCCAAACTCACTTTCATATTTCTTGGCATTGGAGAGTTGCTTGCCCTGATGCTAATTGTCAGAAAGTATTATGAGAATCCAGCTGAACTGATGACTGAATTACCTACCAAATGCCCATCTGCCCTGTGACCTTTTGTCATCCTTCCCACATCATGCACAAAATGATTTTTTTTACAGTCATTTTGCAGTAACTAGATGTCAACTACTGCCTTTTGGGGATTTATTGAGAAAGCCAAAAGCCCAAAAACAGAGGGTTTAAAAAAAACTAAGCATTTTTACCAGCACTCTGAATTAGACCAGCATTATTGTTGATTATAATGCTATATATATTTTTTAAGCAACACACTCTAGTTGTCATAAAACTATCTTTATTCTTCTCTAAAGTGTTGTTGTAAATTCATTTGACCTTTACTGCAGGAAAAATCTTCTATAGGGTATCAGGACAAGGCTCGGTTCATAACAAACAGTGGACCATTACAAAAGAGGAAAGGAAGGGCTAGGGCTGAGCAGTGAACAGCTTCTGTTCAATTTCACCTCATATCTTTCTAATAACTTACTTGTCACTTTATTACCTTCCAGTAACGTGAATGCTGCTGACAAGACTGTCACACTAACTGCAGAGGACACCTCTCTGCCTCAGCCCCAGCTCTCTCAGCTACTTACTGCCCTGGCCCTGAAGGGACACAAACTAATAGTGTGCTTTCCAGTTCAGCACTTGGCCATCAAATATAAAAGGATGCGTAATTGCCTGTTTATCCCTTGTGAAGGGGAAATTGAGTACAAGGGCTGGGCTTCCCTGAAGAGCTCCCTGACAGTACACACATTCACAATCAGCCTCCCTCCCTCTCTCCCCCACCTCTCTGTCTCTCCCCCCCACCCCCTACTCCTCTCCCTCTCTCCCTCTCCTCCTTTCTCCTTCCTCTCTCCTCCTCCTCCTTCCTTCCCTCTTCTATCCTCCTAGCACACAAGTGCATCTGCACACCTGCAGTATGTTTGGGAAGCCCCACACTTCTGCTAGGTGCCCTCTCCAGCTATTAAGTGAGCAGTAACAAGACCGTCTTACATAAAGGGTCAGTAGAGAGGTGCTCTGTGACAGTATGCTAGTTATTTGGAAATTTAAGTACTGCAATTAATGCCCATCCATTTTGGGAGTACTGGGTGTGGCCCTGTAATTAGAGTGAATTTTTCTGCAAGTCAGTAGTGATAGTGGGCTTAGGTTGCTTCATATTCTGTAAAGAAAAGCTTAAAATATTTTTCCTCCCCTTCAAAAAATGCATCTGTTGTAAACAAACTTATTGTGCGTGGTGGTAAAATGTTTTGGGTTTTTTACATCTTTGGCATCAAGCCATTAGTGTAAATGTACACCTTTATCTTTCAATAACAGAAACCAAATCCATATTGTAACATGACGGACTTTTGTATTGTCAAATCATACTGAGAATTTTTTAGCTATCTTTGTTAAAACAAGGACTTCCCTACTTTTAAAAAGTAAATTCTTCACTTGGAAGAATCTGGATAAATACTAGTACAGTGAGAGGGGTTTTTGCAAAATCCAGTTATAGGGGACCAAATGTACAAAGGAAGTATACGCAAAGACATATTCCAGAAAACCCTAAGACCAAATGATGTGTCCATGTTGCTTGCTATTGCTGTACAGTGAACTCCATGCTCGGTGATGGGAAGGGCCTGAGTGACCGGATGCAGTGCTTGTGCCCTTTCCTTCAGAAGGGACACATGTTTCCTTCAACGCTTGGGCAGCAGGGATGACAGGGTAGTTAACTCCTGCTATGGAGATTCACATTTCAAACGAGATTAGGCAAGCAGGTAAGACACATGAGATGCCGCCTTTGACGTGGACTTTCACAAGGAGAGAAAAGCAGCAGATTGGGGCATAGACAGCTGCACAGGCTGTTCAAGAGATCGCTTCCTGAGCCAGGCTGGGGACTGGGAAGAAGAGCACTTTGAGCAAGGACTTTGGGTCAGAGAAAAGACAGATCATTTATATATAATCACTCATTTAGCAAATGTGGAATCTTAATTAAAAACTCAGTTGCCAAAATTGCACAAATTCTGCTAGTTGATGTTAGCTTTCTCCCCTTAACTCTAATTAACAGATATTTAAGGACACTTAATATTTTTTAATGTTTTAATGTTTTATTTAGCTTGCTTTTAAAGAATTTCAAGGGACAGAAGGGCAGAAAAGGGTATTTTTTAAAAAATTGAGAAGTGTAGATAGTATAAAAGTATATTTCTTGAAGATAGAGAATCTAAGTGCTATACCAAGATTTTATAAGGCTTCCTGTTGCCAAATGGGATGTTGAGATAATGCACAGCTAAGATGGCAAATCTATCAATTATTAACTGGCTCTGCCCACTTCTGTTATGGAATGCACAGATTGAGAGGTGACTGGGGAGATCTAGGGTGTATGAAAGAGCTCTATTCATCTGGCCTAGAAATGTTTTCAAAAAGGAGGAGAAAACTATGGCCATCTGGGTGGTCCCCTGCAAGGTGAACTGATGGCACCATTGTTTCTGTGGGAGCTCGCTGCTTGCTTTCTCCATAGAGACAAACCATCCCCACCGTAATGTCAGTGCTGCAGCCTGGAGGTGCAATGTTCTTGACTCCCAGACAATGTGCTGAGCTAATAGGTTCACTTGAGATGCATAAACCAAGGCTGTTTAGGTTTTTTAATCTAGTACTCGGTTTGGAGTGGTTTTGCATGACTTTGTACAGAGTAACCCATTCCTCTCATTGCCTATCTTAATCACCCCTGATTTTCCCACTCTCTTTCTCCCTCCTGTGCTCTGCTCTTCTGATAACACCCACTTCCCTGAAAAATAAGTAAATAAATAAATCTTCACTAAACTAAGAAGGTGGAACACCCCCTCTTTCAGCCTTGTTTGCTTTGGAAATGTGTGTTCTACCCTGTCCATGGTTTACATACCATGAATTAAGTTAATGAGATGTTTTAGTATTATATATTAACCTGATATGACTGTCTTAAGATTTTTAATATGTGGTGCACTTGCTTTCTTGTGCAAAGTTTGATTCTGTAGCTCTGCAGAGAACTTAACCATTTTCCTACCAGGGCCAGTATAAAAGAGCAGGAGAGCATGGTATGAGTATGTGGAGGTCAAGCCACAAGGAAGGCTGAGAAACCAGGAGAAGACATTGACCTGAGGCTACCTAGTCACCCAGTGCCCGGAGCACTGGACAGTGTGAGGGCGACAGATGCCTTTCCCTGGCTTCCCTCATCCCCTGCCTGGCTCATTCTGGGAAATCCCTGCTGCTTTCTGTCCTCCTCAGGGTGGGAGGGCGCAGCCTGTGCTCCCGGAAAGCTCCCTGTGTCTCCTGCTGACCCTAGAGTAGCCCTGTGAGCTGCAGCCAGATGCCTCCATGGCTGGGAGAACACAGCTTTCTAACCCATCCCACCGGCGCATCTCCGATAACAAAAACATGTGACTCAACCTGCATACTTGGCAGTGAAAGTGGCCAGAGGGAATTGAAATATCTTAAGGAAAAGGAATTTTTTTTACCCAGATATATCTTCTCCCTCACTCGGAATTTAAGGATTTGGCCTTTCTGTGTTTGTAGTGTCCGCATCAGCGTCAACCCCATGTCTTCCACTAAGCCTGCGGCAGAACCAAAGTCTGCGCTACCCAAGGCTAACTGTACGGAGGACAGGGACAGCTTGGGTCACCCTGGTCTCACTGTGATGTCGGTAGCTTCATAAATGCTGTATGTGCTTTAAGCAAGGGTTTTGTTTTTGTTTTGTTTTGCCTCTCAGTTATTAGTAGCCTAAGGTAATTAAATTTTTTATTTGCTACTTCCTTTGTTGTATTTTCTGTACTGTAACTGTCTACAGTATGTCTTTTGCATAAAATGCATAAGGGTTTGGGATGTAAATGGAATTTTATTCATATTTTGTCCAAATACCTCTTGTAATTTGTATCAAAATTCTTGTACAATTTTTATATTAAAGATTTATCAGTCACTGATCTCCTCTCACCTTTTTGACTTGAACAAATCTAATAATTCTAGTAGATCTTTGCACATACACCAGATGACCCTTGGGCCTGCAGTGTTAAGTGCACATGCTGGCTAACTTAGAGCTCCTCTCCTAGGTGGGCTGGATCACATTATGATGTAATAGGTTTCTTAGGAGGACCAAGTCATCTTGTGTTGAGAGGGCAAAGCTGAGGTAGGGATCCACGCCAGTCCCAGTTGAGCCCAGCAATACTCAATACTGACTGAGTCCTTCCACACCAAAACCATAACTTTGGGGATTGCTTTTGTGTCTCTTTCTGGAATATCTTTCCCCAAGCTCTTGCTCTTGTGAGAAAAGGAAAACTAAAGGAAGAAGTTAGGTTATTTTGCCCCTTAGCTTCCTGCAAATGTACATTATTTCCCTCCCACCCTACCCTTTCAAGTGTATGGACAGCAGCCACCAGGATGACAACTTTATATTTCTTCAGCTTAACTGCTTGTCTTTCAGTTTATATTCTCTTGGCAGTGGTTTTTCTGCAGACTGTACTTATTATAATCTAGAACTAAAATGAGCAGACAGAAAGATGTCATACTCGGTGACATTTCCTCCTATCATACTATCTGAGGGACAATAGGAAGTGTGTTTACTCAACAGTGTCTGATATCACCTCCATCTCTCAAGCCTGTCCTGTTTAGAACTTAAGACCAATGCACACTGTAACTTGTGCTGGACCCTCCCTGCCAGTGCAGTGTTTTTGCCTCATCCTCAAAGCCAGATTTCCCAAGTCTTCCTGGTGTGTACCACCCACATCTCCTGTTTCCTTCAGCCTGTAATCCAGACCATGAGCTGCCCAGACCCTGGCAAGCTACCGGTGCAAAATCTGTTGGACAGGCTGCCCTATCACCCTGGCCCAACAAGGAACTACTCAGCGGCAGATAGCCCTGACTGGGGGCACCTGGGGCAATAGCCACCAAGCGTCGACAGGGTATCCCCCCTTGATTACTCTGAGCACCCACAGAAAGGTTTGGGGGTGAGGGCAAAGAAATGAAAGGTCAGGCAGCTTCGGAGAAGTTGGCCTCCATTGAGGCATGCGATTATTAAATGTCATGGATGTGTTAAAACTTCTGCAAAGAATCAGTATAATTATGATCTTGTCCTCTGTCATAACACGTCTGTAATTGGCGTGCATTCTTCCTCAAATAGATCCTTCTCCTTAAAAAAATTGTTTTAAATGTTATTAAATGATAGAAATCCTCCTGGTTAGTGAATAGGCACCCATGAAGATAGCTCATGGCATAAAGCTAATCAAAACTGGCTGGGTTGTGGCTAGTTGCTCTCCTGAGCCACTGGAAGACTTGCCGCCTGCTAGTTGGCTCTGTGTCAGCTGACAATATGATAGTAGATTAAGTGCTACTAATTTAATAAAGCCGCTCTGAGGATGAAGCTGATCTATCAATGAGGACGAGAGCAGATCACAGTGGTAGGGGCTTGAAGAGGGCGGCTGAGAATATTGAATTGCCTGAAGTAATACTGGGGGGAATATCTATTGATTCTCAGTAAGGCACAGTTATTCTTAGTCACCTGACTCACGGGCACCCAATCATTATCCATATTCATCAGCAATGCATAATGAACAGAGGTATTGATTAAGAGGGGTAGCTGAAGTGATTTCCCAACAGAGCTACTTCACATTGATAGGTCTCTGATGGGAATACAGGCCACGGAGCCCTGAACATAACGTAGCGTGTTCTAGGCCCCGCCATTGATTTTATTTGTATGGGAGAGCAGGGGTAGGGGAGTCCACCTCACACACAGTGCTGCTCCCTTGACCTTTCTCTGAAAACATCCTTACAAAGGAATGAAGGAAAAAAATCAAAACACTGCAACAAGTATGCGGTCCAGGCCTAAGTTTCCTTTCTACTCGAGCTGGCTCTTCTACCCCATCTTTGACTGCCTCGTCTGTGTTATCTTGATTTACAGAAATGTGCTAGAAGCTGGGACATGCCAGTCAGAGCTCAGAGCCATCAGCCATATGAAGATTTCCCTCCCCTAAAGACCAACATATGGCTTCAGCAAATTATCATGCTAGGCTAATTGCACCAAGTTGGGATGGTAGGAACATAATGAGTCCTGGTTTCAGCATGCTGACCCCAAACCCAGTGATGCCAGCACTTAGTAACTTCCCAAGCATTTTGCCTTGTGTCAGGAATCCTCATTGAGCTGCTGTTTGCAAAAGGCATTTGATTGGATGTCTAGCGTGCACCCTGAGCCTGTGCTGCCATGTTCCAGTCATAGGAGGGATTTGCTTTGCTCCTCACAGGAGCGCTTGTCCTTCCAGACAACAGTTGTGACCCAAACACCACAACCATCAGAAGCCATGTGCTGCCTAACGGTGCCATGCTGCTTTAAATGCTGATATGTAACTAGAAACCATGAAACCCCAGGGAGAAAATAGTAAAACATTAAGACAAGGACAGCTGTAAAAATTAAGCTCAAGTGCATCATTAGAAACCAGAAATTCACAAAGTAAAACTGCCTGTTATATCCCTATTGGCTATTAGCAGCATTTGACTTGTGTATTAATGAAATGCTGTGGGAACTCCAAGTCACCCCTAACCGCTGAGGTAAGGGGCAAGTTTCTCTGTCCTTCAGCCCTCCTGACTTGAGCCAGGCCGGATGACATTCAGTCCCACTTGACTCAGGGCACCCTCACAGACCGGCCCCACTCAGCTTACCTTGGCCAGCTGCACGTTCACCTTCGGGCCCAGCCTTGTGCTCTTCTTGGGATTGTCAGACGTGCTACCCTCAGCCTCGTCTTTGCTCCTCTTCACTCTCTTCATCATAATTTTCACGTCAAATCTTGTTTCTTGGCTGATACCATCATTTCATATAAAAATAGTGCAATATATTTTGATCCCTTGATTTCTTTCCAAATGTAAGAATTTAAAGGAAAAAATACATCAAGGAATTCGATGATTTTAAATCCAGAGTTCTGTGCATTGTGTAGCAACTTCAGGTTTTCATAATGCTCAAAAAAATGGTTATAAGCAGTTGAATTCTGAGGTTATCAGGACTGGGGGCAAGTGTTGGATAAGGTGATTTAAAATTATTAGGCCACTTTCAGGTTTTTAGAGAGATTCATTTTTACAAATATAAATGCTATTAACAATTCAAAGCACTCTCATAATTTCCCATCTTTGTTCTTTCCCACAATCTCCATTTCAGTTTTTCTTATTTTTTTAAGTGGAGAATTTCCTTCCCAACTTTCACAAAGTCATTTGCAGGCTGAAAACAAGACACTTACTTGATTATTTTCAGATGTTGCATCAATTGGTCTTCAGCAGAAAGTAATCCTGCAGGATGTTATGCTTTTATCCTTTCTGTTCTTTCAAAAACCACAAACCTGTGTGTTTGAAAATATGATTCTTTCCAAAGCCCTCGGCCTCACCCCTCGAGCTGGGAGAAAGGGTGGTTTCAGGCCTGTGGTGGACTCCTCCAGGACACAGCAAGCCCACTCCCTTTTCTCATACCTGCTGTGAGCATGGGGTGGTGGTGGGGGAAACCCAGTGTGCAGGAACTGTGTTTCACCTGGAATTCTGTTGTAAACATCTGAAAGACTGGGTATTTGGCCTGCACAGTCTGTGGTGCACAGTAGGCATTCAGCTCTGATTAACAGAATAAAGACTGAGTGGGGTCTGAGGGTGGTGGAGCCCTTTGTTTAACACCAACTTTGGAGTCAGCCTTTTGAGGAAGTAAAGTATGTTCCAGGTAGGATAAGGTGGTGAAGCACAGGCAGGCCATCTCTGCCACTGACTGAGGCCGGCCAGCTGGACAAACTGTACGGTGCCACACAAGGGCTCTGAAAGGTGAACAGTTAAGGGAGCATGGAGGAAGAGGACCAGAAGGCAGTGAATTCACAGTGCGCCCTCCACTCCACCCTGGTCCCAGCTGACTGAAACCTGAATCCTGTCAGGGCATCAGGGCTTGCACAAAGACTTCTCCAGAAGCCCTTGAGCTGGAGAGTGGGGGAAACAATCCAGAATATGTGGGGAGAGTGGATGAAATTCCCCATTTTCCCAGAGGCTGCCCCTTCCTGAGCAATCCTGGGTGAAAACAGCAGCGATGGGAACCTTCAGGAGTCAAAACTCTGTGGGGAAGAAACCGTCTGGGCCACTGAGGAGCTGTTACCTCAAGAGAGCAGAAGGCACTCTTTCTTTATCTGTCCCCCTCCCCCGACTTGGGCCTGGCAGAGGCCCACCTGAGCCACAGGAAGTGCATGACAGAGCCAACTTTTGGGCCAGAGCACTACAACAAGGCTGGCTGGGAAGCTGGCAACAGGGAAGTCCCTTAAAGTTATGAATTCTCGACTCACCTGAGGTGCAGGGCATGTGCCGATCTTCCACAGGGTAGGCATGGAGAAGTGTGCCAGGGGACAGACCAACAGCCAAGACCTAAACTGGTTCCTGGCTGTACACAAATGGCACAGATTTGCTTAGTGCTATGATGGCTTTGAAAAAGCCGACACTGGAGCTAGGACTCACAGAAGGGCTGGATGAAATCTGCCAGCTAAACCCCCTCAGGATAAATGCCTACTAAAAACATATTAGTCTGTTCTATGGGGTTTAGATGAGACTCAGAATCTCTTAACATATGTGGTAAATAGATTCCTCCCCTCCTCCCCTCCTTCTCCTCCTCAAATTGTGCTAAAATATACACAAAAATGTTTAAAATGGTAAGTTTCAGGTTAAGTGTACAGTCCTGTGGCATAAATATATTCACATTGCTGTGCAACCATCACCACCATCCATTTCCAACTTTTTAATCTTTTCGATGGAAACTCTATACATTAAATACAAACTCCCCACCCTCCTCTCTCCCTGCCAGTCTATTTCCTGTCTCTAAGTACCCCATAAATAGAATCACACAGTATTTGTTCTTCAGTGTCTGGTTTATTTTATTCATTATGTCTTCAAGATTCATTTCTATTGTAGCATGTGTCATCATAATTTCTGTCTTTTTAAAAGCTGAATAACATTTCATTGTATGTATATGTCATATTTTTATCCATCCATCAATGGACATTTAGGTTGCTTCCAATAATTAGCATATTTCTAAGATAGACCCTAAACATAACCACCTACTAGCTCTGTACTTTTATGTGATCCCCTCCCCTTTCATGTGGGCTCTACCTGACTGACCTTTTATAAACAGACTATGGTGAAAGATATTGTTTCCATGAGTGGGTTACAAAACCATGACTTCAGTCTTGATAATGCACAATATTTCTATATACAGAAGCTCTATATTGTTTATCTCTATACTCTTTATATTCAATATTTTCATGTATTTCCTTTTTTGGGGGGTACTGGGGATAGAACTCGGGTCCTTGAACTTGCGCAGCAGGCAGTGAAACCACTGAGCTAAATTCCCAGCCCCGTGTATTTCCTTCTTGACTCACACACACTAATGAAGCAAGCTGCATGTGAGAGAGCCTCACCATGAAGAGCAGAAGGCGGACTGCAGTCATCAGCCACAGAGGGACTGAGGCCCTCAGGTCAGTAGCTGCCAAGGAAACGAATGTCAAGGCCATGAAGGAGATTGTTTCCAGATCCTCTCTGAATTGATATTCAGATATGATTACAGAGCCTTGGCCAACAGTGACCAAGCCCTGTGAGAATCCCCGAATGAGAGGAACCAACCAGATCTCAAATAATAACTGTTGTTCAAAGCAACTAAGTTTTGAAGTTATTTATGATACAGTGATAGATAACTAATACAACATAGTATTCAAATTGTCCAGGATACAATGCAAAATTTTTCAGCCTATGAAGAACAATGGAGAAGACAATCAATAGATACCAATAGGAAGAGACAAAGGCATTAGAATAACCTGAGGGAAAAAAGCCTTCAATGCAAGTATTAAATACTTGCTATACTCAGGTCAAATACTTTGAAACAAGTAGAAAACTAGAAAGTACCAGCAAGAAAATAGAAGACATAGAGACTAAATGGAAATTTTAGGCCTGAAAATTAAGATATAGAAAATTTTACTGAATCAGGTCAGGTCAACAGCAAAATGTAGATATCAGAGGACTCAGTAACTTGGAGATGATCAGTAGATGTTATCCAATCTGAATAATATAGAGAACAAATTGAACTGAGCCTAAGGGACACATGGGACAATAATAAAACATTTGAATGTGTGTTATTGGTGTTCCAGAAGTAGAGGAGAAAGAGCTCAGTGAATAAAAAGTACTCAAAAAAAGAATACCTGAAAATTTCTTAAATTTGTCAAAGATACAAACCTACAGATTCAAGAGGTTTAGTAAATCCAAAGAGGATAAAGCTGAAGAAATGTGCATCTGGCCACAACATAATGAGATAGCTCCATTCACAGATAAAGAAGAAAATCTCCAAAAGAAAAGAATTTGAGAAAAACAATTGGTGCTTTACTTATAGGGGAACATTGCAAGGACTGTGTTTTTTCATCAAGAAAGCTCAAAGGAAGTGGAATATTATGAAAGTGCTGAAAGAATAGAACTGTCAACTGAGAATTCTAAATCCAGGAAAAATATCCTTTAGGAATGAAGATGAATTAAAGACATTCTCAGATGAAAGAACTCTAATTTTTTTCCCTAGCATGCATGTGCCAAAAGAACCACGAACAGAAACTTCAGAAAGAGGGGAAATGATAGATACCAGAAGGAAAATTGGAATCTTAACAGAAAAGGAAGCACAACAGAAATGACAACTATATGGGCAAATATAATAGGTACTTTTTCTTTTGTTAGTTTTTATAGTTTGAAACCAAAACTGAAAATAAAATTGCCCGATTGTGTTACCAGTGAATGAAGACTTACACACAACACAACTGTGGTATACGGCTGCACTGTCTGCTTCAGTATGTATGGAAGTATCTGGAAGACACAGCGCAGTGCTAGAGAACAGGTGAGTGGCAGCCAGGGCTTGGGGCTCAGGGGTGACTGCAGACAGCAGGAGGGACTGGGGGTGGTGAGACCCCTCCCTGTATGCTATTTGTGGTGCTGACACAAACCTGTCCATTGGTCATCCATCTATCAATCGATCTCTATCATCTATCAGTTTTTCACAGAACTGTATTCAGACAAAAAGTCACTTTACTGCTACTAATTTTTTTAGAGTAGGAAGTATAGGAAGGAACTGTGGTAGTCAGATTTCAGGGGAGTGAAATCTCCCTCTTCTACTTTTTCACTCCACAACCCTAAATGACATACATGGTTTTTTTTTGTTTTTTGTTTTTGCTTTTATAGGAATGTCCTTAAAAGAGGGCAGAGTCTTAAATATCAAAACAATGAAATTTAAAATAAAATCCTATGGGGGAACCTGAATGTGCTTTCCAGCAGCACATTTTGATTCAACAGAGTCTGAAGAGAGGTCAGATGTCACAGGAGGTGCCTCTGATTGGTCTGGAGCTCCTGAGGAGCCTTCCTTTGATAGACATAGCTTGAGGAGGATTTCAAAAATTTGTGACTCAAAGGGAGGAATTTTTGCACCTTCTAACACAGCAAGTGACTCCGCCCTCTGCGATTGCTGCACAGAACCAGGCCCCTACCTGCTCAGTCTGGATGGCTCCTCACATGGACTGCAGTACTGCTGCGGAGCAAGTGCTCCAACAGCGGAAATGTTAATGTTATGGAAACTGGGACACTTTCTGTGGATTTGGTGATAAGCAAATCTGTCGACACTTTGGTGCAAACAAAGCATGTCCTTGATAGAAACATCATAGTGCCTGCCCCATCTCACCTCCCCCCTACACAAGTAAGCCATGCTTGGTTGGTTTGTACAGAAGTGGCCGGAGACCAACCAGATTTGGGTGCTTGTCTCGAGGGCTAGAAGGTGACAGGTGAGATCTGGTTCAAAGCAAAGATAATCATTAGCTTAGTGCAGGATTCGTACTGTGATATATAAGGTGGCTTGGCCAGTCCATGTCAGAAGAAAACAGAGAAGGTATGAAGAGAGAAAGAGATAATTAGAACAAGAGAAAGAGGTAGAGACACACACAGGGCTGCCTCTACCAAGAGAGACGGATGAAGAAGTTGGTCCCTACAGCTGCTCTGGAGTGCAGAAGTACCTGGATGAGGACAAGTGTGAGCTTTACTAAGACGTTCAGCGCCAGGCATTGTGCACACTATTGTAAGAGAGGCTGAGGCAGGAGGATTGCTGCAAGTTCCAGGTCAGTGTGGGCTACATATTGAGTTGGAGGCCACCCTAAACTACACACACAAAACAAAGCAAAACAAAACAAAAAACAATAAAACAAAAGCAAAAATGAAGTTCTGTGTTAGCCGGGCCTGGTGGCTCATACCTGTAGTCTCAGCTACTCAGGAGACTGAGGCAGAAGGATTGGCTAATTTGAGTCCAACCTGGTCAATTTAACAAGGTCCTGTCTCAAAAATTTAAAAAATAAAATAAAAAAGGGCTGGGGATACAGCTCTAATTACCAATTCCACAAAAGGAAAAAAAAAGTGAAACATTTGGTTTCAAAGGGAAGGAAATGTGTTGAATGGGGGAACAGGGCAAGGTGGAGGGCCTGCAGGCAGGGTAACAGGAGGGCAGACTGGATCACGCAGGAGGCTGAGAGGAGGGTGTGCACACAACTCCTGATTCCTAACTCGATGCAGCCTGGCGGTTGGGAGGAATCGCGTCCCCCACAGACATCGGAAGGGCACAGAGATGCTGGTGGTGGCACTTACCTGCTGGACACAGAAGCTGCAGAATATTCATTGTGATCAAGTGGGTGGAGAGGAAGGCACTACTTGCATGTCTGTACCCCGTACCTGCCTGTATGTCAAGTACTTTACCTGCATTTTCTTGTGTAAGCCCCTCAACACGCCTGTGACGAGGCATTGCCATTCTCTGCTTTAATGCTGAGGAAAACCAAGCTCAAAAAAGTAACAGAATTGGAATTTGAACCTAGATCTGCTTGCCTGAAAGAAGTATTGCTCTTTATATCTTCCAGATTCCTTCCTCTTCATGAATCTTACACCTTAATCAATCAACAAACACATGTTGATTAATTTCTTATAGGTGTATTTAGAAATGAATAAAATGGTTTCTGATATAGTTGAGAATAAAAATACACATGCTGTGACAAGTGACTGTTCAAGGTCCCTGCAGAGTTCAATCCGGGAAAAAGAAACTTCCCGGGGCATCAAAACCAAGGACTTAATACTGAGACTTGATTAAGCAAGTGTTGGTGGCATAAAAAAGGGAAGGCAGAATATTGAGGAAACTGATATTAAGTATAAGAAGTAGCAACAACCCCCAGAGCATGGAGATTAAAGGAAGGATTATGTCACGATCCCCACAGAAGTTCAGAGAAGAAGCCCTATGGAAGGAGGCCTTTGCCTGCTCCCAGCACCTTGAGGAGGTGGCAATGCCTGGTAAGGGCTTATTTCTCTGGACTTGAAGACGGGGCTCTGGAGATCTGGGATTCAGCTTCTGAGGACAGTGCTCAGCTGGGCCACGTATGATGAAGCTGGTTCTGGGAATCGGAAGTTGGAGACCAGAACCAAGTTTTGCCTGGGGCAACACTGCCAAGAATAGCAGGCATGCTATTCTAATCTTTCTGGAATTATCACCATTTTCAACACATAGAGGGAACCAACTGGCAAGGGAAGAGAATCTGGTGTGCAGAGCTGCAAGACAGCCCACAAAGCAACACATACTAATAGGAAAACATGGAGCTAACAGCTTAGGGTGGGCATGGGGGTGAGGGGGCTGGGGAGGCCTCAGAGAAGGGGAACTTCAGATTGGACTCGGAGGGCTGGGTGAGAGAAGGTGAAGAACCCCGAGAGCTGGGGCAGAGCTGCAAGAAAGCACAGGTGCATTTGGGGACCTATTAGAGTCAGGGAAGCAAGACAGAAAAGTAGGTTAAGTGATAAAAGAGCTAAAAAACAATTGCAATAAATAAGTAAATGTCAGCATCATTTTATGTACCGTGTTGATTGGCAGAATGAGGAGTTTGGCATTTGTCCCTTTAAAATGAAGGAAAGAACCAAGATGCGAACCCCCCCCCCCGCCACACACACACACATGCAGTGTCTTAATAACTTTTCTCTGCACAACCTGCTCATGGTCCCCCATATAGCAGCATTAGCCGCCTCTCTTCCCTGTGGAGGGAGGGCTCCGTGATCCTCCTGGTGAACTGGAACACAAGAGGCCAGCTTGTGTTACATGAACTTCCTTAGTTTTTAGATGAGGAAGCTGAGACACAGAGAATTTATTGGATTAGTTTAGGGGCACTCTACCAATCAGTGCCAGTGTTGTGATTGAAATCTACATCTTCTGATTGCTGGACTAGGACCATTTCTATTGCAGCAGGAGTGACCACAGAATTGTCTGGGCCAGGACGCATTTGATGGTGAAAGAAGGCACTAAAAATAACTGACAGGCATCAACAGATCCACAGCAGTAGTTACTTGCAACTGTCCTGAGCAACCCAAAATATGTGGATGCCATAAGGAAATCTCACGGCCATGTTTACACTCCCTAATTTAGGGCTACTCGGGTCTCTGAGCCTAACAAAGCCTGCCTGTGTGTGTGCTGCTGGCTGTGCCATAATGGAGATCCAATGCCTCTCAGCTGAACACAGAATCCACAATTCAGTCAGGTACCTCCTAGGGTTCCTATCTACTATTTCTTAGTGTAAATTGGGCAGATAATTTCCATTAACTTAATGCAGGGGTAACAAGATTTAGGCAACAATAATTTGGTGATCAGAAATTGAGTTAAAGAAATGTTTGGGTTGGCTGAGAGCCTTTATGATACCAGCCAGGTTCTTAGCTGAAAGCAACAAAGATGACTATGAGTTGCTTATGCAGAATAGGTTCAGCAGCGAGCACTGGGGGCTCAGACTTGCTGAGAGGAGTGGATTACTAAGCCCAAGAAGCAGGAGCAAGAGAGACTAAAACAGACAAAATCCTATCACGAAACAAACCTAGTGAAAACCTAGCTGATGTCCTCAGCTCTGAGTGTGGTATGTGGCAGCTGTGTTGCCCTGTGATTCTGGAGTAACTTCTGCTAATCTACAGAGCTGGCTCTCAATCCAGTGGGTGGATCTGAACAGCCAATCCCAGATCATTCATGCCGGTGTGGTCTTTGCAGGCTTATAGTAGGAAGGAGGGTCCTGCCTGCATTAACTATGTTTTTCTTCCCAAATATCCATGCCCCTTCCTGAGAAAAGGATCATACTTCTCTATCTCTCTAACATCAAGGTTGACCATTGTTTTTGTTTTGGTTAATGAGCAGACATGATGTAAATCTCTTTCAAATAAAAGCTTTAAGAGCCAGTATGTGCTTTGCCACATGTTTTCCCTCTGTCTTAAAAAGAGCAGTGTTCTAGATTGGACCACCTGGCTCCTAGGAATAAAGACTATATGAAGTGGAGACATAATACAGTCACAATGGATGTATAGCATTAGACAGAGTTAAACATTTATAAGCCACTAAAATTCGGAGGGGATTTCATTATCAAGGCATTACTTATCTCAATCTGACTTATATATGCTCTCACTAAGATTCATGGACAAGAAATCTCAAACATATAGAAAAGGAATTCAAGGACACACATGTGTAAATACTGAATAGTTTCTCTAGTGTGAGAAACTGAAAGTGTAAATAAGAATTAAAATGATTAAAATGAATAATTACTAATTTGAAATAGGAAAAAAAGTTCCAAAGGGGTAGGGGTGGTGGGAGGGGAAGGGGAAAGGAAAAATTATGAGAAAAGAAAAAGAATGGGAACAAAGTCTATGTAAATAGGGAAGGGTGGAGGGAGTGAAGGGTGCACAGGTAATGGGGAAAAGAATAAGAACCAAGATACATCATGTACAGGTACAAGCACCCAATGATAAATGTAAATGTATTGTATACCTAAAATGTACCAATAAAAGAATTTAAGAAAAAAAAAAAGAAAAGGAATTCAAATGCTTGGTGGGAGAAGGCATTGAATTTTAAAAGTCTGTTTTGATATATCAAATTCATTCAAATATATAATTTTTAAAGAGCCTCCTACCTTCTTCAAGGTTTCGCTTACCTTACAGCTCTATCAGCGTTGATTCAGGTCAACACAGTACTTTAAGAATACAAAGATTACTTGGGTAGAAGAACCCTGGGGTCTGAATCAGTAAATTCTTCACAATCTCTGTTGTGTGTTTGTTACAGAGATTATTTATATCGATCTTACTTTTTTAAAAAAAATCATTGAATGCTAAAATTGATCAGGTAAGTCTACTGGGAGAGAATGGTTTTTGAAAAACACTCAAGGTAGGTTTAGGCAATAAAAAGTTGTTAAGCAAATGTATGTATGGGTGTGTGGGGGTGTGTGTGCATGTGTGCATATAAAATTTGTTTTTAGGTGGTTTTATTTCAAAATATTAGTTTTATATTTTATTCTAATATACTTAATGAAAATAAAGAATGTATTATTTTTCTACTTATATAATCAAAGTAAAATAGTTGTGCCTATCTGCTACAGAATTATTTTTCCTCTTCTAAGGAAATTAAGCTCAGCACAATTTCCTGGCTTCCTTTAAAGTTTTAATGTTCTGCAATTTCATTCACATCTGCTCATGATGTTCAATCCCTAAGACTTAATTCATAGACCGAAAGAATTCTTGCTTTAAAAAGCAGGTCAACCAACAAATTCTACTGAGAATTCACCTTAGAGGCTTTGCAGGAGAGACTGGGCAGAAGTTGGCTTCGGTGCCAGGTGTTGGCCAACCCAAGGCATGGAGGTAATTTAGGGGTCCAACCTCTCATCACCTTAGGCCAAGAGAAGCAATTCATGTCCTAAAAAGTCATCGAAAATGTCCTTTAATTTTTTTTCTTTTGGGAAGAGGATATGTCCACGAAATGCCACACATTTCCTTTCCCCCTTCCCAAATCAATCCATTAATCCAGTCTCTTAATAGTGCTATCATTGGTTACCACTGGGTTAATCCACAAACATCTTATGAGCACTCACATGTAACTCAAGGTCTGTACCACTCTGGGCATCACAGAAGAATACAGTTGTCTATCTAAGAGGCAAGAGAAATGTTGCTTTAATTCCTAACATCAGAAATCCTCTGAAAAATAGGAAAGTCTCTGTTTGATAAGTAATTTCCCAAGTTTTCTGTGGAAAGAGGGTGCAAAGCGCAGACACATGGAAACAGAGACACACAGAAACAGCGAGGCCAACGGGGCCAGAGCGGAGAGGAAAAGAATCTGAGCAACTGGTTAGAAGTCAGGCGGCCAGTCAGAGCACAGGTGGGAGATGATGCCCACTAAAAATGAGTCCTAAAACTTAAGGTAGTATTAGAACAGATTTGTCTTTAAATCCACTTTACCAAGGATCCCTGTGTAAACAGTGCAGTGGGAAAAGGGACAGCGCCCTCAAAGTGGAGACACAATCCGTACAATGAGCCAGCACGAGCAGGGGCTTGTTTCAGAGGTCCCTGGATGAATAAAGCTCCTCCAAGACTTCCCCAGAGAGACACAGGGAGGGGTGGGTGAGCACTGACATCTGATGAATGCCACATCTCCTCATGGCGACCTCAAAGGGTTCCATGACTCAGCGACCCTCTCCTCGTACCATTTTGGTTGGAGCCTAGGGAAGCAGCCCCTTTCTCAACAACCTTTATGTTCCTAAACATGCGCTTCCCTAAGGCACATGCACAAGGATCTTCCCTCACTCTCTCCACTTAGAACAAAAACTCAAACACTGAGTAATAGAAACGTGGAGACACAGTGTCTGTGGATGATTGACTTCAATGGAAAGAGAGAACCATTGCAGTAGCACAGCATTCTTAGTGTGCACTAGAAAGAGGGACAAACCTGCAAAGTAGAGAAAAACCTGCATATCCTCACTAGGGAAGTGGCAAAATGAAGCAATTCATCCCAACTATAGCATGTACTATGCACGACTTCAGAATAATTTTGGTAGATTTGAAGGTACTGACATGGAAAGATCTCTAAGACCTACAGCTAAGTTTTTAAAAGCAAGGAGAAGATCTAAAATGTTTATGGAGGGCTGGGGATTCAGCTCTGTGGCTCTGCTGCCTGCTCTGCAAGTGCAAGGACCCGAGTTCAATTCCCAGTACCAAAAAAAGAGAAAAAGAAAAAAAAATTTTTTATGGAAAAAACTTACAAAGCACATCCGTGGGATGCCAGAGAGTGGTCCTGGGTCACAGGGAACCCACCCTATCCAGGCCACACCAGGTACATCTGAGGGACTCCGGAGAAAGGTCCTGGGTTGCAGGGAGCCCCGCCCCATCCATCCCGTACCCACTGCAGCGATCCACTTAGCAGGGTGCCTGCAGGACACCTGTCCCCCTGTCCCCCGCTGGTTGGAGGGATCATCACTTCCCATTGGAACCTGAACTATCTTCAGGGGAAGGGCAGCTGGAACCTGCAGTAAAACCTTGCAGAGTTCAACCCTACAAGAGGACAAGGAGCTCAACTTGGGACTTGTAGCCAGAAATCTGGCTGAATCTCACGGGTCTTCAACTGGCTGGCTGAGACTCATTGACTTATATCTGCACACTACTGCCCATGTTGTCTATTGTGATGGCACAGACATACCCTGAAGGAAGCCCTTCATTTTCATTTTTATTTTTTATTTCCAAAATTAGTATTATTGGTTTGGTTTTTTTTCCTCTCTTATTTTTAATTTTTTTCCTACTCTGCAATTTTTTGTTTTTCTCTTTTTTCTTCTTCTTTCTTTTCTCTTTCCTTTCTCTCTCTCTCACACTCACTCTCTTGCTGTCCCACATTGTTCTTCATCTCCCTTTGTGTTCCTGTTCTGTCCCTAATTTGTATTTCTTCTTTATGTTTCTTTCTCTCGCCTCTGTCCTCTGGCCTCACTGCCAACCTTTCCCTATCCTTCTACCTACATATCCCTCCCTCCTCAACTCCTAACTCCCCATCCCAAAGGGTAAAGCTGCTATATTGAAGAGTTTATTCACTATAAAGATATGTTGGGTTGGTCCTCAGTTTTGATTTAATTTACAGTTAAAGGTGACAGATTAATAACTACCACAGATTGTCATTTTCTAAGATATACTTGATACTATGGTGTTGCTGATTGTATCACTTGGGCTAAGGTGTTGTGATTGATCTTGTCAGTGGTCCTTCCTGGTATAATGAAAATAAGATAACCTCAGAGTCATTAGAGACTCAAAACCTAAAGACCAGCTATATCTGGAAGACATCTCTGAGAAGCAATCATTCCATAAGGGTTCTAATCACAAGCAACAAAGATACTTACAATAAGCAATTTTGAAGTATCAACCCAGGAATTAAACCAAGGACAGTACCAAAAACAAAAATGAGAAGACATTTAAGCAAGGCACAAACTCAGACTTACACCCCACCAAGGGTAAACTCTGGGGGAAACAAGGTGGAAAAGATAATCAACCACCTGGACACCCTGAACTGATAGCATGAGAAGTAACAAAACAAATGAATGAGGCACTAGAAAAATTCAAAGCAGAAATAATCTCCCAGATAACTACAGACATGATGAGCAGAGTGAAAGACATGATTAGAGGCTCCAGAACAGAAACAGATTAAAAAAAATAGATAAGCTCAGAACCATGCTGGAAGCCATGAATGCCCAGCATAAGATAGAAATGGAAACCATGATCACCCAACATAAGAAAGAAATTGAATCCATGAAACAGATTCAGGAGATTAAAAACTCCATTGAAAGCATGAAGAGCAGATTAAGGGAATCTGAAGATAGAATATCAGATATAAAAGACAAGATCGCAGTTAAGGACCATGAAAACAGATTTCTTCAAAATAGTAAGGGACCATGAGAAATCAATCCAGCAGCTGCTAGATGATGCAAAGAAGAATAACATAAGACTGATAGAAGTCCACGAAAAAACAGGAGAAAGTACAATTGACATAAAAAAGCTGGTCACAGAAGTAATAGTGGGAAATTTCCCAGACAGAGGTAGAGAATTGGACATACAGACAAGTGAG
Organism: Heterocephalus glaber; assembly: GCF_053883595.1. NCBI lineage: Eukaryota > Metazoa > Chordata > Mammalia > Rodentia > Bathyergidae > Heterocephalus > Heterocephalus glaber. The sequence continues at coordinate 35,802,634 of NW_028258317.1, forward strand.
GCATATAGAACTCCAACTAGCCATGGTCAAAAAAAAATTTACACCTAGACATATAATAGTCAAGATCCCAGAAACCCAACAGAAGAACAAAATCCTACAGGCAGTTAGAGTAAAGAAACAAATCATCTACAGAGGAAAGCCCATCAGAATCACAGCAGACTTCTCAACATAAACCCTCAAATCAAGGACAGCCTGGAGTGAAGTATTTCAAGCCCTAAAAGAAAATAACTTCCAATCTAGACTGTTGTATCTTGCAAAATTATCTTTCAAAATTGATGGGGAAATTAGAAACTTCCATGACAAAGAACACCTGAGAAATTTCATGAACACCAAACCAGCACTACAAGCAATTCTAAACAATATCCTAGAAAAAAACAATGAAGGCCACAACTCCATGAGGACCAACAGAGGGAAGCCACCAGGCAAGGTAGGAAACTAAAGGGAAAGGGGGAAAAATAAATATAAGAGCCAACAAAAGTAAAACATCATGACAAGGATGAATCAATATCTATCATTTATAACCATCAATGTTAAAGGCCTCAAGTCACCAATCAAAAGAAATAGACTGGCGGAATGGATTAAGAAGGAAAATCTAACATATACAAGAAACCCACCTACCTCAAAAAGAAACTCATAGACTGAAAGTAAAAGGATGGAAAACAGTTCTCCACGCCACAGGAACCCAGAAGAAAGTAGGGATAGCAATCTTATTTACAGACAAAGTAGATTTCAAACCAAAACTAATTAAGAGAGAAAAAGAAGGGCACTACATCCTTGTGAAGGGAAAAATCCAAGAGGAAGAGATGACAATCATAAATATATATGCACCAAATACAAATGCCCCCAACTATACAAAACAAATATTAATGGACATGAAAAACCAAATAAGCACTAACAATTGTAGTGGGGGACCTCAATACCCCACTATCACAAATAGACAGATCATCTAGACAAAAAATTAATAATGAAATTCTAGAACTGAACCAAGCTATTGAACAAATGGACTTAATAGATATTCACAGAGTATTCCACCCCACAAAAGCAGAATACACATACTTTTTGGCTGCACATGGGTCATTCTTCAGAATAGACCACATGCTAGCTCATAGGAGTCTAAGTAAATGTAAAATAATTGAAGTTACCCCCTGTATATTATCAGACCATAGTACAATAAAATTGGAGATCAATAATGTAAGAAACCACAAAACCCCCACAAACACATGGAAACTGAATAACTCCCTCCTGAACTAACAATGGGTCACAGAGGAAATTAAAGAAAAAATTAAACAGTTTCTACAAGTAAATGATAATGCCAGTACAACATACAGGAATCTATGGGACACAATGAAAGCAGTTCTATGCAGGAAATACACAGCAGTGAATGCCCATACTAGGAAAAGGGAGAGAACTCAAACAAATAACCTAATGCAGAACTTCAAGGTCCTAGAAAAAGAACATAACAAACCTAAAGAGAGGAAATTATAAAGATCAGAGCAGAAATCAATGCAATGAAAACTATGAGTACAATACAAAAAAATTAATGAATCAGAGTTGGTTTTTTGAAAGAATAAATAAAATCAATAAACCTTTAGCCAACCTTATCAAAAAAAGGAAAGAAAGGCCTCAAATCCATGCAATTAAGAACAAAAAAGGTGAAGTCACAACACATCCAACAGAAATCCAGAGGATCATCAATGCCTACTTCGAGAACCTGTACGCTAATAAAATGGAAAACACAGAAGAAATGGACAAATTCCTAGATACATATGAATTGCCAAAGTTAAATGAAGAAGATATAGAAATTCTAAACACCCCAATTACAATGAGTGAAATTTAAAATGTAATAAAAAATTTACCAACAAAGAAAAGCCCAGGTCTTGATGGCATCACTGCTGAATTCTACAAGATATTTAAAGAAGAACTATCACCATTACTCTTTAAACTCATCAAGGAAATTGAAAGGGAAGCAAGGCTTCCAAATTCATTCCTGGAAGCAAGTGTTACTTTGATTCCAAAACCAGGGAAAGACCCAACCCTAAAAGAGAACTGCAGGCTAATCTCCCTAATGAACATAGATGCAAAAATCCTTAATAAGATAATGGCAAACAATACAGAGGGTCATCAAGAAGATCATACACCCTGACCATGTCGGATTTAGTCCAAGGATGCAAGGATGGTTCAACATTCATAAATCAATAAATGTAATGTACTATATTATCAGAGTCAAGGACAAAAACCATATGATCATCTCAATAGATGCAGAAAAGGCATTTGACAAAATCCAACACCCATTCATGATAAAAATCCTACAGAAAATTGGAATAGAAGGTCTTTATCTCAACCTGATTAAGGCTATTTATGAAAAAACAACAGCCAACATCATACTAAATGGTCAAAAACTGAAAACTTTCACACTAAAATCAGGAACAAGACAAGGATGCCCACTATCACCATTCCTGTTCAATATAGTTCTGGAAACATTAGCCACAGCAATTAGAAATGAGAAAGAAAGAAAAGGAATAAAGATAGGAAAGGAAGAAGTTAAACTGTAATTATTTGCTGATGATATGATACTTTACATAGAAGACCCAAAAAATTCTGCCAAAAGACATCTAGACCTAATTGACGGATTCAGTAGAGTAGCTGGATACAAGGTCAACACTCAAAAAACAATAGCCTTCTTGTACACAAATAACAGTCTCACTGAGAGAGAAATTAGGGAACCAATTCCTCTCACAATAACATTCAAAAAAATGAAATATCTAGGAATCAAGCTAAAAAGGAAGCAAAAGACCTCTACACTGAAAACTACAGCACTCTGAAAAAAGAGATCAAAGAGGATATAAGAAAATGGAAAGACATCTGTTGTTCCTGGGTAGGAAGAACCAACATAGTGAAAATGGCCATACTTCCAAAACTGCTATATAGATTTAATTCAATGCTGACTGAAATTCCAACAATATATTTCACAGAACTAGAGAATAACAATCCAAAAATTCATTTGGAACCAGAAGAGACCTAGAATAGCAAAAAAAGTTCTAGGTAACAGAGACATGGCAGGGGGTATCACAATCCCCAACTTGAAACTATATTACAAAGTTACTGTGATAAAAATAGCATGGTACTGGCAAAAGAACAGACCTGAGGATCAGTGGAATAGATTGGAAGATCCAGATATAAGTCCAGACATACTCAGCTATCTCATCTTTTACAAAGGAGCCAACCACCCTCCCTTGAGGAAAGATAGCCTATTTAATAAATGGTGTTGGAAAAACTGGATTTCAACCTGCCAAAGATTAAAACTAGACCCATACCTATCACCATGCACTAAACTAAGATCAAAGTGGATTAAAGATCTAAATATTAAAACAGAAACACTAAACTTGCTGGAAGATAAGCTAGGTAGAACTCTTGAAGACACAGGCATAGGAAAAGACTTTATGAACAAAACCTCAGTAGCATGGGAACTAGCACAAAGAATCAACAACTGGCATCTCATCTTATTAAAAAGCTTCTGCACTGCAAGAGAAACCAGCAACAGAGCTAAGAGACAACCTACAATGTTGGAAAAAATTTTTAGCAGCTGTACCTCAGACAAAGGACTACTATCTAGAATATATAAAGAACTGAAAAAAATCAGACCCCCCAAATTCAAAGACCCAATTCAAAACTGGGCATCTGAAATGAACAGAAATTTCTCAAAGAATAAAAGCAGCAAACAAATATATCAAAAAATTTTGAACATCACTGGTCATTCGAGAGATGCAGATGAAAACAACACTGAGATTCCACCTCACCCCAGCAAGAATGGCTGCTATCAAGAAATCAACCAATAACAAATGCTGGCAGGGGTGTGGGGAGAAAGGAACCCTTCTCCATTACTGGTTGGAGTGTAGACTGGTGCAACCACTGTGGAAATCAGTATGGAGATACCTCAAAGAACTAGGACTAGAGGTCCCATTTGACCCAGCTATTCCCCTGCTGGGTATCTTCCCCAAAGAATTAAAAGAATCATACCACAGCGATACATGTGCACCCATGTTTATAGCAGCACAGTTTGTAATAGCTAAAGCTTGGAAGCAGCCCAAGTGCCCATCAACTGGAAACTGGATAAAGAAGATGTGGTTTTTTATAAAATGGAGTACTACTCAGCCATAAAAATGAGAAACTAGAGTCATTTATAGCTAAATGGATGCATATCGAGGCCATACTCTTAAGTGAAATAAACAGGACACACGTGTAAATACCAAATTGTTTCTCTGGTGTGAGAAACTGAAACTGTAAATAAGGGTTAAAATGATTAAAATGAATAATTGATAATTTCAAATAAGTAGAAAGGTCCAAAGAGGTAGGAGTGGTAGGAGAGGAAGGGGAAAGAAAGAAAGGAAAGGAAAAATTATGAGAAAAAAAAATGGAAACAAAGTCTATGTAAATAGGGAAGGGCGCACAGGTAATGGGGAAAAAATAAGAACCAAGACACATCACGTACAGGTACAAGCACCCAATGATAAATGTAAACGTATTGCATACCTAAAATGTACCAATAAAAGAACTTAAGAATAAACAAAAGTTAAAAAATACTTACAAAATATAATTATATATTTGAATATGCATATTCATTTCTCTCGGGGTAGGGAATGCTCTAGATAGAGGCTTAAGACAAAATCTGTTTTTGTGAATGTCGTGGTGAAGTACTTCCCCCACGTCCTTAAAACTCCCCAGGAATAAAGCTTACTCCTCTTAGAATGGCCCTCAAGACCCTTCCTCACCTGCTTTAACTGTTCTGTAGAGCATTTTCTACTCCTAATCCTTCATTTGTTCCATGAACATCTTTTCACCAGAACCTGAGGATCTCAGAAAGCCAAAGCCTTCCTCAAAGACTCTCTAGAGAGATATAGGGAGGTCTTCTAAAATCTCTAGAATCTAGAGACCAAAGGATCTTTGGCATCTGGAATCTCAGAGGCTTGCTCAAGTCCTGGGACCTCTGAGAGTCAGTGACAATCCTTCCTCTCACCCAAATGGTCGTCTTCCAAAGACACACACCAATTACCTTTCTCTGTCTTCCAGCTGGGATTCTCTCTGTTTCCAAACAATCAAAACCCGCTTTGATTTATTTCTGTTATTATGAGCAATGTCCATTCATAGAATGCCAACCTTGTGCTGGACGTAGCACACGCGTCTGCTTATCTAATCCTGCCAGCACCAGGGCATTCGGGATTACTGTCTCCAGCATGCTTAGGAGAAGACTGAGGCTCACGGAGTGACACAGCTTGCTCAAGGTCAGTTAGGCACTAAGGGAGGAGCTGGGTTTGCACAGAGGTCTGGAAATGTCTCCATGACACATGTGCTTCCTCTGCTTTGCCCAGCTGCCTGCCTAACTGTGCTTGTCCTAGCCAGCCATGAAGTGCGGGTAATATAAACCAATCTCCATAAGGTTCCTGAGGAGAACTTTGTTTTAGGTATTATCTATTCTAACTTTCTAAGGCTTTTTTGTTGTGGTGGTACTGGAGATTGAACTGCAGTACATCCCAGCCTTTTTGTTTTTCTAGTTTGAGGCACGTCTCACTAAGTTACTAAGTTGCCCTGTTTAGGCTTGAACTCTGGATCCTCCTCACTCAGCTTCCGAGAGTGCTGGGATTCCAGGCATCCTCTGTAGACTTAAAACATGGGGTCCTCCATGTGTGTATGGTGAATCACATTGAGATTTCCTGTCACCTCCAATTTTTCCCAAGCAGGCATTGTATTCTGTCACATCTTCCTTCGGCGTCTGTGTCCCTGGGGTGTGCTGGTGGCCCTGCCTGTGTCTATGCGGGGGCTGCTCTGTCCCCATGGTGGTGTCTGTTGAGCAGTGCAGGCTTTGTGAGCCTTTGGCAATCTCGGAGTCAGAATCCAGGTCTCTCTTTTCGTTGACAGGGATATATCTGCCATAAAGTCTTCCCGGCTGATCTGCAGGCCTGCTAGTCTATTGCTAAGTGACGGCGAACCTTTCAGAGTGTTCAATGCTACAAATAGCCTGTTGTGGCATGCGTGCCATAGGTTCGGCACCATTGGACCTGTTCTAACTATTGTTTCTCAGGAGAAGCTGAAGGAACAGAAACAGGGTAAACATGGCAAAACAGGAAAAAACACTTAGATACATAGAGGGTTACAAAAGCAGTACCCGATACTCTAAATTTACCCAACCACCGGATGTACCTCCTTCAGCCCTGAAACTCTTCCTATTAAGCTATAAAAGCAAGTTACTGGAATCATGATACACTTACAGTTTTAAATATTCCTTCTGGAGTAATGGCAGGCACTGTTAGCTGTTCCTGAGGTGTGCTATGCTTCATTTCTTGCAAACTTACAGGGAAGACCCTTTCTAGTACTTAGCCCTCATAACTGGGGAACCTGAGCTAGTTAAATTCCCGAGCCCTGGTGTCTTTCTCTGTCAGGTGAGAACAATGCTACTTCATATCCTGGTGTGGAAGTACTGACTCACGACTATAATCACAGAGCAATGCCTGGCACGTGGTCGGCACTCAGAAAATACGACTTCTTCCTTTGTTTCATAACCAAACATGTTTGTTTTTTAACCAGTGAAACATTGTCTCTAGGTGTTTTCTTTTTAATATACATTCATTATTTATTCATTCACTACTGAGTGATAACTTGCAGGCATTGTTCTGGGTTCTGAGGTTGCCTTACTAGACTGTGCGGATGAGGCCAATAACTTCCTCGAGTACCCTGCTTTTAGCAGTGTTGGGGTTACATTTTCCTCTAGCTGTGCTTGAATTGGCCTCTCCCTGTGTGTGTTCCCAGCTGACAGAACCTTGTTTCATTTTGTCCATTTTCTTTTACTTTGATTTCTGGTGCTTTGCTCCAACAGTCATAGCTTGTAGCAGTTTATGATTTGGAAGAAAATAACCTGGGAAAACAGACAAAATGCATAAAGATGCACGAAGGGTTGCAGAAGTACCCTCATGGTGTTTGCACTAAGGCTAAGAGATATTCCTGGTTAAGGAAAGTGTTCCTCGACATCAGAGGAACAGACACCGCAAGTTGCTGGACTGATGGACTGGGAATTCCATACGGCTCTCACTGAAGCTCCAGCCCTTCCACTGACTCTCGGACAAATTAGTTTTAACCAAATCCGTTGAACCCAGAAGCTTTGAGTCTAGTGTTTCCCTCCAGGCCTGGCCTGAGACAGATGCTCAGCAAAGGCTAGCGACTGTCATTTCTTACCTGTCTTCCCCCGATGAGCTCCTGGAGAAGTGGTCCCTGCCCTACTTACTTTTGCACTTATAACCTGAGCACCAGGCTTGTATGGAGTAGGTGCTCTGTAAATGCTTGTTAGGAGGACGAAGGGAGGGACAAAGGGACAGAAGGGCATGCAGGGAGAGATGTTTGGAAGCTCATCCAACCACAGAGCTCGGACAGAGCAAGAAGGGACAGGTGTGTGTGTGTGGGGGGGGTGGCTCTCAGAAGACTGGGCCCCAATTCAGTGTCCCTGCCCTCGTGCTGACACAGGCACCCCTCCCCTAGCACACAAGCAAGCGGGCTGCCCCGATCAGCCTGCTCTGGGAAACTGCTTGCACCTGGCCTAGACGAACACAATTAAAAGACGCCGTAAAAATTGACAGATCCCAGTGCGGAGGGCTGAGAATACATTACAATTCTGATCGAACTATAAATAAAGCCCCTAAATTAAATAAATCTCACACAATTATGGATTAAAACATGTTTAGTGCTAATGGCCTTGCACATGGACCCCGACTCCTGAGATTGTTGCTGAGGCTGCATGGCTGAGGGATTGCATCATAATTAACACCAGGCCAGCCAGGCCCCTGGAGGGGCTGCTCGAGGCTCAGAGGGGAGAGGGGGACCCAGGCTTTCTGCCTCACCAGCCCCGTGGAAGACTGACCTGGAGCAGCTGTGAGTGCTCAGGGCCTGCCCTGGATACAGAGGCTGCTGGGCGGTGACCGGGCTCCCTGCATCCTTTGTCCCACAAATGTCCACATACACCAAATAAAGGCTGTCACGCCACAAAGGGATTGCTGAAGAAATACAATGATCAGTTTGGTGATTTCCTCATTCCTAGCCTGTTGCTTAGAGGCTGATACATTTGAGTATAAATAACCAAAAATAATCCTGTGCATTAGGGTGTGTATAGTGTCCTATAGAGATGCTCACACCCACATTACCAGAACCAAGGAGGTGGGTACCATCCTGTGGGACAGTTCAAGGTGCAAGAATTCTAGCAACACTAAACCAAGTCAGAAGCCCTCAAATATGGGAAATATTTTTTTTTGTATATCCTTTTATTGGTACATTTTACGTGTACAATATAATGACATTCATCCTTGGAGATATGCGCCTTTACATACTCTCTTGGTTCTTATTTTTCCCCCTTCCCCTGCCCTCCCTTCAACCCCTCCGTCCCTCCCTATTTACAAAGACTTTGTTTCCATTTTTTCATTTTCTCATATTAATTCCATTCCCTTCCCCTACCCCTCCTACTTCCCCTTCCCCTTTGCCCCTTTTCTTCCTATTTCACATTACCTATTATACATTTAGTCCTTATTTACACTTTCAGTTTCTCACACCAGAGAAACTATTCGGCATTTACACATGTGTGTTCTATTTATTTCATTTAAGAGTATGGCCTTAATGTGCATCCACTTAGCTATAAATGTCTCTAATTTCTCATTTTTGATGGCTGAGTAGTACTCTATTTTATAAAAAAAACCACATTTTCTTTATCCAGTCTCCAGTTGATGGGCATTTGGGCTGTTTCCAAGTCTTAGCTATCACACACTGTGCCGCTATGGACATGGGCGCACATGTATCACTGTGGTATATTGTGGGAAATCTTAAGGGGCTTCGGCTTTCACTCAAGACAAGTTCTCACCTCTCATGGGACCCAGCGGGGAGAGCAGCTCTCTCCCCTCCCTGCTCTCAGAGCCAGGCTGGCTGCTCTCCGGCAGAACTCTGAGACGGGCTGTGGGTTTTATCCCCAGCACTGCTGCTTACCAAGTGCATTCCTCCTGCCTCAGCCTCCTGGCTTCCAAGGTGTCTGTGACGATAGCGAGGGCAGCCCTGTGCAGCCATGAGCTCCACCAACTCCGGACTGTGTGCGTTTGGAGGGTACTTGTGCCTGCACCCTCGTGGGCGCTCTCTCTCATCATCATTGCCTAAACAACCCAGTGCAGACACTGCTTACGCAGCGCACCTTTGCATTACATGTGATTAGTGATCTAGAGATGGCGTGAAGCACACAGGAGGATGTGCAGTGGCTTCAGGCAGGCTGCCTGCAGCTGGGAAGGGGACTAGAGAGCCATCGGATGAGAGGCCAGTGGAAGAAGACCTCAGATGGCTTAGTCCTGGCCACTGGATTCCCTTCACTTCCACTCTTGCTCAGTTGTCTTAACTACCAGAGGAGTCCTCGATCTCAGACTCCCAAAGAACAATGGAGGCTGTGGAGCAGCTGTCCAGTGAGGCTGAGCCTCAGGGAGTGGCCTTCAGGATCTAGCAGACCCCAGTCCCTCGGTCCCCTTGGGTGCAGGAAGAGGTTGGCCAGGAGTAGCCGGATCTTGTGTCGGGTCCCCCGCTTGGTGCTGGTTTAGCCTCTCTTTCCATGATGCTGGCAGGCTGACATTTTGAAATTACAGACCTTACCCTGGCACTCTCTTGCTTACATTTTTTTTCAATGGGTCCCACCTAAGATGAAGTGTAAAGCTCCACAGCAGTGTCTGCAGAACGGGATAACTCACTTATTGGAATCTTTCTGTTCACCATTGCTGTCCACCTTTCAGTCCTGTTGACCTTTCCGTGCCCGGAACTCCTCCTGCTCCTTGGTACTCCGCTGGGAGACTTTGTGTGCTCTTCCTGTGCTTTCAGCTTCCTCCCTGCCTGCTTGGCCAAGGGCAGGACTCAGTGCTGCACCCTGGTGAGGCTGGTCCTGCCCTGCTTGCTGGAGCTCGATGCCCACTCCATGCTATCTGCAGCAGCCTGCTCAGACCACACCACAGTCCCTGAGGAGTCCAGAGAGGTTACCCAGGTCCCAAGCCTCATCCTCCTTGAGACAATGAGCTCTAAGAGGCAGGGATCCCTTTCCTCCATTCACAACTATGTCCTCCACGTGGCACAGTGACCAACTCTGTGCAGGCACACAGAAAACACTGGCTGAGTGAATAAATGAAGGAATGAATGAATGCATTTCTCATTCTCATGTTCTCTGCTTGTCTTTGTTTGTTGCTTCCTAGCATCACCACAGACAGAATGATGCAGGAAGTTCAAGGATAACAAAGGACATATCTGCCCTAGGCAATTGAGTGCCAGATACAAAGGCTAGGATATCACACAAGGATAAGAGGTTCCCTGGAATGGGCAGCACCAACTAATGCTGGCCTGAAAGGTTTATTGTCTTGCCCACCTTTTTACATATATAGTACATATATATGTAGATAGCAAGGATGTGTAGTTATGGATATGGATGTGCAAATATATATAAAGATATAGATCTAGCTTCATTACAAGGGCTTGCTGATCACTGAAGTCCACAAGGTAACTGTCAGAAGACCAGGCTGGAACTTGTATGCATGGGGAGAAGCTGCTGTCTATGGGTAGAGCTTTCTCGGGGAATCATCAGTTTGGTCCCTTGCACCTTTCATCTGACTGTATTAGGCCCATTCCAATGATCCAGGGCACATTTCCTTATTTTCAGTAAATTATAGACTTTACTCTCGTCTGCAACTTACCTTCACGGCAGCACCTAGATTTGTGTGTTATTAAGTAACTGGGGCCTGTGGGCGAGCCAAGTGAACACCAAAGGCTGGCCTCCCACTTGAAGTCCTAAGCTAGAGCTCAGTGAGAAGAGAGGGACCAGCTGGTCTCTCTGCCATGTTCCTCCTCTCCCTGGTCTGCCTTCTAGCTGCCAGAGGCAGAAAAGACTGATAGCCCTGCTCTGACACTTCCTCCGAAGGGCTCATAAAAGGGACCACAGGGCGTTTCTACATAGCACAGTCTCCAGAGGACGGCTTCTCTCTTTTAATAGGCAGCAGAGTCTGTGGGAGATAGTGGTTTCTAAGTGTGGGGAAAGTTACTCAATCCCTCAAAAGAGGAATACCAAAAGCTCCTCCCCAGGGGCCAGAGGGAGGTGGAAGCAGAGCTCCTCTTGAGCTCGAGTAAATCTATATGGCCATATACTTGTGTGGGCCTGGTTTATACTCAGTCAGTCAGTACGAGTCCATATTTGTTGTTAAATATTTTGACTATCAACATTGGGCAGAGGTTGGACTCCCCTGGGCCAGTGTGGTTTAAGCAGAGTAGCCACTTAAAAATACTCAGCAGCTTGGCCCGGGAATTTAGTTCAGTGGTTCTGCCGCCTGTCTTGCAAGTGCAAGGACCCAAGTTCAATCCTGGTACCAGAATATATATATATATATATATATATATATATATATATATATATATATATTGAGCAGCTTAGATAGTTGAAGGTGTTTAAGATATAAGCCATTCCACCAATCCAACATGAATTTGGGAAAATGGTTTTACCCTGGTGTGCAAGGGTTGTTTCACTAGGTTAATGCTGCAGAAGCCCCGAAAAAAATGCTTGACGGGAAAATTTTCCTCATACAGTAATTGATCAAAGTTACAGAGAGATGGTAAAAGTCCAAGGTGAATGTTGCTAGTAGGAGGTACAAAGGAGTAGGAAACATGCTAGAAAACTCTCAGTCCTGAAGCTAGAAGAGAACTCCTTGTCAATCTCAACTACTGGATCCAAACTCCTCATGATCAGAATCAAAATGGCTCCTGAGGTATTTCCTAAAGTATGTGCCTATCAGAGAGAGAGAGAGAGAGAGAGAGAGAGAGAGAGAGAGAGAGAGAGAGAGAACAGTTAAAGAGTATGAAAGACACACACACATTACACACATTTATTTATCATTTATTTGGTTATTAAATATATTTAACAAATACTTGCTGAGGTATCTGTTAGGCACTGTCCTGGCTCCTGGCAAGGCAACACTGACTTTATTGCTCATGTCTATGCTCTATCTTACATTCCCAATTGGAAATAATCTTCATGGGAACAGGAGTGGGATTTCTTGTTCACAGCTAACAGAACCTGACTTTTTTTTCCAGGACGGGAACATGCCCTGCCCCAAGTAATGAATCACGATGGTCTAAGTCAAGATTAGCAATTATTTTTGCTAAAGAGCTGGATAGTAAATATGATTCTGTGGTCATACAATATTTGTCACAAGTACTTATCTCTATCATACTACAAAAGAAGCTACAGACAATACATTAAAGATGTGCATAGAAATGTTTAAAAAGACCAAAAACTTTATCAAAAACATGGAGGGCTGCGGTATTTATTTATTTATTTATTATTAAATTATTTTATTGGTACATTGTAGGTATACAACACAATTACATTTCTCATTGGGAATTGTACCTTTACATAATGCATCTTGGTTCTTATTTTTTCTCCATTCCTAGCCCTCCCTTCACGCCCTCCACCCTTCCCTATTACAAAGACTTTATTTCCATTTTTTCCATTTCTCATCATTTTTCCTTTCCCTTCTTTCCTTTCCCATGCCTCTCCCATTACCCCTACCCCTTTGGACCTTTTCTTCCTATTTTGCATTATCGATTATTCATTCTAATCATTGGTACACTTTAGGTATACAATATAATGACATTCATCATTGGAAATTTGCACCTTTACATAGTCTCTCTTGGTTCTTATTTTTCACCCTTGCCCAGCCCTCCCTTCAACCCCTCCAGTCCTCCCTACTTACAAAGATTTTGTTCCTATTTTTCCATTTTCTCATATTAATCCCATTTCATTCTATCCTTTCCTCTAGCTCTCCCACTTCCTTCCCCTTTGCCTCTTTTCTTCCTATTTCACATTACCTATTATACATTTAGTCCTTATTTACACTTTCAGTTTCTCACACCAGAGAAACTATTCTGTATTTATTCATGTGTGTCCTATTTATTTCACTTAAGAGTATGGGCTCAATGTGCATCCACTTAGCTATGAATGTCTCTAATTTCTCATTTTTTATGGCTGAGTAGTACTCCATTTTATTAAAAAAACACATTTTCTTCATCCAGTCTCCAGTTGATGGGCATTTGGGCTGTTTCCAAGTTTTAGCTATTACAAACTGTGCTGCTATGAACATGGGCATACATATATCATTGTGGTATGATTCTTTTAATTCTTTGGGGAAGATCCCCAGCAGTGGAATAGCGGGGTCAAATGGGACTTCCAGTCCTAGTTCTTTGAGGTATCTTCATACTGATTTCCACAGTGCTTGCACCAGTCTACATTCCCACCAGCAGTGGAGCAGGGTTCCTCTTTCCCCACAGCCCTGCCAGCATTTGTTATTGGTTGATTTCATGATAGCAGTCATTCTTTCTGGAGTGAAGTGGAATCTCAGCGTTGTTCTCATTTGCATCTCTTGAATGGCCAGTGATGTTGAACATTTTTTCATGTATTTATTTGCTATTTCTACTTCTTTGTCTGAGAAATGTCTGTTCATTTCAGATGCCCATTTTTGGATTGGGTCTTTAAATTTGGGAGGTCTGATCTTTTTAAGTTCTTTATAGATTCAAGATAGTAGACCTTTGTCTGAGGAAAAGCAGGTGAAGATTTTTTCTCACATTGTGGGTTGTCTCTTCACACTGCTGGTGGTTTCTCTTGCTGTGCAGAAGCCTTTTAATAAGAAGAGATCCCACTTGTTGATTGTTTGTGCTAGTTCCCGGGCAACTGAGGTTTAGTTCATAAAATCTTTTCCTACACCGATGTCTTCAAGGGTTCTCCCTAACCTCTGTTCCAACTGGTTCAGAGTTTCTATTTGAATATTTAGATCTTTAACCCATTTTGATTTTAGTTTAGTGCATGGTGAGAGACACAGGTCTAGTTTTAATCTTTGGCAAGTTGAAGCCCAATTTTTCCAGCACCATTTATTAAAGAGGCTATCTTTTCTCCAGTGAGGGGGTTTGGCTCCTTTATCGAAGATGAGATGGCTGAGTGTGTCTGGCGTTGTTTCTGCATCTTCTAATCTGTTCCACTGGTCCTCAAATCTGTTTCTTTGCCAGTACCATGCTGTTTTTATCACAGTTGCTTTGTAGTAGAGTTGCAGGTTGGGGATTGTGATACCCCCAGCCATGTCTCTTTTACCTAGACTTGCTTTTGCTATTCTGGGTCTCTTCTTGTTCCAAATGAAGTTTTGGATTGTTTTCTCAAGGTCTATGAAGTATGCTGCTGGGATCTCAATTGGAATTGCATTAAATCTATATAGCAGTTTTGGAAGTATGGCCATTTTCACTATATTAATCCTTCCTACCCAGGAGCAGGGGATGTCTGTCCATTTTCTGATATCACCTTCAATCTCTCTTTTCAGAGTGCCATAGTTTTCATAGAAGAGGTCTTTGATTTCTTTTGTTAGGTTGATTCCTAGGTATTTCAGTTTTTTAGATGCTATTGTGAAAGGAATTATTTGCCCTATTTCTCTCTCAGTGAGTCTGTCATTTGTGTAGAGGAAAGCTATTGATTTTTGTGTGTTGACCTTGTAACCACCTGCTTGACTGAATTTGGCTATTAAGTCTAGAAGACTTGGTGGACTTCTTGGGGTCTTCTATATAGAGTATCATGTCTTTTGCAAATAATGACAATTTGACTTCTTCATTACCTATCTTTATTCCTTTTATTTCTTTTTCTTGTCTAATTGTAGTGGCTAATGTTTCCAGAACTATATTGAACAAGAGTGGTGATAGTGGACATCCTTGTCTTGTTCCTGATTTGAGTGTGAAGGATTTCAGTTTTTGACCATTTAGTATAATATTGGCTGTTGGTTTTTCATAGATGGCTTCTATCATTTTGAGGTAGAGACCATCTATTCCAATGTTTTGTAGGGTTTTTATCATAAATGCATGTTGGATTTTGTCAAATGCTTTTTCTGCATCTATGGAGATAATCACATGGTTTTTGTCTTTGGCTGTATTGATACAGTGTATTACATTGATTGATTTGTGTATATTGAACCATCCCTCCATCCCTAGGATGAATCCCACTTGATCAGGGTGTATGATCTTCTTGATGATCTTCTGCATTCTGTTTGCCATTATCTTATTAAGGATTTTTGCATCTATGTTCATTAGTGAGATTGGCCTATAGTTCTCTTTTTCAGTTGGGTCTTTCTCTGCTTTGGGGATCAAAGTGATGCTTGCTTCCAGGAATGAATTTGGGAGTATTGCTTCCCTTTCAATTTCACTGAAGAGTTTCAACAGTAGTGGCAGCAGTTCCTCTCTAAATGTCTTGTAGAATTCAGCAGTGAAGCCATCAGGGCCCGGGCTTTTCTTAGTTGATAAGTTTTTAATTACATTTTCAATTTCATTGGTTGATATTGGGTTGTTCAGAATTTTTAGGTCTTCTTTGTTCAACTTTGGTAATTCATATGTTCCTAAGAATCTGTCCATTTCTTCTGTGTTGTCCATCTTATTGGCCTATAGGTTGTGGAAGTAGGTATTGATGATCCTCTGGATTTCTGCTGGGTCTGTTGTAATTTCACCCTTTTCATTCCTAATTGCATGGATTTGGGCCTTTTCTTTCCTTTTTCTGACAAAGTTGGCTAAAGGTTTGTCAATTTTGTTGATTCTTTCAAAGAACCAACTCTTGGCTTCATTGATTTTTTGTATCGTTCTCTTAGTCTCCATTGCATTGATTTCTCCTCTGATCTTTATAATTTCCTCCCTTGTATGAGCTTTGGGGTTGTCCTGGTCTTCTTTTTCTAGAAGCTTGAGGTTCAGCATCAGGTTGTTTAATTGGGCTCGTTCTGTTTTCCTAATATGTGTATTCCCTGCTATGAATTTCCCTCGTAAGACTGCTTTCATTGTGTCCCATAGATTCCAATATGTTGTATTGTCATTGTCATTTAATCAAAGGAACTGTCTGATTTCTTCTTTAATTTTCTCTGTGACCCACTGGTTATTCAGAAGTGTGCTGTTCAATTTCCACGTGTTCATGAAATTTTTCCAGTTTCTTTTGCTACGGATCTCCAATTTCATCACACTATGGTCTGATAATATACAGGGGATAACTTCACTTCTTTGCACTTACTTAAACATGTTCTATGTGTGAGTATGTGGTCTATTTTGGATAATGACCCATGTGCAGCTGAGAAGAATGTGTATTCTGATTTTCTGGGGTGGAAGACTCTGTAAACATCTGTTAACTTCATTTGTTCAAGAGTTCGATTGAGTTCTAGTATTTCATTACTTGTTTTTTGTCTTGATCTATCTATTTGTGACAGTGGGGTGTTGAGGTCCCCCACTACAATTGTATTACTGCATATATGACTTTTCATGTCTGTTAGTATTTGTTTTATATAGTTGGGTGCACTAGTGTTTGGTGCATAGATATTTATGATTGTCATCGCTTCCTCTTGGATTTTCCCCTTTACAAGGATGTAGTGTCCTTCTTCGTCTCTCTTAGTCAGTGTTGGTTTGAAATCTACTTGATCTGCTAAGAGGATAGCTAGTCCTGCTTTTTTTCGGGTTCCTGTCACATGGAGTATTGTTTTCCACCCTTTAACTTTCAGTCTATGAGTTTCCTTTTGAATTAAGTGTGTTTCTTGTATGCAGCATATTGTTGGATTTTGCTTCTTGACCCATTCTGCCAGTCTATTTCTTTTGATTGGTGAATTGAGACCATTATCATTGATGCTTATAACTGAAAAGTATTGACTTGTCATTGCCATGACTTTTTCTTTTTTGTTGGGTTCTCCCCCTTTACATTTAATTTCTTGTCATGCCAGATAGGTTCATTCTGCTTTGCTTCCTGGGGTTATGATCCTCCATGTCTGTTCCTAGGATATTGTGTCAAATTCTTTGGAGTGCTTGTTTGGTATTCACAAAGTTCCTAAGGTGCTCTTTGTCATGAAAGTATCTTATTTCTCCATCCATTTTGAAAGATAGTTTTGCAGGGTACATTAATCTGGGTTGGAGGCTGTTTTCTTTTAGGGCTTGGAATATGTCACTCCAAGCTCTTCTTGCCTTGATGGTTTGTGTTGAGAAGTCTGCTGTGATTCTGATGGACTTTCCTTTGTATGTGATTTGTTTCTTTTCTCTGACTGCTTGTAGAACTTTGTTCTTCTGTTGAGTTTCTGGAATCTTAACAATTATATGCCTATGTGTAGATTTTTTTTGATCAAGGCTATTTGGAGTCCTATATGCCTCACTTATCTGTATGTCAGGTTCTTTTCCCCTGCTTGGGAAGTTTTCTGCCATTATTTCTATGAAGAGATTTTTTATGTCATCTCCACTCTCTCCTGTTTCTTCATTGAGCCCAATCAGTCTTATGTTATTCTTCTTTGCATCATGTAGCAGCTGCTGGATTGATTTCTCATGTTCCTTTATAATTTTGAAGCAATTTTTCTTTTCCTGGTCACTAATTGCAATCTTATCTTCTATATCTGAAATTCTGTCCTCACATTGGCTCATTCTGCTGTGTAAACTTTCAATGGAGTTTTCCATGTCCTGGAAATCTATTTGCATCTGTTTTATGGATTCCATTTGTTTCTTATCTTGGGGTTCCATCATGTTCCTGAGCTCCTCTCTAGATTTATTAATCATGTCTTGCACTAGGGGCACAATTTCTCCTGTTGTCTGAGAAATTATTTCTGATTTCATTTTTTCCAGATCCCCTTTTGTTGCCAGTTGAGAGGGTCCAGGTGGTTGAGTATCAGAGTGTTCCAACTCGTTTTCCTTTGGGGTTACTGTAGGTGATCTGGAAGTCTGGTTTTGAGATTTATTTATGTGTTTTCTCATTTTGACTGGGGCGGGGGGCTGTTAGTGCCTGCATGGATTACCTCCTCTGAGCTGGGAGAGCTGGGACAGGGGCCAGAAGC
The DNA here is from genome assembly GCF_053883595.1 of Heterocephalus glaber. Lineage (NCBI taxonomy): Eukaryota > Metazoa > Chordata > Mammalia > Rodentia > Bathyergidae > Heterocephalus > Heterocephalus glaber. The sequence continues at coordinate 35,820,537 of NW_028258317.1, forward strand.
AGCGGTAGGGATGGTGACCCAAAAGCCCTTTCCTGTGGGCTGGGAGCAGTGGGAGGGATGGTGGCCGGGAAGCCCCTTCCTCTGGACCAGGAGCAGTGGGATGGCGGCACAGAAGCCCCTACCTTTGGGCTGGGAGTTGTGGGAGGGATGGTGGCCCCGAAGTCCCTTCCTCTGGGCCAGGAGCAGCAGGACAGTAGGTGGCCCAAAAGCCCTTTCCTCTGGGCTGGGAGCAGCAGGAGGGATGGTGGCTGGGAAGCCCCTTCCTCTGGACCAGGAGCAGTGGGATGGCAGCTCAGAAGCTCCTACCTCTGGGCCAGGAGTGGTGGGAGGGATGGTGGCCCAGAAGCCCCTTCCTCTGTGCCAGGAGCAGCAGGACAGAAGGTGGCCCAAAAGCCCCTTCCTCTGGACCAGGAGCAGTGGGATGGTGGCTCAGAAGCCCCTACCTCTGGGCCGGGAGTGGTGGGAGGGATGGTGGCCCAGAAGCCCCTTCCTCTGTGCCAGGAGCAGCAGGACAGAAGGTGGCCCAAAAGCCCCTTCCTCTGGACCAGGAGCAGTGGGATGGTGGCTCAGAAGCCCCTACCTCTGGGGCAGGAGCAGTGGGACTCAGTACCTTGGTCTGGTGGCCTGGTGTCCTTTATGTCTTTGTGGTGTGGAACCAGGTGGCTGCCTGTCTACAGTGGGGTGATTCAGCATCTTCCACACTACTCGGGACCTCGGTATGGCATGCACAGACCTTCCTGTCTGCAGTGGACTGATTTGGTGTGTCTGGAGGGCTGGGTTTTGTCCAAGGGCTATTGTTTACTTACCCTTTTTTCTAAGTCAGGCACTTTGGTTTTAGGATCTCTTTACATTCTCAAATATTACTGATGACACCAAAGAGCTTTTGTTTATACAGGTCATATATATCAATCTTTATATGTAAAAATTAAAACTGAGAATTTAAAAAAGATTTATTTCCCTTAAAAATTAGCAATAGCAAACCTATTATATACTAGCATAAATAACATATTTTATGGAAAGCAGCTACATTTTCCAAAATAAAAACATTACTGAGATATTGTTTTACATTTTTGCAAATCTCTTTCATGTCTGGCTTAATAGAGAACAGCTGGATTTACATGTGTGCTTTTGTATTCAGACTGGTGCAATGTGTTATTTTAGTTGAAAATTCAATCTTATACAGAGATGTAGTTGAAAAAGGAAAGACCTTACATATCACCTGAAAAGTCTTGAAGACCCTCAGGACACCCTGAGAACCACAAGTTCTTGGATATTTCCTCCATTTTACTAGTTACTAAGTTTTCCAGCCTCCCTTGCAGCTTTGGTATTCACATGACCTGTCTAGCTTGCCTTATTATAACTAGTAAACTTAAAAAGTTTTGTTAATTTTATGAGCTTCACTTAAAAAATGGATATAAAAATAATGCCTAATTTGTCTATGTGTCATAGTTTTAATAAATTTTATGTATAAATCACCTATTTTAGCATCTAGTACACAGTAGACATATAAGTGATACATGTTAGCTTTCCTGGTGATGGTGATGATGATGATAGTCAATTAGCTCTCAGAAATGTCTGCTTGGGATCACACTGGGTAGGGCTTACTCTCCTAGCAAAATGGTTGACCTCCCAAAGTATGGACACAGCTCCTAATCAGTTCTCTAAGACAGCATATGCCAGTCTGTGAGAAAAAGAGGACAGCAGGGAGGAATTAGAGCAAAACAAAACAAAATAGAAAATAGGATAAAACTGGATACAGTGGATCCTTGAGTTACAACCTGCCTGACATAAAAACAACTTGAGTAATGACCAAAATTTTAATTTAGTTTAGTCTTGAGTTATGACCCAAATGATGGCCACTCATGCTTCCAGATGGTCTCAGATACAGGTTTAACCCTTAAAGAGTTCTGGAAGGAACATTACAACATGATTTCCTATATGGGATTGAGAAATCCTGGGCCAATGTCTCTCTAAGGACATTGAGGTCTGCCTGTATATAGGAGAGAGACTGTGAAGTTTGTGTAGAGGAGCCTGAGCCTTCAACTGACCAACCTGAGTTACAACCAGCCCTTGGGAATGAATTCAGTTCGTAAGTCAAGGGTCCACTGTATTTGACATTATTGCCTCAGCAATTTGTTAGTCAAATGCAATCACAGTGATCAATCTATGGCTACCTCTGTCTTTTCGCTCTGGATGGTTGCCATGTTACTGATGTGTACTTCCTCTATTAAATCCTCTATAATAGGCAGACTTCTAAGGATGCCTGCCCACCAATATTATTTCCCCCTGGTTATTTAATCAAACACTAATCTAGGTACTGCTGTGAAGGGACTTTACAGATATCTGTAAGTTTACTCAGCTGACCTCAAAACAGGAAAAGCACCTTGAATGCCTCAGATGAGCCACAAACCTAACCACTTGAGCCTGTAAAAGCAGGAAACTTCACTCCAGATGGAGGGATGTAATGAAAGAGTAGAATAAGGGAGAAGAGAAATCAGAGAGATTGGAAGCATGAATAGAGCTTGGTCATTGCTGAAAAAAGGGACAAAAGTGGAAAAATTCACTATCTCTAAAGCTGGGAAGGAGCCCTGGTTGAAAGCAGGGTAGAGCACGGGGATTTTATTCTTTCACTGAATGGAAGTGAATTTTGCCAACAACCTGAATGGTATGGAAGCAGACTTTCATCCACAGCTTCTGAAAAGGAGCACAGTCCTGGTGACATCTTCATTTGAAGTTGGTGAGAAGTAGGATTTCTGACCCACAGAATACTGAGGTAATAAATTTGTGTTGTTTTAACTGCCAAGTTTGTGGTGGTTTCTTAAAGTTGCTACAGGAAACTAACACATCCTCTGCCTCTACCCTTGGATTTGGTCCCTGCTGATGATGTCACCCCACCACACCCTGATCCAAACAGTCTGCTCACCTAATCAGGACACCGTTTATTTACTGTACAGCCCCTGTTGGCACCAGCTTGGCCCCCACAGAATTCATACCAGGCTTGAATAGTGGCTCATTGTGGCCTCTCCACAAAAACCTCATTCATGATGAACTCTTACTGCTGCAATGCAGGAGTGGTGGCATTAAAAAAATTACTCTTCTCTTCCCCCTTTGTTTTAATTTTCATTCTTCTTGCCTTCAAATTATAATGGGCTCCTAGAAGGACAGAGTGTCCTTTCCTTTGTCATCCAGGTAGAAGGGATTCGATGGCCCCTAAAAGATGCTAAAGTCATGCCTTCCCTGGAGCAAGATTCTGTCCCTTCTGTTGATTTGCAGGGAGGCTCAGGGTTTTGAAACCGGAGTCAGTGCTGAATGCTTAGGGTTTGTCTGCATACCCAAGCAGACAGAAACAGAAGCAGACAGGTGCTCAATTCAGGACTTACATGGTGTGTTTCTTTCTATCCCCAACAGAAAAACAAGCAGACACCTCCCCAATCCTGACCTTCTCATCCATTTAAATTTAGATGCCTGCAATCAGCATTATCAAATAACATTCTTGTTTCTCTCACGTAGGTCCCTGCATATTGGACATGGATGCTGAACCCAAATACCCAATCAAATCCCACATGAACTTGGTCTAAGTTTGAAAAGTCAAACCAGAATGAACTCATTAGATCTATGCCCTTGACTCTCCAGTGTTTGGTCCCAATTTTAAGCTTATTCTAGGCAGATTCTACAGGAGGGTGTGCTTTGTAATGTGTGGCCTCCAATTGCCTGTGAAGGCAGTAAGAGACTTGCCTTGTCTCCCAGCTTCTGTTGTAGGGGAGTGGTTTTTCTAAAGCCTGTGGAGCACTATATTCCCTAAGGATTAAATGGAAAAGTAGGTGATTTGTCTTCTCCTCTGCAGCCCAGTTTCCCTTGCAGAATGAAGGGAAAGCATGTGATAGTGTGAGCAGGAAGAGAAGTGGACTACACAGTGTGGGAGGTGTGTGGGTGTGCATGTGCACACTTTGCGGAGTGCTGCAGGGTCAGGCTCGCTAGCTCTCTGGAACGCAATGGCCTGAACTCCGTACTAGCTTAGTGTGGGCTGTGCTCTCTCTAGAAGGATAACTGCTCCCCACAGCAAATTATAATCCCAATGTAGAGAAGACCTTTATCTTTCAAAAGAGAGTTGTTAAAAATTCTATTTATTTACGTGTTTTCATGTTAGCTTCTTGGTACATGTGTGTCGTACACACTGTTTACATTCCTGATGGGCAGTTCATTCCTGTTCATGACACATACTCAATAAGAAGCAACCATAAGCATGATGTAGACTTGTATCCATAAGTAAAATAAAGCCAGTAATGGGGAATCCTTGGGCCTTATGAGAAAATCAGGAAATAAAAAGTTATGTAATTTAAAAAATTCTTTCTGTTTCTGTTTGCACAATGTTCCATAGGGTGTTTGTATCATAATATATTTAGCCATTTCTCTATTGCACACTTAAGTTTTATCTCTTTGCTATTGTTCAGCATATAACAACTGAACATCTTTGTGAAATTTTGCATATCTTTTATCTTTTTCTCCAGAACAGATTCCCAGACTAAGACCAAGAGCTATAAACACCCTAAAAGAGTTACATATTTCTACATTCCCTTCCCAAAAAACCTTCTTGCTGGCATTACCAAGAAGCCCACATCCTCCAGTGCTGGGGATTATTACCTGTGAATCTGTGCTGATATAATAATGGGGGAAACAACAGAGAATGTTCTCTTTGTTGTTTTGTTTATAAATCAATAATGGGGCAGAGCTTTTAGAACATATTTGTATTAGCCACTTGTACTGCCTTTTTACCTTTTGCATAGTGTTTCTCTTAACATTTTCTATGAGTTCTTCACATATCAATGACAGTAGTTATTATCTGGCCTAGTTGTGAATTTTTTTTCTAATTTTATTCATGATGGTTTATGACACACAGAAACTAGCTTTAAAATTTTTAGCTAAACACAGATATATTTTCCTTTGTAATTTTTTGCCTTGCTCTGATGTTTAGACATTCTTTCCACTCCAAAGATTATTCAAGATTTACTTTCTAGTTTTTATAGACTATTTTTACACTTAACTCTAATCCAACTAGAATTTAATTCAATTAATGATAAATTAACTTGAAAAACTTTCCTCCGAAGCCTTTTATCATTTATGAAGTTTTTATTGTTTTCAGCAGGGAATTCTTTTTTCCTGATCATAAAAGTAACATTTGTTTAACATGACATTTAAATAATTGCTAAAAATTTGAGGTAGAAATGGAAGGTTTTCTATAATTACCTCCACATTTTCAATAATACCCACTGTTAACAATCTGACATCTATCCACATAGATTGTTTTCTATGTATAGCTTAAAAAGACAGAGAATTGTTCTATATCACACATGTATTTTTATAAAACTTGTGATTTTATTTTTACTTAATCCCATATTCATATTTCCTGCTATATGGATGCCTAGAGATTTAACTCATTTTTCAAAAGCAATGATATGGTATTTCATCATATATTCTATAACTTATTTATTCAGTACTGTATAAAATTTACATCTATTTTCTTTGTTAATAGTAACAATTATTAGTATACCAGAAAGGGTATTTCATAAATCATTGCCTTAAAATCAATCCTGAGGTGATAATTTCATAAACTTTTGCCTTAGAATCAGTCCTGAGGTCATAATTGATAAATTCACGGACATATGATTACAGTTTTCACACATATTTATAAATCATCCTATTTAAAGACTATATCATTTTGCCAATCTACTAGTGACTTTGTTTATTCATAATTTCATCAGCCTTGAATATTACCAATTCTTTTAGTTTTTACAAATCTGATTAGTAAAAATGTTTTCATTTTTATTTCTTTGCTTATTTGTGGTATAAGCACATTTGTTTCCTTTATCATGTACATATATAATTATTAATTCTAAGATTTTCTAAATTGATTCTCTTGTGTTATTTGGTTTTATAATTTTGATATAGCTGAGTGACTTTTAAAGTTTTGATTTCACTGAAAGGAAGCTTCTATAGAGTTGAGGGCTGAAAAGTTTTGGCCCTGGAGATCTTGGCTACTGACAAGGTTAGCATTATAAAGAAGCCAAGTACTTTACATAATGAAAAGGATACCTTGAGGGCATGTGAGATATCTGCAAAACCCCACCCATCCCAGACTAACTCAGGGTACAAACCTGTGGGGCCACTGGGGTTTAGCTCAGTGGTGCTGTGCTTGCCTCACATGCAAGGTCCTGAGTTTGATCCCGGTACCACAAAACAAAACAAAACAAAACAAAAGCTGTACAACTTTCATTTGAGAAGAGATCTCCAGGACTCCCTGGGATTTGGTTCATTGTGCTCAGCCATAAAGGCACTCAGAGGCCTCTGCAGCCGTGATTCAAGGCAGCCTGGCTACTGCTCCTGCTGACCACAGACCTTACCATCATCTGTGTGGTTGTGGTATCACAGACATGTAGAATGCTGGAGTTATAGGGTCATGGAGACTTCCACCCAGATTTCAGAAGACCTGGGAGACCAGGCAGTGTGCCTGTGAGAGCAGTGCATGAAGCTGTGAGACTGAAGCCAGAATTGCAGTGGAGACCCCAGAAAGTTGGGAGAAGTCAGCAACATTAAACACCAGCCAAGAAAAGCACCCAAGAGTGGCCATAGTGGCTGTAGCAGGTGGTGCCACAGGGGCAGGCTACCCAAGGGTTTAGAGTTGAGACCTTGCCATAACTTTTTGCGGGTGCCAGCCACAGAGCTACAGGATTTAATGTTTGCCCTGTTGGGTTCCAGTCTTGCTTTGGTTTCTATATTCCTATTCTTCCCTTTTGGGAATGGGAATGTTTACCCTGTGCCATTGTTTATTGGAAATGTTTAACTTTCTTTTTGATTTTTATAGGGGCTCATAGCTAAGAGTTTTGAGTCTCATAGGAGACTTTGGACTTGGACTTTTAAGCAATGCTCAAATTGTTAGGACTTTGGGAACTCTTAGAGATGGACCAAATGCATTTTGCATGAGCCTTTTGGAGGTCAGGGGCAGAATGTTGTGGTTTATATCTAGATGCCCTCTCAAAGCCTCATGTGCTCATAGGTGGGACTTTTAAAAGGTGATTGAATCGGGGGGGGGGGTGCTATAGCTAAATGTGATATTGCTAGGAGGTGGGACCTGATCAGAAGAGATAGGTCAGTGAGAGCATGACCGATAGGTTGTATCTCCTTCCTGGGTTCTTTTTTCTCTCTCTGCTTCCTGGCTGCTTTCCTCTACCACTTCCTTCTACCTTACCTTCCTGCTTGGAATCAGTCAACTATGGATGAATAATGTGAGTCAAAATAAAGCTTTAAATTGTGGGGATCAGGTATTATGTCTCAGTGACAAGGAACATGAGAAAGACAAAGACCTTTACATCTTCTCTGCTCTTCTCCATGTTTTTTTTTTTTCAAATTTGGCATCTTGGTGAGTCCCTTCTTATTCAATGCAGCGTCTCCTCTTCTACCTTCTTCACCTTCACCAGCCTTATTTTTCTTTGTCACATTTCCCTGAAACCATATGTTTACTTGCTTAGTTGTTCATTATTTGTGGCTTCCTCACTAGGATGAGTATGAGCTTCCTGAGGGTAGAGTCTTAGTATATTTGTTCCTAGTCTTTAGTCTGAATCACCACCATACCCTAACATCTCACACCTTGCTAGACACATAGTAGGTTCCCAATATGTTTGTGATTCTATATATAGTCAGAGGCCACTCTTACTCCTTTAAATCATCCACACCATTCCCTGTATCCTCAGATCTTGATCTATGCTCATGGACTTAGGGTCAAAAGGCTTCTCTGAACTCATAAGAGTTGTGACTGAGGTGAGTGCTCTCAGTGACTATTTGGATTCTCTCAAAGGTTGTTCCTTTAGGATGAAGAGGGTAAGTCTGTAGAGGATCCTGGCACTGGTGTGTTGCCTCCAAAATGGCTGAGCCTAATGCTTCCACCTTGCCTGATGGAGCAAGGTTTCCATGATATGACTAGACAAATGAGAAAAGATGAGTGGTTGAGTTAATAAAGGGGACATGTCTATTGCATCTTGCCCTTGCTTTGGCTATGATGACTCTGGGTGGAAGAAGGTGAGGAGGGGGTGTCTTATTTACTTTTCTTCCTGCTGAGACAAAATACCTGACACTCAAAGTTAAAGGAGGAAAGGTTTATTTAGCTCACAGTTTGTAGAGGTTTCAGTCCATAATCGGTTGGCTTCAAGGCAGAGTGGCATGAAGAGGAGAAACAGTTCATGGTGGGAGAAGGCAGCAAAACAACAAGGGATCTTAACAGCGTCTTTCTGCCCCTTTTGTCTTATCCAGACTACTTAGGCAGTAGCACTCACACTGTTAATCCTGTGCCCTCAGGCCTAGCACTACCCCATGAATCAATTCTAGCATCACACACTCTAGATCCAGCCACCTCTGAAAAAGCCCCACCCAAGACCCCAAGAGGCTTTGGGGGACATCTGGATACAGCCATGACAAAGGGTCACCAGTAAAGCCATTCAGCAGGACTGTGACTAGCCCCAGGTGTGAAGCAGCCCCCTTGAAGGTGTTGCCATCCAGAATCCAGGAGAGGCCTCCCTTGGGGACAGCATGGTGGTTTGGGAAGACTGTCACACCATGGCTCCCTAACCCCATATCTCAAGTGGCTATCAGCAGAGTGGCCCAAGTCTCTGATTTATTTTGCACTTAACCCCAGTTATCATTGCCCTTCTCCTGACTGAACTTGCTCCCCAACTACACACAAAGCTATAAATCTTAGGCGGGACATCTGGGCATGGGGCACCTAAGCACCTCTGATGCTGACTCCTTAAGAAAACTCATTTCTTGTAATGTGAGCCCTGCTGAGGATGGCCATGTCAACTTATTAGACTTTTTACTTGGCTGTATTGATTCTGCTTACCCCGATGCAGCCCATAATGCTGGCTAATGTTATTGACAAGCCATCAGTCTTGCGCAGAAGTGTGGGGCTTGCAGCTCTCTTGGAACCACAAAAACCTAGCAGTGGACAGTGATGGAGAGCAGGAGGAAGATGTGAGGGGAGCTCTCGGGCCAGCCCTGTGCAAGCCTGTGTACATTAATGAAAGACATAGACTTGGTGGTGGGAGACAGATGCACCTCTCCAGAAGCCATTTATTTATGAAATAATTATGAATGTACAGTTGAATCATGGATTTTCATTGCCATTTGTGTCCAGTACTCTTTCTTGGTTCATATTTTGTTGGAAATGAAGTGCTGTTGGTTTTGGGGTGGGTGGGGTGGTGAGAAGAGAGAGGGTCAGGGCCGTGTCCAGGCAGGGTCTTGAGATGCTTTGTCTCTCATCTAACCCACCTCCTGACAGCCTGCCACTCCCAGCACCATTTGCTGAAGGAAATTCATCCAAGCTAGGCCCAGCACTGTCTCCAGAGGCTCATTTTCATCTTTTCTCAGAAGGCCCCAAGTTTTCACTTTCCCAAGTCTGCAAATAAAAGGCCCTCTCAAAGTAGCATGGCTCTCAAGGGCCAGCAAAGCCAGAGGCTCTGACTTGGGTGTGCTGGTGTGGGAGGCAGGCCTTGGGTGGGGTATTTTAAAAAGGCCAGAGGAAGTAGAATACAAAAGACTCCCCATGCTTCCCACCTCCAGCTCCTTTGGAGGGAAGAGACCTTGGACTCTTTACTTCTCATCTTTGAAAAAAGGAAAGGATGCTTCTGAGCCTCTGACCTTTGTAGTTGCTCTGGTAGGAAAGGAAACCTCAGTGACAATTTATTATTGTGTCTTGTATTTATATAATGATTAATCCAATACAAACTCCAATACACATGTGTTAACAATAAATTAAGGATTCCGTGTCAGGCTTGTACTCTCTGCATTGGCCTGGGGGATGCAGAGCAGTGAATTGGGTAAGTCCCATGAAAGCTACACTAAAGAACTTCTAGTCCCATGAAAGCTACACTAAAGAACTTCTAGAATTCTTAGGTGAGTGGAGTTGAATATAGGGAGGTTTCTAGTGATATAGGAGAAATATAACTCCCAACCTGCTAGATGTCAGATGTGCCATGTTCATGTCCCCTGAAATCAAAGAATGAATTCCAGTGGAGGTTAAGAGTAGGAAAGGTTTATTCAGAGAGAGCTCCTGAGAGACAGAAGGTTTCCTGGAAGTGGTTGACACTGAGGCCCTTTGTCAGGGGTGATTTATACAGCAAAGTCACAATGTGGGTACAACGTGGGTCAAACTACCATCAACCTATAGGATTACGAGTATAGCTACTTAACTAATATTGGTCCAATAGGGAAAGGGGTCACATAGCAAGGGTTCATGGAAAGAACAAAGGCATTTTGGGAAGGGATGGGTTCAGATGCCCTGGTCACCCACCTGGGTGGCTGATGCCTATCTGGACTTCTGGGACCAGGTGGTATTAATTACAGTATAATTCCAGTATAATTCCCTCAGAGAGGAATGGAGGCCTGACCATTGCATCTTTAGCTTTGTGCCTGGCCTCCTTCAGATGCACCTCCAGACACAATTCCGATGTCTTTATTTTTGTGCTGACTTCCTTAAAGGCCCAGTCCCTTGCTGAGTATATATTAATTTCTATCTAACATAGCTGCCTATAATACTAGCACAGTTGCCAGGAAAGCAAATGATCATGAGACCAGAGAGAAGGACCTGGTCCTCCCCAAGAGGTCATCTTACTTTTAAAATTTCTTCCATGTCTGCCCAAAATGCTTCGCAGCTGGCCATGGCTTCATCAGAAGCCCCACAGCTGCTTATGGAGACTTTTACCTTGGCTGCAGAAGTTTCAGTCACAGGACCATCTCAGATCACTCCTCTCTGCAGCCTCTCTGCTCCTCAGCAGCCCTCTTCAGTCAGGAGCCTCTCTGCATGTGACTAAACAGCCTGACCTGAGCTTGAGCCTGCTTTATTTTCCTCTATAAGTAACCTGTCCATATCCTTAGCAAGTCAGTCTTAATAAAGACTTAATAAAACCTTCCCAGGAGGCATGGTTTTTGCCTATTCATAAATTCTATCATGAGTAGAACAGGATGAGCTGGAAACCCTAATTTCTGGTAATATCAAAGGTCACTGACACTGAAAGCAGCCAGCAACGAAGGCAGGTAACACTGAAGACGGGAGGCGAGCAGCAGAGAACAAGAGAAAGCAAAATGGAGAATTGCTAGGAGCTTCTATCTCTGATGGCTGGAAGAGCTCCTGAGGTCTACCTCCAGCAGCTCCTCTGGCTTCCAGGAGAAGGCCAAAGGGCCATTAACGCTAAGAACGGATAGTCACTGGCTTCAAAGCTGGGAGCTATTAACACTAGAAGAGCTACATTTTGTCTACTTTTGATTTCTATCTAAGATGAGCAAAAGAACCTTCAGCTAGTTGGTTAACAATCACTTACATCAGCAGTCTGAGGGCTGCTGTAAATGGGGCTGAGCTCCAGCATACCATCCTTTGGGGCTTGTGAGTGCCTGCTTTATACCTGTCTCACCTGTGCCTGTTCACATATCCTCCTGCCAGGCTGATAACTGTGGAGAGCTGGAGCAGTACCATGGCAGCTTGGAATCTGAGCACATAGTAAGCATTTCCTGGGTGCTGGATGAATGGATAAAGAGAACTATTTTCTTAGGCCTTTACCAGAGACTTCTGCCTACTCCACTCTTAAAAATCTTGTTGGTCAAAATGATCCTTTTGCCAGATTACAAGAAGAATCTGCATCCACGGGCAATATTTAGTTTTTATATAGCTTTAGAACACTTTCTCCCCTGAGAAGATCTAACCATAATCCCCAATGTACAAAACAGATCAAATGGAGCTAATTTGGAGAAAAATAAATGGGATGATCAGTGAGACACAGGACCAAGCAAACTTTGTCTGAAGGCTCTGGTCTCCTGTGTGTTTGAAGGCAACAGAGCAGGAGATGGAGTAACCAAAGATAGAGATTGGAGCATATTGCCTCATCACTGGGCCTCCTTGGCTCACGTCACACATTTTCACACACATACTCACAAAAATGCACAAACACAAAAGCATATGCTCACACACTTGCATCAATACATTTGCATATACATATAGACACTCAAAAACATAACACCCTCACAACCCAGCAGTGTACACTCAAACATATACAAAAAAACAGATCATACACTCAAACACAACACATTCACAAAGCTATAACACTCACATAAGTACACATACTCTATCATAATAAAAGAAAGGGAGAAAAAAAGCAAAATTTTGGCCTTTCAGAGGGTCTGATTGTTTCCTGATTTTCAGTTCTTTATGGACTGTAGGAATGTCACAATGTCCTGCCTCTGTCAACCCTTCCTTGTGCTTGCCAGGCAGGCGTGACCCTAGCCCTGAATTTCTTTTTTGACTCAAATCTTTTGGAGCAGTAGCTTTCCTCTGCTGTTGGATTCAGTGGATCAATTATCAGTGATTAGCTGGGTGACCTTCAGCAAGTTACTGGTCTTTTTGTTTCTGTTTCTTCCAGTGTAAAATGAGGATGATAATTCTTGACTCAGAGGTTCGTTGAGAGGATCAAATGACTTAATGGCTGTAAATACTTGGAACTGAGCCTGGCACAAAATAAGCACTCCAATCCTGTTCAACATCATTTCATCCTTACAACAATCCTGTGCGGTAAATATTTCTTTCAATGAGGAAACTGAGACTCATGCACAAATACTTTCTCCAAAGTAGCTCGTCTGTTAACTCTTCTTCCAGGAGAGGAGTTGTTTCTGGCCACGTCGATTTCTCTCAGTCGTGTAAAGCTGAAGGTTCCTGCTGACCCTCAGCTGGGAGCCTGTGGTCTTCTCTGAAATCACTCTTGGCCCTGTTTTCACCCTCTAGGACTGCTTCATCTCCTCAGATATGTCCACCACTATGAGGTTGAGACTGAGCCTGGTATTAGACTTCGTGTGTGGTCCCAAGGTCATAACCTTGGTTGCCAATTCTGGGTGGGCATTGCAGAGCTTGGTAGCCTTGGGGAAGCCTGCCAGGTTCTTCAGTGAAGGGATTTCGAAAACAGATACAGCCAATAGATCCCATTAACGGGAGCTGCAGAGGCTGCCGCATTCTTCAAGGTAATGACTGCTTGGAGGGCAAGAAGTGTGACTGCTTAATTACCTCCTGGGACTCTGGGCACATTTGTTTTTAATCACTTTCTTTTAAAGCTAATGGCAGAAAAACTAAGCACTGTCCAACTTATATTCTTTTCTTACGAAACTAAGTTTTTCCCTGTTTTAAAAAAAAACATTAAAAAAAATACGAACCATTTTTATTTTGCAATGAGAACTTAGGGATGGCTGGGGAAATATGAACACAGGACTGTTGGCTTGCTTGTCCTGTAATAACTACCTTTTCTTTTTGCTTTTTAATGTTCTTTCTCCCTTTTTTCCTTCCTTCCTTCCTTGGTACTAGAGATTGAATTCAGAGCCTTCACAATGAGCTACATCCTTGGCCCTTTTAAAAATTGTTTAATTTTGGGCTGGGGATTTAGCTCAGTGGTACCACCACCTGCCTAGCAAGCTCAAGGTCCCAAGTTCGATCCCTGGTACCAAAAAAAAAAAAAATTGTTTAATTTTGAAACAGGGTCTCCCTAAATCTCTAAGTTTCCCAGGGTAGGCAGAAAACTGCCTCAGCCTCCTAGAGTGCTTGGATTATAGGTCTGTACTGCCATGTTTGGCTCAAGTTCCTAGTTTTAACACATACTTCTTCATTCAGGGTTGGCAAAATTGGCGTGCCTTTAGTGAGTCCCTACTTCTAAGCAAAGGAGCACAGTCTACACCAGAAAACATTTTAAGTGAGCGCTAAGATAGTGCTGAGAGAAACTGAAGCATAAAGAGTAAGCAAAGATGGAGGTCAGCATGCACTAGGAAACAGCCGGGAGGGACACGGTAGAAATGTTGCTGCCAGAAGTCAGGCAAGGCTGCTAGGTGTGGGCAGGGCAGATCCATCAGTGTCACTGCTGAGGAAACAACCACTGGAAAGGACTCATTCAGACTCCGGCCAAGGCGAATCCATTGCTGTGGGCGTTTGGGAAGTACTTATCGAGTGCTGTTCTTGACATGCTACATGCCAGAGTGGCTCGATGATACTCTGTCCCTGTCCTCTCAGAGCTGACAGTCCCGTGAAATGAGGCTGAAATGCCTGAGATTAGTAAATGTGGAAATCAGAAGAGAAGAATGAGGCCTAATTGGCCTCCTCGGTGACATGAAAAGAGGGCAGGCAAGCACGCTGACACAGGGCAGGGAGAAGTAAAAACACCTGAGGGTAAGTTGTTCACCCGGAGAAGTACCATGGAGGGAGGGAGACAGATGAGTCCTGTGGAATCTAATTGCTCGTGCCTGTGTCTGAGTGAATAAAGCCAAGGTGCGCTGGTCATTTGGGGCTCTCTGTTGAAGGGAGACATGGGCTCTCTGGCCCCCTGGGTTTTAACCTGTTTTGCTGTCTTTATTTTTCATCTTCATCACCCCTTGGTCAGGATCAAGCTCAGCTTGTAGGCTGGTGCCTACAGTTAAATAGCTACCCAAATGGTAGAGCATTTGGAGGGTCTGGGGAGAGGAGTCTATCGGGGTCGACCAGCGATCCATGTGGAGACCTGGCTGGGCGGCAGTGACACAGAGGGGAGAAGGAACCTAGACAATGATTCCATAACTCTGAAGGCCTTGGAAATGACCGAGGGCTCTGGGCACTGGTGAATCCACACTGAAGGGGGAGGTTCCAAGACCACACCTCTGCAAAGAGAAACAGACGACGAGAGCAGGGACAGCTGACCGGCTGGTGCAAGTCACTAAGTCGGAAACATCTCGTTTGAACTGCGGTCAGATGCCAAGAGAAAATGTCCTAGAAGCAGCTCCAGGTTGGGATGATGCTGGTCACTCTTTAGTGAGTCCTGGGCCTTGGAGAAAGCCCAGAAAACACAAAAAGTATGTAGGAAGGAAGGCAGGAGAATTATGGAAGCCAAGCCCCATGCCTGGGAAGAGAGGAGGGGCTGCTAAGTGTCTGCTCATTATGGCACAAGCTTGCAGAAGCTCTGGAGGTAGAGTCAGGAGATGTCATCTGGGATGGAGGCTAGAGTTTTTCTGAGGACCTTTGAGAACATTTTCAGTAGAGTCATGAGGCAGAAACTAGTTGGAGAGGAGGATTTAGGGAGAGAGTGGGAGAAGTAGAAGCAAGAGAGAACTACTAGACCCCAAGGCTGAAAGCTGAGTATTGTGGCATTCACTTGTAATTGCAGCACTGAGGAGACTGAGGCAGGATTACCAGTTTGAGTTTCATCTGGGGAAATTAGCAAGACCCTGTCTCAAAAGGAATGGGGCTGTAGCTCATGGTAAAGGGCCTGGGTTCAATCTCCAGTACCACAGGAGAAAACGAATGCCTGAACCTGAAAAGGAAATGAGGAGCCAGGATTCATGGGGTCAAGGTAAACATTGCACACTGGGTCTAAAGGCTGCAAGTTTGCATCAGATAGCAGTGAAGCAGAGAAGCATAAGAGAGGGAAGAGAGAAAATTCTCTGGAGAGTTAGGGAAAGGAAAGAAAGGAGACTTCTAGACTGTAGGACAGAGTGGGCAGATGACTGATGGAGGAGGACACGAGGGAGGTGGAGATTTAAAAGCCTGAGTTGAAACTTTTTGTATAACTTTTTCTTAAAAGTAGAAAGCCAAATCAACTGCAGCTGTGAAATTCCAAAGGTGAAGCTATGGGGAAATCAGACAGAGAAATTGACAATGCTTCAAGCACACAGAGGAGGGAGTCTTGGAGGTCTTCTGTTGGGTCAGGAAAGTAGGGAAACTATGTTGACTTGGGAGGAAGAAGAGGTTTGCTTTAGAACTTCAGGAGAAGTGGCCCCACTGGGGAAGCAGTGGAGGGGCTTCCAGGACCTTCCCCAGTGTCAGAGCTGTGGCACCACTTTCTTTTCTGCCTTCTGGGGCAGTGTAAGCACTTCCCTGATGGGTGTTTGGTTCCCATGGCCAGAGGGGTTGGAGATCTAAGCCAAAACAGCATTTCTCAACATGGCCGAGAGCAGCAGCAGACTGGGGCTCAGTAAGGCTCTCCCAGGAGGAAGGAGCTGCCCTGTTAAAGCAGATACTTCCTCACAGGTGCAGATTTTAGGCACCAAATACAGACTCATCCTAGGATCATAGGAGGGGATGCTAGGAAGGGAAAACAAGAAGATTCAGAGAACTTGGAGCACGACTGTTCTGAAATTAGGCTTCTGTCTCGCAGTAGAGGTGTGTATAAACATCCCAGGCCTCCCTGTCCATAACCCTAGGATCTTGGGGCTGAGATCAAGTAACATTTCCTAAAGGAAACCAGGCACTCAATCCTAGTGATGATAATATTAGCTAACATTTTTGGAATGCACTGACTTAGTTCTTTGTGTATAATTCATGGATCTTACTAATGACCCAGAGAAGTCCCATTATAATCCTGCCCTTCAGGTGAATAAACAGAGGGACCAAGATCTAAGTGACCTGTTCAAGGATCCTGAGTCCAGAGTTGGGATCCAGGCAGTTGAAATTTCTTGGGTGACACTGTCAACAACCTTAGCTCAAAGCCCATGCTGGATGCCTTCTAAATGCAGGGCTGCATTCTCAGAAGGGGAGGACTAGATGGCTTAGCTGGATTTAAGCAATTAGCAGATTATTTCAGGTACTGCTGTCAGCAAGAAGCCAGGCCCTAACATCGTGAGGTCCTAACATTACAGGGAACCAGGGACACACCTTGATTCTTCATGTCTTTTTTTTTCTGGTACTGGGGATCAAACTTGGGACCTTGCGCTTGTGAGGCAGGTGCCAGAACCTCTGAGCTAAATCACCAGCCCAATTCTTCATGTCTTTGACGGAAGATTATAGACAACGCATGTAGGCTGACATATGAGTACAGGCAGAGTTTATTGCAAAATGATAGATTTTCAGAGTGGGAGGGAGAATCCACCTTCGAAGGTGGGCAAACACCAAGATGGCAGTTGCACTGAAGTCTCAGGTTGTGTTTGCATGATTCACTGGGTCTTTCAAGGAATGTTCTTCCCTTCCTCTGAGGTCATTGTTCTTTCACAAGGAAAATGGGCTGTACTGACCTACTTCAGAGGAAAGCAGGTCCTCATTCATTCCACAGGCACATGTTTTCCTTTTTGTTTGTTTTGAGATCTTGAGGCTTTTCCAACCCTTCACCATGGTCAGGACTTTGTATGGACCCTGTTACATTCTCTTGGGCTAAAGTTTGAAATTGCAAGCTTGTGTGGATTTTATCATAGCTAATAATTAAGAAAGTGAAGAAAAACAGTTCTATTTTCCTTGCTTTTGACATAGTCTCCAGTTGAGTATCTCCAGGCCTGCTAATGTCTTAACTTTCTAACACTACTACTACTACTATTAAGTAGTAACTATGAAGAATTTCCTGTTCCCTGCTTGCCTCCTCCTGGCCTAATTTCTTAAATGAGGGAATACACAAACAAGAGATGGGCTTAAACAAGGGGATGATTACCCTTTGTTCCTAGGCTATTAAGTGTGTAGGACTCCTCAATTTTCTGGGACCAAGTAAAATGATAAAGTTATTAGCAGTAGACCTGTTTGAATTGTGCTTCCTCTGGCAGGTCAGGGTCAGCCTCCTTTGAGTAGCATCTCCCTTCTTTGGTCCTCTGGTCTCCAGTGTAAATCCACTTCCATACCTGTGGTGGGAGACGAGGGGTGGGGAGCCAGGCAGGAAGGACTGGGCACAGCTCAGCTCAGGCTGGTGCAGCTTCAGGCTGCACTAAGTGCCCTCTGTTCCTCTCTGACACAGCTCTTCTCTCCACTGTTTTCTTTACTGTGTTTGCCTCCATGGCCTGTTCTGGCTTTCATTATGTCTTATCTGTGCAACTGTAATAGCCTCTGAACAGATAGAAGCAGGGGATTTAGAATTGGAAGGATCTGAATTTGATCTTGACTCTACTACTTATTTCCAGTTTAACCCCTGGGCAAATGTCTGGATCTCTTGGACTTCAATTTCCTTATCTCCACAGTGCTGAAAACAATACCTTACCTTTCAGGTATGGGAAGATGGAATGGCAGTGTTCACATCAGGTGCCTGGGACAGGGTCATCTCTGATGCTATCATAATTTCAGGATATTTTCATTAGATCTCCCATCTCCAAACCAGCCTAGATTAATCTTCCCTAAACAATTCTGATCCTGTCACTTCCTATCCTTCCGCAGAAGCTGCAGTTGCCAACAAAGCCTGTTTGTAAGGGGTGTTACCTCACTTTTCCCAGTCTGGATGCCAGAATCTTAACTTTGAGAGTCAGGAAGCTCCTGCTCAGCCTACTTTCCATAAAAATACCTGGAGAGAGTCTCGAACTTAGGAAGACAATACAAGGGTTTGTTAATCATAGCTGAATCCACCCAATGGAAAGAGACCAATATGTCTCACTGCTTGGTTAGGTTATACGTACTTATATGATGAGATAAGAATTCTTGGAAATATTGACAAACCCCACCCCTCATGCTAACTTCTCTGGCCAATTATTGTATATTCATTGCCTGGAGAGATAATGTTTTAGGAAAAAGGGGAACCTTTTCCTGGCTGCTGAATTCTTTGTGGAAAGAAAAAACTAGTTAACAAAAGATAAAGGAGAAATGTGAACTGAGGAGCACTTGATGGGGGAGGGGGAGAGGGAGGCTGTGCTTGGGGGAGCTGTACCCCACAACTTGTGCCATCAGCCAACTGCCCGGGCTCTGCTAGTCCCCTGCTTACCTGCTCTGGAGGACCTCCATCCACAGCAGCCAGGAGGTTCTTGACAACCCACAGGGGGTACTTTCCTGTGCCTGGAGACTTCTCAGACCCATTTGACTAAGTCCTTGTGAATCAGCCTCAATATCTATAGGACAGCAAGCGTTTACACACACCCTGTTAAAACCGACGAATGCTCACCAAATCACACATCAAGGACCTTTGATTGAACTTAACTACGAATGTCTCTATCCCAGTCACCATGAACTTATACCCTCTATGGAATGAAGCTATAAAGGACATCGGGGAGAGTTGAGGTTATTAACTGGTGCCTCTTGAGATTGATGCCCCATATGTGAAAATGCAGAAGGTAAATTTATGATTTGGTTAAAGGCGACCTCTTCCTTTGCCTTCTGACAAGAATACATCCTTCCTGGTTAGGCCCGCAGCTGACCCACTTCCATTCAGGTCCCACCTCTTAGCACATCTAGCACCCAAATAATCCAATCACCTTCCACACACATGACCACTCTGGGGAACATTTTATTTTATTTTATTAATTTATTTTTGGTACTGGGGATTGAACTCGGGTCCTTTCACTTGCAAGGCAGGCAGCAGAACCACTGAGCTAAATCCCCGGCCCCCAGAACATTTTATTTTTGACAACTACAGGGCTCATCCTCTTTGGCTTCTCAGCTGGTACCAATTGTCAGACAGTGGGTGACTCCTTCATGGACATTTCCCCATTTGAGTTCCCAGCTGAATGTAGCTGCCTAAGACACTGCAGCAGACATGTAAGGGACAGAGTGGAGCCACCCCTTCTGAGGCTGTCCATTTCCAAAATCAAATAAATAGCTGTCATCATAAGCCTCTGACTTTTTGATAGTTTTTTATATAGCAACGAGTAACAGAAATTCCATCTTTCTAAGAGATGCTTTTTTATCCAATGCAGGGACTTCCTACAGGGAAGGGGCCTTGGCTTTGTCCAATTTGATCACTTTGTTCTCAGACCCTAACAGTAAAAAATAAGTGTCCAGTAAATATTTGTAGAATCCATGACATAAACCAAGCACCACAGCATCTACCCTGCGTTATGATGGTTGATTTTCTGGCTGTTCCTCTGCCTTCTAAACCATGAGCTCCCTAGCCTGATGCTTCCATGTATTGTTGATGAATGGTTGGTAGAGTTCTATGAGGTTTATATATGTACCAATATATTAAGTGGGACTTTGACTATTGTCTATGGAATTCTAGTTGACCAAAAGCTGAGAGCAATGAATAGTTAATACCCTATGTTCTAAAGATTGGGGCTAGACACATTTGAAGTACATGTTAAAGATGGCTGCACTATGTTTTCAAACTTTATTCTTTGCCTGCATCCTGTGTAAGAGAAAGAGAAGTGCTAGAGATTTGTGATGAGGGTCTAGAAAATAGAGCCAGAGAGTCTGGGTTCAAATCCCCATTCTGCCACTTGGCTGTGAGACCTTAGCCACATCAGCCAGCCTCTGTACTCCCATTTACTTGTCTGTACCATAGGAGTGGTAGCAGCTACCTTATAGGGATGCTGGGAATTAAATGAGTTACCATACACAGACCCAGTGTCATCCTACACTCACAAGCCTTAGCACAGTGCCTAGCTCATAGAAAGGGCTTGTAAGTGTCAGCTATCGGTGTTATCCCTGTGCATGAAGCACTGTTTCAAGAGAACTGGCTCCTTTCTGATGCCAGGAGAGGCATTTCCTAGTGAGGAAACCCAAGTTTGAGGTCTTACAAAGCAAGACTGGCATGGTACCCCCCTCCCCCTACACCTCCAGCTGAATGACTGAGCTGAGAAAACATCTAGACCAGTGGTGGGGAGCCTGTGGCACCCATGCCCCAGCTGGCTGTTATCAGTAAAAACTCTAAAAGGTTCGCCATCACTGGTTTAGACCCTTCTTGGGCTGCATAGGAGAGGACATGGTGAGAGCATTCTTTAAAAACTGAACCCATCCCTCATGGCACATGGGGGCATGGAGACTGGAGTGACCCAAAGGAGAAAGACTGGCAGAGTGAGACAAAGGGCAGAGGTAGTGAAGAGCACAGCTCCAGGGTTGGAGGTGAGGCCACTGAGGGCTCTGCCAGCTAAGTGGATGCTGTGGAAGCCTCAGCATTGGAACCCTTTTAATAGGCTGTGCCAAGGGGATGGCCTTTCCTGGGCGACGCCAGCCTCATGGGTAGGTGAGGAAGGCCCTGCCAAGCTGCAGGACAGAGTGAGAGTTTGAACAGCTGCCATGCAGAGCCCTTCACGCAAACCTTGGTAGCAGCAGCTAAATCAATAGGCTACTTTTTGCCCTTGCTACAGGCTGAAAGCTTGTGTCTCTACCAAATTCTCATTTTGCCATCTAGTCCCAATGGGGAGGTACTAGAGGTAGGGACTGTGGGCCCTTACATGAGACCCAGGGGGCTCTCTCACTCCTCTGCCACAGGAGCAGCCTGAGCTGAGGAAGAAGGCCTTTATATAGGGCGAGAAGTTGAAGTTTTAATGTTAGAAGGATTGGGACTTTAAGAGTGTCTTAGAAGGAGGTTTTCCAGTGCCTAGCAGTGACAGTGCTCTGGGCTCACCTCTGATGTTATCCCAGGAAGGGAGGCTGATTCGAAGCTGGTGGGCAAAACACTGTGGCTGAGAAGGCGTCACTGCCACTGCTGTATGTTCAGGTGTGTTGACAGCATCTCATTCTTATGACAGCTCTTAGAGGTAAATGTCTTATTCTCATTTTATGCAGGCTTAACAAGTCCACTAACAACACACAGCCAGAGATGAAGCCAACGTTCAGGCCCAGCCTTCTCTCCACCTTCACAACCCCAGTGCTTAGCCGTGGTACCAACACACAGGAGGTGTGTGGTACAGCTCATGCGTACTCTGCTGCTGCACTAGGGTTGGCAAAGCAGGATTTGTTAAAGCCAAACAGATCACACTGCCATCCACCAGAGCCTCCTAGCTCTGGCAGCGCAGAGCAGCTGCCCTTAGTGGTGCAGGTCTGGTGCTCTTCCAGTTCACCTCCAGGTCCCCCAGCCTAACAAGCACATGCTCTGGAGGGCGTGCAGAGCAATGACAGGAGCAGAGGAAGAGCGCAGGCTGCCCTGAAGCTCTCACCATAGCAAAATTGTTTGGTATTAGGAAATATTCCCTAAAGGACTTAAATAAATTAGCAAGTATGGCTGTCTCTGCTCCCTTCCTTTCTTTTTCTGTCCAAAGCCACTGGGTGGGATTGGAGAGGGATCCAAAAACATGGTGTTTGTAATTTACCTTTTTCACAGGAAGTCGATTATATAGGTGAAGAGAAGGAGGGAGGGAGGCGGAAAGGAGGCAGATGGTCAGGCCAGCTGGCCGCAGGGTGAAAGCTGAATCTTGAGAGGCCAGGACTTCCAGCACCCTTGGCTTGGCTGTGTTTTGTACTTGCACTTGGCTGTGGGTGTGTCCAATGTTCTGGGAATTCACATCCTTTCAAACAAAAGCTCAAAGCCACACACTGAGAAGATTCTCTCTGGAGATTTGGAAAAACTGCTCAATTTCTCTAAGCAGCCCCCAGAGTAGCTCCTCCTCAATTTCATCTGGTATTTGCAAAGCATTTTCACAGATATCCTTTCATTAGATCCCACAACAACGCCCCTCCAAATAGATGGAAAAAGATCATTATCCCTCTTTTACAGAGTTCTCAGAGCCTCACCATGATTGAAATACTTGCCTGGGGTCAAATAGCCAAAGGTTACAGCACCCATCTGAATTCTGGCCCTGTTCTCCACTACACCCTCTTCCCTGGTGAGGTGGCCAGCCCCGGCCACTCCTAAGGTCACCCCTAGTTCTCAACCACAGCCTGGGCTGGGCCCAGGGCCCCATTTGTTCTAGAAGGACAATGAGGTCCCTGTGAACACTGTATGTACACTGTCAGTATTTGTGTCCTCTTTCTAGTAGATGTTAGACTTTTATCCAGAAAATCTACTGGTAGGGATTTAGTTTTAGAGAATATTCAAAATCTGGTCACAACAACAGTTATATGAGGTGTTCAAATACAGATAGATGTCTGTACTGTTTTTCATAAAAGGGATACAAAGAACATGACCTTAATATTCAAGGTAGACCCCTTTAAATTAGGATATATTAAATCACAGCAGTATTACTCATCTCCTAAAAACTCACATAGTAGAAGGACATTGAATGATGTGAAAAGATATTCATAACCCACTGTTAAATAAACAAAATAAGTCACATACAAAATGTTTCAGGATTGTCCTATTTTGCTTCAACAAATACTAACGTGTCCATAGACATATTGATAAATACCCAGTAAGATACATACCAAAACAATAACGGTAGTTGTTTCTAGTTGGGAAGATTCTGGATGATTTTTATTTCCTTATTTATCTGTTTTTTAAAAAGTACTTTTACCCTGAACACGAATTGATTTTGTAATGTGAAAAAAGATACCTAAACATAGTAAAGGATCAACTCTGTCATTCCTTTATTCAGTCACTCGTTTTTTTTCCCAATGCGTTAAATTCTAGAGAGTCAGGAATTCAGAATTAAGTCTGCAGTCCCTGTGCCATTGCCTATTTCCAGATTCACAGGGTCATCCCTTTAGAAGGAAGCCAATATTCACTGAGCATTTAGCCTGTGCCAGGCATTCTTACACATGCTTTATGTCATTAATCTTCAATGCTTTCTGCAAAAGAGATATAATGATTCCTATTTTAAAGGTTAGAAACTGAGGCTTAAGAGGCTAATTGATTTGGCTAAGGATGGACAGCTAGTTAGTGGTTGCCTGGTTGCCTTTCACTGTGACCTTGGTTGCCCGAATGTCATAAGGATGGACCTCTACTGGACGCCTGTCCCAGGTGGAATTAAGCAGGGTGTCTGCAGGGGTTGAGAGGGTGGCTGAACTGTCAGGAGCAAAACTGATAATCCGGCCCCCTGAATTCTCCATTACCTAGCAAACCCAAGCCACAGAAAAGACACAATGTCCTGAACTGTGCCTGCTCACAGCCAGTCAA
The DNA here is from genome assembly GCF_053883595.1 of Heterocephalus glaber. Classification (NCBI taxonomy): domain Eukaryota; kingdom Metazoa; phylum Chordata; class Mammalia; order Rodentia; family Bathyergidae; genus Heterocephalus; species Heterocephalus glaber. The sequence goes on from NW_028258317.1 coordinate 35,844,242, forward strand.
TTTTTCTCTCCTGCTTTCTCTGAGCAGTGTGTTGGAACTGCACACTGCTATGGTAGATTCCCCACCATCCAGCTGGACTGGAGCAAAGACCCTTTGGTGAATAAAGGAAGTTTCAAGTTGGCATTTAAAAATTTGATATAAAAAAGGGAAGCATAAAAAAAATAAAACCCAAAAACAAAATTAGAATCCACCAGTGGATAGAGCTCTAGGGATCAAATATTCTCTTTGTATTTGCAGGCAGGGCAAAGGCGTTCTGCAGCCGGGCTGGAGTTTTCAGTTGGCCATGCAGAAAATGCTTCTGGGCACTCCCTTGAAAAACTAAATCAACATTATTTTAATTGTGTTCCCTGCTTCCTCATTCACAGTGGAGGAGAAGGTACGGGGCTGAGAAAGAGCATATTTCTCTTCCAAGTTAACTTAACATGCAATATGCAGGGGATTACTCTGTGCTCACTCAATACCACAGCCCAGAGCTTTATAGAGTTCTATTGATCTTAGCTAAAGCTGTTTAATTTTTTTGGCTTTAATTTTCTTTCCTTATTTGCTCATTAAGTTGAGGTGACGAAGGGGTGGAGGGCTGATGGAAGGTGATACTCTTTGGATTTAAGGTTGGTTTGAGGGCCCAGAGGAAAGCTCTGACCCCAGCCACTGGTCACATGGATGGGCAGTATTTTATCTGCAGTGGCTTGGGTAGGTTCACAGTGGCCACGGAGAAGGGGAAATACAATATCCAGGCCTCCTGGACATTGTCTGCTGCAAAGTCTCATAGAATATGGACCCATTCTCTACGTCCCTGAGGCAAAACTAGGGTGCATCTAACATAGATCTGACCCATAAAGAGTTTACTATCTACTGTCAAAGAGACACACGATAATCCAAAATGGGACAGTGACACAGATGTTTTGAGATAAATAAGATTAAAAAAAAACAAAACAGGAAGCACAAAAGAAAGAAAGCATACATTCCTCTGCAACTCCTAAAACCTTTATGATATAAACTCTCCATTGAGCAGTAGAGACTCAGGAGGAGAAATCATGGCCAGTGCTTGAGCAAAAAGCATGGGAAGTAGCGGAGGCTGAAGGTCAGAAACTGCCCTCCGCCCTGTGTCCTTGCTGGATCAGGGGGTGGGGCTTCTGAGGGGGGCCCATGGGTCTGGGCTGGTGATTAGGCCCCATGCTTGGGATCCTGGGGAGGGGATGGGCTGTGGGGTGTATGCTCGGAGCCTGCCCACCTGGTGGCAGAGCACTGATGCACACCTGTGACAAGGACCAAGATGACAGAGAAGGGCTGGGCCCACCTCATGTTTCTTTGGGACTAAGTAGGTCCTAAGATCCTTGTAGGACCTAATATAGTGCAGGAGGGAAGCCTGGTGGTCATAATAAATGACATCAATTGAACTTTACTATATGCCAGGTACAGTACTAAATTTTCACATATATTATTTTAATGTATCTCCACAAAACATCTCTGAGATAGGTTCCTTAGAATCCCCTGTTCATAGGCAATGATGTTGAGGCAGAAGTCCGTTCCCTGGAGGATTATGGGTGGTATAGCAGAGACAGCACTGAACTTTGTCACGCTGGCTCCAGGACTCCTTGCCAAACCATCCTGCCAATTGCCACTCCTACAGGGCCCATCGGACCCCAGGCATGTTCCTTAGTGGTCATGACCTAGTCTTGTTTGTGAGTGAAAAAGAATTAAATGTGATGAATTTGCACCCTAGTACCATGGACAAAATTCATACTTGACACAAAAGAACTACAAGAGAGAATGCTAGGGGAGGTTAGAACTCAAACAGCTTACTTCTGCTGGAGAAAACGTTAAGGTTGTCAGTGAGGTTAAGCACTGACAAATGAACCTGTAAGACAGAAGAGTGTTTTGTTTTTCTTTTTGACAGGATAACTAAGAATCAGACATGTACTTAGCAATAATGAGTAGTTGATCATGGCATGAGATAGGAAGTAGTAAGAGATGGGAAAGGAAGGCTGGGTCCAAATCATAAGGGTCAAGAGATTAGCCTGAAGGTCAAAGGTAGCCTACGCATTTTATGCTATGGGCTGTGGGGGTTTGGCAGTAGCTGCCTGGATTGTTCTGTCTAAAAGATACATGAGAAAGAGGGCAGGGTCAAGTAGGAATATCAGTCATAGGATGAGACCCCACAATCTCATTTCTTGTCCTGGGGTTTAACAAAGGGAACCCAAAGGAGGAGGATGACATTTAACCCTGGTGGGGTATGCGTGCCCCAAATCCAAACCAAAGATCTGGTCTTTCTGAGGCACAGATGATAACTTTGTATTGTCAATAATTCCTTTCTTCCTCTCCTCCAATGGTAATTTTATTGGAAATGCCTAGAAGTGGTGAAAACACCTATTTTTAGGGGTGGCCAGGGAGCTCTGGCTGTGTATGCCGACCTGGAACTTCTGACTATCTGATCCAATATGTAGAAAACTGGATGATAAGATTCTAGGATTCCCAGTTCCAGGACTGACTCTTGACAATAGCACCCAGGGGTCTTTAGGCCGATATTTGAACTTCTCACAAGTCTTCCTACTTCCTCAGTTTTCTGTGAGCAGAAAAGGAAGTAGACAATGTGAAAATACTATGACAACTAAAACATGCCCTCCTGTTTTAATGTAATATTATATTCAATCCAAATTTCTATCGGCTGTAAGATGTTTTATCATTTTAGATAACAAAAATAAAAACTTCTGCCAACTATAGCAGCTATCCATTTCCAATCACATGCTATTACCAGGGATATTAAAATGCTAGAAAAGCAGCATTTTAAAATCAATGAAATATGGTAGATTATGACAACAATCTAGTTCCCAGTTACCAACTCCCATTTACACAAGTTAAACGTGTTTGTCAGGATTCCAGGTCAGTTTCTTAAAGTATGAATTCTCATATTTAAAAACACCTCACTTTATATAACACAAAAATCTGGACTTGCACTTTCACTCTGTAACTGCAAGTTGGAGACACAGTTCTCAAGGGGGACTGTCCTGATTTACAGCGACTCTGGAAACCCTGACGGTCAGTTCAGACAGAACTGGCTCTGAATCACTTGAGCTGCCAAACAGCACTGATTAAACACTCGCTAGAAACAGTTAAGGTCAGGGAGCCCCGTTGTGTGACACAGTAAAGCTGTGCTAGCTGCCAGTCTGGGGCTGGAAGTGATGGAATGTGAAGCCAAAGTAACTCTCACAAGACTGGAATTTACCTCTGTTCCCCATTTTATTTTTTGTACCATTTTTTTCGTTTCCTTGAGAATAAGCTAAAAACACATGAACTTCTGACTAAACAGGCCCCACTGGGGTGCATATATTCCCAGGGGAACCCCAGGAGGGTCAGCTTACTTGAGTTTACAAACTTGGTGCACCCTCACTGACAGGTTTTTGAGGGAGGGCAGAAGCAGGCACTAGTTAGACCTCCCCCTGCAAGCGAGAGAACCTCAGGTTTGGTTTGCTGTGTGAATGTGGAGGGGTGGGTGTTATCAAAAGTCTGAAAATGGGTTGAAACCTAGGGACAGGATGCTTCCAGGACTATTTCCTCATCCCCCTGTCTTTGCCTGTCTCTATGTGGACTGCACCTTCTCCTCCTGTGCAGGTAGGCTGCCTTTACGTGGCTGAGGACACAGCTGTTGGTGACTCCCTGGGCCCTCGTACAACAATAACACCACCAAGGAGGGCTGCAAACTCTCCAGCGGCAATTTGAAAATCTCAGGGAAGACTTCTGATTGGCCCAGTTTGGATCATATGCCACCCCTAGAAAAATGGTGGCAAGAGGATGGAGTACACTTAGAGAATCTGAGGGTAGAGGAGGAAGAATGTCCTTTAAGAAATGCACCAGTATACCAGACGAAGAAATGTTCTGGCAGAAAAAGCGTCATCACATGGCTTCATGGAAAAGCCCATTTATGATATGGAAAGGGAGCAACCCTAGAAATATGGCGGACAACAAAATATTCTTATCATCATGAGAGTAGGCAAACGTAACTTATTAATGAATAGAGGGTATTTGGGTCTCCACAAAACCAGGGCTGCCTTTTTGGTGAGGGTGAACATTTTTCTATACAGAACATGCTCTGGAAGAGAATGTGTGTACATGCTGCAGAAATTCCTACCTTCAAAATTACTGTTATTGTTATTGGAAAACTCATCAGGTTCAGTCTGTCCAGCAGGTGTACTTCTCAGGAGAGTGCATGTGCTCAGGGGTAGGTCTGATTGCACTACCCTAATCTACAGTAGACCTTGAAAGCTTCTTAGGAAACCCCTGACTTGTGTGCCCTTAACCAAAGACTGTTCTCTTCTGCTTATAGGAGAAACTTATTGCTCTGATTAAAGATGCTGCAGAAGACAGAGATTATTTTTGTAAGGACCCTTAGGAGCACAGTTACACTGGCCTCAGCACCAGGGATGGCTGTGTTGCTTCTCTGAACACCTGGTTTATTCTTCTTTTAGGTTTGCTTACCTTAAACGTGCTGAACTTTCCGGGTTCCCCTTTCATGGTGATAGCTAGGCAGCTCAGAGCTAAATTTATGACCCACCTGTAGTCTAGTCTCGAATCCTTAATGGCAGGCACTTCGTGAATGAACCTTCCTGTTTCCTCCATCCTACTTCCTTGACCTTGCTTTTTTCCCTTTGCCCCAAATTTTAAATTTTATGTAAGAATTTAATCTTACATATTTATAAGTCAACTTAAAAAATTAAGAGTAAGTTGGGGTTACAACTAATTGTTTGACCGCCACCTCAGGAATTTCAATGACTTTTTCAGGCAGAAATCCTCATGCTGGGATGTGGCAGTGAATATTTATGGTGCCTCTCCTCCTAGAACCATGCTGTATCTCAGGGACATCCTTGATATGTTGTCCCTTTGCAGATGTTCAAGAACTCACCTGCCTACCCTACCTTTTAGTTACAAGCTACGTTGTCAATATGATTTGCTGCTTAAGGTTTTGGCCATGAAAACATAATATTATCTTGTGTTCCTTAGGAGGTAAATACACTTCCCTATGGTAGTGAAGTCCAAAAGAAAATTCAGTTTCATCTTCTACAATAGTATTCCATGTTCACAAATATCTCCAAGCTTTCTCAGATCTGTAATTGCTGAGAGATTTTTCATTAACAACAAATCTCAGATACGTAGCCTCAGGCATTTAAAATTCCGGCAATAATGATAATGAAGATAAAACAATTACTGTTTGCAATAATGATCCATAGCAATGACTTGTGGAAGAATACTTGATGAGTGATTTTTTTCCTGCGTGACTCGGGGGTAGGGGTGAGCATTTGTACAAGCCAGACAGACCTAAGCATGGAAAACCGGATCATCTAAATGAGCCACTCGTTTCTCAGCTCAGGGATGTGGCAAATGCTCCTCTGGGAGACTGGCTGGTCTTTTTAGTCATTTGTTGCAGGGTTTGTCGTTTTTCTTGCAGGAGTATTTTTTAAGATTAAATCCAATGTGCACACATGCACCCTGTTTTTCAGAAATTTCTCCAAAGATGCAGTAAATGAGGCAAACTTCTTCATTATAGTCTGCACCATATTCTTTGTGCAAGTCTGTATTTTGGTTGAAATGATAACTTTAAATATTTAACATCCTAAAAGCTGTGGCTTTCCAGCCTCAACTATCTGATGGGAGACAGCAATGCATGCATTAATTTACAACCCACTTTCAGGTCGAGCAGATCGATGTATCTCGTAAGGTAGGAAACCAGTTGGCAGGATTTTAGTGGGGAGAGGAAAAGAGAAGAGGGTGACTTGAAGAGCTGAAAATCAGATTCTAAGAGGAAATTGCTTTGGTTTGGAGTTGGGAGGTTTGTTTTTTTCCTTAATCTTGACAAAAGTTTCTTTCCCCCAAACTGAAGACGTTTTGCAAAGATGATGTGCCGGGCCTCCTTCTCAGGCAGACTCCACCCCACCTCACTCTCCGTCTTTGTCTCTAGTGGACCACAGAGCAGAGGGCTTCCAGATGAGAGGCACTACTGCCCGGGGACCAACAGCAAGTGAGAAGGAGGGCTCTGCCCACCGAACCGGACGCAGAGTCTGTGTGTCAGGTAAAAGGGCCGAAAACCAAGACCAGACCAGGCCACACAAGCCTTTATTAGGGGAATAGATCTGCCGGGCTGCCTCTGAACAAAGGAGAGACAAAAGCAATAGGGCCGGGGGCAGGGAGAGTCTTTTATAGAGACTGGGGTGGGACTTATAGGGGCTGGGGCAGGGTTGAGTGAGGTAGTGACTAGGGAATGGAGGAGCCGGTGACTTCACTAGGTGGTAGGAGGTGAGCGAGTATTAGGTTACTCTCTAGGCGGGAGCAGGGGCATGCTGGGAAGAAGGGTTTGTTCTTTGGTGGGAGCAACCATCTTGGCATGACGTCACACAGGGGAGGGGTCAAGGCACCATAGGAAGAGGGCAGCTACTATACATAATAGCTGCTGAGGTAGTGGGAGACCTATTACTGTGTGTGTTTGACGCAGGTGAACAAAGGTGATGTTTGAAAAATGATCCCTACTTGACATTTACATGGTACTAAGTGATCTACTTGAACGTCATTATTTAAGTAATCGCTTTTCCAGCTTGCAGACAGTCTCATTTTTATCAATTTCACTTTTAATGTAGAAGAGAAATGATGACCAATGGAGGGAAGAAAACGAAGGAAAAATAATCCACTACAGAGGGCTGTGTGCTTGTGCTCCAGGGTAGTTTTTCATTGAATGTTTTTTGCAAGTGTGATTTTGAATAAACCCCACACTGACAATAAAGGACTGGGTAGAAATAAAATTCTTCATTTTTAATTATGACTATAGAAAAATAGGTGACTAATGAAATATTTAAATTATGAAAGTGTCACAGTAGAATCTGTTAAAACACATAAATACAAGTTCAGATGCTGGTGTGTGAACCGACCACTTGTATTCTAGATAATTCAGTGGCTATTGATTTTTTATTTTATATGTGTAATAACATGCTCCTAAGTTCAAAAGAATCAAAATACCAATGTTCAGTGATGCTCACCTTCAAACACCATTCCCAGGGTGACTGAATGGTGAGGCATCACTGCCCAGTGGCCTGGTGAGGTTCCAGATGCTGAAGGCTCCACTCAAGGTGCCAGAGCCAACCGCCTCGTAGGATGAGTTGCTTTCTGCTTCCCTTCCTTCCCAAAGAAGAGTTTCACTTGAGGATAATGGTGACAGGCACAAAGCTCAGTAATGTGGCACAGTTAGGGCACATATGAATTCCAGGTTGCCCTAGGTCTGGGCACTCTCATTTCTGGCGGGTACTGGGACCAAATATTCCTGAATCTCCATTTTCCCATCACAGATCTGCTACTTTAGGCCCTTTTTAAAGGCAAATGACTAAAGCAACTTTTTAGACATTGAGGAATGGTATCAGTTCATGGAACTGAAGAGTCTGGGGGTAGAAGAGATGCTTGTTCAGAGCTGATCTGGTGGCTCAGGTGACATCCCAGGATCGGGTTCTCTCCGTGTCTCTGGCTCACCTATTGTGGCATAGATGTCAGCCTTAGGCTGCTCAGACATCCTCAGCAGCTGCATTTCCTCACCTGGTGGTAACAGAATTCCTGTGGCTAGACAGATGGCTCTCCTCAAGAGTCGAAGAGAGAAGAGAGCATCTTCCTGCAGCTCCTACAGCTCCTGGCACCTCTTTTATTCCTGGTACTGGGGAGGTAGGCTACATTTCCTGACCCAACCTGATAGGGCCAACCCCTGAATTGAGGGTGTGCTTATTGCCACCCAATGAAAAGAACTGCTGAGGAGTAAATTTCTGAAAGGAAAATCAAGGCACCATTGAAGGCAAAATGGAGGCTGTGGATGTGAACTGCAAGTGCTCACTACTACAGCAGCCTTGCAGCCTCTTTGAAAGTCTTGCCTCTTCCGAGACATCTTAATTTTATTTTCCCTTGCTGCAGAATTACCTGAGGAAGTCCATGGTGAAGTCAACTCTGGTTGCAGCCTGGATCAAGTCTCAGATGATTCTTTGATCTTCATCTCCGAGCACTGACTCTGTGCCTGCAGCAGCAGGGCTGGCCATGATGGCTGGCACCTGGCATACAGGCCTCACACTCCCCTCTCCTCCTGTGGCAGACATCATCAATCAATCACAGGACTTTTCCCTGTACAGTCCAGATGTGGCCCCAGAGACCTACTTAAAACAGTCCTCTGAACAGCTCCTACCAATGTACTGGTGTTGACAAGTGAGATGAAACATATTTGCCATCCCTGGAAAGGACTGCACAAGACTGACCCAAACTAATGCATTTCACTCATACACTAAGAGTATTCACAAACACATGCATGCACATTTACCAGCCTCAGTGTTTCTCAAAATGTGTCTCACAAATCTCCTGCATCAGAATCCCTCTGTGTTCTTATTAAAGCATGGATTACCAACACCTACTCTAGAGCAGCAGAATCAGAACTTGAAGGGCCAAAATTGCACAAACACCTTTGGAGTAGTTTCTAAACCATATTCTCAAAATGACAATTTGAAATATGCAGTAGGCTAAGACACACATTGGCATACTAAGCTCCATCCCTACCAGATCTCCGAGATACTGGTTTGCGCTTTATGTATTTTTTCAGCAGAAATTGAGCAACAGTGTAGACCCCAGGCTAGTTTCTGTGAATTAGACAAGAATGATGCCATTAAAGGGTTCTGTGACTCACTTAGTCAAACACAAGCAATGCTGGGCAGAAGGTGTAACTGACATAAGAAAGGACAGCACCGTGAGGGTTCACACATGGACAAGATCCTTTCCCTGTGAGGGGCTACAAGGAAAGTGGACCATGGACGACTTGGCCCTGGAGCCTCTGTAGCGTAAGAATAGTTGGGCCATGAGATGAAGAAAGTACAGAGAAAGCTGAAGATGGCTAGAAGTGAGGATGTGCAGCAAGCAAAGAATCGTGGGCAGTCACCGAATTCACGTGGGGCTGAGAGTGCAGATCTGAGAGAAAAGCTGGAAAGACATGACTACATATTTATCCTGAAATTCAGGTATTGTGGTGCATGCCTATAATCCCAGGACACAGGAGGCTGAGGCAAGAGGACCAAGAGTTCAAGGCCAGCCTGGGCTACATAGTGAATTCAAGGGCACCTAGTTTACATGATAATAACCTGCCCTCCCCCCAAAGTTTTCATCCTGCAGTGTTTTGTGGGTCACACTTTTGTGTTTAGACTTTATTTTGCAGGCAACAGAGAGCTAGTTTAAGCAAGGGGTGACATGTTATGGAGCTGTTTGAGGACAGAATGTGAAAATGACGGAAAAATAAGAGAGGGACAGGCTGGTGGCTTGAAGGTGATGGGATGTTACTGTACACACACAGAGTCGAGAAAAGGGTGCAAGCTGGAATCTGGACAGTGGAAATGGAAGGGAACAGATGCAAGAGACAGAGGAAAGACAGCCATAAGCTTTGCTGGTTTGATAGTTTGGCCTTGATGTCAAAGGTATATCAGTCAGGATGTTCTGGGCCACACTGCTATAACAAATCTTGAATTTCAGTGTTTATCATAACAAAATTTTATTTGCTGACACTTATGTCCAAGACTGATTGGCAGGTGGTCTGCTAAACCTGATTACTTGGGGACTAAGGTTGAAAGCGGCTTTGCTATTTTTAAGCTCCATCTTTCAAAATGTGTGGCTTCAGGATGCTAAAGAAGACGAAGTTAGGGATGGAGGAGGCACAAAGATTTTTAACAGGCTCAGCCCAGCAGTTCAGTCATAGTCTGTTGGCCTGAACCAATTACTCATCCCCAGTCTAAACAAAAGGGAGGCTGGGAAAGTATTTGCTGATCCTTCACTCTTTGAGTTCCAACAGAGTAATTTCAAGGTTTTATCAAGTCAGAAATGCAGAAAGCATCCACCTGAGTTGCTTGTGAGAACACTGAAGCAAATTGATAGGCGGAAAGGAAGGGAGAGTAACTGTTGTAACACTCAGGAGAAGTGTCGTGACTTTAGGAACGTGGTGTGCCTGAGCCTGATTTTGATTCTACCTTAGGGCTTTAGTCTTCAGGAGTTAGTTAAAAGCATCAGACCATACTTATCTGTAGCAGTGAACAACTTATGTTAAACAAAAAACAGTGTGCACATACACTGCTGATTTTTGTTTTCTTTTTGGTACCGGGGATGGAACTCAGGACCTTGCGCTTGCGAGGCAGGTGACGGAACCACTGAGCTAAAGCCCCAGCCCACACTGCTGCTTTTCAATTGATACATTTTTATATAAAACAAAAACAGAATCTCCAAACCTAAACCTATTTAGTTTCCTTAACAACCTGAAATATTTTCATGGAGTAACAAGTTTTCAGAGCGTCCCCAATTACTATTTTCTCTGGAAACATGCTAAAACAAAAAGTCTTCTTCCTGAGTATGGAGAATGCCTTCCCCCAAAGACTCATGAGACACAAGCATGCAAGCAACACATATTTACCAGGTGCCTGGGAAGAGTCCGCAGCATTCCTCCTGGCCCTGGGAATGTAGGGGTGGGGATGTTGCCTCTCTGGAACTTAAAGTCAACTGAGAAGATATGGAGCAGGTCAGTCCACAGCTAGAACTGGACTTAATATTCTAGATCTTAATACTCTAGACTTGGACTTAATACTCTCGGTCCTTAGTGTTAATATGTCAAATGAAAAACTAACTTATTCTTCAAACATATCTTCCAATTTTCTGTCATTGTTACCTCCTAGCACATCAGAGCTCTTTACCAGTCCCTTAAAAATACAAGTCAGGGCCAGGGATTTAGCTCAGTGGCGCTGTGCCTGCCTCGCAAGCGCAATATCCTGAGTTCAACCCCCAGTACCAAAATAAATAAAATTAAAAAATGAAAAAACGAGTCAGGTGAAACATATTGAGTAGCATGCCAGGGTATGGTGCTGTGGGCAATGTAAAGATGAGTAAAGCTCTCATCATGCTTTTGGAGGGGCTCCTGGTCTAATTTTTGGGTGTCGGTCTGTCCTTTTTTGCTATGTTCCCTGAATAATCCCCATTACTGGTTATTGTTCTAACAAAATCTCAGTGTGTTGCAAGAGTGGCTGATAAACCATGACAGCAGCATGACCAGAAAGGAGAAGACCTCTTTGTACCTAGGTTAGGAGGGAGGGAGATATGCAGGGTCTGGGTGGGAGTGCTTTCCAGCCCATCGCTGCCCCCTCTAAGCCATTCTGTTCTTTTAATAGATGTGCTTCTAGGGCAACTCCAAGCCATCTTCTTTTTGCTTCTGGGGACAGTGGCTTAGGCTGAAAATACTCGGAGTCATTGGGGGCAGAAAATAGGAGGCTCTCTGGGAACAGACTGCCTCTGATCCCATTCCTTTCATGCCCCAGGAAAAGAAAAGAGGCCCATGCAAAAACCCCTCCTGGGGCTTCCCAACCAGTTAAACATGAGGGAGAAAGAAAGGGGAAAAAAATTCTAAATAAAAGCAAAGTCTTTGAAAAACTTCAAAGAAACATTTCTCCTGTTCAGAAGTCAAGAGCACATCTGGCTGGCGGTGAAAAGAGAAGTGGTGTCATCTGGGCAGAAACATTCTCTTCACATAATGTCCTTTAAGGAAGGCAGGGAAGGAGCACAGAGATGGTGAGGGCAGAAAGACTGCAAGGAGGGCAGGGAAGTTAAAGGGAAAAAGAAAAGGGGGAAAACCCTAAATCTTGTAATGTTTTAGGAGGGCTTATTAGAGTGAAAATTAAGTGTCATACAATGCTCTGCTCCAGTATTGATAGCTTTTATTCAAAGAGCCATCACCCTGTAAACTCACTTTAACAGCTCCCTTTAGATGAAATATAAAAATTAAAGACATTTACAACACAGCTTAGTAGCAGATGTAGTCGTCCTGTTGGGGCTCAGATCAAATAGTGATGTAAACCCCAGCAGGGTAACAGGTCTTATGAAAAAATCCTTAACAACAGCCCTGAAAAATCTTGGAGCTCTTACAAAATGTGTTTCCCATTCTTTCCCAACCTCAAGGGCCCCCTTCCTTTCCTCAACCCCTCCCTGACCTGCTAGACTCCTTTTCCACCATCATCCTTGTCTGCAGTTCTTGTGTGTCACTCTACACTTAGCAACTGGACCAAAAAAAGTATGGTTGTGCTTCTGATTACCTTCTGTATCTAGTCATCTTTGCAGTTACTCGATGGAGTGGCATGGCAAGGACGGACTGAGCAGTCTAGGAAAAGGACTGAAAGGTACATAGAGTGTGTTAGTCATCTTTCCATTTCTGGGACAAAATACTTGACATACACAACTAAAAGGAGCAAAGGTTTACTATGGCTCATGATTTCAGAGGTTTCAGTCCATGGCTGGCTGGCTCCATAGCAGAAACATCATGGCAGAAAGGGATGGCAGAGGAAGTTGCTTACTTTATGGCAGCTAGGAAGCAGAGTGTGTAAGTAAGAGCCAGACAGGAAGGGCCAGGGTCCAGACATAGTCTCTGTATTAGCTTTCCAGTTATACCATACCCAGCATCCATGATTTAAAGGAGGAGAGGGTTTTTCTTTTCTTTTTTTGGTACCGGGGATCGAACTTGGGTCCTTGCGCTTCCACAGTAGGCAGCAAAACCACTGAGCTAAATCCCCGGCCCAGGAGAGGTTATTCTTGGGTCATGGTTTCAGTCCCTGGTTGGCTAGCTCTGAGGCAGAAATGGTATGGTGGTGAAAGGGTCTGGCAGAAGAAACCTGCTTACATCATGGTGACCAGGAAGCAGAGAACAGAAGGAGGAGCTGGAGAGAGAAATATACCCTTCAAGGTCATATTCCTAGTGACCCTTCTCTTCCAACCAGGCCCTTCCTCCAAACAGCACATTTAGCTCTGAACTTACCTGTGGAGGAACCCACTGATGAGTACAGCACCCCATGATTCAATCACCTTCCAAAATCCTTACCTTGGAGTACATGAAACTTTGGGGGAACATTCCAGATCAAAATCACAGCATCCCACAACTCTTGCATTCTATATGGCAGTAAAAACAGCATCCTGTGTAGAGCACCAAGGTCAGCTGCCAGCTTGTGAAATAGCTGGGCTACCTTGCACTGTGTCTGCAGCAACCTCTTAGTGCCCCTGTGTTTGAGCACAGTGAAATAAATCCCAGGAAGCCAGTTCCCTAGGAGGCACTTCTTGAGCATGCAGCCGAGGAACTCTTTTCAAATGAAAGGTTCACATTTTTGTACTCTTGAGCCTGCAATGGGTTTTGGCTTTGCTGATTCCTGAAATGTCATCAGGCATCTTTCTTTTTGTTTCTGAACACAGTTATTGGTTTCATTTTAATTGTGTTAATATCTTGCAGCCATATCTCCCTTGGCCCCAGCTTTACACCTGGCCCCTTCTGGGCCAAAATTTAAGTTTTCAAATTTTCACTATAAATTCAGCTGAAAGCAGTGAGCAGTACCCATGCCACAGCCTAAAAGTTGGGATGTTTTGACATTTCGTCTGCCAGATAAATTAGTTCACCACTGTTAATATCAATCTCTTGCAAAATCTCAGGACACACACAAAATGTGGACAAATTTTCTGTCACAGTGTAACACTCAGGCCCTCTAGTCTAGTTGCCAGTGGAGTTCTAGTTTCCAGCTGAAACCTCCTGAGTTTGGCCTTTACTCCCTGCATTCCTAGAAGTATCCCTGTCTTCTGGGCTCTAACCAGAAATCACCCATTATGCTCTATTTATGGCATTCCAGGGCTTCTCTAGCATACTTCAAACCTTTCCAAGCTCCTCCTATAAACAAGTTACAAAGGCTTCTAAACCACATGGTCAGGTACAGTGACTTCTCTATCAATTTTCTGTATTAGTTTCTTTTCCTGTTGCTGTGATACAATACCCAATATCCACAACTTAAAGGAGAAATGGTTTTAAGTCATGGTTTGTGGGACTCAGTCCATAGTCAGCTGGTTCCAAGCCAGGAACACATGGGAGTAGGGTGTGGTAGAGCAAAGCTGCTTAGTTTATGATGGCCAGAAGCCCAGTAGGGGAAGAGTGCTGGAGAGGATGGGGCAAGGGACCATAGGGTGCAAGGCCATGCCTCCATGACTCATCCATACACACCCGGGAGAGTGCTCTACTGCTCCACTAGGCCCGTGGTGGTGAGCCTATGGCACGTGTGTACACAGAGCCCTCTCTGTCAGCATGTGAGCCAGGTTGCCCCAGCATCACCCCAGTGGGCAAGCACTGGATAACAGTGCACGCAGGAGCCATGCACATGCTCAGAAAGGAACAGCAGTGCCAAGGTTTCACATGGCCAGTCAGTATTTGGGTTTAATTGCAGTGTTGGCACTTTATGGTAAATACGTGGGTTTTGAGTCGCAGATTGAGCACTCAGTCTCTAAAATGTTCGCCATCACCATACTAGGCATTTCTTAATCCAATGAAGTTGACTTATCAGGATTATTGGTCACAGTCCTGAAGGTCATGGTGTCATAATCTCCCTTTCAGTGGGCCCCACCTCCTGTTTTCATAACCTCCCAATAATACCATCAAATTATGATCTCACAAGTGGATTAATCCACTGATGAAGTTAAAACTTTCCTGATCCACTTACTTCTCTAGGCCCCACCTCCCAAGATTGCTGCCTTAGGGGTCAAGTCCTCAACATATGAATCTTTGAGGGGGACACTCCATATTTAAACCACAGCCTAGAGCATAAATGAGGATTGAAGTCTGAACTTCACCTTGGTTAGCTCTTCATGTGGCTCTTCTTCACTTCCAACTCATACATCCACCCAGAAGATCCTGAAAAGAGTTTCTAATTTGATTTGATGCCTGAATCACTGAATAAAATGGAAAAGGTATCTGTTGTAATGTAACAAATCCAATACAGGGCTTCTTCCCACTCTACCCTTTCCATAGAAGATTATCTTGAGAATTTATTCTGGGAATCATCTTTATCCATGTACCCACCCATCCCCCTACTCATTCATTATTTCAGAAAGTATGTTTTCGTGCCAATAGGTACCAAGTACCCAAAAAACGTTGGAGAGATGAGAAGGATTGTCTTGTTGGTTACTGTTCTCTTTGCTCTTAAATTGACATGTCCATGGGCTAGCTTGGAAACAGAAAAATGAGGAGATGGAAGTAAAGAGGGGTGAAAAGAAGCACTGAAAATTTCTGGTTCAATTTTTCCATTGTTTTTGGTTCTTAAAAATGAAGCCAGTGACCTCTGTTGCCCTGTCTGTGTATGAAAAGAGTCAAATTGCCCTGTAAGCCCTAGTTTTGTCCCTGGGCCCCTCTTTTCTGGCCGATGATCATATTGCCAATGATTTGGGAGTGGTGCTAGATTTTTGGCTGTAGCTTGGTCCTTGGACCAAGCAGAGGCCAAGAGACTGGAAAATAAGAAAGAATCCAAAGGAACTTCAGGATAAGGGAGCCAGTCCTGATCCTGCGGTGAGCTCCATTCTGAGGGTAGCTTGGTACCTGCTTCATTGAGAGCAACCTAAAAAAACCTGAAATAAAGTGTTCCCGCCTCAACTGCCTACCCTAAGCCCAGTGAGAAAATTGTTCCAGAAATCCCTGAAAGCAGCAAACAAGAAGCTAATTTGGATGTCATATGATCCTTAAAGCAGTTGGAGACATTCCAGGACTAAGTGTGGCCTTCTAAGTTCCTGCAGTCTGGAGTTCTCCAATACTCAAGCCAGCATTTATAGCTTGAACTTGTGGCCTATCTGTCCTCTTCTCTTTTGCTTTGTCCAAGAGCTCCGCAAGATGATTGGGTTGCAAATATCATCCAATCCATCCCCATACCTCTCAGTAGGCTTGGTTGGATTTTATTTCATACATGTTCTAATCTAGAAACCAATACTTTAAACTGGCTGCTAAATCGGGAGACTATGTTGATAAGTCCAATGAGGAAAGACAGTTCTCTTTCTGGATCCCTGCAAGAAATGACTTCACAGGTACTTTCCTCACAGGGAATGTTGCTCAGTGGTAGAGCAACAACCTAGTATGTACAAGGTTAAAAAAGGCAATTTCCTCCCTCACGCTTACATACATATTCTTCCACTCACGTGTACACATAGACACAGATGGCAAAATCCCAGTGGGTCTGTGCATGATGCTCTGGGCCATTTGGTCAAGCAGGCAGCATTTACCTCCACTAATGCAAGGTCTAATCTGTGCAGAAAATGTGTGCTTATGTAAAGAATCAAAGAAGATAATAGTTATAGCCTATGTCACAGGCGTGGACTAATCTTCGATTAAATAATGATATTCAGATGACATTTCTTGGCAACTGGCAGACCAGCTGGAAAAATAAGTCAGAATTTCCACAGAGAATAGAGTGTTTTGCCATCCAAAGCTGGCCAAGTACAAACAGCAAAGGTTCTAAATACATATGAAGAAAAGGTCCTAGTAGTCTGCTTACAAAAGGGCTCCCTTTCCTCCATTCCCAGAGTACATACACTCATTTGCAGATGTGTGTAAAACGCAGAGGTAAATTTAATATATGTCTTCTTTCTCCTGGGATATCTGAACCTTGACACCAACTAGTCCAGCTCTTCACTTTTCAGATGAGGAAACTGAAGTCAAGAGAACCAGAAAGTGATATAACTTTCTAAGATCACATAAGACGCTGCGGACTCTCATTCCAGTGCTTTTTCAAGCACATTCCAAACTCACCAAAACCGACTGATAGAACCTGAAAGTGTCCATAATAGGGTGTCACGTGTGCACAGGAGTGGGTGGCTGAGATTATGTGTGCAAGGTACGTGTGTAACATGGGAGCATTGGGAGAATGAACACTTTGGCTCCAGACAGATGTGGTCCATGGTAAGTACTCCAAGGAAAAGAGATAGAGACCCTTAGCATGGGAATTGTTTATGAGTGGGGTCAAGAGAAGCCTGAAGGAATGGTAGGTGACAACATGTGAGCAACAGCTGGCACTGTTTCCATCCTTAGACTTGCAGGAGGTGAGTGGAGAATTTCCTCAGCCTAGAGAGAGTAAGGTAAGGTTAATGTTTGGTAGAGTTACACAGCCAACCTGGGTGACCTGCCAGGGAGGAAGCTAGAAAATCCAGACGGTGTTCTTGCCCTCCTCCATTCTCTCAGGTCCTGCTTATTGTCATCCATCAGGGAAATGCAACAGGATCCAGTGGCAAGTGGGCCATGCATGACATGATTCCTAACAACCCTCCCAATGGAAGGGGTATGGTGATGTGAGTGAGAGCAGCAAACAGAACACCAGCACATTTGAGTTCACATCTCAAGTTCCTAGTGCTGGGACTTGGGACAAGTGACATAACTCACTCTTTTCTTATCTGTGAGATAGTTGCAATACCAGCTCCTTGAGAGTAAAACTCCTTGGTGTAAAACTCCAAGCTCCAGGACCAACTCTTGCTCCTGTTCCTTCTCACAGCAATACGGAGAACCATGGACAACAGGGCCAGGTTGATCCCAACCTCACACTTTAGTAGACCTTGTGATTCAGCAATCCTGCTTCTAGGGATTGGTCTCAAGAAAACACCCAAGCAACTACTACATAAAATATGAAATTGGGAACAGCTTTACTGTCTGTATCTATCAGAAATCTCAGTTGCAAACAACAGAAACTGATTCTGGACAAGTTAAGCAGGGATTTAGCTCAGCAGTTTCGCTGCCTGCTGCACAAGTACAAGAACCCGAGTTCAATCCCCAGTAAAAAAAAAAAAAAAAAAAAAATTAACGAGTGACTCAACATTTCCAGAAGAGACCAGAGATTTCTGCTTAGAAAAGATCCAACAATAGTAGCTAGGTCAAACAAACTGTGGTCCTTCCTCACCATGGACTATATTAAATTTGTGTTTAAGAAGATGTAATAATATAAAAAGATCAAATAATGTAGGTATGATATAATTTTAAAGAAAATTTTTCAGAAAAAGTCTGCAAAAGTATGTGCCAAAATATCGATAATTGTTTTCTCTGGATTGTAGAAAAAAATTTTGTTCTTGTATTCTAAATCATTCTCTGGATTGTAAAAAAAAAAAAAATGATGTTTATTGTTTTTATTCTAAACAGAATTCAGTGAACATGGATGGCTCTTATAATAATGAAATATTTAAGACAGCAAAATGATGTTGGACTTTTTGTAACACATGGAAATCTTTAGTCTGGGGTGTGATTCTCTCGTATTTTTTTTCCCATTCAAGGTCCAGTGGCTTCTCTTCCACACCAGTATCCAGAGGCCTCCTGTGACATGGGACAGTGAAGGAGGTACTAGAGTAGAATCGAGAGGATACACAACACCAGCCTCACCCCCAGGGGCAGGAAGAGGTGCCTTTGGTTGAAGAATAGTGAGAGTGAAGGGAGATGGAATGGAAGACTAGGAAGTGGACTACATCATTTTCTTACATTTCGTTCTAGGAAGACCTTTATATAAATCACCAAACCAAGCCAAACTAAACAGTAAAACACCTCAAGGAAATCTCACTGAGACTTTATTTGAAGTTTGGTATGTGACAATGTGAAACTTCTAGACAGTTTTAAAGTTCTGAATTGCACTTTTTTATGTCCTTAATTGAAGTTAATTTTCCTAATCAAAAAGCACTGCTTCTCCTTAAACTGACTCTGAACTGTGAAGGGAATGTGTTATGGCTTATATCTAGATGTCCTACCAAAGCCTCATGTGCTCAGAGGTGGGGCTTTCAGAGGTAGCTGGATCTAGGGTATGTGAATATGGATTGAGGATGTGTAATAACTAAATTGGTCTGCTGATTGGTTTAGCATGGTTCTGGGTGTAGATAATGGGAAGCTCCAGCCTGGTTGTAGGTGGCACAACCAATAGGTTTATAGCCTGAATGGGATAAAAGGGAAAGAAAGGCTTTCTGATGGTGGAGCCTCCTGATTCCTGTCTACCCTGACATGGGCTGTTTCTCCTTTGTCATGTTACCCTATCTTGGAGCCAACTGACTATGGATTGAAACCTCTACAAACTATGGGCTAAACTAAATATTTCCTCCTTTGACTTGTGGGTGTCTGGATTTTTGTCTCAGCAACAAGAGAAGTAACTAAAACAGAAGGCATTAAACAGATACACCCACACACACACAGACACACATGCATGTATATGTATACACATGCATGCACATGCACATTATACACGCACACACACATAGCTCATTACAGGAGGTGATCCTAAAGCTCCCCTGAACACTTTCTCCTTGACAGCTAAATTTCTGCATTCCACTTGAATTCTACTCCTGTTCCTCCAGGCTGCCCGGAGAGGAAAGAATAATTGGCTATCTCTTGTGTACTTGACCTTGTGGCTGGTAATTGGTAGGTAGAATTGAATAAACCATGCCCACAGATACCTCAGATGTTCATGCCCAGATGTTTTGGGAAAACAAGCTTTTCTCTACAACCTGAAGAACTATATTCCCTAGACATGTACTTGGCACACAAACAGGATGAGGGACCAGCATCAGCATATGTGGTAAAGCCTTGGCAGGACTGGTCAGCAGTGATCTCCACACCATACAGCAGGCCACTGGACCCCTAACCACACACCTGTGGTTCCAGGCTGTGGTTCTTCAAGAAGGCCATTAGCTCATTACTATTCACAAGTGTGTCCTTCAAGAGATCACAGATAGGCTGAAGTGATCTCAAGGCAGAGTGGACTTGATGCTGGTCCTTCAGACCCTCACCTACCTGTAACTGTCCACGTTGAGGCCATATTTAGATCCCCCTTGAAGGGCCAGTGCATCACCACCTGTTGGCAGCAGTTGACAGCTATTGTCAGCTGACAGTTCATGGCTGCCTACCTTCATGGATGAGCTGAGTGAGGGAGCTACTTTGTTGCTGCAAAGTTTCTACACCCCCCAACCCTGAGGACCAGGCAAAGATTAGACCTTCCCAGAGACCAGATCCTTGCTCTGGTTTTTCACCATCCCTGATATCTAGATATACTCCAACCTTTAAGTTTTTCATGAGGAGCACTCCTTGGATAAGTAGGGTTCCCCTAATCCCTACCTCAAGTTCTTATTCTAGGGAGTTCAACCAAGGTGACCATCTGCTTAGACTCAGGCCTATCCTTGAGCTCCTTTTTGCCCTGACCTCTGCCTTTGGCCCTTGTTTCGCTCCTCACCTTTATTCTGACCATGGAGTCCAAGCCCACAATGAGGTGAAAAGAGAAAAGCATATGGTGTTGGGGGCAGGATGAGCCTTAACCCACAACTGCCATTTTGTTCTGACACTGTTATGGAAGATGTCAGGTCTGTGTGATCAGCTTTTAGCTGCTGTGCCCTTGGAGCCCCTGGAATGCTATGTTTACCTCTATTATCGTCCATGTCACACTGTATCACAATCCTGCCTTTCTGCCTCAGACTAGAGCTCTAGAGACTTGGTTTTACTAAAGCTTAGCTTGGAGCCTGGTCTCCAAAAGTTGAAGTTGTCATTATTACTGATAAGTAAACAGGTAATCTTTGTCAAACAAATGAAATGAAAGCATCTTCAGAGGCCAAGTCTCCTCCACCTCAGAGGGTCTGCACACCCTTTGGGGAGAGTGGATTTACCTAAAAGCCAAGCTTGGTGTGATGGTTAGTGAGGATTATCAACTTGATTGGTTTTGAGATCTACCCAGGAAGTTAGTAAAGCATACTTCTGAAAATATCTGGGTGGATCACAGAGGCATGACTTTGGGGTCTATATCTGATTTCTCATCCCTTCTTCTCCATCACTGTTCCCCTGCTTTGCTTCCTGGTCATCATTAAATAAGCTTCTTTGCTCCATCACACCCTTCTGCCATGATGTTTCTGCCTTGGAGCCAGCTGACCATGGACTAAATTCCCTGAAACTATGAGCCAAATTAAGCCTCTCTTCCTTTAAACTGTGCATGTTGGGGATTGTGTCCCGGCAGGTTAGCAAAGTAGCCCGTAGATCAGCTCAGACTGAATAAAGAATAAGCACAAAGTCTCATTACCTAGAAGTCATTAAGCTATGATAAGGAAAAAGGGAGAGGGAAGGGATGAATATTTGTTAAGGGATAAAACATCTGTAACCATCTGTGCAAAGATACTGCACTAGCCCACTGGGCCACCTAAAATGAGCCACATCTATTATGGTTTCTGTGGACCATGTTTTGGTCCACATACCTGCTTTGTGCTGGAAAATGCAAAGACAGTTTCAGTTGAAATCCCTGTCCCTAAGGAACTCAGTTTCATTGGAAAGATAGAAAAACAGATACAGTAGTTATGATAATGCCTAATATTTATTGAATGTTCACTATATACCAGGCATGGTTCTAGACACTTCACATGCATTAATTCATTTAATCCTTATGGAAACCTTCTGAGATAGGACATTTTATAAATGGGAAAACCGAGGTACACAAAGGTTAATCAGCTTGCCCAAAGTGGCACACTGTGACTGCTAGGTGAACAGGCCAGAATATGAAGCTATAACCTTTTAACTGTAGGGCAACCTCGACACTCACAGGGCATTGAGTGAACTCTACAAAGAGACGTGAACTGATGTCAGGACAATCTCACTCTTCTTAGTGAAAATTTTTGTATGATTCAGATCTAAAATGTCCCCCAAAGTCTCACATATTCAGAGGTGGGGCTTTTAGAAGGTGATTGGATCATTGGGCTTTAATCCACTAATGTTCTGTTAGGAGGTGGGCCTGGTTGAAGAGGCAGGTTCTGCGGGGCATGACCTGAAAGTGTATGTTCTTGTCCCCAGCTGCCCCCTTCTCTCTCTGCTTCCCGGCTGCCATGATGTGAGCAGCTTCACCGTGTGGTTTCTCCCTTGAAGCTGAGTGCCCATTACCTGAAAGCACAGAAACTGCAAGTCAAAATAAACCTCTCCTCCTTTAAATTGTGGGTATTGGGTATTTTGTCCCAGCAATGGGAAAGTGACTAAAACAACCTTTTAAACTAAATGCCCTTATCAGCACAGATGACCAAAGTGGAAAGCACAAATTCTTTCTCTTGATCAAATCCCCACTCCCTCCTTCTGGCCAACCTTGTTAATTTCTATTAATGCAATATCCCATTATTTAAACTAGGAACCATGGAGTTATTTTTTTCTTCTTCCTTGTCACATGTAACATCTACCTGGCGTCTGAATCTGCTGAATTTTATGTTAGATATACAGTGGGCCCTTGATTCATGAACTTGATCGGTTCCCGAGGGCTGGTTGTAACTCAAGTTGGTTGTAGGTCAATACAGCTGAGATCTGGATGTTTACTTGGGTATACGCTATAGATAACAAGAGGCAGATGAATCTTCCATTAACCTAATTAACCCAAGTTGTTTGTATGTCAGGGCAGTTGTAACTTGGGGGTCCACTGTACCTACATAATAAAGCTCTTCTTATGCCCTGACTTCTTGCTAGGATCATTAGCTGGTTTCCCAAGTCTCACCCAGTCTACACTTTACTTTGCCATTTACGGTGCTGCCATTCCTCACCTAGTCCACCCCAACCTCATTGCAAGATTTCAGGAAGCGATTCAGACAAATCCACCATGGCAAGCTTGAGTTCTGACTTTAAAGAATCTTCTGTGGATGGGGTTACGGTGTGACTCATATCCTCAGGGCAGGGCAAAGAAGGTCAGCTGAGAGCACTCGAAATCACAGTTGACTCAACATTAACATCCATATGAATTACCTGGGAGTCTTGTTAAAGTGGAGATTTTGATTCAGTGGTTCTGGGTGGAGCCCAAGATTCTGCATTTCCATTGAGTTCCCAGGGGGGCCAGTCCTGCTTGTCCATAGTTTTAGACAGCAGCTCAAACACAAACGTGGGGATTTCTACTGCCTCACTCCTAGGGCAGGACAAGGGGAGCTGTAGAAAGAAGTTTAAATACAATCAATACTTTAAAACTTTAAAATTGAAATCAATTCTTTTTTTTTTTTTTTTTTTGGTGCCAGGCATTAAATCAATTCTTTATTGAGCATTTGCTATAGGCTAGATGCCATGCTAATTGCTTGTTTTGCATAGTCTCATTTAATCCTCTCAATAACCCAGAAGCTTCATACTATTGTTATTCTTCTAGAAAATTGAGGCTTAGCAAGAGAAAAGAACTTATTCACCATTATCTAGAGAGGAAATGGTGGGAAGTTAGTCCTCTTAACTCACCTGATGCTCAGAGGAAGAGCCGAGGGACAGTGAGGACCTGAAGATGAAGGGAAGTCTGAAAATTAATGAAATATTTTGCCAGTTGGTGACAACTGAAAACCGAGCTTGGGTTGACACTCTGTTGGGCTCCTGACATTCATTTTCTCTAGTCACCGCGCTATCGCTAAAACAGGTTCTATTGTCAGAGAAAGTTCAGAGAGCTTCAGTAGCAGAAAGGGTAGAACTGGGATTCTAATGTCATTGCCTGATTTCTCCCTGTTACCTGTAGTTTCAGCACACAGAGTGCCTGCAGGGGTCACCTGCAGGGGTTCAGGGCACGGGCTGGGGCAGGGCTTAGGGGCCAGAACAGGAAGTTCTTGACCTAAACAGAGACCACCCAGAGAGTTCAACTCAGTGTGTGGTGGGAAACCATTGGACCGAAACTTCTGGGCCTGGTTTTACAACAAATGAACAGTGTGACCCTGCAGTGCTCTCCTCCCCTTTTCCTCTGCGCACCTTTTAAAGTCTGTAATGCCGTGGGCAGGACTGCCCACATCATCAGTGGGCCCAGTATACAATGGAAATGTGGTCTCTGTGTTAAAGATGTCAAATTTCAAGATGGACACAGTGAGCATTAAACCAAGAGTGAGGCCCTTCTCAGTGGGGGACCTTGTGTGACAGCATGGGTCACACAGCCATGAAGCCAGCCCCAGAGAAGAGTGAGGCTAGGCTGGGTATTCCTTATCTGAAGTTCTTGGGACCAGAAATATTACAGATTTCACATTTCTTTTTTTGGATTTTGGAATATTTGCACTTATGAGATATATTGAGGATGGAGCCCAAGTGTAAACATGAAATTCATTTATGATTCACATACATTTAAACACATAGTATGAAGGTAATTGTATAAAACAATTTTAGTGTGTCTGTGTTTTGACTGTGACCCATCTCGTGAAGTCAGGTGCATAATTTTCCATCTGTGATATCTTGTCAGTGCCCCAAAACTTCTGATTTTAGAGCATTTTAGATTTTGGATTTTTTGATGAGGAATGCTCAACCTATACATAATTTCAAAGGCCTCTTAAATCTCTACTGTTATTTTATGCTATTGTCCCGCCGTTATTTGTATATCCTTCACATGTCACCTGGAATCTATCTAAGGCAGCCTTTCCACCTGCCCATGCCTCTCTCTGGTAAACCACAGGACTCTTGCTCTCTTCTTCCTGTCTGTTTTACTGTCCAGAGACCTTGTAAGGACCACTGTGTTCCGATTGCTTGTAACCGTCCAAGATCTGCTGCCATCTTGGTTGGGGCAAGGAGCAGCATAGATGGAAGGACTGGAACACATCCTTTTTTCTGTCCTGGAACACATCCTTTTTCTCTCCTGGAACACATCCTTGCTCAGAAATCTCCTTCATTTCCCAGCTCTCCCCTGAATCTTCAGGAATCAAAACAGAGGCAGTGAGACGGAATGAGTCAGAGCTCACGTCCTGTTCTTCCCTTTTCCCTCCACCCCAGGGGGTGAATACCTCAGTTCCCAAACTCTCTGAGTCAGGGAGGTCACCCTGAGGACATCGGCCTGTTGGTCTGAACCATGCCAAGCAAGCAACAGCTGCTGAGATGAGCCCTGGGGGCATCACTTCCTGTGGGCCTGGAGACTGGTTCAGGTGGGCTCTGGGGCTCCTCCCCAACCCCTGTCACACTGCACAGGTAGCCCTCGCAGAGCAAAATCATCGAGTGTTTGGTCCCATTGCAGAGAAACAGCCTGGAACCCAGGACGGCACCCAGGACACTGAGCATTAGGGTTACCAGCGAGGAGGCAGCCACAGAGCAGTCCTGACTCTGGAGAGACAGTCAGTGTTGGCCCAGTGTCTGTAGAGTGCTGAAGTCTCTCATGGGCTTTACCACTGACCTTAGGCAAATCTTTTCACCTTCATGCTCTTTGGGCCTCAGTTCCCTCATCTGCAAAATGGAAAACCTTCTTGCCCTGACCCCAGGCAGAATTAATCTGTCTGTTCCCAGGAGCCCCAAGAATATGATTCATAATTTAACCTGGGCACTTAAGTTGTAATATGGTTGGTCAATTATGCATCCAACTTTCCCTGTAGGCCATCAGTGCTTTAAGGCAGGGAGCATCCTTCAGTAACTACTAGGTGCTCCTTTTAAGCACTGATCTTCCACTATTCTATGTCCTCGATACTAAGAGTGCACTGGGGATGCTAGTGTGCAAGAAATGATCAAATTTCACACATTTATTAAGATGACAACTTTTCATATCCACTCCCTACAATGCCTGGAAATATATCTGAACAAAGACAAAACCATGGTCCATACCTGCCATGCAGGACCGAAGAACAGTGACTGGAAATGACTCCATCCTACCGTTCTCTCTGTCCCATGCCTGCCACCCACTGTTGCTGAATTTTTGTTTTCCATTTCCTGACCACCATTGCCCTGCATTCTGTTGACCAAGGAGCCACGCAAAGCCCAGAAAACATAGCCAGCTGGGCAGAGAGGTCAAGGTCCTGTCCTGGCTGACGAGGTGGTACCCGGTACTGATCATTGGGGTAGAAGCATGAACTTCAGAGAAGGAAAAAGAAGGTAATGAAATTTCTGGAAGCAGCATCTGCTTCCCCAGGAGCCCAGGAGCATCAAGGAAAGGCTTAGAAGCCCTTGAGGATGCACTGATCTTCGCTCAGGGCTGACTCTTGGTGCTCCTGTTCTTATTTGTGTCCCTGAGCTCCTACCCAATGGGTAAGGGACACTGGGGGAGTTACAGCTGTGGAAACCAGTTATGGCCTGTGATGGCCCCACCTCCAATTCATATGCTGAAGCAATTCCAAGGCCCTAATTCAAGTTAGAGCCTTTAAGGAGGAAATTAAGGCTAAATGAGGTTGTAGGGGTGGGTTATAATCCCAGAGGTCTGGTGTCCTCATAATAATAAGAAATGCCATGCTCTCTCTCTCTCCCATGCGTGCACAGAGAAGAATGCATGTGAGGAATCAGCAAGAAGGCAGCTGTCCGAAAGTCAGGAAGGGAGGTTCCCCAGAAACCAGCCCTACAAGCACCTCCTTTTAGATGTCCAGCCTCAGAACTGTGAGGACATGAATGTCTGTTGTTGGACCCACCCAATAGATGGCATCTTGTTATGGCCCATTTTGGCCTCTGTGTGGGCATGGCCTTTCATACAACAGTTCTGGGAGAAGGACAAGGCTCCATTGGGCATGGGGAATTACAGGGATCCAGTGAGTGAAGGGGTGGCCTCCACTCTCCCACTGTGCTGTGAGGAGCTGGTGAGTTTTCATCCCCACACACAGATTCTGTCCTGCTCAAGGACCTCTTCTCTTACAGGGAAGCAGAAGAGGCAACTTGTAAGGCCACAGTGTAAGGCTGGTCAATCCTGCCAGCCAGAGTTTACCGAAGTCAATGGGAGCACCATCTCCCAGCCGCTGGAGCTCTATGGACCCTTGTGTGTGTGTATGCACATGGTTGTCATGTGTGTATCTGGGCATGGCTGGCTCTGAAGCCAAACAGAAAGGGAAAAGAATGGAGCCACAAGGGTGGGCTGCCAGATACATCCCAAATCTTTACCTGCAGCCCCTGATCAGGCCATTTTACCATGGAATGGAGGCAGAGGCCAGGCTGGCTACAGGGAGTGTGCCTAGCTGGGGCTTCAGTTGGCTGTAGATGCTGACTTGCTGGAATCACCCCACCTTGGCTTGCTGTGGTCAGAGTGCTGTGTGGCATCACCTCAGGCACACCATGCCAGCCTTCCTGCCCTACACCATTTTCAGTATCATCGCTCTCCCATTTTTTCAAAACCCACCTCAGATATCCCTGATCAATCTTCTCAGTGGAAAATTGCTTCTCCTCTTGGAATTCTTGTAACAAGTTGCACCAAACTCCTAGCACATGCTGCAATGGGCCCCATGTGAACTGCAGTCCTTTAAGTATATGTTTACTTCCCCTGCTAAACTGGGG
Organism: Heterocephalus glaber; assembly: GCF_053883595.1. Taxonomy (NCBI): domain Eukaryota; kingdom Metazoa; phylum Chordata; class Mammalia; order Rodentia; family Bathyergidae; genus Heterocephalus; species Heterocephalus glaber. The sequence goes on from NW_028258317.1 coordinate 35,871,252, forward strand.
TACCTGAAGGAGGAACACTAGCCCAAGCCTTTTTTGCTCCATCCAGTGGCTGGCCTGTGCACTATTCCATAAATGCATCTTGCTGTCAGTGAGCTTTCTCTTCCTTCCACAACATCATCCTCTTGTAGTCTGAACACACACTGCTCCTTTGGCATCTGTCACCCTAGGGCAGTGGTGGTGAACCCACGGCACACGTATCATTGAAAGCTCTAAAAGGTTCACCATCACCGCCCTGGGGACTTCATCTCTATTGGTGCTTTCTCTGGAGCCCAGCAGGAGCTGCCAGACTTTCACTGCTTCCTTCACTTCTTTATGCATCAAGTGTATGGGAAACAGAGAGAGGAAGTATAAAAATAAAGCCTAACTATGTAGTTGCACCAAGGTGTGTCCTTCCTTAACCCTGGGCAATGTCTCAGCTTTGGTAGGTTTCTTGGTCACGGTTTTAGTCTATTTGGGCCACTATATAAAAGTAATACCTCATTTCATGAATGCTTCTGTTCACAAACAATTTGATTCTCAGAAGCATTCGACAAAATTTTGCTTCTGTTCACAAAATCTATATCGGGTGACAAACACAACCACACCCGTCTTCCCCAAAATCATACAACAAATTAATCAAGTACCACTGCACCATGAGGACAGAGCTTCCCAATGTCCCCTTTAAAAGGCACTAATTCCATTCATGAGGGTTTCATCCCCATGACCTAATGAACCCCAAATGCTATCACCAAATACTATCAACTTGGGAGTTAGGATTTCAGTATCTGATTTTGGGGAGATCATGAACACTTTAAAACAGTTACTTTCTCATATTATCCAACAGTTTTAAGATCGGCATTAGGAACTCCAATCTATTGGGTAGTTCCTTTAGGAATGGCTCACCAATTAAATGTATCCCAGGTCCTTCTTGCCTCAAACAAAGAATTGGATGAGACAAGCCAAAAATGGTGCCAAAAGTTTGTTTGAGAAGTGAGAGGTGAAGGGGTGAGGGGAAAACTGGATCTGCAAAGGAAACATGGGCTGAACAAGAGAGAAAAGGTGCAAAAATAAAAGTACAGCCTCGTTTAGAAGACATGAGTTGGCTCTTGGGCAATCACCATGGCAGGCTCCTGGTGGGGTCTGTGTCCTTATAATCAGTTGCAGGTTCATGGGAACCCATGAGAAGTTCTGTGAACATGGTCCTGGGAATTATCTGGAGCTGTCCTGGGGTCTTGAGATTGATGGGTCCCGCTTATTTTCCCAGCCAGCTTTGCCACACCCTGCCTCCTCTGTTACTGCTACTGATGGTCTCTCTCCAGTATCAGGGCTTTGGTTTCCAGCTTAGCCTTGACCCAGCGAAGGGGCTTGGAGGCTTCTTCACCATCTTCCCTCTGCCCTCCTTCTCACTGTGTGGCTCAGGCTCCTCAGGGTGCAGTTGGGGAAGGATGACAAAGAGCAATGAAAGCTCTTTTGGCTGTCACTGTAACCTGGCCTTGGGGCACATTGGCTGGGGCCGGGTACACAGGCTGGCTCAGGTTCTTGGATGAGCTTCAGTGGGCCTGTGGATCCTCTGAGTCCTTGCTGGGTCCTCACTTCCCTTGGGGATGCAATCTCCTGGATAGTTCCTAACCCACCCCTCTCGGCCTCTGTGCTTCATGGATGGCCTCCAATCACTTGCTGCTAGGGTTGCCTTGCTCTGGCAGGAAGTCCTTTGACTGACGACCTGGTCAAGACAACGACAAATCTGATACCTTCCTTAGCTCTACCTGGCCCATGGAAATCCCTGCATGCTTTGGAAATCTCTACCTTTGGCAGAGCATCATTTCCTCCCACTGTCACCACCACTCAGACTTCTGCCTCAGGCTGTTTTCTCCAGTGCTCACCTTCAGAATTCTCCAGACAAGCAGCAGGCATCAGGCCAGTGTCCCCATTCCAGGGGTTCCTGGCAGCCCCTCTCCAGCGCTCCCTTACTGCCCTAACTGGTGGCACCAGGACTCAGATTTCTGTACCTCAGCAAGCGTCAGGCCGGTGGGGGTGGTCATGCTCTCCCTGTGGGAAACATCCCATTCTCAGAGCCCCGCCCCTTTGGCCTCTCCCTGCCTGTGAAGCCAGGGGCTTAGGGCAGTGTTGGTGACTGCTCTTTGACAGAGAAAGTGGGTACATGAAGAGAATGCTCTTCAAACTCTCTATTTGAGGATCTCCTGAAAGGACTGTTAAAGATTAGATACCCTTCCAGGTATTTTTAAAGTTGACATCTAAAATTTTTCACTGTAAGTTTAAACAGTTACAAGGGAGATGATTTCTGGTGTGTGAATATGATACATTATGATATCTGTGCTTTAAATAGTTTTCATCAAAATCTTGAAGCTGCAGATTTGAGTCATTCAATTTATGAAAAACATCCTTTGCATGACATAATTGGCAAAACCAAAAAGCTAAATCAAAACTTTTTTTAAAAAAAAAAGGAAAATTGCGATTTCTCTTTTCAATTTGAATACATACGTTCATTACCTGCACTACAGCTGCATTCTGACCCTAAGATAGACAGGTAGGTAGGCAGAGGAGGCACAGTTTTGCAATATGCTTACCACTCATCTTAAATATTCCTTGCTTTGGTTTTTGCTGGACTTTTTCTTGGAATCCTGTGTTTGGTGCCCTGTGTATTTTACATCTCAGGGAAATGAAACACAGCTAGATTCAAGAGGGGCAAAACCTTTCTTCATTTTGTGGGAAAACTAGAAACCACCAGTGTGTGCTCAGATTGGCTTTAGGAAGAATTCCAAGGGCAGAGCAGCTGAGAGCAAGGTCTTCAAAGCCCCATGAGCTCTGGGGGGGTCACTGTGTGGCTCCAGGGACACCCAACAGGGAGTCTGCTGAGTGAATGGTGGCTGCTTTTTTCATGGTCACCCTTAGCAAGCTCTGCTGAGGGTCAGACACCCCTGGTTAGAGTGAAGGTACATTAACAGCCTCTGTCTCGTAACTGAGGTCTCAACTGAGGCAGGAATGATAGCCCTCGGAACAGCCTGCATGGCTCATGGGAAGCTTGGCACACCCACAGAAGCCAGTGAAATCCATGCACCAGTGTCCCACATCGGTGGAGCGTCGGCCCTCAGGGTCCTTGCTGCCCCTCCCTGTGTGGGAAGGGGTGTGACAGGGAATTCTGGGCTGAGCCACCCTTTCCGTGTGGTCAGGGCTTTGGTGTGGGCGGCAGTGGGAGACACAGCTGGCCGGCAGGGGCTGGGGGACTCTCTGGGGACTCCTCCGGGCCAGGGCGGAGTATGTTAGCCAAGTGGAATCCCCAGAGCTGGATTTCCACAGCCATTGGCAGGACTGAGCTGTTCCTTTGTCTGTGCCCGAGGACCCCCGACTTGTGGCCTCAGCCTGGGAAAATGTGTGAGCCAAGGCCACCGTGGCCTACAGGAGTGGTGACCCACGTGGAGCAGGCAGCTGTTCAGCCCTGGGCCTTGGGGGAGTGGCTGCCTGGCCATCACCAGCCTTACACTGGAGCTGGCTCGGCCGGGGTGGCGTGTGAGACTGGCGGACACAGAGAGGAGCTTGGTCCAAATGTCTCCACACCTGCCTGCCATGGTGCCTGACCACCCACTGCCAGAGACAGAGGCTGGGATGGAGAGGCAGAGGCAGGACAGAAGCACAGGGAGGGAAGGAGGAGGCAAGGAGAGAGAGACAGACCTATCCACCCTACTCTTCAAATGCTTGCCCACGACACTAAGCAAGCCCCCTGCCCTCTCTAAGCCTCAATCTTCTCTCCATAAAATGGGGCTAGAATTCAGCAGATAGAGTGAGATCAGGAATGTGGGAGGTCTGGCCCACACCGCATGGCCAGTGCAGTCTTGCTTCCAGATAGAGACGCCTGCCCAGTCCTCCGGACCCAGTGCCCCAACCCCTGACCCCTGACCTGGCCTGTGGTACCTGAGACCCCAGCCCAGAGTGCCAATTTGCCCAAGCCTGAGTGCTGTCCTGGGGTTTGGAGGGCGAGAACAGAGAGCTTGTGGTGGGCCTAGGGGAGGACTGCGAGACCACTGAGACCTGGTGTTCTGAGGCTCAGGGGGGTCTCCCTGCCATAAGCTCTCATGGGGTCACTGTAGACTGTGGGGTGGCCTGTAACACGCTGATCCTGGGGCCGGACCCCGAGGCAGGTTCAGGAGCCCTCTGTGAAGCCGGGCAGGGAGGTGGCTGTCCTCCAAAGCCTGTCCTACCCGCATGAGACCATCTTGTCCTGGACCCCACCCCTGAAGGAGGTCAGAGAACTGGGATGCAGGACAGTGCAAGAGATGGGCGGGGACGTATGAGGAAGTGGGGGGGGGGACAGAGGTGAGCCCCAGCCTGGCCACTGCCACAGGAGTCCCAGGGTGCCCCTGGGCTGGGGCTGCTGAGTTGACTCAGCCTCTGGCTGCGGAGGAAGTGGTGCTATCTCTGTTCTGTGGGCTGCCCAGGCGCCTCTCTGGACCACACACAGCTCCTGGCAGGAGACTGTCACTGAGAGGCTGGTGGTCCTAGCCCCAGCCCCTCTCACTCCCCTGACTGGGGGGCAGCCCGGGGCCTGCAGCGCTGGCCCAGAGTGGCTGAGCCTGGTGTCAGCACAGTGATGGGCCCTTTTCTCTTTCTCTTTTCTCCCAGGGCTCAATACCTCCTTCGGGAGGCCTGCCCTTATCACTCTTTCCTCTAACATCCCTTTGTGCCTCAGTTTACTACTCAGCCCATTCTGCCCAAAGTCATGGTTCTGTGTCCCTGAGGACCCTTCTGCGTCTTTAGGGATCCCAGCCTCCTTGTCTCAGGCCAGAATGGGGACGTTTAGTCCTGGAAGGTCAGATAATGAGGTACAGGTAACAGCCTGGCTTTGGGATCGAGAAATCTTGATTAGAATCTAATTCTCCTAATGTGAGTCTCTGGGAATATCATTTATCCTCCCTGCGCCTCGGTTTCTCCACATGCATAAGTGGAGATAACTGTAATTTGTACCACATGCGGCTTAATGTAGGGATTAAAAGGACAGATGCCACCTGGAGCTGTTAGGCCTTTATGTTTAAAGCCCAGAACATACCTGGAGCGGAATGCTGTTAGTGTTATTTTTACTGAATCTTTCTACTCCCTCCTCTAAGGTTACAAGTCTGCTGCACATCAGGTGCTGAGCCAGGTCCTGGGAACAGCAGGGTAAAGGAGAGTCCTGCCTGCCACAGAAACACTTACATGACAAGTGTGACTGAAGATATGGCCAGAAGGCTAGAAAGCTACGGGCAGGTGCTTCTCTAAGGCTGAGCTGAGGTGGGGCAAGAACGGCTTCTAGCCAAGCCAAGGAAGAGGGAGATGGGGACTCCAGGCAGAGGGGAGAACCCAAGGCACCTGACTGTGGGTGGAGGGCCCCCTCCCCCGGGGGAGGACTGGTAACTAGGAGGGGTCTGCGATGTCAGTCGGGCAAAGAGCTCTTCCCTGTCCCCACTGCTGGGCCATGAAGGACCCCAAATGCTCGTTAAAAGTGGTGTGGGTGTGCCTGGTTCTGGGAAGGCTTGTGCAGGGGCCCTGCCAAGTGTCAGGGAAGGAAAGAGACAAGGTTCTGGGCACAGAGCCCATCTGTGAGCCACCAGGCCACCCATGAATCTTGTGAGAATGGCAGTGCCAAGGACATTTGCAGCTCAGGTCGCACATGGGGTACTGGGGTTTGCTTGCACTTTGCACTGATGGTTCTATAGCCGAGACCACTCTGCCCAGGTGTGAGCCACAGACACATCAGGCAGGAGGAGGAGACCAGCCCTGACCATCCCCAAAAGCACATCTTCTTATTAAAACTCATACATCACACACTGAAGCAAATACCCAGCGTGGGGGAATTGGAATCCTTCAGCGTGGACAAGATCCATCACCTTCTAAATCAGGTACATCAGCCCGTGAATCAAACACATCACCTCCGGATTCAATGGACTCCCAGTCGGATTAGATGTATCACCTATTGAATCATATGCAACTCTGATTGAATCAGAAACTGCACCTCACCTAGTAAATCATCTAAATATTACCCACATTACAAGTTCGTAATGGCTGCCTCCCCAATATGTTTTAACAGACAACATGTTAAAGCTGCTATAACAGTTAAACAATTACCTGCAGAAACAAACTTAATCCATCCATCAATGTAGCAGGAATCCCAGGCCTCCATCCCCACTGAAGGTCTTTTTCCTTTCTCCCCCTGAACAGACTGAGGTGACACAGGGGGAGCCCTGGAGCATTGGGCAGAGAGGCTGGCCTGATACTCCCAGCTGCAGAGGTGAGGTGGCCCACACGGCAGCAGGCAAGTTCTGCTTAACCTGCACAGTGCCTTAAAGACAGCAAATGTGTCAAGACTGGAAATCACACCAAACACTTGAAGTTTTGGTTTCTCTTAACAGAATGAGCTGCCCACTATCAGCTACTTCCAGTAATGGTAGCCATAGCCGAGTGTGGCTTCACACACAGTTCTGTGTTATACCATTTAATGCTCAAAACAACCTTGGTATAGTACATAATAATGGGCTATTATTATTTCCATTTGAGGAAACTGAGGCACAGCAGCCACCAAGTGGTGTGGAGTTGTGGGTGCGCTGGCTGCTGCGCACCCTGACATTCACCTGACCCCACCATCTTGACATTGTCCTCTCTTCACTGAGGCCCAGGGACAGGGCCCCCACTGATTTCCTCCTGGCCCTTGTGAGTGTTAGTGTCTGCAATCCCAGCTTCTCTGAGCTTCTGTCTGTCTGCCTCTGGGCTGCCTCGGGGCTCCTCCACAAGCACCACAGATCCTAAATCTGTGAGAAGGTGAAAAAAATCCCACAAAACTAGCTGGATGTGGTAACTACCCATAATCCCAGCACTCTAGGAGGCTGAGGCAGGAGGATCACAAGTTTGAGCCCAGCTTGGGCAACTTAGTGACTTAGACCCTGTTTCAAAAGGAAAAAATCGAAAAGGGGCTAGGGAGGTAGCTCAGGGCAAAGTTCACTTTGTGAACCTCCAGCGATGGGATATACTGGAGATTTCACAAACAGGACTGACTCAGTGGGGCTCGCATTTGTTGAGGACTCACTGGACAGCCACATAGAGAACGGGCTGAAGCATGTGAGTGAGAACCGGGGGGTTATGAGGGGTGGTGAGGGGAGGCGACCCTGCAGGGGTCCCCTGGCCTCATTAGCCCCCATGCCACCCTGTTCCAAAGCCCTGTCCACCAGCCAAGCATGTCCTCCCACAGCAGGGCCGACCGGAGAGAGCCCAGAGCTGGGCCTGGGTTTTATGTTCACAGCTGGCTGTACAGCCATAGGGTGGCACTGGCAGAACTGGAAGAAGTCTTCATTGTACTGTTTTAAGGAGCATTGCGTTTATTACCTTTCCCTAAATATCGTGCTCTATTCATCCGTGTAGTTTAAAAGCTAAATCCTATCATTGCATTGCAAATCACACAATTAGAGCCCATCACGTTTGTGCACATGTAACAAAAGTCTTAATTTCTTAAAACCAAACACTAAGAAATACAGTGCAGTTTTTGAAACTCTGTGTTTATTTTTAGGGCACCAGAAGCTCAAGGAAGGATGTGATCCAGGCTTCTCATTTCCAAGGCAGCTGCTTGTGGGGCCAATGTCCCCTCTGTGCCTAACCAGACTGCTATCTGTCAGGAGTTGTCTGTGTTCCTGTCCCTGCCTCCCCAGCCTTCAGACTACAAACCAACCAAGTAAACCAAAGGTGAGGGCTCTGCATTGTGCATCTGTGTCTCTGACCCTGGGGAAGCTGAGCGGTGGAAGATGGCAGCCAGGTTTCACAGGAGCCTGGGGAAGGCTGGTCTCTGGGTCCACAGAGGCTTAGAGATACCCTTGGCTCTGGGTGCTGCCCTTCGGATCTCCAGGGTTTCAGGCACTCTTGCTCTCAGCTACAGGACCACAAATCAGGGTGGGGCCAGGTACAGCATCTGGGTCACGTGCAGCTCAAGGCCTTCCCGGCCTGAGGAGGAGGCAGAGGCCTCTTCTGGGGGCAGCTCTGCAAACAGCTGCTCTGGTCTTCTCGGTGGTGCCCAGGAGAAACCCACTGCAAGTGGACATCCCTGTTCTCCTTCCCCTGTCCTCAGGCCAAACTTCTCCCCACTCCCCTGGGCGCACCCTTCTTAAGAGGGTCCTGCAAGCTGGAACCCCCTCTGCAAAGCAGCTCCCTGCCCTCAGCCATGAAGGGATTTGCATGGAGGAGCAACACCTCCAGCTTTCCATTGAGAGAATTGTTGTGTGCCTCCAAACTCTTTTAAGACTGGGGATTTAGCTCAGTGGAGCAGTGCTTGGCTAGCATGCCTGAGGCCCTGGGTCAATCTGTAGTACAGCACCGCCCCCCCAGTAAACCCTCTTTCTTAGACAATGAGCTCAGTTTCCCCTGCCTCCAATCATACCTTGGTACAATAACGGTTATACTTCAATACTTATTATGAGAGAAAAGCTAATCCAGAAGCTACTGTGGGTGAGAAGTGTGCATCCTTCAGGGCAGCAGCGTCTGCATGCTTGCAAAGGCAGCATGACAAAGATGAGCTGGACATGCATTATTGTGTGTGGATACTGCTGCAAGTGTAGGGCACAGCAGCCCCTTTGTGATCACTCAGAGACTCCAAGTCTAGGAGTTTCCTGGGGAGTTAGGTCCAGCTCATTGTAATGTTTGCTTTGCTTTCTTTTTGGCCTGAGATTCCTGAAGGGAATGGAAATGCTCTGATTTGTAGTCTCATCCTGCTAAACCGGCATATCCCCTCCTCCCCTCACTTTGTTTTGATGTCTCTGGGTTTGGGAAAGCAGTGAGGAGCAATGTTGGTCCTCTTTCACACTTGTGAAAGGCTCAGCTGTCCTGGTGCACTCCCCAGGTGTCCCGAGGAATGCTTTGGCTGGGTGGAGGCTGGGCCTGGGAAATTCTCTGGAATCTGCTTCATGGGTGCGGTGTCAGGACAGAGGCCACAGGCATGTGGGCCTCTCCCTCACAGCTCAGGCCCTGGCGGTCTGCTTGCTCCTGGAAGGTGGCCCAGGTCCTGCCAGGTAGCTATTCAGTCCTGACCCTGGGGAGGGCTGGACTCTGAGCCAGGGGGCTCAGTACTGCTCCAATTCCAGTCTCCTCTTCCTCCCTTGGACTGGGCTGTTTCAGAAGTCTGCAAATGCATGCAGGAGACACGTGTGGACCTGCCTGGGTAAGGGTGACTGACACATACACAGCCAGGCTGGTGGAGAGCAGGCAAAGGGAGGACAGAGCATGGGGACAGCCAGCTTTGTAGGGCAGTGGCTGAGTACAGGGAGAATGGAAGGGAGAGATGTGTGATATGCCCATGAACCAGCACTTCAAGGAGGAAAGGGACTCAGGAGACAGGCAGGCCATCATCCCCAGCCTGTCAGAGCTGGGCGTGCCCTGACACTTCTCACCCATTATCTTATTCAGTTCTCACCACCCAAGGATATTGGCGTTATTTTTATTTCTATTTTAGCATAGGGTAACTAAAGCATAGACAGTTTAAATGACTTGTCCCCACTTCACAGTGTGAAAAACAGGCTCAGAGTCATTCACTTGCTTGACCAAGATCCCAGAGTCAGCAAAAGGCAGTTTGGGTTTAAATTCAAACGTATCTGATGTCTCACACAAGGCCTTCAGGACCTAGGCATGGTTGGTCCCAGTGCATCACAGCAGACGGTGCCAACAGGCTGTGACTAATGCTCAGGAGAAGAGCATTCTGCTCCAGTCTTGAAAGAACCTGTACCCCTTTCTCACGTCACTTACTCCATCCTGGGCACACCAGCTCTTACAGGAAGGGAACTCACCAGCAAGTGTCGGGGAGTGGCTCTGCTCGGTTCTGGGCAGAGGAGGTAGATTGGGCATCTTTCAAGCCAGAACAGGTTCCAGGCCGCCCTTGACCCCCACTCTGGTCCCCAGGACTGGCTGTGCCCCCGGAGCTCGGAGTGGGGTTTGCCCACTGTCTTCTTAGTGCTGTGCAGCACCCTGGCTCCCTCTTGCCAGGCCTGCTCTCTACAGTCAGCAGCCTGCCAGCCCTGTACTCAGTGGGCAGCCTGGACTTCTCTGCCCCATGTGTTGTTTGGTGCCTGAGGTCCCCAGAGTCTCAAAGACCACAAAAGGGAGTCTCTTCTCTGGCTCCTCATTGCACTGTCAGACTCCTGGCTTCACGTGGTCCTGTCTGTGTCAAGGAACCTCACTCTCCAAGGACACAGATAAGTGATGCGAAGGAAGCCCAAAGCTCTCTGGGCCCTGCCTGAAATGCCCCATTGGGTACAGTTACAGGTTTGGTAAGTTTCAAATTTTCTCTAGCTACAGAATCTTATTCAAATAATCTCTTATGCAGAAGCCCAATGATAAAATGAATCAAAGAAGTATACCTCTGATTGGAGGAGGGTAGACTCTGGGAACCCAGAGCCCTTACGTCTCGGGCCCTGCTTCACTCCATAGTCGGACCTAATAATAGGACCAAATGGTAGGACCAAAGTCCCCTGACTTGGTTTCCCAGCAAGTTTGGAAACCACTGCCTTAACCTAAACCCTCTGATTTACTATGAAGGAAATTGCAGTCAGAGAGTTTATGTGACTTCTTTGGTATTCCAACAGAAAATTTAGAGCTGGCCAGATTTGGATACCCCAAATCATCTTGTCTGGTCAGAATGCATCACATTTTTTCTTATGCTGGTCATTGGCTACTGGTGCAAAGTCAGAAGCAGTGGTGTGAGATTAATAAAGGATCACTAACTGCCTCACAACCGTGTTCAGGGCACTGTACCCAGGACACTGTGTGCAGAAAGCTCTGCAGCTGCCCCCAGGAGTGGAGGACAGAGAGCCCCACACAGGTCACTTTGGGCCACTGTGGGGAGCTAGGACGGTTTGCACAAGTGCTGTAGAAACACAAGGACTCCCCCATCCAACCTGGGCATCCACTTGCTCGGGGAGCAGAGTGGTTGGAGGACAGCAGGACGCAGCCTGTGAGGGCAGGAGGCGAAGGAACTTCCAGGAGGCACAAAGGTCCAGAGCGGAAGCTGTGAGGTGTGGGGTGTGATCGGATCAGCACTGCCAGAGGGAGGGATGGCAGCGGGAAGAGGCAAAAGGGTGCTAAGCCGGCCAAGGCCTTACTTCGGATACAGGGCTGCACTCCAGGCTCTGCATGGGCCTGCTAAGATTAGGGGATGCTCTGGGTGCTGGGTGATGCTGCATTCGAGAGGAGAGGTGCCCGTTAGGACATCGTGGCAATGCCCAGGGGAGTCTGCTGGGCTGGGCTGTCCAGGTAAGAACTGGAGATGTGGAGGGGATACTTCAGGGAGGAGAGAGACTGGACTCAGAGCAAGGGTCTGAGGGAGGGAAGGAGGATCTGAGACCATCTGGCGAGTGACCCCCAGACCTGGAAGGAACAGGCACAGGCAGCCTGGGGCCCTCCGAGAGAGGAAGTCTGGAACTGGACAGCCAAGGAGGGCAGGGACCTGCAGAGGATGTCAGACCACACCACTGTGCAAGCCTGTCCAAGGTCGGGCCTCTCCTTCCCGGCAAGGAGGCCAAGCAGGAGCCTGTGACTGTCCCATGTGGCCCACACAGCTCCCGCATGACTCCCAGGCTGCCAAGGCCTGCGTCTCCTGGAGCCGCTTGGTGCTTCCGGGCTGCTGTGAGAACTGCATGGAAACTGGGTGAATTTGAAGGGACACGAACAACCACAACAGGCAGCGAGCAGAAAGGCGAGGGAGCCGAGGCCCGAAGCCAGCTGCGGGTGGGAGCTGCCCGGCGGTCGTCAGCCACGCACCGAGGAGCAAGCGAAGGTCAGGGCGCCCGCCGGGCCGGCTCGAAGCGAGGGTTAAGCGCTGCTGAGGAGCCTGCAGAGCCCGGGAAACAGTGGAGTGGCTCCCGCGCACCACCTGGCCTCCGCCCAGGCGTGAACGACACTTTATGGGCCGCGCTAAGGGCAGGTCTGGGAGCCGCCGCGACCTTGGAGGTGCTTAGCCCGCTTCCACCTTAAGTCTCCAAGGCTGGAAAACGGGGTCCTGGCAGCCCCAGCCTCACAGGGGCCGTGAGCGGGGCTCGTTGAGGCCTGAAGTGCACCCCGGACGGACGTCTGCGAGGCAGTTATGCCTGGAGCTGGCCGGGAGGCTCGGCTTGGCCAGAGGGCGCAAGGTCACCTCGGGCGCCCCTTCTGGGCGCTTTTCACCTTCTCTGCAGCCGGAATGCTCTTCAGGCAGTGCCACGGAGCGGACAGTCTGCTGGAGGCTGTGCCCAAGCTGCCCAGGCTTCCCGTCTTGCCTCCTCCTCAGGGGACAGCAGAGGCGGCTCCTTCGCTCCCGCTTAGCAGGTGTGGAAACTGAGGTGCCGGAAGGTGAGCGCTCTTTGTAGCTTCTGGTAGCGCCTGCCCACCGCTGCTCACTTCCCGCTGGGCATGCATGGGGGAGGAGTCGGGGCTCCAGCCTGTGTTCTCTGGCTTCGAGGCCTTACCCTAGATCGTGCTTCGTTTCCCCTGGCACTGGAGCTGGGGTAGGGCAGAAACATCTCTGTGTCGGGGGTCAGGGAACCTGGGTAGTCTTTCTCCATCTCTGCTGCAAACCTACGTGAGCTTTAGGGCAAGTCATGGTCCTCTCTGAATCCATCCCTTCCCATGGACGTTCCTTCCGGTTCTATTAGGACTCCATGCCGCAGCTGTAGATCCAGTCAGGGAGATCCGCTTTCTGCTTGCCCTCGTCCGCAGCAGATAAAGCTGCAGCTTCTGTGTCCAGCTAGGCTAAATGATTTTGGGGCAGAGACAGTGCTTCATCCTATCTAGCACTTTGTTACAAAATACACGGAATGTGCGGGTCCTGTGCTAGCAGGGAGAGTGTGTCGTGCCCCCAGGATTAGAGTCTGTCAGACCAGACAGGCAAGAAAAGCAGACTCCAGAATACTGGGGCCCATGTCCTGCCTGAGGTGGCCTTCTTTTCTCTAAGGTCCACATGCTGGGCTTGCCATTGGCCAAGAGATGCTGAGCTGGGCCTGGGAGGCTGCTCCCTGAGAAACCGAGTGGTTCCTGTCAGCTTGACTAAGAAGGCACAGAGAGGAATGGGGCTGCTGAGTCTCTTCAGAAGATTTATTTCTGGCCACACTGGCAGAGATCTCTATTGGGTGTCCTGGATCCTAGAGGGGCCAGCAGTGCTTCCTCCTGGGGCTGAACAATGACACCAAGGGATGATGAGTTACACCATCAGCACAGTGGGTCACAGAGTATGGATGGTGACTGCTTAACTTTCTGCCCCTAACCTGTTGATTAAGCTGTGGGACATTTTGTCACCCCAAGCATCAAAGTGCCAAAGCTCAGGACAGGCTCAGTAGCCCATCCCTCCTTGAGTATTGCCAGGATAACAGCAGGAGATCCCGTGTGTCTGTCTTCTCCCTGCCTCTCCGTGAAGGCTGTGCCTGTCAGACAGTACTTTGCGTCCTTCCCAAACATTGCCCCTTTCCTTGAGATCCAAACAGAAAGTTAACAGAAGTACTACAACACTTAGTGACTTGCAGGGCTTTGACCACTACCATCCTCGTCTTTCTTCTCCCGAAATCCTGAGGCTCTGCCACATTGTAGTCCGGCTTTTTGTCCCTGCGTCTGATTTCCCAAAGGAAGAGCCATGGGAAAGTGAGCCTTCCTCAAGTCCTGCCTCCTGAACCTCTCCGAATAAACTGGATCAGCTATTACTTCATCTTAGTGCAGCATGGACTTGGCCAGTGATGATGGGCTGGCTGGCTGCCCCTTGGGTCATTGTCGGACTGCTGATGGACAGCACCAGGGTCCTTCAAAAAGCTTTGAGTCGTTCACTAAGTGGCACTGTGCCAGTGATCTCGCAGGCCCAGCTCTTTCTGCCACCTTTGCCCTCTCGTTGGATGTCACCTGGAACCTGCCAGGACAAGGACATGGAGCTGCAGCTGACAAAGTCGGTGGCTGCCACCTTTGCAAGCTGTGCCAGGAACTCTTTTCAGGTCTCATTTAGTCCTGCCATGCAGCCTGCCGTACACCTAAATGTGAGGTTAGGAGAAATAGAAAGACTTGCTCAAGAACTCAGGAGGGGCAGAACTGGGATACCACAGGTCTTGCTCTTCCCCAAGGGCCTTCCATTCCTCCTCCCAGGGGAACCCCACCAGGCTACTCCAGTTAGTGTGAGCTGTGTCTGCTCTGGGAGGCACAGTGCTTCCCAGTGGAGACACCGATGTCACTGTGGGGAGGCCACACCGATGTAGAAAGTTGCCCTCTTCCTCTCAATATGTGGGGGGCACCACTTCCCTTCAAGCTTCCCAGGAACCCAGGTGAAACTCCAGCCTCGTACTCTCCAGGTCTCAGAAGCTTGTCCACTTCCTATGTAACACAGGGCCAAGGCTCTACAGAATCCTGATCCTGATGCACCGCCACTGTGAAGCTGGTACAAAGCCTGGGTGGGGGGCTCCCTGACAAACAGTGCTCTGTCAGCAGGGAAAGGGCAGAGGGAAGATGCTGAGAGCAGTTGACAGCAGGAGGAGCCTTTGCCATTTCTTCTCCTGAGTGACTGGGCCTGAAATCTGAAGACCCACAAACGTGACATTGGCTTGACCTATGGCATCTGGGTTATTGGAACTAGTGAAGTGACAAGAGAAATTGCTGGGGCTGAAGTTGACCTTCAAGTGGACAGAACTTTCCTCACACATGTTCATTAGGACCTCAAGGGCAATGATGGCAAAATTAATCACCTCTGGGAGCATATGATTTTTCTTCTAGAAATTGAGGATGAAGATTGTTGACAAGGTCACCAAGTATGTAGGGGACAGAACCAGAACAAGAAACCAGGTCTTCTAATTCCCAAAGGCTTGTCTTACTGATTCTTCGGAAAGTGTGAGAAGTAGTAAAGTAAAGCAGTAAAGTACAACCACAAATAGCATGCAGTCCTAGACATGTAGACGTTCTCTTGACTGCTTCTTAGCCCCTCTGCTGGATCATGAAGACCTTGCTGCAGGTCAGCTCTGGTGCCCTCATTCCCAGTGTAGCCCCCCAGCCCGCTTCCCAGCACATCCTTCCACTAGTGAACTTCTGCCCACACCAGATGAATGGTGCTTATGAAGAGTCAGGATCTTATGTCTTTTTTGTTTGTCTTTGTAAAAGTCTTACTGCAAATAAGTGATTTAATGAGTGTTCTGCAAACATAATGACAGTAGAAAGAAAACGAGTCCTTACCCCTGTGCAAGCCACTTTAAATCTCTGAGATCAAATGACCAAGTGTTGCTAGAAAGCACTGATGAGTTTGATGAGTATGGGGTGGGTATGGTAACACTGAAGACAGGGAAGAAATGAACACAGCCAGAGTAATTTTTCATTCAGCTTACCTGGCAAGTGTAAATCTTTGCATCACTTTAAGGAAATGCAAACTGGAAATGGTAAGTGCTGCATTATTGGGTGTAGTTCACTCAGGGAAGACAGTAGAACACGCCCACCCATGGACCCATAATCACAAGAAAGCCTTTGGATCCACATCAAAGTACAGCGAACAGAGGTACACTTATATGCTTGAAGTTAAAATAAAATATTGGAGGTGGGTAGATTAATTTCTCTGATTTTTCTTTGCAACCAACTTTTACATTAAGTGACCAACACTAGTCCATATTGTGTCAGATAAAAGGAGCCCTGATCTAATAGCTAACAGTTATTGAGCAATTATTTGGTGCCAGACACCGTCCTAAGAACCTTTCATGTAGCACGTCTTTTAATCCTTACTCTGCCCACAGTTAGATCCTAGTAGTATCCTACCATGGCACACAGGCCCATTTTCATAGGTCCCAGGCTCTCCTGCCTCCTGCCTACCTGGGAGCCCATGACTGCAAGGCATCCGTTAGCTGGCACCTTGCCTCTCACAGCCTGTGCTAGAAGGTGCCAGGGTCCCCGGATCCCTGATGGATCCTTAGCTGTGAAACAAAAGCCTGTTGAAACTACCCAAGAAGGATAAACCGTGACTTACCCCCTCTGCTGGGATGTGGAGTAGAGGGCAAGGGTGGGGCTTTCAGCTACAGTGCCCTGGAGAAGCCTGCCCCAGCCTCACAGAGAAAAGGGCTGAGTGAGAAAGCTGGGAAGGATGAGAAGCACCTGCTGCCGCAGGCAGGCCAGAAGACAGCTTCCTGACCCGACCCAGGGCCTGCAATGGGGGCAGTGCCGACATCGGGAGGTGAGGGGAGGAGCCTCCTTCTGCCAGGGCTTCGTGTGACCCTCGACCTCTGCAGCTCACCCTTCTTGATAGAAATGTGCTTGGTGGACTGCTGGACTTGAGACAAAAATCCAGTGTCCATTATGTCAGTAACATAAGGATTAAAAGGTGAAGAGTAAGGGAAGTGTGAGGAGTCAGTAACTGTGGAGGGGGAAATATTTGCTCTACAAAGGACTTAAAGCTAAGATCCATAGATAACACTTAGATCACAATTAGAAGACAGCCCAATAAAAAAATAGGCAAAAGACTTGAATGAACACCTTGCAATAGAGGATGGATTTATGCCCAATAACTTCAATTTTATCAGTTATCAGAGAAAGGTAAATTCTAACCACAAGAAGTAGATACCACTCTGCAGACACTAAGGTAGCTAAAATGTTAGCGTGATCAGACCAGCTGTTGGCCAGCAAAGGTGTACTGAGCTGCATTCTGACTGTGGAGAATCTAAACATGATAATAAAAGCACCAAAAGACAATCTGTTTCTTATTATCACCCTGAATCCACAATTCTAAACAGTGTCATTGATAGGCTAATCCTCTCCAGTGAACCAGACCTCTCCTGTAACCTCTGCCTGACACCTACTCTGGCCCAGGATGGGGATATACTTAGCTGGTGGGGTGTCACGTGGTAAACACCTCAGAGAACTGCTTGGCAATTTACCTTGAAATCAAAGAAGTTAGACTACTACATATTTACCCAGGAGAAAAGAAAACACATAAAATGGATGTTTATCTCAGCTTTCTTTGTAATAACCCCCAACATAGAAACAATCCACATGTTCATCAATGGCTGAATGGATAAACACCATATGGTATATCCATACACTGCACTACTTTGCAACTAGAAGGGAACTAAGTACCCATACTTACAACAAAGTAACAAGTCTTAACTATGTAATGCTAAACAAAAGGAGACAGACACAGAAGAATATACACTTGTTTGATTCCATTTATTTGAGGACCAAGAAGAGGCAAATCTAATCTACAGTGACAGAAAGCAGATCCGCAGTCACAGGGGACCTCAGGTGGGGTGTGTATTGACCCAGCCAGGGCACAAGGGTACTTTCTGCCCTCCTGACTACATGGGAATGTTCTTGCCCAAACTCATCAAGACCATATACTTAAATTGTATGTACCTTATTGCATGTAAATTATACTGTAATGAGGATGATATAAAACAAAAGTTAAACAAAAAAACCCATGAAGTTAGGGCTGGAAATGGTACTGCTTGGCTCAGTGACATATTCCAGGCCTTTTGCGGTCACTCCTGAGCAGGGGTCTGTCACCAGCTCTGTGCTGGCAAAGCCTGCTCCACATGTGTGTCTACAATAGATATGAAGAGCTGTGCTCGTTTAATCCAAAGGTGGTTTCACTTGTTTCCTCTGAAGTGCTTTTATGCTTCTCTCAAGTTCCAGTACTTTTAATTTCTTCAGGTATAGATAAAAATTTATTTGAATCATAATGGTAGTAATAAAAGTCAGCTAATATTTATTGAATCATACTTGGGCCAGATACTATGTTAAGTAATTTACCTACATTATATTTCATAATCATCACATAATCCTGACTCTGTGAGGTATTATCCTCATTTTTTAGGTAAGGAGAAAGTTCAAAGAGGTGAAAGCTTTTGTCAAGAGGCCACAGCTGGTCAAACTAAGACTTTGGGTCTGTTGAATTTAGTTGTTACATTCTCTTTAAACACTCTGTGATTGACACGCGGTATTTGTACATATTTATGAAATACAATTTGATATGGGTTTTTAAATTTTGTTTTGTTTTTTGTTTTTGCAGTACTGGGGATCAAACTTAGGACCTTGCGCTTGTGAGGCAGGTGAGGTGTCACTGAGCTAAATCCCCAGCCCTTGATGTTTTGATTCATGCATAGATTAAGGATCAACTCTGTAATTAGCATGTATATCACCTTAAACTTGTCATTTCTTTAGATGAATACATTCAAATTCCTCTCTGCTATACATGTATAGCAATGTTGCGTTATTATTATGTTCACCCTCCTGTGCATAGAATGCTAGAACTCACTCTTCTTATCAAACAATAACATTGCACCTGTTGATTGATCCCCCTTCCCCATTCTCCTCAGTCTTGGGTAGCCACTATTTTGCTTTCAACTTGTATGAGATCAACTGTTTTATATTCCATTTGTGAATGAGATAATGTGAAGTTAGTCTTTTCTGTCCCTGACTTATTTCACTTAGCACAATACCATCCAAGTTGATCCATTTTGTAGAAAATGACAGGATTTCACTTGTTTTTATGGTTAAATAGTGATCTGTCACATATATATGCCACATTCACTTTCTCCATTCATCTGTTGATGGATATCTAGATTGATTTCATACCTTGGCTATGAGCAACAGTGATGCAAAAACCACAGGAACACAGGTATCTCATTGGTATGCTGATTCACTTCCTTTGGGTATATACCTCGTTGTGGGATAGCTGGGTCATAGAGTTCTACTTTTTGTTTTTTTGAGGAACTTCTTTACAGTTCTCCGTACTAGTTGAACTTACGTACACTCCCACCAACAGTGTGTAAGGTTTCTTCTTACTCCACATTCTCACCAATGTGTGTTGTTCTGGCTTTTTGTTAATCCGGAGATGCAGTCCAAAACCTTCTACACTGAACAAGGCGAACTGCACAGTCCTCCAAAGGGGTGCACACCTCCTCCATGCTGCCAGCATCTCAGGACACTTTCCCTTCCCCAGATGAGCTTTCTTCAGCTCTGCTCTCCTGCACTCGCCAATAGAGTCTCAGGGTGTGATGCATTCCTGTAGATTTGTGCATGCACTGCATCCAGGTGCAAAGCTGAGCTGTTGTCCTTGTGGGCTCTGGAGGTAGAGGGCAGGGGAATTCCTCCCGCCTTCCACTCCTGCCTTGAGTTTTACATTCTCCCTCCCTTCCCTCCCCAAGGATTCTGTGAAGTTTATTCTTTTGAAATGTGACTGTGACCATATATATGTCTGAGTGGATTCTAACAAGAGTGTTCCTTCTCTTCCCCGCTGAGCTGGCTGGAGAAGCTATGCAGGGCTCATGGCAATCGTGGAGGGATTTGTTCAAGTCGGCTGGGGTCTGCATCCTGACATAAGTGCGGCCAGGCCTGTTTGGCAGTCAAATCCAGGGGTGAACACAGGAGTGTCTGGGGTCTGGGCAGACCCCAAGCTGGACCGGTTTGGTGTCTGGAGGCCTGGCAGGGGAGATGACATGGTGAGGTGCATCTGGAAAAGAGAGAAGCTAATGGAATCCAATAGAGCTCCCCAAAACGTGTCATCTTGCTGTCTCTGAAACCCTTTGAATACACTAAGTCCTTAATCAGAGTAGCCTAAAACTGCAATGACTACATGGAGACATGTTAGTCCAGATAAATCCATGCAGGTTTCAAAGATCTGAAGGCCCAGGCACTTCCCTCTGCCGTGGCTGCCCTCTGCCCTCTCCTCCATGATGTCATTATTGAAGTTTCGCTCTCACCGTGCATGGTGTAAGTTGACATTGACAGTTGTAGCACTCTCATGTTGGCTCTGGAGGATTATTAGCTTTGAAGCTATTTGGCCTTGAGCGGTGAATTCTTTTTTGAGCTCACACTGGCTTATAATATTTGAGAAGGCTTGCTCCATTCTGGCCCCAGTTTGAATTAAGAGAGGAGGCTGCTTTCCAACTTGGAACTGATACCAGCAGGAACAGAATAGGGAACATTATCCATTTCTGATGGGCAACGAAGTTAGTGTTCTCGGATCCCCTGAGGCCTTCACACCAATTTTCTATTTTAACATCAGAGTTCCAGCCACCTCCTGGCCTTCGCCTTTGCTGTAATCGCTGCGTAGCCTCTCAGCTGGATGCAGAGGAGGACTTGAGAAATACATGGTCCTCTGGCCTCTAATCTGTTTGCTATTAGGCTGTTGGAACCCCTCAGTGGGGCTGGAAGCTGATGTCAGAAGAGTATAATTCAAGTGTATGTTTATGAAAAAAATAGAAGGGAGGAAAAAAAGCTCCCTTCTGTGATAATTTGCATGTGGTGAATGTGAGTGGGGGGATTAATTAGCTGAACAAAGCTAGGGAAGGGACTGCCAGTGAATGGGCAAAAACAGTGACCGAAAGCTTCTGACCTGCTTTCATTTCCTCTCAGGGTATACATGAATGTCCTACGGAGATTATTCCAGGGAAAGGGATCCCCCACAATTTCCACAACCCCCTCCCCCATCCTCAACCTTAACTTTTCCATAAAGAGGAAAAGTACATCCATCACTCTCCATAAACTGTGCCAGCATTCCTCAAAGCAGCTTGGGAAATGTGGCATAGGGGACTCAGTTTCCCTGGACTCGCCCAGAACCACTGACTAGGGTGAATGATGGGCCTGTGGAGGAATTCTGCAGTGTTCTCTTACAGAAGAAACAGCCACCAAGTTTTCAGGTGCTGATTTAGGGAGAAGAAAAGTTTTCTTGAGATTATCACTTATTTATCTACATGTTCTTATTTGTCTTGCAGTTATCACCTATTTATCTGTCTGTGTGAAGGCCAATCTTCCCCAATACTATTGATGTTCATAATTCACAGGCTGCATCTCCCTAATGAAACTGGCTTGCAGAATGTACCAACTTTGGAGCTTAAAGAAACCCGAATTAGATAGCTTCAGATTAGAGCTGGTTCCTGTGCTTCAGTGGGCTGGAATGAACTCAGCCCCGCAGTTGTAAATCAAAGGTGGGGAGGTAAACATGCCGAGGAGAAGACGGGGATACAAAACCTCCAGAGGCAGGGGAATGCAAAGGATAGCCAGAGGGAATGGGGTAAGTCGCAGCACAAACGCACCAGACAGACCCATGCTTATTCTTGTGAGCTGTGGTTCAGTTGGAGAAATTCCTTGCATGTTATTTATTTGATGTCCAGGGAAGCAAACAATGTATTTCCATAATTCTAATGGATACTGCTCACCCACCCCCATTTCTGAAATCGGGATGTCTTCCACTTGACGAGTACACACAGCCTGTCAGTGCCGACCCAAAGGGTCATTTATGTGAAGTCATGTCTTAAAATCAGTCTAACTGAGATAAGGAAACATGGTAGAAAATAAATTATTTAATCTTTTACAAATGCCAGAGAGAACTGTGATCATCTTTTCCACCGTACAACTCCTGGAGAAAGCTGCACACCACTACACACAGGCATGCAGGTGATCTGAACGTGTGGTGAGGTGAGCCTGTGAACTGGCTGTGTCTGCCTACGGGACGTGCACTGGACCAATGCATAGCGTGGAGCCCGACTCTCCCTTCGTAAGTAACTTACAAAATTGATAGGTGTTCACCTCATCGGCATTAACTCACTTTGGCAAAATGATATATTGTACACAAAACTTTTCTACCCCAGAGAAAATTGGTGAGCAATAAAAAAATTTCTTTTGGTTATGTTAATAATTTCTGAAGAAAAGAACAGCCAATGGTTGAATAAATAAACCATTCTTGATGACGATTTAAGAACTGGAGTAACAATTTGTGTGCATATGTGTGCTTGCATGTGTGTGAACCCATTGTGATGCAGTCAACTATTAATCCTATTAATTTGGGAAGTACTGTACTTTAAGCTGATTCTGCACTATGTGTGTGACACATAAAATGTCTTACAAATAGTAGTGAAAAATTAGCCAATGCTCAATGTTGGAGAGATGGCAGCTGACGGAAAGCAAAACAGAAGAAACTTCTTAGAGTAACTTAGTAATTTGTAAGCACAGCTTTGGAGGTAGAATGGGCTGCCCTAGGAGATAGTGCATTCCTAGTCACTGGAAGTGAACAGCAAGTGTTGAAGGACCACTGAATAAAAATGTTTTGGTTGGAGCCCTGTTATCAAATGTGGGGAAACAGATGTGGGAGTTCAGTCCTTCCCACTCAGGGAACCTATGGCTCTATAACACAGAATATGCAATATCATTTTAAGTAATAGCACATTGAAGCCAGGGATTATGTCTTAGTTCAGTGCAACCAATGGAATGGAAGCATGAATGGATGGATAAGATGATTTCAAATACTTCCTCCAGCACAGAGGTAAGAGCTGATGAATAAATGTATGTCAGCCTCTGACAATAATATATGTGGAATGCAACAACTTTCTTCTTCAAAAATGTGTCTTATAAACCAGGTTCTCCATTTTTGCAGTCTGTATTTCCTGAGTCTGATTTTGGGGTGTTGGACCTGATGACATTATGTCTACAGTTATTTCACTAGCTACTTGACTGGCCTTCAGCATGAGCTACCTTTGAATAGAGAGGCTGACATGCTGATCACACATTGTTATACTCTCCTGAGCAAAGTTTTCCCATGTCCTGGCAAATACTGATCTGCCCTGGGCTCTGGCTTTTTGTTATACCTCACCTCTTTCACTTTCTCACAGGCAGGTGAACCCTGCCCTGCATGCATGCATAGCTCACTCACCTGAGCAGAATGCATCCTTATTTTACTAAAAATAAAATTCATGCAGTGACTGAAATTTGGTGGCACCTGATTAAAAGCAGGAGAACCACTATTCTAAATGTTTCCATGCTAACATCTGATGTTTAACCCTAAAGTAGACCAGGACATGCTTTAATCCTTAATGCTCAAGTCTGCTAATAACCTTTAGTTCAATCTTTCTGATGCTCTGGGTTTTGTAACAAGTCAGC
Organism: Heterocephalus glaber; assembly: GCF_053883595.1. NCBI lineage: Eukaryota > Metazoa > Chordata > Mammalia > Rodentia > Bathyergidae > Heterocephalus > Heterocephalus glaber. The sequence goes on from NW_028258317.1 coordinate 35,894,100, forward strand.
TTTCTTCTGGTACTAGGCATGATTTTCAGAAACTTTGGTGAAAATCAATGAGTTGGCAGAGGCAGGGTAGGGCTGCTTCTTAGGTAGTTTAATCATGACAGTCAATGACAATAAAGTAGGTATTCAACAGCAGTTTAGGACCTTGGAGCTGACCCAACACATACAACTGTTTCCTTGACTCTGTGCCCCAGGTTCAGCTTCACAATTCAAATTCAGCTTCCTGATGCCCTTGGAAAGGCCTTGGGCAGGACCTGGACCACAAAGACCACAAACATGTGTCCACAGTCACATAAGCAGGGCCCTACCCAACTCCAGGGGCAGGGGAAGAAGTGGACGTGAATGGAGCCCTACTCACCAACCCCTGCCAGGCACCTCTCACCACACTGGTGAGTCTTCCCCTGCAAACCTGGGTCTGCCAATTTGCTTTCCCACATCATGAGTTCACTGAGACGTTACGAGGGAGGCACGCTCTTGCGATTTTTCACTTCACATCTCCCATGTCCAGACAGTTGGCTACATCCTTCCCATCCACAGAGCGCTGCCCTCCTCTTTCACACCATGCACACTGGAGATCAGCGAGTCTCTTCAGCAGCTTTGATTTTAATTCAAGGGATGTGAGGCTTGAGGACTTCTCAAGAGGATATCTTGCAAACTTCAAATTACTCTTGCCTTTTTGGGACATTAAAGCAAGTTTCTTGTGCCCCTGGGCTTCCCAGAGGACACTTCCAGATACCAAATTTGCCTTGACTTAAAGGAAGTTGACATGTGCACACTCCACAGAATGGTAAGGAGCAGCAAGGGTGGAAGCTTAGCAGGGTGCAGGCTCACTCATACTCCACTCACACATGCACCCGTGGACTCCCACGCCTCCTGAGGCCGACCTCATCTTCCTCAGACTCCACCCCGACTTGCCAATTAACACTTATGAGTCTCTTCCAATTTAAATGTCCTCATTTCACTTTAATTTTTAGAAGTTCAATTCTCTTCCAGGGCTGGTTTTATAAATCTCTGTCCTCCTTATAAAAGCTCATTCTCCCTCCCAAGGCTGTGTGGGATGGTTAAAGATACTTCCGTGTTGGGAAGAAAGGAGGAAGGGGCTCACTTGGGTCTTCGGCCTTGTTGCTGGTATTTACTATGAAGTGGCAGGCCTGACTGGGTATGTGCGGATCACTGCGTGCCTGGACTTCCAGGGTAATGTGCTGAGCCTGATTCTGGTGAGGCTTCCTGGTCTTACATTGGGACCTCTTAGGGCCTCTTCATCTTGACCATGGTTTTCATCCATCCCATCAGTCTTGCCAGGGCTTTCACATCTCTGCAGCTTAGTACCCTAACGTGCCACCCCCAGGGTACTGGACATCCAGGAATATTGGTTTAGGCTCCCGGCCAGGTTACGCTCAGCTTCCACTGCTGCCCACTGCTTTCTACCTCCTTGGCAATGCACCCACACAGGGACTCTCTGTATGGCTTATAGTCTTCCCTAAAATCCTCAGAGAAGCGTGTCACTAGCTTCCCAATGTTCTCAACTTTCCTCGTAGTCTATCTAATGGGTTCCCCCTTTCCAGGACTCATGATCAAGGGAAACGTTGGGGACCCACTGGTCTTCCCTCTTCCTCCTTCCCCTTCGGCTTTCTTCATCTAGCCCCCCAGGGTAAAAGCAGCCAGCTTTCCACTCCTCTCCCTCCCATCGAGAAGGCAGACAGTAAATCTCTAGGACTTATTCCACCAGGTATGGCTCTTGATATACTAATGGGAGCTAAAGGAATTTAGAAAATCCCTTTCCTTCTCAACAATGCCTGGCTTTGAAGACTCTTTTCTTGCTTAAGAGGTCAACAAAGTCAGCTTGGAGATTCAAACTGATCAATGGCCTCTTTGTTCTAGGCAGTATCCCTGGGGCCGTAAGCCTCGTGCCTCGTACCTCAGCCTTGGAGGTGGAAAATAGCAGGGGAAAGTGATTTAAGATGAAACTAAAAGAAGTTTAATATTTGCAAAATATTATACTTGTTACCGACACACAGTTCTTAGCTTTCATGAAGCACAGTTAAACACTCCCCTTTTAGGAAATGCCCATTTATACAACTTTCCTGTTGGAAACATCCGTAATTTTCTACTTCCTTCCTAAATACTTTCCCCAGAGTCCTGTGTATTTTGTAAGACTGTCTTTGAAAGATTTCCTTCCACATTCTTTCTCTATTCTTCTGGTTAACAAATAACATTGAATCTGCAATAAGTGTTATTTCTACTTGTTTGCTGCTTCTCTGCGGCCAGAGACTGTCCCTCACTTACCACCCCTTTCGTTTCTCGAGTGCTTGCAGCAAAGAATTTCAATGCTTGTGACCGGAAGGAAGCAAGATGCTTTGGTGGCAGCCTGCTGCGCGGTTGCTGTGATCACTACTAAGAAGGAGCTGCCAGCTTGGTTTTCAGTAGGGGAATAAACTAGTTCTTTGCATGCTTTCTCCTCGCTAATGGCCATGACCCCGAAGAAAATGGACACAGACGGAGAGGAGTAAGTTTTCCTCATGCTTGTCAAAGCGTGTCAGTGTTCTCCCACGGAATGTGGTAGAATTCTTCTAATGCAATTAAGCAGCGCCTTCTTTTTCCATGGAAATACATTTACAAATGTCAGCCTGGCTTGCGGTCACCAGACTGGGGAGAACTTATGTTATGGAACCTGAAACTTGGCCTGATTACATGTTTTGCAAAAAAAAAAAGCAAAAAACCCCAAAGTTCACATGAACTTTTCAACTGGTGAGTTTGGCTGGGGATTCACTTTTGTTTTTGGACACAGGATTTCTACTCAGTAGGATTATGTTTAGCATCTGGTATCTTGGGATTCTTCTCGGACCTTCCCAGCAGGCTCTTATCTCTATGCCACTTTTCCTCCTCAACACTCCACGGAAAGGATGCAATCTCGGTGCGAGGCTTCAAGTGAAGGTTTGCCATTTGGTGGCTGTGAGGTCTCAGGGCCTCAGCAAACCGCCAGCCGGAAGTGTTGGCTCCTCCCTTAAGGGGGTCTGATCTGGGCCGCAAGTTCAGTCTCCTCTTCCCCTGTTGGGGGAGAAAGCCCGCCAGTCTTTACTTGGTGTAGATATACAATTACTCTCCATGATTGCATGCTTTATACCATTTAATTCTCACAGACACCCACGAATAGCAGTGGCACTGTCTCCACACCTTTACTGAAGAAAATGAGGCTGGAAGGGAAAGCTCAAGGTCATGACCAGAGGACAGTGTGGCAGATAGGGTACACCATAATGGTGGCCCACACAGCATTCTTACCAAGGTGTGACAGTTACCAGCAAACGGCTTATCCGGGGTGTGTATGGTGTAGCACCTCATGGTGCCAGCTCCAAAACTTCCTTTCCAGGGCCAGCTGCGTTTGTGGGGCAATGCCAAATGAAAGTGCAGGGTCTCTATTCAGACGGCAGGAAAAATGCCATTCATGGTATAGAAACACAAGCTTCTTCCCTTCCTTTGTATGCTCTTTCATTACTTATCATGATAAATTTTTATTTGCCATTTAATGCCATTCTACATGAAGAAGAAATTGAAACCTTAAATTATTAGCATACTTTTTATTATTCAACTTTGTGTTGTGGAGAGTAGTTTAAATGTAAACATTAGAGCATTTCCCTTGTAGAATCCTCAAAATTACAAATTTTTTTTATAGCTTTCTTTCATCGTTGCTAGAATTGTGGACATGGTGCACAAAACTATCTCAACAGCTATTCCATTTCTTGATGTGCATACAAGTACAGTTCACCAACACTCTGCCTTTGGCTATTTGCTCAAGAAAGAAAGACTGAAAAGAAGAGGAACCATGGATTACCCTCTCCCTCCTTCCGTCATGGTCTCATTTTCAGTGTCAGTTGTTGTCTAGTAACCGTAGGTGACCAGAGTAATGAAGGGTATGATAGGGTTCATTGGTTGTTTGTGTTTCTTAGAGTGCCACTGCTCCTCCTGTGCTTGAAATAAGTTCTGTTTCATATGAAAATGGCACAGCCTCTCAAGGCTGTCAGGTCCCCTCATTAACTTACTTTGGAGATGTAACACACCTCATACTCACTGAGGGGATTACCAAGCCCTCAGGTGTCCTGAGCCTACTGGAATTGCCTGTCATCGACATCCCAAGTGCTCTCTGTCAGTGGGACAGCAAAAGGCAGGCACTGGCATTGCACTCCTGTCCTCTGCTCATGTGCGCTCCATTCCCCCTCAGAATTCCACTTACAGGACCCAAGTGCAGAGAGAAGATTATTAGGAATCTCCAGATGAGTTCGGGACCCTTGGTGGGGGCACAGGCTGGGCTCCCGACCTGCTCTGTGCTTGTTTCTCAGCTGGGCTCCAGTCATGGTCTCACCATACTTTGTGAACCTGGGAATATGAGTTAACCTCTTCAAACGTCCTTTTCTCACTGGTAAAACAACCTCAAAGTGTGCTTTATTTCCTATCATTGTCATAAGCATTTGTTCATTGTCTGGAATAGTACTGTCCAACAGAAAGGTATTGTGATCCATGGATGAAAGTTCTCATTATTTTTATTTTATTTATTTCTTTATTTGTTTATTTATTTATTTATTTATTTTTGGTACCGGGGATCGGACTCAGGACCTTGCACTTGCGAGGCAGGTGGTGGAAACACTGATCTAAAGAACCAGCCCAAGGTCTCATTATTTTTAAAATTTACACTTATTTTAAAACTGTATCAATTGACAAAATTATATATGTGTAGATATATTAGGTACAGGGTGATGTTATAATACATGTATACACTGTGAATGATTAGATCAGATTCATTAACATAGCCATCACTTCACACAGCTATTTCTTTGTGACGAGACCATCTAAAATCTTTCTGAGAGATTTTTTTTCCTGTACTGGGAATGGAACTCAGGACCTTGTGCTTGCCAGGCAGGCATGGAACCACTGAGTTAAATCCCTGGTCCCTCAAAAATTTTGAAATATATGGTATATTATTGTTAACTAAAGTCACTATGCTGTGCAATAGATTACTAGAACTTACACTTCCTGTCTAACAAAACTACCCTTTGACCAACATTTCCCCTCTCTTATCCGTCTATTAGCACTGTTCGACTCTCTAACCAGTCTGACGTTTTTAGATTCCACGAGATCACACAGCATACCGTCCTCTGGTGCACTCATGTCCTTGTAAATGACAGAAGTTTCTATTAGTCACACTAAAAACAGTAAAAAAGAGATAGGTGGGAAAATTTTAAGTAATGCAGTCTATTTAACTAAAAGGTAACAATGTGATCCATATAAAAAGCTATTCATGAAGATATTTTATGGGTTTTTTTGCACACTAAGTCTCTGCAATCTTATATCCTCTCGGACTCACTGTACATCTCCATCCAGACTAGCCATGTTTCCGGTGCCAGTAGCCACAGTGGTGAAGGATTACCATATTGGATAGCACGGGTCTAGAATGTAGGAAATACTCAGTAAACCAAAATGCTGAGATGGAAATTGGTATGCGAGCAGTTTATTAGGAAATGCTCTGGGAACAATACTTAGAAAGGTTTTGGGAAGCTGGATATGGGCAAAGGGAGAACTCCATCTGCAATGTATGTGTCAGAGAGGTCTCAGCTGATCTCTTGGGAGGCTCTGAGGGTTGAACAACTTTCAAAGATTCTCACATTGAAGCAAGGAAGAAGAGCCTTTTCACCCTGGCATTGAGCGGTCTTGGGTGTGAGAAATTCCTGGGGAGGGAATATGATCTTGGGCAACCCCACTTTGTCCTGGCAGGCCTAGTTCCTGAACAGGGACTTAATGAACTGCCTTCAGGGAGCATTCCTGATGGCTGGTGAATGAGACCTCAGTGCTGAAGCAGTGAGCTGGGTGGCACCTCCTTAGAGCCAGGCCAGTCTGCTCTCTGACACTGTTTGCCTGCACTTGTTTCATGCAATAAATCACTACATCTGGGACAATGCACTGAGATTCCACTTGTTTGCTTTTCCTGGGAAAACTTTAAGAGAAAGTTTTGCTAAACAATAATGGGCCTTCAATGTTGCAACTATGTTACCAATACATTGTTGTAAAACTTAAAGTTTAATAGAACTCTTCCTGAGAAACAATGTGTTAATGGCTCTTAGCAAGAGCCATCTGATTCCATAGTCCTTATATTTCCTCAAAACCTCTCAAATGTCTGAGATATTGTACATGCCAACACATTCCCTTCCACTAATAGCCCATCTTGGTTCATCACTAAGTCCGTCACTGAAGCAGGTGCTGGCAGCTGTGTTGCCAGTGAGCCCCCCAAGGACAAGGATTGTGCCTTGCAAACCACCATATTCCCTGTGCCTTGTCCCGGACCTGGTGGACAGTGAATGAGCTTGGAGCTGCTTCTGTCTGTGGAAGTTCCATGGTCCAAATGCTTGGGTTTCCCCCAAATCCATATGCTGGAACCTAACCCATGGTGATGGTATTTCAAGGTAGGCCTTTGGGAGGTGATTAGCTCACAGGGCTTCACTCTTATGAGTGGAATTAGCGCCCTCACAAAAGAGGCCTGAGGGAGCATGGCTCCCTTTCTACCAAGTGAGGACACTTCAGAGGCCAAGTCTGTGAGGAACAGGACCTCGCCCAACAATGAATTTACTGGACCTACCAATATCCCATCCCAATTCTCCACTGATGCAGGAGTGGACAATTGCATTGCCTGTAATCTCCTCCAAAACTGTGAGCAAGACAAGGGTGGGTGTTGTTTATAAATTACCAGCCAAGAGATTTTTGTTATAGTCATTGAGATGGACTGAGTTAGTAGGGCCCTAGTGACACTATCATGAATAAAACTGACATTGTTTCTCCTCACAAAGCTTACAGTTTAGGAAGGGACACAACTTAATCTATGCAACAGTTATGAACTATGAAAAGGACCATGAAGACAGTCATGGGGAGCCATGGAAACACACATTAAGAAGCCCTGAAATAGTGTCAGGGTCAGGGTAGGTTTCCCTGGGGAACTGGTCTCAGGAAGCTGAGGATTGGAGGCGAAGCGGAGACAATCAGACAATAAATCCAAGGTCCTTTCCAGTTTTTATGTCCTAGGATACTTGATCCTGAAACTATTGAGGAGAAATCATTTATCCTGAATTGGAAATAAAGAGATTTTGTTAGCAACAAGAAGATGAGTTTATTCTGCTTCCTGCTGCCTAGATTCTGAGAGCAAGTCTGCTGGTGTTTGGAAGGGCTCAAGCCTGCTGCTAGGTCCTGGTGTGACTCCAGAGTGGGACACCTTATCTCACCACCTGGCGAGGGAGTCGGTACTTCTGCTCTCTGTTGGATCTTAGCTAGAATGCCAGCCAGTTGAATGGAGAGTGAAAGTGAAGACCTCCTCTACTTAGTGGCTTTTTGGTGACAATCTCTGAAACTTTAGGCTGGGTTACATGGGTGCCAAAAGCACTGCAGAAGGATCTCCTGGCCAGGTAAGGATGAGGCACTTCTTACATCAGAGTCTGAAGCAAAAACTGAAGGACCCCTTCTAACCTAGTCTGCCTCTGAAGGCAAGGCATCCTAGCTGTCCGAGTCTGTTCAGCCTGCTACAACAAAATCCCATGGCCTGGATGGGTCTTAGCCAGCAGAAATTTATTTCTCACAGTTCTGGAGCCTGAGAGCCTGAGATCATGGTGCCAGTGAGGTTGGGTTTTGGTGAGGACTGTCTTCCTGACTGCAGGGTGGTCCTACCTTCTTGTGTCCTTCACACTGGAAAGCAGGACAGAGCTCCCTGGGGCCCATTTTATAAGGGCACCAATCCCACTCCTGAAGTCTCCACTCTCACGATCTAATCCTCTCACCCAAAGGCCCCATCTTCTAATGCCATCGCCTTGGAGGTTAGGATTTCAGCATAGTACTTTTAGGGAGTCACAAACGGGAACACAAACTTTTCCTGATGCCCTTTGTGTGCTGGGGGCTCCCATGGGTGTCACCTTATTCTATCCTGCAAGATGGATATTTCTACTCTCACTTCTCCTTTGTAAAGAGTTCACAGAGGTCCAGTTAATTTATCAGGTCTCACAGTTGTTCAGCCTCTTCTCTGTGTCTGTGAGCCCACATTTCCTGCCTATGGCATGTGTTGCCTGATCTGATTCTAGTATTTGGACTATAAGAATATCTGATACGAAAGTACACTTCATCCTCCCTGCCATCCTGCTCTTCTTGCAGTTACTCAGGCCAGCATTTTCAGTCAAGGCCTTGAAGTCACCCCCCTTGATTTCTCTTCCCCCTTGTACCCTATGTCCAATCATCATTTATGGACATAAAACAATAGCCATCCATTTATAGTTTGTACATCAATACCACTCACACATCAGTTATGCTGCACCCAGGTGATGACCTAAGTGCTTTACATTTATTGTCTAACTTGCTGCTCATAAAACCTGTTCCAAGTCCAATTCTTCAGATGATACCAAGGGGCAGAGAAGCTAAATAGCTTGATGAAGCTCACATGGCCAGTGTGTGGAACAGTAAAGATTTGCATCCAGGAAATTTGGATCCAGATTCTGTGCTCTTAAATCATTACGTTTTAAATATGTCTGGTCCACCCTTCCTCCAAAGCCTACTTTGAATTCATTTTCTCTGACTCAATACCTAACACCTTGTTCAAACCACCTTCACCTGTGCCTAGACTTCTGCAAGAGTCTTTTAGTTACTTTGCTTACATTCTACAATTCTCCTACAATTTCTTCTTCACAAAGAAATCAGATTTGAAATATAAGCCATACTTTTTCATTCTCTTCCAGAGCCCTCCATTCTCCTCTTGCAATGACTTGCAGAGTTCTCCACAATCTGTGGACTGCCTTCCTTTTTGATCTTATATCCAGTCATGTTTCCCCTTCACTAACCTCCACATCCCCCATCCTTCCAGTATTCCTTCAATACAGTAATTCCTACCACAGGATCTTTGCATCTGCTGGCATGCGTCGTTCTGAGACCTCTATATATTTCAGTCCCAGATTCTTTTCAGGGCTTTATTCAAATGTCATCTCCGTGTAAAAGCTGTCTCTGACCATTCTGTCTATGGAGGGCAGAACTCTGAAATGGCTTCCGTGATCTCTGCTGAACGGTGTAACGCAGGTAGAACCTATGATTCCATGGGCTATAACCCCCATCACTAGGTTATGAATAATTTCACATTGAATTAATCAAAGGAAAACTGTCCTAGGTGGGTCTGACGTAAGCAGGGTGAGCCCTTGGAAGAGAAGGAAACAGTATAGACACTCTCCTTCTGCCCTTGGTGGCACACCTGCCAGAGCTCTTCAGCTGCAGAGAAATGAACTCTGCCAGTAATTTCGCATGCTCAGAAGAGGGCCCAAGCCTGGAGTGACCCGCCTCTGGCAGACCGTTTGACTAAAGCCTTCTAAGGCCTAAGCAGATGGCCCACTGGCTCAGGCCCTACTGGTTCCTGACCCATGGAAAGTGTGAGGTAGTCAATTTATCTTGTGTTCAGCCTCTAACTTTGTGGTAATTTGTTATGCAGCAACAGAAAATGAATGCACTCTCCTAAACATACCCCGGCTCTCCATCCATCTGCATTTTTCTTTACAGCATGTTCTGCAATCTGAAATTACATTATGTAATTATTTACTTGTTTAATCTGACTGTCCTACTGGAATTTAATCTCCAAGAGGGCAGGGACTTGGGCTTGCTTACTATAGAATTCCCAAGGTTTTAGCACAGCAGTGCCTTGCATGCAGAAAATGCTCAACAAATATTTGTTGAATAAACTCATAAATAAATGAATGTGCTTTCTTTGTTTACCTAATTTTAAAAATGGTTCTTATAGGTATACTTCAATATAAGCACACTTGGCACGTAGAATCTCAATTCATGTATAAAAGGGGTTAGTATTAATTTTTATTTTCTAAAGAACATAAAAATATGAAACAATTTACCACCATTCCGCTTCAGTGTAACTTTCTAGGAGTGCGTGCGCTGAGCACCGCAGGGTAAGCCTGGCCCTCCACAGCCTCATTACTGTTGCTTTTGACAAATGTTAGTGTATTTTAATGTCAAACATACAGAAGCAGGACCGAAGACAGGCAGCTTTGACAATGTGTACTTGTTGACAGACATCTCAGAAAAGCATATCGAGTGGATGGAATATAGGATAAAAGCGCTACCAACACAACTCAATTACTGTCAACAATAAATTTACTTTGAAAAATACTCCAAGAAGGGCAGTACCCAGAACAATTTAATGGATTATTTAAAATTGTTATAATGGTGAATTGTTTTATGAATTAAGAATTCATAACCAGATGAAACTGGATAAAGCAAACTGGCTAATAATCAGTACTCTTCCTGATGTTTATCTGTAGTCTTCATGATATCCTGAGATGTGTTGTGACTCATTTTTAAGAGTGGGATTTTAATGTTTGAAAGCACCTGCAGCAGAAAGAGGAGATGTTTGGGGCCTCTGAGAAGGAGACACTTCCCGCGGTGGTGGAGTGGAGGGGAGCCCCCAGGCACGCAGTCTGTGGGGGCCTCGTGGTGTGGTTGCTGTTGGTTTGCAGCAGAGGCGCACAGGTGGTGTCTTGGACACCCCTCCCCCTCCGCAGTGTGGCAGCAGCGTGCTGGGGAAGCACAGTTTTGTGTTGAAATCCTGAGACACCTCTCACACCAGAGTCCTGTCCTGAAATCTTGGAGTCACTTCTGACTTCAGGGGCTACACTGCTTTGCCTGCAGCCATCAGGGTTTTTCCCCACAGCTCCAATAGGGGAGGGAGATCAGGATCTAACAGTGAGAGAAGGGTAGCCCTGGGGCAGAGAACACTGCTAGAATCCTGGCTGGGAACACTCATTTCTGTTTCCATATGCTCATTGCCTTTTTCTTTTCCTTAGAAAAAAACCCTGATAAAAGAACAAAGTGTCCTGTAAAGGTACCAGTAGGCTGAAAAGTAATGCTTTCCTCAGCACAGTCTGTCCCTCGTGCAGGTGAGGCTCCCGGTAGGTCTGGTCTGTGGGACTCTGGGGTATATAGGCAGGCTTCCTCGGTCACGTGAGCCCTGTCACATGGTCGGGGTCCCTGCTGCTGTGGCTTTTTGCATGTGGGCTGAGTGTGTCCTTCAAGGTTCCTGTGACAGAAGCTTGGTCCCCATGTGGCAACGTTGGAACATGGTGGAACCTTTAAGAGCTGGGGCTTCATGCCAGTTCATTAGGTTTCTAGCTATTCTTGGAAGAGATAAATGCTGGGTTTGTGGGGTGATTGAGTTGTTTTCACAAGAACAAACCTGATTGTGTATCTCTCTCTGGCGTTCTGTCTGGCCATATGATCCTTTTCTCTCAACTGCGCTCCTGTCATGATGCCACCTTCCATGCTGTGCTGTGGCCAGGAGACCTTGTCAGAGCCAAGCAGAGGATGGAGCCATACTCCTGGACTTCCAGAATGTGAGCTAAGCACACCCCTTGCTTTATAAGTTACCCAGTCTCACGCTCTTGTTGGCTCATGCTTTCGTCCCTGAGGCCTCCATTTGAGGTAAAAGTGCTCTTCCTCTGGGTTAGATGGTGCCGTGGGCCTCAGTGGGAGTGGGGCTTCTTGGGGGAAGATGCAACCGCAGTGGACTGGGATGAGGGTGCAGCAATAGTGGGAAACATCAGCAATGGACTTGGGGACCAGGAAAAATGGTTCAATGTGAAAAATGAGCAGGAGATAGGAAGGCAATTCACACATGAAATACAAATGCCCTGTAGGTGTCACAAGGCATACAACTTCACTAAAGAAACACACAGAACAAAGAAAACCAGGCTTTAGCCTGTTACATTGATTAAAGTAATTTTAATTCTAGGAAAGGAGTGAACAGCGAGCCCCACTTCTTACCTTCTAACAGCATCTGTCTTTATTGCAGCATCCTGCCTGAACGGCAGGATCCCATTCCTGGAGATCTGGGGTGGATCCTGACACCTACTCTGGTGGCCACATTGTTACAGGAAATAATACCGGAGATGAAATGTGAGTTGTTATATCGCCCAACCTGTCAACTGTATGATACGCTGGGTTCTTGTTCTCTAGAAATCAAAGAATGAGTCCCAGGAAAAACGGAGGTTAAGAATAGGAAGATATTTACTGATAGGAAAGCTCCTGAGGAGCAGGAGGGGACCCCACTTTACCGAGGAGTTTTATGGGGTGAAACCCACGTGGCTACAATGTGAGCCACAGCCATGATCATCTAATAAAGTTACAAGTACAGTTGCTTAGGTGAGGTTGTCCACTTGGGAAACAAGTCATGTAATAAAGAGTGGATGGAAAGAACAAAGATTCTCCTAGGAAGTGGTGGGTCCAGAGGTCTCTGGTCACCGGCCGGGGTGGCTGATATCTGTCTAGACTTCATTAGGCCCAGTGTTCTTTGAGGAAGTATACAGGCCTGGTCATCTTGTCTTTATCTTGAAACCTGGTTTCTCAGCAGATGTGTCTCTGGTCACCGCTGTGGTGTTTCACCTGTGTCCTGACCTTCTCGAGGACCCAGCCCTATCCAACTCCCTGTAATATTTCCACCTAGCTCATCTGTCTATAATAACATTACCTTTTGGTGACTGGTTAGGAGCAGGGATGTGATTTGGTGCTGGCCAGCAGAAGGTGATGGAGATCAATTAGTAGGCTTCTGGGATAGATATTCCTGGTTTTAAAAATGGTGATGAGTGCTTGCAATTGCAGCATTGTGGGAGGCTGAGGCAGGAGAATCCAGCCTAGCCTGAGTAACTCAGCATCTTCGTGAGACAGTCTCAAAATTTTAAAAAGATGGAGGACAGGATGTAGCTCAGTGTGAAGGCCCTAAGTTCAGTCTCCAATATTGAAAAAGAAGTATGTCTCTGTCAAAGTTGTCTTATCTAACTAAATGTGGCAATTTTGGAACCACCAAGAGAGCTAATTCAAGGACAAAGTCCACACAGTGAAGATGGCAGAGAGGGGAAATGGAAGGACCTGGGTCTTTGGTGTTGTGAATTACTGAGTTCACCAGTCCTAGAGCCAGGCTGCTTAGGGACTTCATTCTCCATCAAAATAACCAGTGACTCATTCCCTACATCAGCAGAAGTGTCTTCCTTTAGCAAAGCATCTCCCAACTGTTAATGAGAGTGTGAGAACAGGAGCAGAAGGACTTTTACTTCCTAACTATTTGTATTTTAAAAACTGGGAGATTATACTTTCTCTTTTGTCATTTCTTGTATTTTGCAAATAAAAAGTGAAGTGTAAAATCGAGTGTATAAAATCGACACAACCGGAGAATATGTTGGCCCTGACTTTGGGATCAGACAGACTCTGTCTCCTTTCCAGCTGTATAACTTTGCCTAAAAATCCAAATATCAGCCTTAGCCCTAAGATGAGAATACTTAGAGCCACTAGCTTGTAGATTGCTATGAAGATTAAATGTGATCCAGGATGAAATCTGTCTGGAAATTCAGTAAATGTTATCTCTTCTTCCCAAACCTCCAACTCTGATTTTCTCAGGACATCTGTAGCCCCAGAAAACCGAAGAGGAACCGAGACAGTGAAGGAATGGAGGTTGTTAAAGAATGAGAATGCACGACTCAGTCTGACCCCAAGGTTTTGGGTGATGAGTTGAAAAGTACAGGGCCAGGGATTTAGCTCAGTGATACCGCCACCTGTCTCACAAGCGCAAGGTCCCAAGTTTGATCCCTGGTATCAAAAAAAAAGAAGAAAAGTACATCTGATTTGGAACAATAGCATAAGAACATGGGCTGTGTCCCAAGGGACCAAAACACGCCCCCAGATACCTGGAAGCGCCACAAGGCACAAGTGCGGCAGACAAGGACAGGCCACACCTAGCTGCTGCTGTCCCCGCCTCAGGCTGCTGCAAGGGAGCACACGTAGGAGCTGCATCTGCTTTTTGCAACCTTGCCATCTGCAGGAAGCACAAGGACTCCACCCACCTTCCCTTCACCCTCGGTGCCTTGTAGGAGTTCAGTGGGCTATAAAACACTATTACTCTCCCAAGCCCAAGCCCCGGTCATGGGTAATAATGAGACAGCTTTGAAACTGCCACTATGAAACCCTAAACCAGGCACAGAGCTTCGTGCTGGGCCAAGCACTCGGGAGAGGTTGGCCAAGGTTCGCATACACTGGCCTGGGTTTTGAGGCACTTTCTCACTCTGCCTGGGTTTCTTCAGGGCCTGGGTCTGTGAGCAGAGGCTGGGCTGGGGGTATGTGAATGGGCTGATTTACTGGGCCTGGGTAGAAAGCAGGCAAAGCCTCACTTTGAGGTTTTGAGGAAGTGACTGAAGCCTGAGTTTCACCTTTGGTGGGATTTCTAGCCTTCTCTCCCTGGCTGAGTTCCCATAGGCCTCATATATTTCTTTTACCCACACCCCAGCCTTCCAAGATGCAGGGTGTGTGTGAAGGGAGCTATCTCTCACACTGGCTTTTCAATAATTTGGATGTGGCAACCTCAAGAACAAGGGTTTTATAGTGATATGGTCATTAAATTCTAGCTCATGAGGGCACAGCTTGGTGTTCCAGTGGTACAGAATCTCCTCTCTTATGCTGAACAAAGTTACAATAACCTCCAGCCTGCCGCGGTCAATTGACATCAAGAAAGGCCTTGTCAGTGCTAGCTGCTGGGTCCAAGCAGCAGGACCAAGGGCTCAGATGGTCCCACTGGCAAACTCCCATGAGAGGAGAGCACGGTGGCTCCTTCATGCACATCCTGTAGATTTTACAGCCTCATTTCAGATGAAGTGCCAGTCATGGTCAGCAGGAAGTGGGCAGCACCTTCACACAGGGAGACTGAGGAAAGGTTCCTAAAGGGACTATTTCCAGAGGTGTGGGCAGGGCCAAGGAAACCTCAAGAGGATGCTAGGAAAGAATCCAGGATAAGGACAGGAGAGATCGAGGAGGCTGCGGGGCAGGGACAGGGAAGGAGTGGCTGGGTAGGGTTCAGAGTGGGCACTGAGTCTCGGTGCCCTTAGGTAGGAGAGCTGGCCATGGTCATCCTGTGGCGTGGTAGGGAGCCAGGGTGTGAATTCCCCACTTTCCTCCCACACTCTCATCTCCCTCATTATGGCTGAGCCAACGGGAGCCAGAAGGCAGGGAGTCCTTATTGGGTATGGTCTATGAAGTTTCCATTCCCTGGCATGAAGCAAGGGGTGGATACTTCAAACACAATTCTGGATCACCATCATTTGGAAAGGTTTGGTAACAAGTACAGATTTCAGGGTGCCCTGGAAGATTCCAACTCAGGAGGCCCTAGGTGGGGCTGGAGAAGCTGCTCCTGTCCAGAGCTCTCCCGGTAGTTGGGCTGCTCAGGCAGAATGGATAGTTCTTTCTTAAGTCACAGTGATATTCTTGTGAGTTAAGTTTTATCATGGGAGCTCAGTTCACATTGTCCATTCATGCTCAAAGTTGGTAATGAAGTTTATTTATCTATTTATTTTACAACATCTGCTGAGTGCCTTTTGTATAACAGGCACTTTGCTAGGTGCTAGAAGTCTAGAAGTCCAGTGGGGAATTTTTAAAAATCCCTTCCTTGAATAGGCGTCTCAAGGTCTCTATTGCTTTCACAGAAAATTCTATTTCTTTCTGTAGCAAGATGGAAACATTTTGGGGACATCCTCTGGTGTTACCAGAGGAGGTCTTTGAGCATGTTACTTCATCGTTCCGTGCTCTAATATCTTTGTTTGCAAAATGATCATAATAATTGTCATTTGTCCCAGTGTTACATTGATATGGACACCTTAGTCCACTAAGGACACTTGCTCTGTCATAAGCCCTCAGCACCATTGTTTTCATGACTAATTTCACCATCGTTATTTTTAGTGGGTCTTTGTTAATCATCTTCCTCATCTTCTAACTATAAAACAAACAAACAAACAAACAGGAAATGCCACTCTGGGTCCCTACTTCCGTTCTTTCAGGAGAAATCCTGTCCAAATTCATAATGTGATATGATTTATTAATACCTATATGGCCACCACATTCATACATTTATTCACTATATATTTTATATAATTTTTAAGATATGAAGTGTGGCTCAAGATGCAGGGAATTTGGAAGTGGTTCAAGAGTAATGATTTTGAGAGTAGGAAAACAGGACTAGTGGGTGGGAGGAAAAGAATGGCAGTTATTACTGTGGAGAGGAGATGGCTGGGGGGGCCATCCTCAGACAGAATGACTGTTAGAAAGAGAATGGCACCCCATGCTTCCTTGGAAGAGGTAGAACAAATGGAAAGCAGAGACTCTGGCAAGAGAGAGTTCACTTCACCTCAGGGATCATCTCCCAACAGAGCCTGTCCTGAGCTCCAGAACAGGCTGTGGGACCCCTCTCCCTGGCTCACAACTGCCAAGATTTACCAGATGTCCCTGGATGCCTTCCCCTGCCACTTGGAGAGTAGCCTCAGTCAGTGGGTGACAAGCAGGATGGGGTGAAAATCTACACCACCTGCGTGGCCTCCCGGGGCCTCCGGTCTCCTCTGGAGGGAGAGAGTTGGGACTGTGCCCCAGGGACTGCACAGGTCCTGGGACCCGCCCGGTTTCACATAGGGAGGGTGTACCAGATGCCACATGTGGTGAACACCTTGCCACTGGCTGGTGCCCCTTCTGAAACGCTGGATTAACTTTGAAGATGAAGAGTCTTTGTTGACTGGTCAGCTGAAAACTCATCACATCCACATATGGAAACTGTGTGGCAATAGACGTATTTCTGGCTCAAAAATGATTTCACATTGTAGAATTTCTCCAGGTTTTCTACCTCAGGGTAAGTGAGGAATTGCAAGGCACTTTAGGTAAGAAAGACAAACTAGCTACTATCATTTTTGGAGACATCTATAGGTCGGTGATTTACTTATGTCACAGGATGCTTCTTTTCTCCTTTTCCCTGTCCTGAGATCTGTACAAACAAGTCTGGGAGACCAGAGGAGAAAGACAACCTTTTAGCAAAGCACTGGTGTCACGAAGCTCTGTGAGACTGGGCAGGTCGACAGGCCTGCTTACTGGCAGGACCACCCTGTGAGGCCCCTCCCGGATGCACTGTCTCCTTCCCAGCTTTGCACTTGGCCAAGTCATCTACGAGGAAACTGGATCAAGCTGAAGGACTAAGAGACAGGGAAAAGAGGGGAGGATGAAGGGAAAGGGAGAGAGAGAATGTCCTGGGGAAGAGAGGAAACAGTAGGAAAATCCTGGAGAGCTGGCCAGAAGGGGATGTGAAGAGGGCTCTCAGCTCACCTCCTCGGCTCTGTGGGCTCTGAGGGTTGAGAGGTAAGAACCCCAAATAAAGAAGAAAGTAGGGAAGGCAAAGCTAATGGGTCTGAATCTGGAAATCTTCCTGAATGTCCACTCCCTTTGTGGTGTCTACTCCACTTGAAATGTCCACTTGAACCTACCGTAAGCTACTTTTTAAAGCATTCTTCTAGACCAGGGTCAGTAAGCTCTGTCCGTGAAAAGCCAGACAGCAAGTGTTTCAGGAAAGCCTGTTTCAGCTCTTCTCTTCTGGATACAGAAATAACAGGCACTGGCTGTGTTCCAGTAAAACTTTATTTACAAACTGGGCATGGTGGCACAGGCCTGTGATTTCAAGGCTCTGGGAGGGTGAGGCTGGAGGACTGAAAGTTTGAGTCCAGCTTGGGCAACTTGGTGACTTAGCGAGACCCTGTCTCAAAAACAAAAAAATTTAAAAAGCGGTTGGGGTGAAGCTCAATGCAAAGGCCCTGGGTTTAATCTCCAGTACTACAAAAAAAACACAAATAAACAAACATACACACACACACAACATTTAACTTACAAAAGCAGGAAGCTAGAGGGTTTGGCCACAGCTCACCATCTCATCCTTTATCGTGCTTCACAGATCGTCATGTGCAATGGCTGCCTGGGGGTCTTGTTAAACCACAGATCTTGATCCAGTAGGTCAGGGCTGGTGCCACGATCCTGCATTACTCCAGAGACCCCCCCCACCCCGTGAGGGCCTAGCAGCCTCAGACTGCAGTGGCACAGAAGCCAGGGGGATGGAAGGATGGAAGAGGGAGGAGGCTGAGAGTGAAGCCGAGAGCTTGCTGTCAGGAGGAAGCATCCTCTCTCCGCAGGCCCTGCCGACTACTGCTCTGTGGGAATACTGTCCAGTGTGTGGACATATTCTGATTCATTCAAAGGAACTGGAAAATGGCTATCTATGAAAAAAATCTACGGATTTTTAAGCAGTTGGCTCAAAGGTTTTTAAATCTCTGTGCAAGACAAATAGAACACATATGTGCAACTCAGGGGCTGCCATCTTACAGCCATGGTTCCAGGCCCTGACCAGAAACCCTGGACTATACTGAGCCTGCTTTTTGAGACAGGAGTGTGGTGCTGGAGGAACCACATACATCTCTGCAGCCCAAGAGCTGGAAGAGAAGGAATGACCTTGGTTTTGTGGATGAGACTGGTAAGCCCTTGAGAAACCAGGCAACAGAGCTGCAACTTGTGCTATTGTTGTATAAATATCAAAATTCACCCCCTTCAGGAGGATGAATTACACAAAAGCCAACCTTCTGGACAGTGGATCGAAGAAAGATTCCTCCCTTTTTTTGCAGAGCAGAAACCCCATGATTATAAGGGCTGACAGCCAAGCGACTTTGCCAGTGTCCCTGGGCTAGTAACCAAGAGGCTGAGACTTGAACCCAGATCTCTCAGGCTCCATATTCCATACACCTCCCATTGCCACCCACTGACTCTAGTTTTAATGGATATTTGACAATGAAAAAGTACAACCTGTCATCTCCGCCTACGTCCGGATATAAGCCACGTTTGTAAGACACAGGCACAGGCAATGTGATATTTTTATCTGAAATATTTACAGGTGGAAAGGATTAAAGCAAGTGACGGGCTATTGAAGGTTAATGCCATCTTTTAATATGGAAAAACTACTCTCCATGAGAAATACACTTGTGGGATAATCTTGAGATATGTGTGTGCGTGCTCAAAATGTCAGGCAGAGTTTCATTAATTTCAGCCTCCCCCTAGAACACTCAGTTATGGTTCTGAGGCTGTGTGCTAGCATGCTGACACAGGCGAGACCCACGGTGCCTGGCCCTTGGGGGTGAATTTATGGTATGATGCATGAGGAATCCATCATGCAATTTTGCCCATGCCCCCAGCTTCTTAATCAGAACTGGGAGATGTGAGACAAATGTTGCCTCACGCTTTGGGTGCTTATATCTCAGCTCTGAGACTTGATCCAGTAGTTCACATGCCCCTACCAGGCAGGCCAGTGACTAAGGTGACTCAACACTTGGGCTCTCAGAACACAAAGTGTTTTGCCCTCAGGTACCCCAGGCTGCTATTTAATCATTGTCTAGGCAGCAAGTTTGTGTCGAGGAGGTTTTCAGCAAGCAAAGGCCTTTATGAAGGTATCTAAGGTACAACTTCTTTTATTCTGGCCTAGTCTCGAAGACCATGCTCACAATGAACCATAGCCAGTTTCTAGAGGTTATGGGCCCAGTGAGTCTGTCATGGATATCGGCTTTATGAGCCCATGTGGAGGGGTCTTTCTCCTCTCAGTGCAGCATAGAGACTGAGGCAGGCTTTAGAGGAGCTGGCCTCAAATCCCTCTCCCAGTGACTTCAGTTGCAAGGTGAATAGCCTGTAGCAATGAAGCAAGCTGTTTCCTCTGCTGTAACCCAGAGCCAGTGCTAGAAACACCCACTGTGCAGCCCTCTTGTGAAGACCACAGCTGCTCTGTCAACAGTGCCCAGGCTCATGCTTAGCCCTCGGCAATACCTTGCTGGGCTGCATCCCCTGTTTGCAGGTTTCTTTTCCTGTGGCTCTACCTCTGCGTGGTGAGCTGGCTCAGAAGACCAGCTTGGGAAGCAGCAGGTAGACGTGAGTTTCTGCTCTTCTCTGTGTCGACCATGCACCTTAGGAATTTTGTTTGTTCTTGTGATTCATATTGTCTTCTCATCAGTAAGATGGAGGTACTACAGCTTGCCTTGGAGAACTGTGGCTAAGAATGAATGGGTGGTTTTATATAACATGTTTGTAGTACAGCGCTTGGCATAGAGTAAACACCCACCATGTGTTTGTTAGAAATAAGTAGGACATGCACATTGCAATCGGCAAAGGCTCTGGCCACAAGTGGATGAAGATATTTCTGTCCCTTCACAATGTACCAAAGAAATCTAGAACGTCTAACCTACTTGAGGAGTTTTTATCTTTAAACTCAGGTTTGCCAATGCATGCTTCTGTAATTTACTGGGAAATAACTTTCCAAGGTGCAAAAAAGGCATCAAAAAACCATCAACTGTAGCTGAGCTTGTCTTCTGGGCTGGGTGTTGGGGAAGTGCGTAAGTCCAAATCAGGGTTACTATGTCCTGAGCCACCGTGGTGAGCTGGGTATAGAGCTGGATGCAGACCACTTTTATCAGCTTCCTCTAAGCAGGAGGAGCCCGGGGCTCAGAAGGACAAGTAACCAGGGTTTCAGAGCATGGGAGCACTAGATCTGAGATTGAACAGTCTTACTCCAAAGCTCCATGACAAACACCTTCTCAGCTGTCTGAGATGTCAGGTGAGCAGATGTTCTGGTTTCTCATGTAGAGGAGGAAATTGAGGCTCATAGAGGTCAAGGAGCTGTCTGTGCCCACATGGCCTGGGACAGAGCTGGGAATCACCCTGTCTATAATACTGCGGTCCTGCTCCTCACTCAGCCTGGATGGCTTCCTGGATACACAGCACCTGGTCGCAGGCATGCTCGAGGTGGTAGACGAGAGTGACCTGTATCTAAGAATCCCTGAAGGAAATGACATTTTCCCAGTGTTGCTCTCCTGCTGGCAACCCTGGCCATCTTGAGTGGGGACTCAGAGACCGTGGGGAGGGTGGTGGCATTGCCCCCAATCCGCCATGGAGGGCAGGGTTCCCTGTGATGCTGGGACTGCTGGCAGGGTCTGTGAGCACTGTACATGTTTCTTACCATAAAGCAAACAGCCCGACTGGCAGAGCACTGTAGGGAAAATGACATCACTGCAGAATTTTAGGGCTAATCATTTAGCTGGATTAGCCCCAAAGTGCTGTGTCTAAAATCAGCATCCCTGCCTCTTTATGTACTCCAGATGAAACACATTAGCAGAAATATGGCAAGGGACACTCACAATGCACAGTTCTACACTCTCAGCAGTTTTTGCAAATCTGCAATTAGTCTAAAGGGCCCGAGTAAATTAGGCCTCTTGATAAATGAAGCACCTAGACAGGCCTCAGATTTATTGGATCCCTCGGTCCCGCTGTCCAGGGCCCTTGTCAGCTCACTGCAGAGCAGGCACTGTACATGGGAAAGGAAAGGAGCCAACATGGGCTCAGAATTGTCCCTGAGTCTTCAAAAAGAGCACACTTGAAGCTGCTGCCCTTTTGGCCATGGAAGTTTCTGCCAGGAACATAATCGGTGAAGCAGGAAGCCACAATCAGGAAGCTGGTAGGTGGGGCCAGAGGGGCACAGCCAAACTTGAGATGGAAGAGAAGATGGGAAAGAGGCAGGTCTGAGTGTGGCTTGGTTGTTTGTGACCACAGAGGTGGGTGATTCCAAGCAACTCTGCAAACCAAACGCTGGGCCTCCCCAGCTTCCTGCCAAACCTGGGGTTAGGGTGGTCATCGCCAGCCGCCCTGCCCAGAGCTCTGCGTCTGGAATTTGGTTCTTAAATGACTTTTCCAAATGCGACTGTCCACATGCTTCATGCAGTAAACTACGTGGGTGTTTTGACCACATGGAGGGGTTCACAGATTCCGAGGGTTGAGGGGTAGCATTTATGATGCCCTAAGCAAACATCCAGAGGCCGGAAGGCTGCCTATGCTGTGGCTTAGGTAGGAGGGCCTGGGCCAGGAGGAGCACGGGCCGATTATCTGATTTATGTCTCTGGACACAGGAAACATCCCCAGCCAAAGTGGGGTGACACCTGCTAACT
Source organism: Heterocephalus glaber (assembly GCF_053883595.1). NCBI lineage: Eukaryota > Metazoa > Chordata > Mammalia > Rodentia > Bathyergidae > Heterocephalus > Heterocephalus glaber. Next base: position 35,915,975 of record NW_028258317.1, read on the forward strand.
TCCCTGCTGTTGCCATGCGCTGCGGGTGCTGACGTCGGCTGAACACCGGGAGGGGCCAGCAGATGCGCAGATGTTTTGGGGGGTGGTGAGAGTTCTTTTTCGTTCAGTCTCTTTGAAGTATTTATTTTTGCAACATTTTCTTTCCTGATTACTCAGATCATGGGTATTTTGGGGTTGTGAGTAAATAGTCTGACTATTTTAAATTTAAAAAGTAGTAAAATAGCAGAAGACAGTTTGCAGCTGAGGCCACTGTGTGCATGTCCATCAGTCTCTCCCCACTCACTCCACCATACTGTACAGTCCCGGGCTCTGTCTCCTGCCTCGCTCCCCTTGGAACCCCTCAGGGGGGCTGTGGCTCTCTGAGGTCGCCCTTTCCCAACTGAGCACTCACCCCTGGACTCGGCCACGGGGCAGGCAACAGCTGCACATTCCCTGGGTACTGGAGCACCTGGGTGTGAGCTTTGCAAAACTGTGTTCTCCCAGCAGCAGCAGGAGTTGCCCAGTTGCCTTCTGCTTTCAGCTGCTGTGATTCAGTGTCTCTGGTCTGCAGATCACCGGACGATTCTCCTGTCGGCCCACATTGATTTTCCTGTAGATTACATTACCTCCAATCACAAAAGAAATTGTGCTCCTTTCCTGGCGGGTGGGCAGAATGAATAGCAAGCATTCTCCTGCAGGCAGCTCAGCCTTTCCATCTACATCTGCTCCATCAGGTAGGGCACTGTCCTTGCTCCTTTGCCTCCCGAGCCTTTCCTCCCTGCTCAGAGGACAACATGCCAGCTAAGGTGGGCATCTGATGTGACTTGGAGTGCACAGGAGACCCCGCTGTGTCTCAGGAGATCCTTCGGGATTCTAGGACTTTCTGAACCACGGAATTAAGGTTTAGAGAGGGGAAGAGCTGGTGGCACCAGATGTGTTAGGAATTTAGAATGTACTTTCTCGTGTATTAAAAAGGACCCTTTAGGGCTGGGGATTTAGCCCAGTGGTTCCGTTGCCTGCCTTGCAAGCACAAGGACCCGAGTTCGATCCCCAGTACCAAAAGAAAAAAAAAAAAAAAGGACCCTTTGAATGGCATCAAAGAGACTGAGCAATTTTTATTCTTTTTAAAGGTTTCTTTGAGTATTGATTGGGTTCTCTGGCTAGTGCATGTGTGTGTGCTTCTGTGCCCGCCAAATCTTCCTATGCTTGGTTGACTCCAGGTCCACCTTCTGCATCCCTGGTGTGCAGGGAGAGCCTGCTCATAAGGCAGCTTTGGCGCAGAGTCCTGGCACTTCAAGGGAAGAGAGGCATCAGCACTTTTCAAACAAGAAGTTATCAACAGAAGGCGGGCGCCAACCTCAAAGTGGACTTTACGTGAGAAGGAGGTTGGCATCGGGCAAACAACCTGTCTATCGAGGCTAGATTTAAAAAGCCACAAGACCCTTGATTCATAGGAGATAATCTCCTCTCTACGGGCACTGGGAATGGCCACATAAACATCAGCTTCTACCTAGTTAAGCTTGGGTTTCTGGGTACCCCATATGAGCATAATGAAATTCTTACAGCAAAAGTGTTAGTTAATAATTAACCAATCTTTCTTTAGCAATTACTATGTGTGGCAAGCACTGGGAAATTTTTCTGTCATCTGTTTATCTTCCCATTTGTGGTCTAAATTAATCCTCACTATGAAAAGTATAACACCCTGTGTAACTGATCTGAAAGTGGAGTATGGAGAGTGTAGGTGACTGGCCAAGGTGTTCTGGGTTAAATTGTGTCCGCTCCAAGCAATGTTGCAGTCCTAAGCCCCACTACTTGAGTGTGAACTTATTTGGAAAAGGGTCTTTGTGAATGATCAGCTTCAAATGAGGTCATTTGGATGAGTCCTAATCCAACATTACTGGTGCTCCTATAAATGGGCATTTGGACACGGAAGGAAGTCCATGTGGAGACACAGAGGAGAGAGCCACCCATAAGCCAAGGAGTGCCAACCATTGCTCCTCCACCTGCAGATGCCAGGAGGTGCTGGGGACAGATGCTTTCCCCACAGTCCTTGGTAAGAACAACCCGCCAACACCCACACCTCGATTTTACAGTTGCAGCTGCTAAAGCCATGAGGCAGCACTGCTATGTTGTTCAAGACACTCTGCTCATTGCACTTTGGAAATGACTGTGCAAGGCCACATAGCCCGTGGGTGGCAGAGCCATGGGTGTGTGTTGGCCATGCCTGCCCCGCTGTCCTGCAGTGTCCACCGCACTCTGCCTTTGTCCCTGAGGAGGTACAAAGCCAGCAGCTACCCAGGCTCAAGTGGGCCCTGCATTTGCTAGAGTTGATGTTGGGATGGTGTGGGGCCCAGCCCAAGGAGACAGTTGTTATGAACCTAGGGTCTCACATACACTTTTACTTAAAAGATCTAGAAACCTGCTAAGTTGATTATTTATATGAAGGATCTCAAAATATTTGTATCTTTTAACTTATTTAGAAACCTAGTCAACAAAATAATAAGTATGGATACATGTTATGTCAATTTATCACAGTACTATTGATGGCACAGGGGACGTATGAAATGTCATATTTCTTTATTTTTCAAAGTGAAATGAATTCTGGTTGAAGCCAGTACTAGCCAAGGGTGGTGAGAAGAGCTCCTAATTCCTACACCCCAGTCTGGGCTTGAGTACTTGGCAGACTCTCCTCAACTGTGATGTGTGGTTCTAGCCCCACAGACAGAAGCCCCATGGGCAGACAGCCCCACGGATAGTCATGTAAGAAGCAGCCCCATCTGCAGTCACCCACATGGCTGAGCTCATATGAGGCCATGTCTCCATCACAGGTCACAGTTCAAATCTTATTTTCTTTCCCTGTCTTGGGGAACCATTAGCTAGGGAGAGCCCAGCCTTTCTTTAATATCTGCAGCCCTTAGACCATGCTCTCCTTTAAAAGAGAAAGACAGCCCTTACCTTACATTGGGAAAGACATGTTTCATTTTTCTCGCATGTGACCACAGAAGCCAAAACAAGCACAGACAACAAAACAAGAAGACAATGTTTAACTTTTAAATAATCAGTGACACTGAGAATGGCAGCATCTAATATCTGATAACAGCCTGGTGATGTTGACTATGATCCACGCACACTCCATACGTAGGCATTAAAATTTTAGTGAGCAATATAGGAGACAAAGTTTAAGTTGTAATGTCAAGTGAAAAAAGTATAAAATTGTTATTAATGCGTTCTGTTACTGCTCTTATAAGCTTAGCTGCTTAAAGCCATACCCATTTACTGTCACCCTGGCTTTATGTCAGAAATTACAGCAGGCTCAATGCGTTTTCTTCTCAGGGTCTCATGAGACTGAAAGTAAAGTGTGGGCCAGGCTGTATTCCCTCTGAGAGCCGGGGTTTCTTGCAGGCTCACTGCGATTGTTGGAGAATCCTATCCCTTGTGTTTGTGGGCCTCACTGTATGCCCAGTTGTGTCGCTTTCAGCACCTGACAGCTTCTAGCATCTCTTGCTATGTGGCCTTCTCTCTACCATCAAAGCCACTAAGGGAGAATCTCTCTTGTGTCCAGTCCCCCCCACTGCTTTGTGTTTCTGTCCTCAGGAAAATCCCCATCCCTTTGAAGACTCACTTATCCAGGAAAATCTTCCTTCCTTTTAGTCAACTGTGCCACATAACATCACCAAATCAAGGAAGTGATATCCCAGCATACTCACAGGTCTGTGCCTCCACATTCAAGGATGGGTGGGAGGTCGTCTGAGAAGTCGATGTAATACAGGTATCAATGGCATAGACAGCAAGATCTCAGCCATATAACACACGTGAGCTCAGAAAGACACCAGTATGATATAAATCTCGACATGAAGGTCTTTCTAGGGAATGACCACTAATTTTTAAAAGTAGTTTTCTGTATTTTCCAAGTGTAGGGGCAGAAGGACATAGAAAAGACACAGGACAAAACCCAGTGACTAACATTGCAAAACCATCCCATACTTATCTGTGTACCATGTACTTGAGAAAATGTACCCTACTGCATCCTTATGAAAGTGTTACTCATATTTACTTATGCTGACCTTGTGCTATACCCAGAAACAAAGGCTAAGACCCTGATTGGCCCAGATCACCAATCAGGGAAGCAGTTATTTTTAGAAACCAGTGTAGTGTACCCCTAAAGTATGAAGCATATCCCATGCTCACCAGCTATCCCAAGCGGGATGCCCCCTATCTTGTAGGACCTCTCTGCTGCTAAGATAATTTCCCTTCTGCTTTCTCTGCATTTGCTTCCCACTATACCAGCCTTGACTCCTCCATTTCTCACTAAGAGCCAGTCTTCTCCATTCTTCACTGAAGTCAGGGCAAGAACCTGAACAGAGGCAGGGGGTCACATACACTGGTGCCCAGTTCACGAACTAATTCTCTCCACGACTCCGGTTGCAAACTGAATTGGACAAGAATGGAATCAAATTTTCCCATAAGGTCAACGTTGAACCTAACCATTGAATTTGATTCTGTTCTTGTCCAATTTGGTTTGCAACCAGAATTGTGAAATTAAGTTTGTGAACTGAACTACCTCTCTATATTATATTAATAATCAAAGAAATCTCTACATTAGTTAGATAAAGAAATAATCAGGCCTCAAGCTAAGATAGTAATGTATGACTAAAAGGCATTTGCCATGTAGAAGTTAGATGTGTATCTGAGCGATTGTTCATTCATTTATTTGTTCATTCATTCCTTCCCTAGCCCTGGGCTGGAGGTGCAGGCAGATTGCATTTTCCTGTACCCCTGTGTGGGGACGGGGTCCTCTCCCCAGAATCTCTGGAAAAGCTTCATACACTTTGGTGAAAAGATTGCAAAAGGCAAGTGGCATTTTTATTTGCTATTATTCTTGGGAAAAATATATTGAATGCAAGTTATTCAAACTGCTTGAGAAATACTTTATAATTTATGTTTTCCCACCATTGCACTGATATCTTGATAACATTGAGGTTTTCGAAATTTCCCATTGTCTTTGTGAGCAGAAAATACCAGCTTCTCATAAATAACCCCAATGAAGCAACAGACTTCTTGGCTCAAATTCACTTTTCAGTTTGACATGTCAGAAGGAGCCTGAAGCCAAAACTCTCTCCCCAAACAGAAGTGTGGCCCTGGGAGACTCAGCAACACAAATGATGCAGAAAGCCTTCTGGTGGGAACTCCCACATCACCATTAGGAAGAGGGATTGCTTCAGGAGGAGCAGCAGCGTGGCATCTGGTCCCCACTGGCCATCTCAGGGCAACCTGTGCTGTAACAAGTTCAGGAGCTCGAGTGAGAAGTGGAGGGTGTGAAAGAAGCAGGACCGGGTGGAAACACCACACAATGCTCCCCGGAACCCAGGGGTGACAGGGGACGGTTTGCCTGTGGGGCTCCTTTCTCCTTCCATCCCTCTCTCATGTGCCTCCCTTCTGCAGTGCCCATTCACACCCAGTGCTTGCTCTGACCAGTGTCTGCTCCTCCTCCCACTAAGGAAGAGCATTGATGGTTGGTTTTTGATGTGGATGCTCCTGGTGTGTTTGCCGTCCAATAGCCAATCTTAAAAGGCAGAAAATTCTTGAAGATAGCACAGAATAACCTGCCAATAGTGGCCTTAAGGAAAGATTATTTTTGCTAGAGGGCCATACCCATTGCCCCCAAGGGCAGGTCTGTCCAAACCATTTACCAGATTACTGCATATATTTTGTGCGTATTGAGCAGGCTCAGGCAGGGCTGCATGAGATCTAGTCTGACAGCCTCACATGGGTGTGATAGCTGAATGTGGGCATCAAAATGTACAGAAAGCAGCGTTTTGAAGTAACGAGTATAATGTCTGCCAAGCGTCTTCCATACAGTGTTGTGGGAAGAATCAAATGAGCTAATAGACACGAGGGCCTTGTAAGAGACTTAGCAATGAACACACAAAGGCAGTACGAAGACATGTGGCTTATGTGGCTGTACCCAGCAGATCAGAGCAGAAGCCTGGACACAGAGGTGATCTGGCTGTGAGACTGGTGATGCCTTCTAGGCCAGCAATATTCCATTGGGCCTTTCCCAACTGTGACATTTAGATGTCACGGGAAAATAGGCTGGGACACAAAGGCCGTCACAGACTAGGCCGTCACAGACTAGGCCGTCACAGACTCACTCTTGCTATGCTGGTGTTTCTCCTTTGGTCGCCTCAAGATGAAAATGACACTGGGGTTCCTTTAGCAGAGACAGGAAAGTGGGGTGCTCAGCAGCTCAGGGGTGCTCTTGAGGTACCCTGGAGAAACGGGAAGAAGCTCTGCTTTCTGAGATTGGGCATATTTCTCCCAAGTTGAAGTCATGTCAGCTTTAGATTTTCTGTTTAACTTAGCAGTTATTTTATACATACAAACTTACAAATGATGAAGCATAAGAAACAAGTAGATCCTCATGAAACTTCCACCCAAGTAAAGATGAAGAACATTACCACCCTCCCCACCCGGCCTCTGTTCCTCAACACCTGACCACCCAAATAACCAATCTCAGTGCTTCTTTCACTTTACAACAGTATTCCTCATTCCTATTTTTATTATGGTTTTGCTACTCATCTTTGAAACCACATACCACTTAGTTTTGCTTATCTTTTGAGCTCTATGTAAATGCTCTTACGTCTGTGTATTTTTGTGACTTGCTGTTTTTACTTATTGCTATGTGTTTGTGATTCAACAATTTTCTATCCTTGCAGGTTTGGTCATTCATTCTCATTCCATTGTAGTCCATTCTATGAAATACAATGCCACACTTCATGCCAGACTTCAATCATCTATTCTCTTTCTGATGGAAGAAGTTTAGTTTTTAAATTGATTTTAAACATATCTTCACCATAAGATTTAGGCTAGTTATCTCATTCAGTTTGTGTTGCTGTAACAAAACCATAAACTAGGTTGCTTATAAACAACACAAATGTGTTCCTCAGGCTTCAGAAGTGGAAGGTCTGAGGTGAGAATGCTGGCATGGTCAGGTCCTGGTGAGATCACTGTCTTCTCGCTTTATTCTTGAACAACATGAAGAAGATGAGTGACCTCTCCAGGGTCTCCTTCACGAAGACTCCACCCTCCACGACCTCATCGCCTCTTAAAGGCTTCCCTTCCAAACACCATCATACCAAGGGTTCATACTTCAGCACTGTTAATCAGCTTTCTGTTGCTGTGATAAGATACCCAAGAGTAACAAATTACAGGGGGACAAGTTTGTTCTTACTTACCCCAGAGGTTTCAGTCTATGGTCAGCTGGCTCCAAGGCAGAAATGTGGTGGTGGAAAGGCAGGTGGAGGACAGCTGCTACCCCGCTGGCAGCCAGAAAGCATAGACTCCACCTCTGAAAATTTCCATCACCCCAGTAATGCCCCAGCTGAGGCCCAAGCCTGCAACACAGAAGCCTTTGGGGAACACTCCAGATCCAAACTTTTAGCAGAAAGCAAAGGGGGGTCATGCACATTCAGTCTACAACAGTGATCTTTACTCCAATGGAGTAAAGACGAGGCATAGCTGAGTAAGACCAGGTGATTTCGCCGACTGTTGCACAAGCACAAGGACCTGAGTTCAATCCCCGGTACCAAAAAAAAAAAAACACAACAAAAAAAACCCCAGGTGATTGGGCAGAGTAAATTATGAAAGAAACTTTTACTTTTGGAGCCAACCAGGCACATGTCCCCACCTTCCTAGTGGTCTGAACTCCACTAAGGGCAGATGATTTCACTCTTCTTAGAAACATTTCTGAAGTCAGAAAAGGAATTCATTGAATGAACTTCGGGTTTTATTCTAAGGCAATCTCTTATTTTAATAAGTTATTTACTCTTTTGACAACTAGTGAGCACCACTGTCCACCCCCACTGCTAAGTGCAGTAATCAGCAGGAAGCAGATCCGAGCTTTGCTGTCACAGAACTTTCAACCTATGGGAAGTGCTAGAGGAAAAGACTTGGTTGAAAGTTGTTTCTTTGGTGTTGTTGCTGTGGTCCATTTTTTGTGCTTTGTTGCTTAAAATTGCAAACTATGGCAATGGTAGAAACACACATAGGCTAAAGGCAGAGTTATGGATGAGTCCACTTTAGATGGCGTGTTCAGAAAAGGCCTCCCAGAGAATGGGGGAGTGGAGAGGAACTGGCCACACACAGGAGGAAGAGAATTCTAGACCAAGTGAACTGTGTGAGCAGAATCACTGGGAACAAGAACTTCCTGTGTTCAAGAACCTGACAGAACTGACTGAGCAGGAAGTGAGCTCAGGTCTGCTCTGGACACACCAGGGAGCGGCTCTGTGGCCTTCAGCCAGGCCTGGAGTTCATCCTTTGTGCAGAGGGAAGGAAGGGTTTAAAGGGATTGCAAGCGGAGGAGTAGCATTGTCAGATGGGGGTTTTCTTGAGGATTTCCAACCCATGGAAAGAGAGGGTGGAAGAGGGGACTAGAGTGGGGACAGGGACTTCAGGTCTGGGAGGGGACAGGACTCGGACCCGAGCCGCAGGCACAGGGATGAGCGGGAGGAGAGCAGGCTATGAGGTGAGGAGAAGGGCATTGCTCGCATTGCTGTCCTTCATTTTTAGTGAGAAATGGACTCAGCATTAGGGATAAATGGGGGAACAATCAGACCCCAGCTGGCTTCACTGGGGAAGAGGAAACTGGAATGGTTCACTGAGAAAGCTGTAGCCTTGTAGTAATGAGCACTGAAAATCCCTTTTGCACCTCTGTCTCTCCTGCTTTTCTCCCTCCTTTCCTCCTTCCCCTCTCTCCTTTCCATTTTCTGTTTTATCTTGAGTTCATCTCTGAAATTGCTCAGTTTGAAGATGTTCTTCTGTGACAAAGTAGATAGATGAGAACTGCCTCCCTGGGCTGCAGAGGAGAGGGTGCCGGGCCCAGCCCTGTCCCTGCGCACCTCCAGCCCAGGTCCCCACCTCTCTTCTCCCCAACCTGTGCCTAGGACAGGCCCGAGTGGTTCTGTGAGACCTCACCTTGGCATACACTTTATATCTCCCTAACAATATACTGCCAGTTTAAAGTACCGTAAAACATGACCGAATGGGGAATATCGGTGGCTGTTTAGTATGCTTTAAAATTCTTTAATTTGCTGTACCACAATAACTTGCACTTTAATAAAAGCAATCTCTCGCCTTAATAGCCACACAATAAAGAGTTATTTATATGAGTCGCTGTGCAGGCCTGCGCCTTCCAGGTGCGCCCCAGATTTCGAGCACTGCAAGCGATCAGATCAGTGGGCCGCGCTGCCTGGCGCAGCCCTGACAGCTGACCTGGTGGCAGCCACCTCGCTGTAGAGCTCAGCTCCAGCCCTGCACGGCCTGTGTGCCCAATGATTTATTTCGGTATTACATTTAATTGTTTCCTTCTTGTCGAAGCCTTAGCATGCGATGCTTGTAAATCTGACCCAAATCCTCCATATGGTGCTCCGGTTTTCCATTCTCAAATGCACTCGCCCTGGAATAATGACTGTGGTATAACTCAATTTGAGTTCTGCTGCTAGGGACTTTATTACATAATGCTTTCTAATTGACCCTCATAGTTTAATAAGACAGAACATTTCACCAGAACATTGACAAAAGTTATTAATTTTCACTTCAGCAGAGACCCATGTCCCAATTAAATCCCCTGATAATGCCTGCCTGCCTGACCTCATTATGGCTAATGCTTATTAGTCCTGCAGAGAGGACAGCATCACACTGTTAAAATGCGTACATGAGCACACACACTCGTGCGCTGTGATTACCATTTACATACATGACAAACAATACTCTGCCAGGCTGTGTCTGGTGCAGTGAATGCGGTACACTGCTGTCATACTGGAGACCCGCCATTGAGGATTCGGAAGGTTGTGTAAAAGTGCCTTGTGTGTGTCAGCACACCCAACTACATCACATCTGACCCTCTAGGAAAGACTGTGAGTGTGTGGGTGTGTTCCTGTGAAGAGACTGACTGTGCCCATTTCTTCTCTAACACGGAACAACTACTACTCATTTACTTGGTGGAATTTTGTTTGTGGTTTTTTCCCTCCAACGTAGAGCCAAAAGAGAAAAGAAAACTCAAGATCAGCACTACTAGCAAACAGCCTTCCTGGTTAGCTCGTGCTCCCTGAAGTGGATTTGTCTTTCTTAAGTCTACTTATACTTCCACGGTTTCTAGAGGAGCCACCTGCCTTGCTTGTGCATCCGATGCCAACCTAAGTCACCAGTGAGGGAACCACCCACTCACCCTGGTCCCATCTCATGGGAGAAGCAGGCCACAGACAGGAGAAAAACGTCTATTTGTATATCTGGTTGACTGGAAGGCTTGGTGTGGCAAGAAAATGAGAGTAAGGAAACCTTACAGTGTCTGAGACTCTGCATTGCCTTCGACTCCTCCTATCCTGGTCTATGCAACAGGTTTTGTCTTGGAGGCAGCCTGCCCTGCACAGGGCATGCTTCTCCTTGACACGGCAGTCACTCCCCTGGGCTGTGTGATTTGACGCACAACAACAGTCTAGCAGCAGAGATCGAATCTCTCCTCCGACTTGTGGCAGTGTGACAAGTAATGTGTATTGACACAGCAAAGTGCATTCTGGAAATATGAGTGGTTGGGTGGGTGCTGGACTCCCTCGTTCAGCTAGCGATAGCTTAAATCATAGGCTTCAGTTGCCCACAAAGATAAAGCCAAAATTTAAATAATGATAACCAGCTGGAAGCTGCAATTCACTGACATCTGTCACCCCCCCCCCCCGCCTTTCTCCTATAATAGAGAAAACAAGAATTTTGTGGGAAAATGTAGTAATAAGAGCAATAAAAAGAAAAAAGAAATTAAACTAAGCCTCCCTAGGGAGTATCTTAAAGTACTACAATTTGCTCAGCCACACATTCTCAACTGTTTGTGAAGCTCTCCTTTGTGTGAGGCACTCACTCTTGGAGGTGTCTAGAATCCCCCTGTGGATGGCTGAGGACTAGGCACCCACCCACAGACCAGACACTGGACCTCATGGAGCTTGCGGTCTAACAGGCAGTCTTGTAAAAACAAAACACAAACCCTCTAAATTGCAGGTACATGGGGGTAAATTCTATGGGTTACAAAGGCTTATGAGACCTCAGAGAAGGGGCATCTGACTGAATTTGCTGTTGGCAGGGGGGTTCCGAAGGTCCCAGAAGGTATTCCTAGGAGATGACATTTAAATTGAGTCCTGAATGATAAGTAAGAGAGTCAGTCAACTGAAGAGGAGGAATTGGGTTCTGGGTAGAGAAAACATCATTTTTCTCCTTGCCTTCATTTGACAGGCACTTAGCCCTACTATGTGCTCAATGCTGTTAGGTCTGCATGTTTGTTCCCGATTCTGGAGAGCGCCCCCTGGTGGTAACTTCAGGAATGGCCGCCTTTTCAAGGAGGAGAGGTTTCGAGTCGAGTACTGAGAACAGTGAACTTGTTTACCCAAAAGAAGATCTTTGAACAAGACTTCTGTGACAGAAAAGGTTATAAAGGAGAAGTGTGAACTCAGGGAAAGGGACGCTATGGTTTGGATCTAAAATGTCCCCCAAAGGCTCATGTGTTCAGAGGTGGGCCCCTAGAAGGTGGTTGGGTCAGAGGGCTCCAGCGTCAGCAGTGGATTCATCCATTCATGGCTTTTTAGTGGGATGGAATTACTGTGAGATCATGGAAACCTAAAACTAAACCTATTCGTCGCCATACACCCAAGAACAATGAAGCCAGGTAACCCTAGACTGAAGCCTTAAAAACTGTGACCCAAAGTAAACCTTTCCTTCTCTAAGTTGATTGTCTCAGGAATTTTATCATAGTGATGGAAGGCTGACTAACACAGGGAAATCTGTTTTGATAAGGTGGGAAGGTTCAGAGCAGACACTGCTGAGGCAGTAGCTGCTAAACTGTGTGTGTGGTTCAGAGCTCAGATATGACTGCATATATATTTTTTTGGTACCAGGGATTGAACTCGGGACCTTGCACTTTCAAGGCAGGTGGGAGTCAGACATGAGTGTATATTTGCCCTCTTGCTATTGTGTGGGAGCTATGAGAGCCAGCTGTAGCTCTTTCCTGCCCCATGTTCAGCTGCATCCTGCTGGACGTAGTGGGAGTACGTATACCACAGAAATTGGCAGATGCTACAAGCAGAACTTCTCTCCCGTAGCCATACCCATCTCCAGAGAGCTGGTTGTTAGATGCTTGTCAGCATACCACAATTAGGCACAAGAATTACTGACCTTATGAAAAATAGCACACTGATTTTATCAGAAGCCTAGCAAGTATTCCTTACTATAGTGCAAAGTTCTGGTAAAATTCAGTAAGCACACAAACCCCAGGCCTGGGCACCCCACCTTCCATGGATAGCAGTCTTGGGACCCTTGTGAAAAAAGTCTTCCAAGTCTGTTGAGAAGGCTCTGAGTCAGCTTCCTGAAGCAATGGCTGAGCTGCAGGAGCAGGGCCGAGGGTGTAGAGAGGGGGTGTGGATGGGGAGGAATGGGTACCCAGGCTGCTGACCCTGGCAGTGAACATCCTGTAGGAGAGCGTGTTAGTTCAGGGACATGTGGAAATAATGTGGACAGTCCAGGGTCTCCTAGAAAGATCAAGAAGTAGAATGTGCTCTAGGAGGGCTCTGTGCTCTGTTCAACACAGAGGCCCCACCCTCAACTTGCAGGAAACCATACAGGCCTTCAAGGGCCAGCCCAGGCTGTTGTACACTTAGTTGTTTGCTTATACAGTACTGTACGAATTTGCCTTTCCTTTTGCTTTCTTCTCTTTTTCCTTTTCTTTCCTTCCTTCCTTTCTTTTTTTCAGTACTGAAGGTTGAGCACAGGGCCTTTTCACTGAGCTACATCTCTAGCCCTTTTTATTTCTTTTTCTTTTTTTAAATTTTGAGACAGGGTCTTGCTAAGTTACCCAGACAGGACTTGAACTTGCAGTCTTCCTACCTTGTAGCCTCTCAAGGGCTGGAGTCCCTGTCTCTGCTCTAATAAAACCTAAGTTTTATTCACAGAGACAGTGTACCTTGCTTAAGACAGAAATCAAACACTATTATTCCCGGTCTTGCAGAGAGTATAAGTGACATTCCCCTGGATGATGTATCAGAGTTCTTTGGAAGTTCTTTGGTCAGATTCAGGAGGCTTTTGCATTTGCCCTTTGGCCTTCTTCTTCCTGCCCAGAGTATAGATGTGGATGAGCAGACATTTATTTTTTTTTCCTAAATTCTTTTATTGGTACATTTTAGGTATACAATACATTTACATTTATCATTGGGTGCTTGTACCTGTACATGATGTGTCTTGGTTCTTATTTTTTCCCCATTACCTGTGTGCCCTTCACCCCCTCCACCCTTCCCTATTTACATAGACTTCATTTCCATTTTTTTTCTTTTCTCATAATTTTTCCTTTCCCTTCTTCCCTTTCCCCTTCCCCTCCCACCACCCCTACACCTTTGGACCTTTTCCTATTTCAAATTATCAATTATTCATTTTAATCATTTTAACCCTTATTTACACTTTCAGTTTCTCACACTAGAGAAACTATTCAGTATTTATCCATGTGTGAACTATTTATTTCACTTAAGAGTATGGCCTCAATATGCATCCATTTAGCTATAAATGTCTCTAGTTTCTCATTCTTTATGGCTGAGTAGTACTCCATTTTATTTAAAAAACCACATCCTCTTTATCCAGTTTCCAGTTGGTGGACACTTGGGCTGTTTCCAAGCTTTAGCTACTACAAATTGTGCTGCTATAAACATGGGTGCACATATATCACTGTGGTATGATTCTTTTAATTCTTTGGGGAAGATACCCAGCAGGGGAATAGCTGGGTCAAATGGGACCTCTAGTCCTAGTTCTTTGAGGTATCTGCATACTGATTTCCACAGTAGTTGCACCAGTCTGCACTCCCACCAACAATGGAGAAGGGTTCCTTTCTCCCCACAACCCCGCCAGCATTTGTTATTGGTTGATTTCTTGATAGCAGCCATTCTTTCTAGGGTGAGGTGGAATCTCAGTGTTGTTTTCATCTGCATCTCTTGAATGACCACTGATGTTGAACATTTTTTCATACGTTTATTTGCTGCTTTTACTTTTGCCAATGTCTTCAAGAGTTCTACCTAACTTATCTTCCAGCAAGTTTAGTGTTTCTGTCTTAATATTTAGATCTTAGTTTAGTGCATGGTGATAGGTATGGGTCTAGTTTTAATCTTTGGCATGTTGAAATCCAGTTTTTCCAACACTATTTATTAAATAGGCTATCTTTCCTCCCGTAAGGGTTGTTGGCTCCTTTGTCAAAGATGAGGTAGCTGAGTATGTCTGGAGTTATTTCTGCATCTTCTAATCTATTCCACTGATCCTCAGGTCTGTTTCTTTGCCAGTACCATTCTGTTTTTATCACAGTGGTTTTATAGTATAGTTTTAAGTTGGGGATTGTGATTAGAGACCCTGAGAGAGCAAGCATACAGATGATATAAAGTTCCATCAAACATACAATGGATGTTTAAATTTAAAAAATTATTACAGTAAAAGACATATTGCTATTATCCCCAAAATACTTTCCTGTGCTCCAAAAACATGTCCTATTTCATGAGTGTCTTTAGTTGCAGTAACTTGGCTGCCTTGATGTCCTGAATGGATTCAAAACATTCACCTTTCATGGCCATTTAGACTTTGGGGAAGAGCCAAAAGTCGTACCATGCCAGATCTGGTCAATAAGGAACACACTGTACTTCTTTTACAAGCCTGCCTTTCGGTTACATGGGACTTAGCCACAGCATGCTGTATTTTTTATCACACCTTATAAAGATATTCATGAGAGAGGACTTCCAGAACTGCTTCAGAAAGTGGCAAGAATGATGGGATAAGTGTGTTCCAAGCAAGGGGGAGTATTTTGAAGAGGACTAATGGCAATGTGTGTCTTACTGTAATAACTTTAAAAAACTTAAACATTCACCATATGTATTTTAATCACAACCTGTTGCCATAGGACAAGGATGACTAATTGGAAGGACAGAAGGATGGAGGGGTCCCTGGAGGGATAGTGGGACTGGGTCTTCCATATCTGAATTTCTTATTGTGTATTAAAAACACCAAACTCTGGCTAAGCCATGGCAAATTTACTTTATGTCAGCTAAACCCACCCTTAACTGCCTAGCGTACTGGCTCAGACCAAGGAGGACCGTGATGACATGAACTATAGCAGCAGCAATGGTGTGAAGATGTGAGGAAGGTCTCTCAGGTAGAGTTGATAGCAGCATCTTGTTAGGAACAGAAAAACAAAGAAGCCAGTTCAGCTCCTAAGAAGTGAAATCCAGGAGGATTCGGGTCGAAGACATGGGCAGAAGATGTGTGAGAACACAGGGCTCAGCTTGAGTGGGCTCAGTTTGAGGTGCTCCACATGCAAGTAGAAGAGGCATCCTGGGGGCTCCTGAAAGGTAGACCAGCTTCCAGGAGAGAGAAGAGAGAGCTCAGAAGAGGAGATACAGTTATGAGTGAAGAGGTGGGGCTGGCCCCACAGGATCGGTTGGGATCACTTGGGAACTCAATGCACGAGGTGAAGAGGAGCCTGGGGGAATTCTAGGGGGCAGAATAGGGGAGCAGGAGGGGCTGGAGAAGGAATGGGGAACATCAGAGAGCAGTGAGAGGATACGAGAGGCTGGGTTCTGGGGCAGAGAGCAGAGACAGTTTTGAGAAGGAAAGAGCAGCCAAGAGTGCCAAATGGAGTTGTCAGGGAGGATGAGGAATGAAAATTAGCCTATGGATTTGGCAATTAGGATGTCAGTTTTTCTACTAAAACTGCTCCCACTGAGGTCACTAATGAAGCCAGAGAAATAGAATGATTTGCCCAAAGTGGCATCATTAGAAATGAGTCTAGCATTAGAAACACAGGCTCCCAACTCTTTTTAAAGTGCTCTTTCTCTTTTATTACACATACTTACAGGCTTCCCCACATCACAAAATCAAGTTCTCATTTTAGAACAGCTTTGGGGATTGTTGATGGTCAGATGCAAACAATCTCTAGCTGTCTTTACCGATAAATCGGATTAAATAGGCATCTTTTTGTCCCCAGATTAAAGAATCACCTTATCAAATATTTTGATTTGCTGAACTCTCCTAATAAGCAAGAAGCAAGCCACAGAGAGGTCAAAGTGGGCACCATGCCCTGGCTACTCATCGTGCTCTTGGCCCTGGCTGGAGGCTGTCTTCGTGTCTCATACCATACCCTGCCCCACAGCAAGAAGCCAAAGGCCCAGGGTAAGACAATGGCCAGCATAGAAACGGCACTTCTTCAGTCTCAAGCAGGGAGGAGCCTTTCCAGGGGGCGCCTGTCCAGAGTGGCTTTCCACCCGTCCAGGCATCCCGTGTCCATCATCACAGGGACCAGACACAGGCTGGGCACATGGAACTGGAAGTCCTATTTTAGCCAGAAGTTCTGATTTGCTGTCCAGACCAAGCAACATAAAGACCGCAGAATTTACAAAAAGCCAATGATAGCCACAAGAGGTAGACTTCAGGCAGAGGCAGAAGAGTCCAGTGTGGAATTCTTGAGGTTCTCTGAGTCTCTATTTTTCCTCTGAAAGTAGAGGTTAGAAAGGTCACAGGTGAGGGACAAAGGTGTCACAATCCCAGTGGATTTAACTCACAGTGCTGGCCAGGCATCACACACGTATCAGTACTGAGGGTGGCGCATTCGATGTACTGGCAGAAACCTCTGTATATACAAACAAAAAGTAAAGTAAATAAACCCGAGACTGTGGGACTCTCCCATAGCCACCCCTGCCCCAGGCTGACAGGGTGGAACAGCAGCTTGGATGTATCACTGGCGGTTGGCAGAAAAGCCTGGAGGGTTGGTGTAGGGGCACTACACTCCATAAGGGAAAAACAGAAGAAGGTTGTGTTTTTTCTTATTGTTTCTCCTGAGCAAATGAACTGTGATGTTCTGTCCCACATACAAAAGCTGCTGCAGTTCCAAAGACAATTTTTCTGCAGTGGACGAGGTAGCAAGGGCTTCTGGCTGACTGAAGGGAGTAGCTGCTGCTCCCTCTCTGAGAAGAGGGAACATAAAGAGGGAGATGCAGCCAAAATAAACAGATGGCTAGATCGTGTGGGGGCTGTCATGAGCAGACGCACAGGTAGCCCAGACCCCAGGCAACCACACAGAGCCATTCAGAGGAGCCAAAACTCAGCAAAGAATTCTAGAACCCCAGGAAACAGCATGTGCCCTGCCCCGGGGGGGATCGCCTTGAAATTGTCACCGATCCAAAGGTAGTGAAGTTTGCATGGAGCAGGAGAACCCAGCATGCAAGCAATCCGGACACAGGAGGACTGGGAAAAGGCAGAATTAAGAAGAAAGGTGTAAGTTTCAAAGTCAGCATAAACTCAAAGCCCCTCAAGTGGCGGGAAGATTGAGCAGTAGACAGTGTAGTGTGCCAGCTGGAAGGCTGCTTCCACAGCCCACGTGGAGCCACTGAGGCAGCTCACGTTTGCAAGCACACTTTAGGTACTGGGGATCTGCCTTTGAGGACCTCATGGTCTGGAAAGGGAAGTGTGTATAGCAGATAAAGTACACTACAATACACCAATTATGTAGGGTCCTGAAGGATCATAGCGGGGGGACAAAGAAGTCTGAGCAGGGACTTGCCATATCCAGAAGGAAAATTTGCACCAAAGGCTGTATCAGCAAAAATATTGCAATTAAAAAAATATGTCTTCATGTGGATCTTTCACCAGAATTTAAGTCCTAAAATAAAGGTAACTGCTTTAGTCATTCTCAATCATGTTTATCATTGCAGTTCTAGAAAATAACAAAACATCTGGCACATATGAGGCTTTGTCTTGATTGTTGAATCTGCTGTCCCCTCCATTCTTGATTTTCCATTCACTACATTTTTCTGCAGCTTCCTATGGTAAAAAAGAGATACAGTTGGGAAGCTGTTCAAGTTGACAACTGAGGTTCTACCGGTGTCAGAACTGGGCCCTTCTTTTGTCCAAAATCTCTATGTAGCCATGGGGATTCTAACTGAGATCATTATGGTATAGTGTCTTAGTTTGGGGGGCCATAATGAAAATACCACCAACCAGATGGCTTGGACAACAAAAATTTATTTCTCAGATTTTGGAGAAATCAAGGTCCTGGCAGATCCTGTGTGTGTGTGTGTGGGGGCACTTCCTGGTTTGCCAATGACCGTGTTGTCATTTTATCTTCTCTTGTAGGCAAGAACACAGAGAACAGGCAAGCTCTCCATGAGGTCCCTAATCCCATTCTTGAGGGCTCTGCCCACATGATCTAAGTAACCATCATTTTGTGGTTAGGATTTCAATATTGGGATTTCCTGGGGGTGGGGTAGGGCCCAAACATTCGGTCTCAAGCAGGTAAACATATTTACATGTGTTCATTCGAAGTTCTTTTTTTTTTTTTTTTTTTGTTAAGCTAAGCAATTTATTGGGAAGGGAAAAGGACAAAGATTGAACTGAGTATGCTTCCCAAATCTTTTACCATACATTCCAAAGTATGCATGCTTTTGCCTCACAATTCCTTTCTTAATTTTTTTTCTTGGTTTTTGCTTTCTTTGCTTTTGTTTTGTTTTGTTTTGTTTTTTGAGGGTCTCACTATGTAGTTCAGGCTGATCTTGAACTCACTATGTAGCCCAGGCTGGCCTGGAACTCACAGTGATCCTCCTGCCTCAGCCTCCCCAGTGTTGGTATTACAGGTGTGCACCACTACACCTGGCTCCTTTCCTAATCGTTAACCATACGTTGCAGAGCATGTGTGCTTTTGCCCTGTAGGCTCCTTCATGACTTTAACCATTTATTCCTCCAGCCAACCATCTTACGTATCCCTTTCTTTTGTTTTAAGCACTAGGGCTTAAGGAGAAGAGGAATGTAGTATAGTCAGGTATTGGGCTTGCTGCAGGAAGTTATCATGGCCTTGGCACAATGTGTTCATTGGAACAGCACACAGAGAGCTTTTAGGACTGTGCAGCCTTGGAGTTGGATGTGATATGCACTATCGTTGCAAGAAACAGGTTTTCAGGAGTGGAGGGGGTTCCTGTGATTTGAAGAGTTTGTTCGGCTTGATAGTGAGCTTCTTAATGTCTCCCCAGGTGGGTCCTGAAGCATGTGTCATAGGGGGCAGGGGACCCATCCTTTTCTTCTTCTTGTTTATTCCTGGGGGAATTTGTATTGCCAGCTCCTGGAGCCCCAGGAGAGGATTGCTTCCTGACTCATTACACATGGTAGAGACGCACAGCCTTTGCAGGAACCCAAAGAAGGCCTGGAACTCAGAAATCCCAAGCAAGTTGCTCTCATCTGAATTCTCCAGCTTTTCAGCAGCCCACTTGCTCAAAGCCTCAGCAAATTCCTTTTCAGTTAGCCTGCCAGGTTTATCTAACACCTTTGAGGAAGGACCTGCTGAAGAACTTGAAGGTGAAGGGTCTCTTGAAGGTTTCAACGGCTGGACCGGTCTCTCCTCATTTCTCTGTTGAGATTCATGGAAAGAGTTTGTTTTGCTTTGGTCTGGAGAGTAGCTTCTACTACTGACACTGGAGCCAGATCTGCTGTGTGGAGAGTCCTTTTGGCCTACAGATGATTCTTGGAAAAAAGGAGGATCCCTTTTATAAGGAGACTGGTCTCTTATATAACGGAAAGAGTATAAACTTTCTCTTCCAAAGTCATCTCTCATGTCCCTGTAATCAGTCTGTCGCCTTGCAGAATGATCATCTCTTGACCATCTATAGCCAGATTCATCTCTTCTGTGAAGTAGACTTCTTCAATTGTCAGAAAAACTGCCACCCTCAACATAATCTTGGTAACCAACATGACTGTAATATTTACTGTAGCTTCCTTCACCAGCAGTGGTGGTTTCTCTGGCACAATATTAACTACCTCATGGTAGCCATCAGTGGGATCCGTCCGAGGAGGTACTTGTTCTGTTGGAAGTCTTTCATAGTCATATCATCCCTCAGACCACATCTCATTTCTTCTGTCAGCCACTCTTAGGAAAGTAAAAGGCCTCACCGACCTCAAGAGGCAACCTCCCCACAAACGCAGCGCTTCACGGGCCCAGTGGCCACTCTCCCATTCAAAGTTCTTTTGCAGGCGGCATTAAGGAGTCCTTACTGGAGACCTCACTGTGACGGAAGATGGGATAGGCAGATGTATGTTCCTTCAGTAGCAAAGAAGCAAAGAACATTTGAGTATACCTGGCCCACGCCACAGAGACTCCTGTAGGAGAGCTAGGGAAGGAGATCACAGAGTCAACATGAAACACTGCCTCACTCAAAACTCTCTAAAACCTCCTGGCACGAGGCAGCACTACCATGGCCAAGGGCATGGCATAACGTGGGATTCCATGGTGGCTTTTAGATAGTGAGAGCTTCAGTCTGGGCCATAATGGCCAGGTGTCTGGAATACCTGGCTGGAGGATACAGTCACTGTGATAATACCCAAGAAAGGGGCTGCAGTGCCCTGCCTTGAGAGCAGTGCTTGGTGGATACAGAGGCATCCAGAAGATAGACATTGGCTAAGCAGCCCAGCAGGACACCCTTTATACCTGATTTGTTTTACTAATGGGCACATAGGATTTACCCTTGGGATTCACTGAACTACCTCGGGGAATACTGTGTGGGCTTCAGGACTGCCAGTCTCCCTGGAGACTGTGCATAACTCTACTTTTACCCACAGGCAGCCTGACTTGGAGAAACTTGGTGACATATAAATTGGGGCACCTGGCTCCCTCTTGATCTGTGGTCCAGTGTCAGGGTATACTGCTCAACCTGTTGTGGGCTAAATCACCTCCCATCTTCCTTCCATTCCTGCCAATTTAATAAATTTCAACTCTAACTCTGTGTACCCAAGAATGTTACTGTTATGGCTTGAGTATGAAGTGGGGCCCAGTCAGAGGAAGTGGGTCCTTGAGGGTGTGCCTTTGAAGGGCAGATCTTGTTCTCTCTCTCCTTCCTGGATGTCATGAGATGCCATGCCCTCCCACCATGAAGCTTCTGCCTCAGAACCCACCAACCATGAACTTAACCCTCAGAATCCATGAACCAAAATAACTTCTTCATCCTTTGTATATGTCGTGTATTTTGTCCAAGCAACAGAAAATGACTGATATAGTTACTGTTCTTTGGGAACAGGGCCTTTAAAGAGAAATTAAATTAAAAATGAGATTTCTGGGGGTGGACACTAATCCAATGTGATTGGTGTCCTTATACATGACAGTAAGGATGTACTCACATAGAGAAAGACTGTGAAAAAGCAACAAGAGTGTGGTCATCTGCAAGCCAGGAAGGAGGGTCACAGAGGAAACTAATCCCGTGTGCACTGATCTAGGACTATCAATGTCCAGACTGTGAGACAGTGGATTTCTGCTGTCCATGGCATTTTTTACTAGGGCAATCCTAACAAACTAATGTACACCCCCAGTGAGGCTCAGCAGGCATTAGGACCCTCTTAGGAGGACATGTGAGAGTTGTTTCTCACCTAGGGTAACAAAAGTAGCCCCACCAAGAAAATCCAAGGGCACTCAGAGATTGGAAAGAACAGCCGCTGATGGAAGAGCATAATCAGAGGGAAGTGAACAAAACTGCCCAAAGAAAATACACGCTACCCAGCAACACATTCACAAAATGTAGAAAATAGGCCAAACAAATAGCTTTAAAAGGGATGTGGCAGTGGTAGGAGAAATAATCAAAACTAGGAAAGCGAGAAAGTGTGAAAAAAATGAAACAGCAATTCAGCTAGAGAAATTATAGTACAAAGTTAGGAAAGTGCAAAAACATGATAAGGAAAGCAAAGGTGAGGAATGAAAAGAAGATTGTGAGCCCGGCTAAGATAAATAATAAGGCATTTTTCTAGTACAGAAGGAGCAAGAGGCCAGAACAAGGACCAATGGGGCCTCTAAGAGCAGGCAGAGGTAATTTATCGACAGAACAAGAAGACATTGCTAAAGAGTATTCAAAGGCTTTGCCCCCCGCCTTGCCTCTCTTTCCACAAAGGAAGATGGGGACATATGCCAGAGCAGACGTAAATTTCCCAGGGGTGGAAAAAAGACATATTGAAGGAAATCAGGAGCATGTCAGCACAGGTGATCAAGAAATTAGGATGTCAGAGAAACTGCCTAAAGTCCAGAGGCAGGCTGGAGCCTCCTTGAAGGAGGGACCCAGAGGCCAGTGGGGAAGGGAGGGATGAGTGGATCCTGATGTGCAAAGGCAGAAGGCTGGCGACCTACAGATGAGGTGGCATAGGAAGCAGTTTCAGGCTCACCTTTAAATGCATCCTGCAGGTGAGTTCTTGTGTCTGATACAGGGAATGGATTCAGAATTTTGTAAGACTTTACACTCCAAAGTGTTGGCATTTAATGATCCTTGACAGGGTGCCTGCTTTCAAGAGTATCCAGCATAACCCAGGCTTTGGGGAGGAGTTCACTTTCCTTTCTCTAGGAAGACTCCAGACCAGGGGCAGAAGACCTGGGTTCAAGTTGTGAGACTGCCACAGGTTGGCCATGTGGCTTCAGGCTAGTGACTTACCACCACAAGAGCGGACAGTGCTTCATTTCTGAAACCTGAGGCCCTCATAGGACTGGGACATTCAAAAGAAGCCATTTACTCACCCACCATTGCAGTGAGTGTTTCTAACATGGCAGGCACTATTTTAGGCCCAGGGAGAAAGTAGTAAAGACAGGTCCCTGCCCTCTGGGGCTGACACTCTGGTGAGGGGAGAGAGATAGCAAACAGAATAAATTAAATCATTTCAAAAAGCAATGAGAACGTTGGAAAAAATGCACAGCTGTACAAAGGCAAGTTCATGTCAGTGGTCAGGATCTGAACCAGGAGGAGGGAGGTCTGGGGCCAGTATGCTCTGGAAAGAGGGCAGTGGGCTTCAGACCTAAAGTTAATGTAGAAAAGCCCTGTATAGGACATACAGTGCTGTCTGAATGCTGGCCCTGAGTGGTGTTCTCAAGAGCCTTTCCCGGAGCTGAGAGTTTGGCTTTCTCCCCTGTCCCCTCCATCTGACTAGACTGGAAGGAACTGCCAAGTCTGCAGACTTTGGCAAGACAAGGCTGATGGAGTAAGCACAGAGCACACCACTTCTACACAGAGCCACCCGGGCCCTGGAGGTGAGGGCGTTCCCTTTCTTTCAGAGTGTGGGGCTCCCTCATCACAGGGCGTCTGAGGCCGTGGTCCCTGCCATGAGGTCCATGCAGAATCGGCTTCAGGTGAGCATCTGTCTACTTCAGGCCGCATGGGTTCCATGGGGCAGATGGAGTGAAAACCAAAGGAGCATGGATTTGCTTCTTGGTCAAAAACATCAACCCCGCCTGAAATGTACTCCTTTCCACTCCCAAACTCTGATAGAGTAAAGTGAAACTTTTCTATTATGCTTCCAAGTATATTACTTCATTTTTATAAGAAGTCCTTGGTCTTGAAAACAATTGGAATGCTGAGAGAGGAAACTAAATGGAAACAGAAACTTCTAATGGAACAGTGTCTTAAGGCAAACAGTACAAAGAGAGATCAAATTTCCTCTCACAAATTCTTATTGAGCACCTACTGGTTTCAGAGCATAAGCAAAATAAATGCTATCTGGTCTTTGTCCTTCATGAACTTTACTTTGAATCACACTATTTCAAAATACAAAATCTCCTAGATCAAGAGAAAAGCTTTATGACGATTTTCATGAAGAAATAAAGCAGAAGCAATTATAGTTCATTTGGGAATATTAGACATTCACAGATGTACATTTTTTCAAGGAAATAAACCTTCAGACATTTGTCAGGAAATACAAGCAGACCCTTAAATGGAGTTACACCAAGAAATTGGGCTTTTTGGTCAGGCAGGCCTGGATTGAAGGCCTAGCTCACTACTTACAAGCTGTATCATGCTGGATGAGACACTTAGTTCCTCAGTCTCCTCATCTGACAGATGAGGCTAACAATACTTAGCTCATGGAGGTGCTGTGATAATAAAAGGAGATCGTGCAGTCAAGCCGAGACCTTGGGGACTACAGACACTTCATACTTCACAGTCGCCTCTTCCCCCTTTTAACTGAGAAACCAAGTGTTCAGTGATTTAAAGAATTTAAATAAGTGTTTGTTTTTTCCCCTTCTTCCTTCTCCTCTTCCTCCCCCCCCCCCCCTTTTGTGTCCCTGAGAGTTGAAGCCCTGCTCAGCAAGCACTCTGTCACGGACCTTAATCTTCAGTGTTTTAAAAAAATTTTTAGGGCTGGGGATTTAGCTTGGTGTTTCTGCCACCTGCTACACAAGGTCCTGAGTTTGATCCCTGATACCAAAAAAAAAATTTTTTAAATTTTGATTCAGGATCTCACTAAGCTGTCCAGGCCTGCAGCCATGCACCACTGAGGCAGACACCTCTTCCTTTTAAGGCAGGGATAGTATCAGTTTGATGTTTTGGACAGATACCTAATGTGTCTCACCTGTTCCTCTCTCAGGAGAAGCTAGCTCCCTATCTTTAGCAGAATCCTCTGATTCCCCAGGTCACACCAAGCCCAGGCACAGCAGCAACAATGAGATCCCAGTGACGGGAGACACAGGGCTCCTGCTGGTACTGAGGGAATGCACCTCCCAAAGCCTTCACAGTGGGTTCTGGAGTTTTTAAGTTTCTTAGCTTTGTCATGATGGCATTCACTGAGTGCCAGCCATGTGCTACTAGGGTAACAGGCACGGCCTCCGGCCGCATGGACCTGAACTTTAGCGGCTGGGTCATGTGACCACACAGATGCACTCAGAGGTGATCCCTTGACCGAACACTTGTTCCCATGCAGGTCTTAAGAAGGAAAAGAAGAGCTCAGCGTTCCAAAAGCTGAGATGGGGAATTTTCTTAGGCAAGGAGATCAGATTGCATTTCCATGAGGAAGCAATGGTGGAGCTGAGGGGAAGGGCTGGTAAGAGTGAGCAAGGTGAAGAGGGAGGAAAAGTATCTTCAAAGAAGGGCACGAGGAGGCACACGCCTGAGGCTGGAGAGAGGAGAGGGGGTGTGCGTGACGCAGGATGTCAGGCTACACTGAGGAGCTCTGTGCTTCTCTCAGGATCACGGAAGATCCACAGTGGAGCTCTGTGCAGGGAGATGTTGGGATCTGACTGGTGTTTGGAACAATCTCCAATGCTAGAAGCTGGAAGAGAAGCACATAAGCTAGTGAAAGCACCCTGAAAAGAGGGTGGTGGCTTGGACAGAGTGGTGACAGAAGGTGATGAGGGGGTTTTACAGAGTTTAGAGCTGTTTAGAAGACAGAATCATAGGAGTTTTAAGATGGCTTGGAAGGTGTCGGGGCAGAATAGGGTGTATGTGTGTGTTGGCAGGGGGAGGTGAAGGGAGAAGCAGGCTCCGAGAGAGTCCTAGCATTTTTCCTGGGGAGGTGAATGCGGAGTGGAGAGTGAGTTGGATTCACTGAGCTGGGAACACTGGACATCACTGGAAAAGTGAGAGGAGCATGAGTCCTGTTTTGGGCGTGCTAGCTTTGGAACTGGCTTTGAGAAATACAAGTATTATCAAGGAGCGATTTAGATACATGGATCTGGAGCTGGGCTGGGTGTATGTAACGCTAAGTAATGCTGTGTTCCCAGGGGAGCCTGGTAAAGGGGGCTGGGGGATGGGAGGGGAGACCAGGGAAGTGGGAGAGACTCAGCGAGGTGTGATCTCAGGAGGATTCCCGTGGAAGGCGTGATTTGCAAGGGGAACTCGGGAATAAACAATGCCTCACAATTTCCCCACCCAAGGCCAAGGAACCCCACTGCTGGGATACAAGATGCCAGGCTTTTCCTGAGAGCAGTTTCTCCTTCTCCTGTTCCTCCTTCTCTTTCTCAGTGTCTTCCTCCAAGGGCTTCAGGTGGCTGAAAACACAGAATGAGTTGGTGGGGGTGAGGGACAGAAACCCTAGAGACCTGGAACAAGTGGGCGGAGTGCTGACACATCCCCACTGTGTGACCAAGATTGTCCAGGAGACAGTGGCAGGAGAAGGCCTGGTGCAGAGCTGAGTCAGTTGCCTGGTTGGAACAGAAGCTTACAGGGACCGAGATGGTCACTAATTTACCAAAGCTCTGCAGAGGACCAGTACAAGTGTCATCATCTCCACTGTAGAGATGAGAATATTGGGCTTGGGGAGGTTAGACTACCCACCTAGTTAATGGCCAGGTTAGAGTTGAACCCAGGTCTCCTGGTGCTCAGCTGTGTGCTCTTTCCTATGCAACAAGGACAGAGTCACCGATGCTCCAGGGTGCCGGTAGTCAGGGAACTCTGTCCTCTTTGGAAGAGGGTTATAGGAAGTCATGCTCATAGCTGACACTTGCTTGCCAAATTTCAAGAACCAGGGTGGTAAGAAGAGGAAAGGAAGCTCCTTTGTCAGTGAACCTGACTCTCTTACTTTGGAGACTATATCATCAAAGGCCCTGAGATCATCCGTGTGTGTGTGTGTGTGTGTGTGTGTGTGTGTGTGTGTGTGTGTGTGACACAGGGGAGAGGTTTGAAACACTGAACCCAAGACTTGGACTTGGAACAGCCAGCAGCCTAGTGGGGGCCTGGAGCCACCTCTCTGCACCCCAGGAGACAAAGGTAGGTGCTGGGGCTCAGGTGCGAATGCTCCAAAGTGTCTGCTGCTCTAACAAAGGCCCCGGCCGCACTCTGTACCAAGGCTTCGAGTTTGCTTTCTGCCTCTAGAGAGGCTGCTGTTGACTCTGTCCATTACTCGGCTCACCGGATCTCTGCTGACCCCAGGTTCTTTCTCCCGGAGGAAGCCCTACTGCTTGGGGAGCAGGAGAGGTGTGCAGGTTCCCAAGGTTCCCCAGGCTAGAGGGAGGTGGGACTGTGGGAGCAGGTTCAGGGAATGCACAGAGCACGACCTTCTGTTTGCCCAGTCTCTGGCTGGAAGAGCAGTGAGGAAAATTGGGACTAATAATACCTGCCCCTAGAATTGCCTGGGATTAATTAGGAGACTGATAATGCACAGCGTGTGCCTAGGATGAAAATGAGTTATAGCCTTGTTATTAATATAGCTGGCTGGATGATTAGTTTATATAAAACAAGGCCACTGTTCAATAAGCTAGAGGTCATTAGGCGTCCTCCTAGGGTGGCTTAGAGAGAACAGCCTATGGGTGAATTTGCAAGAAATTCCTACTGATTTACCGCAGAGAGAGAGGCAGCAAATCAAAGATGTTTTTCCCAGTTTAGTAAATAAAATGCAAAGACTCAGCATGATGTGTGTGTTTCTTTTTTTCCCTAATAGAAAATATTTTCTATAGAATTGGACACTGATATGAAAAGTAAAAAGGGGGCAGGGAAGGAGAAACCTAAAACCAACATAAATTGGAAGCAAACTAGTATTCATTTCCTGTGGAGGAATTTTATATTTTTTAATGGAGTAACTGTGGCTTTTTATTTTAGTATAAGGTGAAGAGTCAAAGTGTGAGGATTTAAGGCTTCCAAGTGCATGTGGTTATATGAACAGACCCTTAAATTTGCCAGCACACCCCAGTCGCTGCTCCTGCATACCTAACTCTCCGCCCAGGGCCAGGGCAGAGGCCCTTTGACTCCCCTGGAAGTTCTGCGGGGATGAGGGGAGTGTCAGGAATGCAGGATTAAGCCCCATAATTGAGTCTGTCATTAGCTGAGGAGGCAGGCCGGCCTGTGAGCTTTTCTAAATTTGCATTTATTATGGGATGAAGATAGGACTTCTTTGGTACAAACGGGGTAGAGGGGATTTCTGCAGGTTGGCAATATTTTCTTTTCTCTCTTTTTAACTTGGCTGGTTCTGTAACATTCATTATGCTCTTCTTAATAGATCCCAGAAATACTGAAGTCGTCCTTCCGAGGAAGCATTCACTTGAAACAACAAAAGATTAGAGAAACCTTAAAAATGTTGGATTTTCTTTTATCTTTTGAGGGAGGCCAGCTGGAACCTTCTGACATCATTCCACTTCAGCATGCAGCCACAGACCATACTGCGCTGTGATGAGGAGGGAACGCTGTTCCATCAATCTCCTGGGTGCTATAAGGCCGCCTCGCCACACAGCCCTTAGTGGATGCTGGGGCAGAGACCTGGGTGGTGGCTGAACCTCATGCGCTGGTCTAATGAGGCTGGGATGGGAGAGATCTTGAGATTCCCAAGAGAATAAGGCTGGTGATCCTTTCTCATATGCATGCAAGTGGAATTCTAGGTATACCTATTCAATTTTTTAATTTCTGTAGCAAAATATATAGAACATAAAATTTATCATTTTAATACTTTTAGGTTTACAATTCAGTGATGGTAAGTGCATTCAAATTGTTGTGTAGCCATCACCACCATCCATCTCCAAGACGTTTCCATCTTCCCATTAGGAAACTCTACATCCTTTAAACTCCTCCCACCCTCTGCTTCCTGTCTCCCTCCTGGCTCTGGTAACCTCTGTTTTACGGTATGAATTTGGCTGTTCTGGATACCTCATATGAGTGACACCATACAATATCTATCCCTTTGTGTCTGGTTGATTTCACTTAGCATAATGTCTGCAGGTTTCATGCACATTGTAATGTGCATCAGAATTCTGTTCTTTTTAAAGGTTGCACAATATTTTGTTGTATGTGTATAATATATTCTGTTTATCCACAAATACTTGAATTGCTTCTACCTTCTGGTTGTAAATTAGCCTGCTATGGACATGGACATGTTAATGTCTCTTGACCTCACTTTCAGTTTTTTTTAAATTTATGTCAAGAAGTGAAATTTATTGCTGGATTGTTTGGTAATTCTATTTCTAAATTTTTGGGGAGGATTCTTGCTGTTTTCTATAGAGCTTGCAACATTTTACATGCCAACCAACTGTGCACAAGGACTGTGATTTCTCCATATTCGCACCAACACTTTCTTTCTGCTGTGTGTTGTTGTTAACAGCCACACTAATGGGTATGAGGTGGTATATTAACATGGTTTAGGTTTGCATTTCTCTAATGTTTAGTGATGTTGAACATCTTATCATGGGCTGTGTACAGACATCCATTCCAGTCCCCATTTTCAATTTTTGACGTTATCTATCTGGATGTAGAAATATGCACCATTCAACAGTGAAGCAGGCCTCCTAAGGACTTCCTGGGCAATATTTTGAATGGGTTATCATCATCTTGAGGGGTATAATAACACTTCTGTTAACCAGAACTCTTAGAAGGGGAAGATATTTGGGTTAATGAAAAGTTAGTTTTGTTTTGTTTAAAATAGGATTCACTATGCTGCCCATGCTGCTATTGAACTTGTAGGTTCAAGTGATTTTCCTCCCTTGTCTCCTGAGTAGCTGGGACAACAAGCACTGGCTGTGATGCCTGACTTACCTCTCCATTTTAAAAATCCATCACTCTTGGGCTGGGATGTAGCTCATTGGCACAGTGACTGCCTGGCAAGCTTGAGGTCCTGAGTTTGATCCCTGGTACCAAAAAATAAAAAATAAAAAAAATTTAAAAATCCATGACTCTTGCTGAAATTCTTCCAGAAACATTTTATTCTGTTTTTTAGACAAGTTACATAACCTGTCCCAGGAGACTTTTTCTTTATCCTAGTGGAATATTCTAGGGTGACCACCTGGGAACTAGTCTTAATGTGAAGCTTTAGATTAGAAAGTACACAATACATTTGGGAACTATGTTACAGACCCAGAGGTAGCAGCTATGAACTCTGAGTCAATTAAAAGTCTGGGGGTGTGGCCTCAGAATAGACTGTCTGTAGCTCTTCTTTCTGGCAGCAATTGAAGAACCAGGCCTGTTGTCTATTAAGGCCACTCCTAGTTCATGAAAATAAAACCACGTCAACTACATATAAAAGAATGTTTATCTTTCTATTCTCTATGGAGGGAATTGAAGGGGCCAGGCTGGCAGTGTGTCTTGTTCATCCAAATGTGGTAGCATATTGTTGTTTCAATGGGGAAGGAAGTATGTTTGAATTCCTCCTTGGTTCACCTCATTGGAAACTATGATTTAGGCTAATTCTGCAGTTATTCATTGTGGTACCCCAGTGCTGGCCCTGTGCCAGGCATACTGGGATCAGTTAATAGCCAGTAAATGAACTGGCATTGCCTGATCACTAAAAGAGGTACCTTAGCAGAGCTACTCTCACAGTGTCAAATGGTGTTCCCTGTCTGCATCCGATAGGGCACTTTGCTGGCCGAGCTGGGAATTTTTTTTTTTTGTACCAGGGATCGAATCCACGGGGAATTAAAAAAAAATTTTTTTTCAACTGGTAGGAGAAGGAGGCAGAGAAAGGGGTATAGCAGAGAGAACAGCAGAACTATTTTGAATCTGATCTGTGGACAAGATTTGAGCCTATGACTAGAGGAATAAGAGCCAGAGCGCTAGAAAATGATTCTCCTGAGAATGTCTGTGAGATTCTGGTCCTGGGCCCTGGTGACAGTGTGACCGGGGAAGTGTGTCTTCTTGCTTCTGTAGGGGTCCATACCCTGCGTGGGGCACACTGCAGGCAGAAGCTGGGGCTGGAGTTGATGCTGTAGGAGTCAAATTCTCAGGGGCATCAGGAGGTCTGGGGCTACTCTATGGGAGCCAGGACAGACGACAAGGACATGAAAATACCTACCAAGGTTGACTGATAAGCTCTAGGCTCATCAAGTTTCTTTTTTGGACTTTCAGAATAAAAAGGAAGGACACTTGGAAATTCTCTGTGTGAGCATATGTGGAGTTCAAAATCATCACCTTTCATATGTGCATGTGTAGTTACCAGCTGGTGAGGCCTGGGTGATATTTGTTTGTGCTCCAAGTTTCCACTGTATCTACAAGTTACTAAGCCCAAAATAGGTGCCAATTTTAGTAGGAAAGACACAAGGAAAAGGTAATAAACTCCATATCAAAAATTATGAAAAATCGCAAATAGATTTATCAATAGCTTGGTATGAAGAATGGTCTTTGTGACAAAGAAAAAAAAGGCTTGAATAATAAAAAATAAAGAAAATAATAAAAAGTTAAAATCATGGCACACATCCTACCATAGAATATGTAAGGCATCATTCCAAGCACTTTCCATATTTTAATTAATACTATAGTGTTTTTAACAATAAAACCTCAACTAGAAATACCCACCACTTTCTTCTTTCCTATATATTATTCATTGTTGATATATCCTTGATCATTCCTCATATGAATGAATTTTTTAACTGTTACCCCAAATAGAAGTACATTTAGCTGCAAGTAACATTAAGGGTTTAAGCAAAATCGGATTTTTCTCCTGTAACAAGTCTGAAGGCTGCCTTGGTGGATCAGTGATGTCAGGCACTGATATTTTTGTTTTTACCTTGAACTCCCACACTCTCAGGGTCCTCACAACCTGAGGCATCATATCTGTGTCCAAGATGGAAAGGGGGCCTTGCTACTGTGCTATGGGGGATGTTGAAGCTGTCCCAGAAGCACCAGCAGGCTTAAGCTTCCATGTCATTAGCTGAAGGGATCACAAGTAGAAGATGAGAAGAGTCACATTTCACTTTTCTCAGTGCGCTAGAGCAGGAGGTAAAGGACAAGACGTTGGAAATATGTGTAGTTACTTTTAAATGTATTTACTATACTTTCATTAGAAAGAAAAGTAAGGAAATCCGGGCAGATAGGAAGCGGTAACAGCTCTGATGGAAGAGGCTAGCACCTCCCCACCACTGTCCAGTTGGCGTAGTCTCTGAGGTGGCCTCTGTTCCCGGACTTGTGATTTCACCACTCATCTCCCCACAGACACCGGTTTGGCTGCACACGGCTTGAGTGCACGTCTGGATGTTTCAGTGATGTGACCATCCTGCCTTGTGACATGATGTGGTCCCCAGACACTGTGACCAGAATGAGTCTGGCTGGCTGAGCTACATCCACATCCCAGCAAATGTGTCCCGGGATCCAGGAACAGCTGGGGGTGTCACAAGGGTTCTACCATGGGCTTTCTGAATTTGTTCCTCCTCATTAGCATTAAGATTCTCGTGGTTAGGGCACAAGACTCATAACTCCATTATCTTTTTCTTTCTGTGCTACCCTCCCCCAGAGCACTGGGCTAGTCCTGGGATGTAGATGGATTTCAATACATACTTGATGGATAAACGCACATTCCTGGTGACTGATCAAAGATGTGTCACTTATGATGTGTGCCAAGAAAGTTGCTCAATCATTGGTCCAGTAAGCACTTCAGTGATTTAACCCATGGACCAATTACTTCAATACAGTTTCCAGAAATAGAGTTCTTCATCCTTTGAAGTGGGTTAATTGCCAACTGATATTTTATCTGTATTTATTCATCTGACAGACAATTAGCGAGGGCTTTCAAAGTGGCAGGCATGGTCCTAGGCACAGAGGAATGCAGAGAAAAATGTAATGCTCCCTAGCCCACAGGGACTCAGCTAGACTGGCATGTCAGCAGTGTGACCAGGCCTCTGAGAAGGGCTGTATCAAAGCTCTGTGTGGGCTCACTGTGTGGATGGTGAGTCACAGCCTGAAGGAACTGTGGGGTTTGTAATTAGATTGGCTGTAAGAATCTCCGTCCTGAGGCATCCCAAGCTGTCAGACTGCTGGCCTGGTTCCACAAAGGGAGTTGGGGGCGTAATGACTCTGTCATGTCCCCGGGGGGTGGAGGCATGATGAGAGCATGGAGCCACTGGAGACTACTTTCCTACGTGGACCAAGCTGATTTATTGAAGAAACAGGAAAAGAAGAGCATGAAGGAAAGGAAGGAAGCTCAGGAGGCAGGAAGCCAAGTCCTTTCCCTGAGGGAAGGTACACATCTCACCTTATCATTTCCCAAAGACCATAGTGTTCACCTCCATTTATCTGGAGCAGCTGGGCTGAAGTGTGGTAGGCTCTTTGGGAAGGGCTATCTCTACAGTTTCACTCCCTGGAGGAATAACCTGAGGACAGACGGATGCTACCTTTTCCTTCACAAAAGGTCCATGCAGGAAAAAAAACAACCCACCAGCATATTTTGGGAAGCATCCCTTCCTTCAAAGAAAAGTGGCTTTACAGAGTCTCATAAGGAGGAGAAGGGAATGTATGTTCTTGCAATACAGATGACCCACAAATGTGAATATTGGAACAGAATGAAGAAAAATGACACTACTCTGTAGCCTTTGAAGGGTTAATTAACATCAGGGCATAGGAATATTTGAGACTGAGCAGCAAAAGGAAGCTTTGTGGTCTTTATTGTGAAATAGGATCGGAACCCATAGCACAAAGCTGGAGGGGGAGGGGTGGAGCGTGAAATGGGTGGCCCAGGGGACTTCAGAGCCAGGACAATCACACCCATGGTTAGAGTTTGAGTCAAAAAAGTAAGCTAGAATGAAGCCAGAATCTCAGAGAGCAGCTCAAAACCAGCTTTGTGTGGAGCCTTTTTGCAAAATAAAATGTGTGCCTTTTGCTACCCTTAACTTTAGTATGTATAACACAACAGATATGCTAAATGTGGATGTGGTTAAGTGACTATGTAGTCGTTAACAATTCCATATCCAAGACTTTCACTAGGTGTTTATATGATACCTTCTCAATGCTGTCCCTGCCCATTAACCTCTGGTCATTCCAGGTTACCATGCACTCTTATTTTACAGATGTGGAGGTTGAGGCAGAGGAAACTAAGCACCTTCAGGGAGTTTAATCACACAATAGAACAGTGAGTTCCAAGTGTCCTGGCTTCCAGTTCTTGTCCCTGGCAGCAAAGCCACCTGAACAACTTCGATCTTCCTGCTTCAGCTTCCTAGAGTGCTGGGACTACATGCATGCACCACTACATCTGGCCAGTTTGAGTTTTTGTTTTGGGCTATATCATGAAAAATCAAATATTGCATTAGCCAAGGTGAAAGAAACAAGGACCCAAAATTAAGACATTTTTGCTGAGAATGGTGTAGAAGAATGACTTCTGGAAATCTTTGGAAAAAGGAAAAGAAAGCCTAGATATGACAAATCACATGAGTATCTCAGGTTTACAGATTAGGATTTGGGAATGAGATAGGAAACAGCCTCAGGCAAAGACAATAAAACTCGATTTTAGTTTGACTTGGTGGCAACAAACCTTAAAAAAGAAAGGAGGAGCTGGGAGAGACATAGTAGTAAAGCGGAGGAACGGAGGGAGACAGTGTGTTCAGGCGTGTGTGTGTGTGTGTGTGTGTGTGTGTGTGTGTGTGTAAAGGCACTCCCTCGAGTCTGCTACAGTTAAAAGTGAAGGAATAGAAGAGGTCACATAGAAACAAAGTGCAGAGGGGAGAATTGAAGGCAGCCCATAGAACAGAAGGTAAAAGATCACAGGAGAGGGAAGAAGAAAGCCTGAGGTAGCACAAAGCCCCGGGGAAGAAAGCGTGGCAGTGGAGGAGGCCAGTTTAATCAGCTTTGCCTAAGGCAGGCTGCAGTTAAATAAAGGATGTCCAGGGAAGATAGGGCCCTTCTGGAAAGGCCATGGTCAACAGTGGCTTCTGTGACAGCTGTTTGGGGGCAAAGGGACAAAGGTGGGAAGGCAGTGGGAGGAGCCCAGGCTGGGAGGAAAAAGAAACAAAGACCAACTAGGAAAACAGGGAAGGGATAGAGACAGAAGAACTGATGCATCACTAAGGGGTTTTTAGGGGCTGGAAGTTATGTCCTAAGAAGAAAGTTTAGGGGGATTCATAAATAGAACTTGTAGATACCTCTGAAAACTGAAGCTCACTATGGCTATAGACTGAATAAATTTGCCCCTGACTTATTCAGCGTGGGTCCATTTGACCAGCTTATTGCTGGCCAGAGAGACCTGATTTGGTCATTTAAAGCAGCTGTGAACACCAGCCATTACCTGGCTCAACCTGTTTCTGAGTTTGCTTTCTGCTGAAGAAGACAGTCAATGGATGTGTGTGGATGAGAACAGAAAACAAATGCTTCAATAGTGGCTTGTTTTGTAGAGTCATTTCTTCCAGGGAAGAGTCCAGGAGCTTCATGTTGAGCTGAGCAGAATCCAGGCAAGCCTGTGGCTTCAGAGAGGCCTGGAGTTGCCACCTGGCCCTGCTACTTTTGAGTGGAGCCTGAGCCAGTGATAATCCTCCCTGCGCCTTGATGTCCTGTCTGTAGGAAAGCAACCCGAACAGGTCATCATCCACCAACCCTGTGCAGAGTCAGCCCCTGGACAGCGGCTGGCCAGTGGGGAGGGTCTGGCCTTGGCATTGGGAAGCCCGGGGAGGGGTGAAGGCAGGTCAGTCTGGGGGATGCAGACAGCAGACTTCCCAGATCCAGACTTTATAATGAGGCTGAGTAATGGAACATGAAATGTCACAGTCATCCTCCCTTCCATACCAGCAGAGAGAACAAATCATATCTTGTTTCCAAATAAGGCTTGTCAGATTTTATGATTCTGAGAGTTTGGGATTATGTTATAATAATACTTGCTTTTTAAAAAGTGTATCACAGCATATTTATTAATTATTGTAATTATTTATCCCTCTTCAACTATGTGCCTGTCTCTCACTTTTTGTATCTGTCATACATCTATCTATCTGAACTGGTTGAGAATACCTGGCAAACTGAAAAACTCCTATTCCTATCTTTTAAATATGCAAGTTTGAGCTTATGAAGTGAAAAGAAAGTCAATTTTATATCTGCTTTTAGTACCACATTTGGTCTGTGGAAGCTGCCGTTTGAAAACCTTTAGGTAAATATTTGAAATATTTTAAAACTGACATTCTGAATAATATTCTGATGCCACTTCAATAATGTTTTATAAAATTCAGAGGAAAAATAGAATTAAGTAAATTTGAACTTTCCCTTTTCAGAGACAGTTAAAGGCTGTACTATTTGCATATTCTAATGTAGGATCACTAAAGCTCAAGGTCCAAAGCTTCAGAAGAAACTGTCCCTCACAGGCCAAAAGAGCGTGAGCCATTAACCTTCAGCCTTTCATCTGTGTTGGACAAAAAGTAAAGTCTCTTCTTTTTGCAGTGGCTTCGGTGTGGCCACTCACCACGGCCCATGCTCTCTAGATGTGTCTTTGGAAGCACAATTAGAAGGTTTTAAAACCAGAAACACAAGCTCTGTCCTATTTACACATTTAAAGTAAAGGTCATTCTCAGAAACTGGGCTTCCCAGATTTCTCCCCCTGAAATCCCTTAAGATATGTAATACCAACATAAAGGGAATCACAAATCCAGTTTTCAGAAAATGGCATTAAATATAGATTTAAACTTTGACCTTTCGTCCCAAGTGAGAGGACAAAAAATTCTCTTTACAGTGAAGGGCATGTTGCTCCTAAGCTTCAATGAGTGGGAGAGAACCTGCCTAGTAGTAGCCAGGATTAAGAA
This sequence comes from Heterocephalus glaber, assembly GCF_053883595.1. Lineage (NCBI taxonomy): Eukaryota > Metazoa > Chordata > Mammalia > Rodentia > Bathyergidae > Heterocephalus > Heterocephalus glaber. The sequence continues at coordinate 35,952,183 of NW_028258317.1, forward strand.
GTGCCAATCGATTTACCTCCAATGCGGGTGTGCTGCGAATCCGCTGGGCCCAGACAGAGCGTGCGATTGAGCCAGGCTCATCTATATGCTAGAGTTTGTAGAAGTAGCTTCTGGGAAACGGGGGTCTTCTTGGCTTGGGGAATTGATGTTTCCACGGCAATATCTGAAATGCATTCAGAGTGAGCCGGAAGAAGAGATAGAGTACATAGGGTCTCCCGCTCCACATCAGGGTCATGCGGAATAGTGGGAAATCCGTGGGTCGCAGAGTGACGAATTGGGCAGATGGGGAAATCATGAAGACTCAGAGCATTCATATTTTTACATTCCTTATTACCCCAATTGCTGTGCAGGTGCTGGCCTGGCCAGGCCGAGGTCCCATTCGGCAGCACATCCCCCTCCTACATCACCAAGGAGTCGATATGGGGGCTGCAGTGGGGGAGGGGATGATGGACAGTGGGGACCTGCGCTTATTGAAGAAAGGGACTATTGGTTATGTGCACACCTAGGAGCCAAAGAAAATATCTTCTCTGCTTGCGGGCTTTGCTCGAACAGCCAGGGAGGTAATGAAAGAACAGTAAAGAACCCTGGACTGCAAGCCTGTTTTCTCTTAATAACAAGGTGAGCTCAAGATCACACAGTAGCACAATTAGGCATCTGTTTGTGTTTGTCACTAGCCCATGACTTTTAGTACCACACTCTGACCTTGTTGATTCTTGTTGATATTAGAGCTTCTGTTGCCTGCTCTGTGCCTGGCTCATGTAGGGTGCTGAGCAAATATTTGTTGATTGGATAAATGAGGCAGGGAGAAAATAATTTGTTGGGAGGGACACAAACATTCGTCCAGCCCACCCTCTTCACTTTAAAGGTAGAGAAATTAAAGACTAGATGGGTGAAATAACTTGGTTAAAATCCCTCTACTTGTCAGTTACAGAAATAAAAATAAGAAGGACAACAGTGGTGATGACATTGATAGTTAACACCTTCAAACACTTCATGCCAGGAATTATGCAAACCACCTATGTCAGTGGTTTGTTGGTAGTTCTTAGCTTCGTACTCGCTCTTCTATTTTCTCCTCCAAGGTTTGGAAACCTGAAAAGTGCATTTCCCAAACATCCCTGCTAGCTTTGGTTAGGTTCAGCCAGTGGTTCCTACCATACTCACAGAAGACTGGAACATGGGAGCAAGGAAGAAGTCATTATTTATATATTTGACTTAAATCATTGCCTGTGTGACCCCAGTGGTGGCAATAGCAGCCCATATCTGGAGCTGGCTGCTGGGCCTGTGCCTGTGGCTGGGGGACGGTACCTGTGGTTTGTTGGGCACCTGGGCAGGCACAGCATCTGCAAGGGCATGAGTCCTGGCTCCTGCTCAGGGCATCCTGGGGACAGCAGTGGGCACAGTGGGCCTGGAGCAACCTCATGGGCAGAGCTTATGGGTCCTGGAAACTCTCTTTCCCTTTGGTATTCTTCAACAGAGTGAGGTCTGTCTGCAGTCACTAATCTCTGGGTAACCTTCCTACTTGTACTCCGAAGTCCTTCAAGCATTTGTAGCCAATCTCTTCTGTTCAACACTCCCTGTTAAAACACAAAGAATGGCTTCCACTTCCTGACAGGATGCTTTGCGATGCAGTGCATCTTGTGGCTTCTCTCACTGGATTTTTACAAAAAACTCTGACATGCAAGGTGTTGCAATACTGCCTGTTCGGGTTTCTCCCCTGTGACGCCCCTCTGCCATGTGTCACCCTGCCTTGGAGCCAGCTGATTATGGACTGAAACCTTTACAAACTTGCCAAACCTAAATCTGAAATCCACATGTCTATGGCCTCTCCGGTCACTGTGTCCATGGAGACCGTATCCAATCAAAATAATGATCAACCTACCATTGCTGTCCCTCCCACTGCCCAGCAGCCGCCTCCAACCATTCCAACCATGATTGCCGCAGCTAGTCCCCCATCCCAGCCAGCCGCTGCTCTCTCAACCATTCCTGGAGCTGTCCGCATCACTCCACCCATCACGACTATTGCAGCTGCACCACTACCAACAGCCACCGTGAGTGGCAGCCTCTCCTCTGTCATAGGCCCCCCTATGCCTGAGATCAAAGTGAAAGAGGAAGTTGACCCAATGGACATCATGAGGCCAGTTTCCTCAGTTCCTCCGCTGGCCACCAACACTGTGTCTCCATCTCTCACATTGCTGGCGAATAACCTGTCCATGCCTACAAGTGACCTATCACCTGGTGCCTCCCCAAGAAAAAAGCCTCGGAAACAGCAGTACGTGATCTCAACAGAAGAAGGGGATATGATGGAGACAAACAGCACTGATGACGAGAAGTCTACTGCCAAGAGTCTGCTGGTGAAGGCTGAGAAGCGCAAGTCCCCTCCCAAGGAGTATATCAATGAAGAAGGTGTGAGGTATGTCCCAGTTCATCCAAGACCTCCCATTACTCTGCTTCGTCACTACCAGAACCCTTGGAAAGCTGCCTACCACCACTTTCAGAGGTACAGTGACATCCGAGTCAAAGAGGAGAAGAAAGCTATGCAGCAGGAAATAGCTAATCAGAAAGGGGTATCCTGTCATGCCCAGGGCTGGAAAGTCCACCTCTGTGCTGCCCAGTTACTACAGCTGACAAATCTGGAACATGATATTTTTGAAAGACTTACCAGCCTACAGGAAGGAATTATCCCAAAGAAAAAAGCAGCAACTGATGATGATCTGCACCAAATAAATGAACTAATACAGGGAAACATGCAAAGGTGCAAGCTTGTGATGGATCAGATCAGTGAGGCCAGGGACTCCATGCTTAAAGTTTTAGATCATAAAGATCGTGTCCTGAAGCTTCTAAACAAGGATGGGACTGTCAAGAAAGTGTCAAAATTAAAGCGAAAGGAAAAAGTCTAGACCAAGAAGAATCAAGAGTTTGGAAACAGAATTTATGAAGAATGATGGTGGGGGTGGGGGGAGGGGGGAGGGTTTTGGTTGTTTTCAAAGGAACATTGAAATAAAGGTAGTGTTCCTTCATTCACACGTGAAAGCAGAGGGGGACCCATGGCATCCAGTGGCGCAAATGGATCGCAGTTGACTTGACACAGCGAGCAGTGTTTTTCTTTAGGCACATCCCTGTTACATCTGCCCTGTGTCACAGTGACTCCTGAGGTGCAGTGACACAGATGGCTGCCTGGCGTTTTTCAGCCTCTAGTTTATAGACTGTATCTGGTGGATTCCGGTAGGACCCACACAGACTGGATTGAAAGCATCCACTCAGACCACCTGTTGTCTCTCTACACTGAAAATAAAGCCTCTTCTCCTTGCCCCAGTCAGTTCTTCTGTCTGACCTTCAGATGCCCTAGTTGGCCTTTTACAGTAGTGCCACAGCACCAAGAGAGGCTGCCACATCACACACTAGAGTTTGAACTATCAGTTCTTGTTGCTTTTTTTAAAGAACCATTTCCAAGTGAAGTTGTTACACCAGCTGTCCTGCGTTTGTCAGAAATGGATTTTTATGGAGGTTCAGAGCAGGCAACACCAAATATTGCTCTGAGATCCTGTTCTGAAGTACGTTCCTGGTTCTCTGTACTTCTGTAGCTGGTGTGATGCTGTTAATTGTACCACACATCTCCAGATGTTAATAAAGGACTCCAAGAAGTTTTGTACATAAAAAAAAAAAAAATACTGCCTGTTTGCTTGTGAGATGCGGCTGAGACACTGTGAGCCTTGTCCGAGAGCACACAGGTCGGTGCTGGCCCGGCAAGGATATGAACCAGGTTGTATGATGCATAGGTCCGTGAGTTGAATTCTGCCCACCACAAGTGCCTTAACTCCACCTGGATTATGTCATTCAGGTCCTTAGGATCCTCCTGTGCGGTGTGGGCTGACTGCAGTGTGCTCCGTTCTTGAGAATGCTCTCTCTCTAGGGCCTGTGTTTTCTTGCCTCTCTACCTGAGCCTCATGATGAAGTCATTTGCTTCGGTTGTTATTTTATTTTTTTTGAACCTTACGGAGACCGATCTTTCCTTTAACGGCAAAAGTTAAAATGGCTCTGATGGCAGAAGAAGCAGGGAGGTTATCTCCAACCATAGTCTGAAGGAAGAACAGGGAGGAGGTCGGATGGGCTCAGGGTTATAGCACTGGTGATGGCAGCCCCTAAGTCTGTCAGGACAACACTGTAGGACCCGGGCCCTGGATGAGGATGAGGTTGAGTGAGGACAGAGGATCATGGAGGAAAGCGGTTCTAGGAAACAGCTTTGAATGGTGCCCGGCACGCTGAGCACTCAGCACTCAAGCATTTAGCTTGAATCAAGGCAATGGGGTTGTGGTGGGCACATTCCCAGCAGCAGACCCTGCAGTCAGAAGTATCAGCAAACTAATTTCTACACTCCCAAGGCAAATTTTGCAGAACTCTCCTGCTTCCTTATTGGTGTCTGAGAACAGCTTCTGAGAGCCACCAGGTACACTTCAAGGGCTACACATTCTGCAAGGAAGACTAAGGCCTTCTCCACACCCTCCTCAACTTTCCCCATCTCTCTCTGAGTTCTGTCCACCTCCCCAGCTCCTAGCCCAGAAGCAGCCACTTCAGTGGGTCAGTGGGAAGCTCCCTGGACCTCAGGACTTTGCTTACAGCATCCCCTCCCTTATATCAAAACATCTGGCCCCACCTGCTCCTTGATTGAAACAGAGAGCTATTTTGATAAACTCTCTTGAACTGAGATATCAATAGCTTATTGTATCGGAAAATGTTCCCCTTCCAAAAAGCATTTTTATTTTAACACTGGCCTTCAGCACTTCATTCAAAAGGAGTGAGTAATGTAGAATTTCCATTGACAGGACAGTTTATACCCTAAGAATGCATTCAGCTGTTACAGAAAGCCATACTTGGGTGGCTTAAACAAGTAAAGGTTTTTATTTGTTCCAGGGTACATGCACAAAAAGTCTTGACTTAGCTCACGGAGGCTTGTCTGAGAGCTCTGTCTGTAATGTCTCCAAGCCTGGGCCTCCTCCTTTCTTTCTATGTCATCCCCACAATCGCACAATGGCAAGGTGGCATCTGCTCCTTCAAATGTCACAGCCACAAAGGAGCAATGGAGAAATCATTATTTATATATTTAGGTGGAAGACAAAGGGGCACAGAGAAGAAACATCTCCGCAGGGACTCCTGTGTGCATCACCTGGGCCAGAAGGGACTCACGGGCCCAACCCCAGTGCAAGGGGGGCCAGGGAAGGGAGTTTTAAACAGTTGGACGTAGTGACTTTCAAAACCAAAATGGAGGATGTGCTAGGAAGTGGAAAGAGGAATGGATGGGGTGCTGGCAATAGCAGCATCGGCAACAAAACAGCAACAGGCAGGAGCCATGAATACTTTGAGAAACATTTTTTTCCACCCTCTTTTTCTGGCTAAAGGACACAGTGAAGTGCAGAGGCGTGAAGGGAAGGTGCTGTGTGAACCCAGACCAGCACCCAGGGCATGGTTTGCCTGCCACCCCCACTGCCACAGGGCTGCTGACCTGGAGGAGAAGGCTGCTGGGGATAGGCGCAGGACCACCTTTTTCCCACTGCCACCAGCCCTACACATTGCACAAGGCCCTGCTTCCCTAGGGGACAATTAAAACAGCTTTGATTTCCACCTTAATGGTCATCTTTACGGGAGATGTACTCAGGGTACTCAGTACATCCACAAAACTTAAGCAGCAATCACCCTCTCCCATCTTTTACTTCTCATTGCTAATCTTGTGCTGCTTTTTTTTTTTTTTCCAGGTATGGAGTTCAGAGAAATGGGACTTGGAATAAAGGCAATGACATTTTTAATTCATTCAAATGCAAAGTACTTTACTTTCCAAGTATCAAACAGCTTAGAAGCACATGCATATCCTTCCTGAAATAATGTGGCTTCCTATCTGGATTATATATCCCCTCCCATAAATGCTGTTACACATAGCTCTCTTGCACAGAGCTGTGTCGAGGTTGTGAGCGGCCCCATCTTTTATTCAAGAATATCAGTATCAGTCTTCCATGTTCATTCTCAGTTTCTACAAATAAATTATTTCCTTTGAATATTCCCAGGGCTCTTTCGTGATTTGGGGCAGATGAACATTTCCTCTGGTTTCCTAATCCCCATGAAATGGGCTATAACTAGAACAATGCAGTGAAATTTGGGGGAAGTAAAGGTAGTTTCTAACCCATAAACAACCTTCCACTCTTGAAAAGATCCCTCTGAGTCTCACAGGTGGAAAATGCAGTCCCATGATGGGCTCTGGAGGACACACGGGGTGTGATTTCTATCTCTTGAAACATTTAAAATGTATTTGATCAAAGGAGGAGAACATTAACTACAGTGTAGGAAGCTGGCAGGGGGACCGACAAGATGACCTAATTTGCCTTTCCCATTACTAATTTCAGTAGGGGTCTTCTCTGGGAATTCCACACTGAGATTCCAAGGCAAGAGCGCCTCAACGGGAATCTGGCTGTGGAAAATGACAATCAGAACTCCTGATTTTCAAAGCCTCCACTGTTGCATCCTTAGGGGTTTAGCAAGGAACTGAATTCTCTTCAGATGGATACACAGGGCCCCTTCTTATCTACATAATAACTTCAGAGAAATTTTCCCTTTGGGTTTCAAAGGACGTAAGATTGGCCCATCAAAGTTAGGGCTATGCAGTGAATTCATTACTTGCTGAAATAAAAATCAACACAAATATATCTTTGCCTTAAAAAAAAAAACCCATACCACTTAGTTGCTTTACCAACCTCTGGATTCAATTAATTTTTAACGTGGAAGTAAAGTCCCTTTTATTTTTTTCCCCCTTTCAAGCCAGACATTTATTTTTAACAAGGGATGAAATCATCTGAGAACGAAAAGGGACATCTGTTACTTTATATCTGTTTATTTTAAGTACTTAAATCTGAGTTTGATTTCACACAATTTTGACATTGTTATTTCATTAATAAACCTTACGTAATTGCGACCTCAGAGTGAGCCCCAAGATTGCACATTCACTTCTCGTTAGTGCAGAGTCTGATAGGAAAGCCAGACTCACCCTGGGATGGGAGAAGCATCCATGCTCAAGGCTGGCTCAAATGACAACTTGGCCAACAGCAGCAAACCACCCCAGAGAGTGCGAAGAAAAGCCCCTGATGGGTCCCGCGTGGGCGGGGGTGGCGTCCGCCCGTTAATATTGGCAGGGTGCTATTTTGCAGGAGTTGCTGCATGAGCAATCTAGAGGCGGTAGTTGCTGCAAGACAAATACAAGATTACACAGGAAACATGTAAACTAACGCATGCGCAGATGTGCACAAAGACACGGCTTCCCCCCAGGTTAGTCCGCCACTTTCCAGAGGCCGGAGATGCTGTGCCTAGCACCGGGCGGGTGGGGGGGGGTGTGTGGCAGAATCGAGTGGCAGAGGGGAGCGCGGAGCCTGCTTCACAGAGAGGGCCCTGGCTGTGGACTGAGAATGGAGTGGTCGGTGGGGCTCCGAGCTGGGAATTTGAAATAAGGGCAGTGGGATTTTTTAAATTGATTAATTCAACTCATTAACAGAAGAGATATTTAATATGAACTATGTCCAGCACTGGGTATACATTGATAAATAGACGACCCTTCCCTTTAAGAAGAAGGACGAAGGACAGAGGGGCCTTTTGAAATTTGCGCTATCGAGGGAGGAGATTCAAAGAGGCAAACTGTACATTGAGATCTAAAGGATGGGAAGAAGCTGGACAGGAAAGGAAAAGGGAGAGAGAATGCAAGGAACAGGGGGCAGGTGAATGGAAAGTGGCCAGCTGTGGAAGAAAGGGAAGGGGCCCAGTGCTGTGAGCAACAGAGGGAGCAGAGGTGGAGGGAGGGAGGAGGCCGGGAGGGAGGAGACCGGAGGGAGGAGGTGGGGATGAGCCTGGTCCTCTAGGCCAAGGGGATGCGCCCAGATTTAACTGTCTCACGAAGGAACTTGCTGGTGGACTTGAGCAGGCAAGAGAAATGATTTGGTTTTTGGCCTTAAAAAGATTGTGCTGGCTGTGCAGGGGACAGATGGCGAGGGGCAAGAGAGGAAGCAAGGCGTGAATTTACCGAGCTGCTACCACTGCCCAGTGGGCGCCAGTGGGTAGGGATGCTTGGGGAAGTCTGTAGGTAAGGCCAGTAAGGGACGCCAGTGGACTGGATGTGGGCTGAGGAAGGAGAGGCGGGGAAGGGGGTCAGGCAGGCCCCTGGGCTTCTGGATCATGGCTCTGGGTGAACGACAGGATAGAAGACTGGTTGGGAGGAGCGGGGAGATGGGGTGTTGGGTTAGGGCTGGCGGAGCCGGGGAAAAACATTCCATTTAGGCCTCGTTAGCTCTGAGAGCTGAATATCTGGCAGTCGAATGTGTCAGTCTGGAGTTCCTTAGAGCAGTCTAACTGCGAGATATCAATCTGGACTTGTTGACAAGTAGAGAGTTTTTAAAACCATGACAATGAATGATGTTAGCTAGATTTTGGAGAAAAGTAGGTATTGTGTTAGAGGTTTTCTGGGGAAGAATAAAAGGGCCATATTTACTTCACAACATTTCTGGAATGTTTTAAAGTAAATTATAGACATGATATTTCACTCCTAAGTTCTTTAGTACACATTTTCAAAACATAAAAGCATCTTCTTACTAACACACTGTCCCTGGAAATCACATTTATGGTCATCATCTCAGCACCAGGCTCTTGCTCTGTGCCTAGCATTGTTCATTTACATTTTATCTTTAATTCTTGCAGGCCCGGGAAGAAGGTGTGATGGCCCCATCTTACTATTAAGCATACTACGACTCTGAAAGGCTTTGTAACTTAGCCCAGTCCAGGCGACTGGCAGCTTCTGGAGCCGAGATTGATCCCAGATCTGATCAGCTTTAAAGCTTCCCCTCTCTCCCTCTGTAGCTGCATCCAGAGGCTGAGAAACCCATCTTCGGGGAGACCTGAACTTTTTCCCACCCATCAGCCCCACCGTGGACCTGGCCTCTGCCTTAGAGAAGTGCCTCATCTTCCGTCCTCTGAGCATTTGGCCCCAGTTTTTCCTTTTCGCCCAAGGTCTTGGGCTGCACTTCTCTTCAGGCCAGGCCACAGGGTGCCACTCCTTGAAGGCATTTGGACTGGGAGGGATCTTAGCTGCAGTGCATCAGCACAATTATCCCAGGTTTTGGAAAGCAGACCCACTCAGTCCTGGGCTTGCTGGAGCAGGTGAGAGATGAGGTGGAGAGAAGGCCATGGCCTTCCCCAGCACGTGGCAGGCGATGGTGGAGTGCCGGATTCTGAGGGCAGTGATGAGTAGAGAGGAGTAGGATGTGTCAGTGTTTGCTTTCCACAGTCAGATTAATGCCCCTCCCCAAGGCCTGTCCTCCAGAGAGAAGCTTGGGCTGGACCCTGGAGCCTCCTGCACCAGTGTCCAACAGACACTAGCTAGTGTTGACTCGGTGCCTTCCCAGCTCCCCTGCTCCTGGATGGGCATGGTAACCCACCCCAGAAGCCAGCCTTCTGTGGATTAAGGAAAACAGAGGTGTGGAGAGGCCTCTGTCACTCAGATGAGAGCATAGTGCACGAGAGAGCTCCTGGGCTCCCGGCTCTCTCCTCAGCACCTTATCCTACTCTGTCTGCACAGCATTTATCATCATTTACTTTCATTTGTGTGTCCTGTTACCGGAATTTAAGCTTCATGAGAACAAAACTTTTACCAGTGTGGCTCATACTTCATCCCCAGCACCAATAAGCCTGCTTGGCACATAGTAGGCACTTAATACATGTTTGTGGAATTAATGAATGAATCAACCAAATCAGTCATTTAGTGTCCCAGACACATGTAAGCATTAACCAAGCATACTCGAAATACAGATAGTTCCTGAGTTAGATGGTTTGACAACTTTTCTTTTTTCACTTTATGATGGTGTGAAAGCTTTCACATAAAACTATTCTGTTTTTCACTTTCAGTATAATATTGGGTAGGTTACATGCAGTGGTCAGTATTTTGTTACAAACTAGGGTTGTGTTAGATGCAGCTGTAGTCTAATGTAAGCATTCTGAGCATGTTTAAGATAGGCTCTGCCAATGGCATAGAACCTATGGCACTCATGCCACAGTGGGCTGTTTGTATCACTGAAAGCTCTGTTGTTTTTCTTTTAATGTATGAGTTGTTTTTTCTAAAGTAAAACCTTAGCATTTAGGTTGCAGTATTGACACTTTGTATTTGGGCACTTGGTCTCTAAAAAGTTCATCATCACTGAATGCTACACTGTGCTGCTTTATGCTACGATGTTCAAGAGGTTAGAGGTATTCAATGCATTTTCAAGTTACTGTGTTTTCAACTTATGATGGGTTTATGGGGTGTAAGTGCTTCATAAGTGGAGGAGCATCTGTAGTCTGTAACAGATCACTGTCTACCTGCACCCTACTCAAAACTCTAAAATATGTTGTTTTCCCACAAATCTCAAAAACAAAAAAAGGAGGGGAGGAAAAAGGGATGGAGGTAGGAGGGAAATAAAGGATAGAGTGAATACAGACAGCACCAGAGTCACCTAGAGGGAGCCCCATTCAGAACAAAGTGGAGAACCCCAGCTGGTTTCTAAGTCTCCAGTGAGGCACAAGAAGCCTGCATTACTCTGAAGCCAGAAATCTCAAGGAACTGTAGCTTTTGATCATCTTATTCCAGGCTGGCTGAGAGATCTGGGGAGGACATTCAGGTGCTCTGAAATACAGCGATAATCAAGAGAAAGAGGGAGTCTTAAATTGAGGATGGAGAGCAATATACTCAGGTTAATGGAAGCACTAGCAATATTAAATGAAATTGCTCTACCACTTCTTCATAAGACGGCACTGGGGAGCCTGATCTTTGCATAAGCAGGGATGGTCCTGGGATTTCATGGGAGGGCGGGAGGGTTGGGGAATCAGTCATGCAGCAACCATTACGGTTCATGGGAGCCCAGCTTGTAACCCCTTGGTGCACCTGCCGCATATTTACTCAGGTCCATGGAGGAGCCAGGCAAATTTGGGCAGGATTTCAAGGGAATCTGGAGCCAGGGGAGCCTGCTTTAGTCCAATTAAATGAAGCAGTATCAGGTGGAAAGTAATTCTGAGTATTCACCATTATAGGGAGTTTTGTTTTTAAGCCCCTCAATGGATCTTCTTTTAATGAAGAACTAAACTGCAGGGTCTGAAGGTGGGCAGGAGGAATTGCTCATACTCACAGAGCTGAATTTCTCCCTGAGGAAGCCAGACAGGGGCTAGAAAATTTCCTAATGGGTATATCTTATGGCTCACCAAAGCACTCCCACCTGGCCTCCACAATGGCTCTGTGGATGCATCACTTCTATATTATAAAGAGAACAGGGAATCCAGGCCTGGAACACCCCAAGCCTTATCCCCCAGGTGAGTGCAGTGTACGTAAATCTTTGGGGCTCTTCTTCCTATTTCCTGCTTTTGTTGCCTCTTTCCACTGTGTTGGTCTTCCAGGGCTGTGGAAGCCAAGTAGTGAAGATGAGTTAATAGGGGTGCAGAGAATCAAGCCTTATGTAACTGTTTTAGGGAAGAACAAGCCCACTGGTGTGGGTGATAAATGAAAGAAGAGGGTGCAACTCACAGATTCGACCAGCACAGAGAGCAAACTGCTTTTGTGCTGTCCAAAATACCGAGAAATCTATTAGTTGTCATGTGCTGAGGATGGGGGTGTATCAGACACTGTCTATATCCGGGGGGATAGGCGGAGGAGGCGGCAATAAAGAGAAGAAAATAGCTCAACATGGCAGTGCCCCGAAGATATCTTACAGCCATAGACAAAGCATGAATTTGTGAAATGAAATAACCATGCATAATTTAACCACACAAACAATACCCGGGCCGTTTTTTCGGGGCCTAACTCCTTGCCTGCCACAGTCTTCCGGGCACGTTTGAGCATGGTGTCTTGCTTCTCACCCTCAAGCACTTCCCAGCTATGGCCACCAGGGGTAGGGCTGCAAAAGCAGAAGTTCCCAGGACTTCTTTATGCTTGGCCAACTTTTATTGGCCACTGATGATTCTAAAAAAAAAAGTCAATGATAAAATAGGCCTTTGCCCACCCTCCAAAAAAGTATTTTGTTGGTCTACATTAAGCAATCATTGCTATTGCTTTGAGTTTTAATGTTACATATACACACACACAGGTTACTCAACTTTAAATCACTATGAGAAAATATCAGAGATAAACAGCTTAGAAGGAGGCTTACAGTTTCAGAGATTTAAATCCATGGTTGCTTGGCTGTCTTGCTTTTGGACCTGTAGTGACAGAGTACATCATGGTAGGAGTGTGTAGCAGAAGAAACTGCTCATCTTACGGCCCCAGGGAAGCAAGGAGAGAGGGAGAGGCAGGGGTCCCAATTTCCCTTTAAGGGCACTCCCTTAGTGAGCTGCTTCCTTCTACTTGCCCCATCTCCTAAAGGTCCCACTGCCTCCCAACAGTGCCACAGGCTGGTGACCAACCCTTTAGGACGTGGGCCTTCAGAGGACATTCAGATCCAAGCCAGAGCACACACATATATATGCATATTCTTACTTCCTATCATTAATACATTTTGTATTCTATATGGAATTAGAAATTCTCATACATAAAATCACTGGTAATTAATAATTAATATATTTTCATGTATACAGTCTCTAATATAGACAGACACAAATATTCATCTCTTTTGGAGTTACGAATCATCAGAGTGCACTTTAGCAGCAGTTCATATCTTCAAATATAATAGAACAGCTTCCTATACTTAACCAATACCTTTTTAAAACGTGATGGTACAAGGAGCCAGGGATTTAGCTCAGTGGTTTCACTGCCTGCCTCACAAGCGCAAGGACCTGAGTTCGATCCCTGGTACCAAAAAAACCCCAAAAAAACAAAAAACCAGCGATGGTACGAGATTGTAAAGAAAAAATAAGAAACAAACCTTGGATTATAGCAATTCTGTTGTTTTATTTGACCTCTTGTAGTTTAATCTGTGTTTGAATTCAAGATAGTGAGAGAATACAAATGGAGATATAATATTTTTATTGTAAGTGTAAATTTTAGTGCACACATGAAATATATTGCTGCCTTTAAATAATATCTTTAAAGTTGAGATTTACTCTTTTTAAATTGTTTAAAGACTGAATACCAAATAGAAATAATCAGAATACCAGGTGTTGGTTCTTAAAAATTAATGTGGTTTGGGTATGGAGGGGGTGTTAAGGCCCTACTCTCTGTAAAATACCAAACCAATCCCCTGCCTTCAGTGGATTCCAGTCCTGGAAGAATTAGGCCTGAATTCATGTCCTGGATCTTGCTTGGGTTGGTAGAGTTGTCTCATTTTCACATACAAAGCCAAGCAGATCCACTAGTAATCCCATCTTCATCCTACCTTTCTCCATTCTTTCCACCTGGGCCCTCTATAACTCCCCTGTGTCTTCTAACTTCAAAAAGAATTTTAGAAAACAGCATTGACTATTTTTTTACTTTTAAGCCTGCTATTTGTTTTATCCTTTTTCCAGTTGCTATTTTTTTTTTTTTTTTTTTTTGGCCCTGGTTTAGGTCTTTGAGATTACTATGGTTCAGGTGTGGTTTTTCCCTTGTGGATTCATGTGTTGGAAGCTGGTCTTCAGCATGGTGAGATGAGAGGTAGAGGAACCTTCAAGAAGTGGGGCCCCAAGGGAGGTGTTTAGGTTGTTGGGAGTTCTTGTGGGACCCTTTTAGTTTACAATTCACTAAAAACAAACAAAAAACAAACAAACAAACAAAAAACCCCAGGTAAACTTGACCTCCCTTCTCTCTGGCTTCTTCTTCCCTCTCTTGCCATGTAATTGCCTCCACATCCACCATGGGGCTCTAATCAAATCTGAGCAAAAGTCGATACCATGCTCTTGAATCTCCAAAACTGTAAGCTAAATAAACTTCTCTTCTTTAGATATCACCCAGTCTCAAGTAATGGAAAGCCTAGCCAAGAAAGGGTGCTCTCAGAAAGAATATAGATTGGTAGATTTGAAGGAATCACCTTTCCCTACTTCCAATTAGAAACTGATCAAAACAATTTCATAAGAAGACCACTGTTTTTTTTTGTTGTTTTTATTTTTTTTTGATTCTGGGGATTGAACTCAGGTCCTTGCGCTTTCTAGGCAGGCAGTGGAACCACTGAGCTAAATCTCTGGCCCCAAGAAGACCACTTTTTAAAGGACTGAAAATATGAATCACGATCAGGAGATCTATCAGGAGTATTACAAGAAGACATGTGGGACTGATTTCCAGAATAGGAAAGCATTATTTCCTTGGAAATAATCCAGGGAAAACATAGAACTGGGAATTTCAATATTTTGCAAGAAAATGGAACAAATCTTCAGAGAGACAGGATTGGTGAGTACATGCACAACAACAGGATGATGAGAGGTTAGCATGGCATGTTTATTAGGCTGAGCTCACCAAGCTTGATCTCTGTGAGCACTGTAGTTTCAGGGTTAGCAAATGAGGTGGCTTCAGACCACTTCATATATCTTCATTTTGGTGATGGATTTGATGTGAAGACTGAAACATAGTTTGCCTTGGTGGGAATCAAAATGACTGGAAGACCCACAACTATATGGCTCTGCCTCAAACCAGGACAGACAGGAGGTTTCCAGACAAGGACAAGAAGGATCTTTCTCCACAGCTGTTTGTTGATGTTCTGGAAAGAGAATCAATACAGGGTAGTGGGCAGGAAGGTCCAGATTAAGAACAGTCCAAGTGCCAGACCTGGAGGGATCGGCAGAGTCCATGATCAGTGTGAACTGCACTGTGCACACCGAGGGAGCTGGTGTGAACTGCACTGGAGCTGACATGGAATGGTGGAGTCCTCAGAGCCCCGCCAGCAGGGTGCCACCTCTCAGGCACTGCCAGAGGGAAGAGTGTGTTCAGAAGGGACTCCCAGATGGGAGCCTGGCAAAAAGTTGGAGGTTGTTAAACCAGAAAAAAAGAAGGAAAAGAAGCCTCAGGGACAACCCAAGTGCCTTCTTCATATGTTTAAAGGGCTGATTGGCGGACAGCGGTCTGCAGTGAGTTGAATTGCGTCCTTCCCAGAATTATACATTGTGGTTTCACTCCCCAGTCCCTCAGAATATGACCTTAATTGGAAATAGATTCATTGTAATATATAATCAGTGAAGATGAAGACTAATAAGAGCAGGGAGGGCCCCTAATGCAATATGACTTGTTCTTACAAAAAAAGGAATTTTGGAGACAGAGATACACACAGGGAGTGTGACCAGCAAAGAAGGAGGCAAAGATCTACAACCAAGAAACACCAGTGATCGCCAGCGAACCACCAGAGCAAAGAGGAAGGAGGGATGGCACAGGTTCTCCCTCGTAGCCCTTAGAAGGGTCCAGCCCTGCTGACACTTCGATTCTCCCTTCTGGCCCCCAGAACAATGAGACAATACGTTTCCGTTGTTTATGCCCCCCAATTATGGGCCCTATACAACTAACCATGTAGACTGTCCAGGAGTGGCCTAAGCTGCCCTTGGGACAGTGCTCTTCCTAGACTTGAGGAGGTCTGAGTGCAGATGGGATAACTGCCTGCTGGGAACATTACAGAGACACATCTGACTGGGGAAGTAGGGGACCTTGCAAGATTTACTCCAATTGTAAAATCTATGATTCTAACTCCAAAAGTATTCAATAATAACAAAAAATTACCTAAAACTTAAATTTTTCTCAGAAGGGATAGAATTTTTAAAAGTATAAAGAAAAAAGCCAGTGAAACAGAACTCTACATAACAAAAAGGCAGGTACTGATATTTTTTATACTCATCACAATGTCTACCTCCCTAGAAAATTCTTACATGGATAATACAGTGTTGTTGACTGTAGGGACTATGCTGGACATTTTCCCAGGATTAGTTCATGATGCATAACTGAGATTTCATATGCACACTTTGACCAACATCTCCCTGTTTTCCTCTTTCCCCAGATCATGAAACTACCATTCTATTTTCTGCTGCTCTAACTTTGACCATTTTCGTTTGTATTCATGAGGGTTAACAAGAACGTGCAGGCTGGGGCAAGGCTCCTTACAAGACAGCACACAGTCTGAATCAGATGTAATGCAGGACACAGAAATGTACACAGTGGCTGTGTACAGAGTCAAATGTAGAAGAGTGCATCTGTCAGCGCAGTATAGATCCGAAGGATCCAGCCAAAGGCCTGGAGCCCACAGCAATGAAGGCCGAAGGGTCAGCACTAGAAACTGAAGAGTCTGCACTGGCAGGTGGAGACTGCTGGAATCTGCTCTAAAAGCCAGGAGACACCAAGGAGAAGATCAGAGCTCCTCTGAAGAGAACGGCTGAAGCTCCTTTGAGGAAAATCAGCAGCAAGGATGCTCTTCCAAGGAAAATCGGCTGAAATCTTTCCTTCCCGTTTTCCTTTTATACCATTCTGACAACAATCCTCCTTAAAGTGGGTCTTCCACACCCAGAACCCTTCAGACTCCATTCAGAGGGGCATTCCTTACTCAAGTTGACAATTAGTCAATTAACTACCACAGAATTTTTATGTAAGCAATCTTGTGCACTATTTGTCCTTCTATGACTGGCTTATTTCATTTAATGTCCTACAATTTCATCTTGTGTTGTCACAAGTGGCAGGATTTCCTTCTTTATAAAGGCTGAAAAGTATTCCAATTGTATGTACATATAATTTTCTTTATATACTCATCTGCTGATGGACACTTAGTTTGCTTCCATGCCTTGGCTCTTGTGAACATGCAGTGAACATGGAAATGCAGATAGCTCTCTGAGACCTGATTTCAATTGCGGGGGAAAATACAGGTGTGTGTGAGGGAAATATTTAGAAATCAAATGGATAACACATGAATAACAGTGATTCTAGAAGGTACAGGGGCATTGAATTATGTTAAAAATGCATCGATATGGTGAGGTTGCAAAACAGGGTGGGTCAGTATGAACACTATCGGTGGGAGTTAAGTGTTACAGTTTCAAATCAGGCTGTTTCCTGTCTGTTTCCTTGCCCTGTCTGTGTAGCTACTCTGAGAAAGAGTTTCCTTGTCTGAAGAGTGGGGTGGCATTATCTGGCTCTGTGTCAGAAGGAAGGTGTGAGATGATTAATGAAAAGTATGAGGCACATGGTAAGAATTCAATAATGGGTCACTATTCTTATCAGAAATTTTGGCCCCAGAGTTTATTATACACACACACACACACACACACACACACACACACACACACGGTGGTGGGTGTGAACAGGGATGACAAAATCCCAAAGTTTTAAAGGAAATTTTTTTGTTAGATTCCATATTGTACATAATGCATTTCACATGCAACTGTAAAGCTTCATTTGATAATACTGGTAGCACATTGTTTTAGTCAGATTTCCATCACTGTGACCAAACACCTGAGGAAATCAATAAAGGAAGAAGGATTTATTTGTTTCATGGTTTCAGAGGCCTCAGTCCATGGTTGCTTGATTGTTTTGGGCCCATGGTGGCATATACCTCATAGTGGGAATGTGCGGCAGAGGAAGACTGCTCACATTATGGTGGCCGAAAGTGAAGGAGACAAGAAGGGGCTGGGGTTCCAATAGTATCGCCTTCAAGGGCATGTCCCAATGACCTAACTTCCTCCCACTGGGCACTACCTCTTAAAGGTTCCACCACCTCCCAATAGTTCCACAGGCTGGGGCCAAGCCTTCAAATATGGCCTTTGAGTGTCATTTGATAGCTAAACTAAGTTTAAAAAAATTGGGAATCATGATTTGCTACTTCATCCTACATACACTCAAGTGGAATGGGGATTTCAGTTCATTAATGGGTGTGTGGCTCATCTAAAAGTCCTGAAGGTCAGCCTGTGACTGAGACCTCGGTCTTGGATAAACCTCTCACTCTTGGTTTCCACACCTGTAAAATGGAAGGAAGCAGCCTGACCTACCAGGGAGCTGGTGGCATGACCAGAGGGAACTGCATTGGGGAAAAGTCCTAGCGAGGCCACAGATATGCATGCTTTATAGCACACTCACAGCTTCTTCTGCCTCCATGTACAAGGGCCCAAGTGCCAGGGGACAGAAAGGTCAATTTATCCTGATACAGACAGTCAAAATGAGGAATAATGCATAAAATTAAGGTAGATGAGGCTTTAAGGAAAGGAAAAACTTGTGTTCAGCAGGATCCTTTAGGTAATGAAGTGGTCTCTAAGGGAACTTGAGAAGCTTTCCACTGAAAGAAATACTGCAGTGGGCAGCAGCCTTGCCCCTAAAACATGAAGGATTCAGAGCTGCAGACCCTTCTTAGCCTTCAGGGCTTCTCCTTCCCCTTTTACTTTTAAGCTTTTTCCAAGGATGTACCTTGATCCAAATTGTTCTTTATCTGAAGCACAGATCCCTTCCTAGTGTGGTTGATACCAATTCACATTTGTCATACCTGGTGATGGCATAGCGTCTTAAAGAGGTACTTGCTGTCATTTTCCTTGGGTCACCCTCAGCATTTTCCTGTCACCCTGCTCCACACTAGCAGTAGGCCCTGCCCAGCCTGGCCTGACTCCTCAGCCTCGGTGTCAGCCTCCTCATTAGGCATGCTCCAGAGTAGGCTAGTGTCAGAGCAGCCACTGCATCAGAATGCAGGGCATGCCTCGGGCTCCCAGGAGGCTGCACATTCTGCATGAAATATGAAGGCAGCCACCAGCCTGGGGGAGACCCAGTGTGGGTTTAGTGGAGTAGCAGCAAAGGTGGCTACTGGGGGAGGGGGCCTGCAGGCTCGGAGAGAAAACGTGGACACCCATCACATATTTTAAAGGCACTGCTCTTTGAGGGAGAAGGCTACGGGGAGGGGCACCTGGTTTATGTATCCTCTGGACAGCTCCTGACACACACTCCCCCGGCACATTCCTTCTGCATATGTTCACGGTACACCGTGATTATGGAGATGTGCCCTTTTGAGATGGGCAGCCAGCTCCCTCTCCCGCTGTGCTCATCACCAATTCTTCACTTTCTCTTTTGGGACAACCTGAAGTCGCAGGAGCAGTCCATGTGGATTTTGGAGTACCTGACAGGAAGAGGCGTAATAAAAAGTAATGATTATCCAGCAAGCCCTGGGGATGCTTGTCCCACACCACCTTGGGCCTGCGCAGGTTAAGCACGCCTAACAAGCAATGGCCTTCCATGGCTCAGAGGCTTGATGGTAAAGCCTGTTCTCATCTTGCTCTACAGTCTCCCAGTTTCCAACTAAGGCTTCATGCCTGGGTTCTAGGCAGCCATTCTGAAACAAAGAGAAAACCATTCATTCTGGCCACAAGTAGGAAGAGCCAGCTGTGGGTAACATCCCATGCACACCTCCCTCGGCATGCATACCTGCTGTCCCATAATGGCTTATGTGCGGATCCCAGCCACTCTGTCCAGGAAGCAGAGATGTACTATTTGTCTTTATAGGGCCTACGGACAGGCGCAGAGAAGGTACTCGGGAAATACTGAATGAATTACCTTTGGTGAGACCTCCCTCCTACCTCATCATAAGTCCAAGTTATTAAGAAATACAAGTCTGCTAGTTGTTCCAAATACAGAATTTGGGGAAATTTATATATGGAAAATGATATCAAAGTAAATATATAGGTAAATAATATATAAAGGATTTGTGTTTGTATTTTCCCTCTGAAAAGAGCTCTTGGATTATGAGATCTCCATGGGTTTCTTTGGAGTAACTGACATCTCAGTAGGAACTGTATAATGCTTGACTCTGGAAACCTCCTGTGCCAGGAGGAGAAGGGCTGAAGCCAAGAACTGCAGGGTCATCCTGTTGGCCCTGACCTAGATCAGAAACACTTTATATTCCTGTGTGTCAGATGGATGTGAGAGTTTTCTGCAAGGAACCCAAAGCCGTGGTGTCTCTTCAGAGGCCAGCACGTTTAGTTGGCAGTGCTGTCTGCTGCACACCTCCAGAAGGGGCCCTTCAATAGGGCATTGAAGCTGCCCTGCTCTTGGAATTTGATGAGGACGTGTACGCCTATCTTATACATGGGACTCTCCAGCTTATGAAATTATATTTGGTGACTTTCTGTTAATTCTGCAAAGGAATCAGCTTCTTTGGGAACTGAGAGGATGCCGTACTCCTGTTTGGTTCTTGACATAGAGTAACAGGAGGCACCAGGATGCAACTAAAAGGTTGGCCTTCCACAAGACTGTAAGCTCCAGGGAGTAGGAAATCAGCTGTCCTGTCCACTGCAGTGTTCCCAGGGGCCAGGGCAGTGTCTGATAAAGCAGGCATTTAACAAGCAAAGAAAGTACTGTATCCTCCAGCCAGGGATAGACTCAGGATTGGGTCAGTAGACTCTTCCCTGGCTTTGGTATTCAGATACCAAAGAATTCCTTTCTCTCTTTCAAGAGAGAAGAGAGTAAGAAGCTGATCAGAAAGGAGAGAAAATTAGACTAGCAAACAAGATGAGAGGTAGAGACAGAGAAAGAGTTTATAAACAAGCCAGCCTCAACAGCACAGTATGACTGTGTACTCACCCCCAGCTGAAGATATAACCTATGGTATCTTGATTATATGAACCAATAAATTCCTTATTTGTTTATTTGGTTAAATTAATATGGAAGAGGGTTTCCATCACTTAAAACCAAAAGCAGACTGACCGATGTTTTATACTATTCATTTGTACTTTCAAAGCTACTCCTTACCTGATGCCAGCAGCTGATCTTCTCTTTACATTTGTTTATGGGTCTTCTAAAGTCTCTTTGATACAGCAGTCATCTTGCCCATTCCTCTGGCTTGCTGCAAGCAGAATGGTACTGGAGTCACACACTTAAGGCAGATGAGTTTTCCTCATACACAGAATCCAGAGAGTAGGAATTCTTCAAATTCCTGGATGGCAGATGTTACTGTTCCCACTAGCGACAGATCTTACAACCCTAGGACACCCACTGCCTGCTTCGCAGCTCACACTCGCTCCACAATGGACTTGGCAAGGATGCCTAGCTCTATGCTCATCTCTGCCAAGACAGCGCTCAGTTGCTGGTGGCTTGTTTTGTGGAATAGGGCTAAACATCTAGATGGTGGTTTACAGAGAACAAAGGAGAAGGAAGAAGACAGAGATTCCTTCCAGGTGACGAACTCTGCCATATCACTGCAGATCCCTGGGAGATAAATGATCTTCTTTGTCCATTTGTGGATATTAAGGCTTAGAGAGGTCAGCAGTCACTGGCTGGGGACTGAACTGTTCAGGTGACAGAGCAGGTCTGTCTCATATGAGCATCCTTGCTTTTTCTCCTCCCCCTGAGTGGCCTCCTGGGGCCACATTTGGCTTTGATTTGTGCAGTGTGGACCACTCACCACCATGCTGGGCATGCTGCAGCCCCAGTGATGACAGCACGGTGTTTCCCACTGTCCATACTAACAACAAGAGGGAACATTACAGACCCCCACCCCCACTCGGTGTGCAAGAGAGTGGCTTGATGTGGAGCTGCACAGAAAAAGGAGAAGTCTGGAGTTCAATTTCCTTCCTCTGTGGCCAACCCACCCTCTGGGGTTGAAAGTGTGTCTGGGGAAGGCGTTCTGTTCTGAGCAGTCAGGGATGCCTCTGGCTGGGTGACAGCCACCGACCCACCTCGATTTTGTTTTGCAGGTGTTGGAAAGAGGATGTAGCCATCCCAACCCTCAACAGGAAAGGGTGGAAAATGCTGCACTGTGCAAGGGTGAGTGTGCATATGTGTGTATGTGTGGTCCTTGGAGCAAGGGCCGGGCAGGGACCAGTCTGAAAAATAACATTAAGAAGCTGAAACATTTTCCACTGAGAAATAGAATTACTGCCCGTGGAATTCTTACCCAGCCTGAGAAGAGGCAGCCCCTCCTTTTCATTAGTTAAACAAAGAGGGTTATTTTTCAAATGAAAACTTTCAGTGTGGAAAACAATCTAATTCCCAGGGCTTTCGAGAAGCAAGATTCTTGGTGCTTCAATAAACGTGTCTAGGTGGACATGCAGCGCAAAGGGCAGGGTGGGCACACAGATCATGTACTAGGACAGGCCTGGCCAGTGGGGGATGAAGGGACTTAGCTTCAGGCCTCTCAAAACAATCCCAGGTAGAAAGGCCAATAGAAGGAATGAACCATGGCCTGGGAAGAGTCCAAATGTTCTGTGAGGAGAAACAAAAGCGAAAACACAAATATTGTCTGTAAGTCCATTAAATGATTCCCTTTCTTCCTCCAGGGCAATGAACTTCTGATTGGAGAATAATCTGCAAACTCAAAAGCCCTGCTTGGTTCAGTGGGGGGTTCTGCCTTATTGAACTCCTGGCCTTCAGAGTTCCCCCAAACGAAAACCAGCTTCCAGTCCCAGACCCATGGAGAAATGTCACGCCTTTCTCTTGAGGTATATCCTTGGTGAAAGTTCCTGGGTACTTGCATTTGTTTCAGAGCAGGCCAGAGGGTTGGGGTGCAGCTCAATAGTAGAGTGCTGACTCACTATGATGAAGACCCTGGGATCACTCCTCAGAACTTAAAACAAGAGGAGCAGAGATAAGAGTACAAAGGTGGGCTGCAGGGTTCCAAATCTAGTTCCGTCACCTGGCAGCACATGCTTGGTCTCTGAGCTTCCACTTGCTCATTGCAAAGAGGGTGTGCAATGGTACCAACAGGACAGTGTTTGCATGAAGATTAAATAAGACAATGCTTACAAAGCACTTAGCACTGTTCCCGGACAAAGGAAGAGCTCAATTAAATTGTGGCCATTGTTATGAAATTAAAGAGACCTGGCATGTGTTCTTAGGCCTAAGCTTTTGAAATTAATAAATATCACTCTTTGAGGTTTCTACTTTTCCCATCTCACTTGCAGAGAGCATGTTGTTTAAAAAAATAAAAAGCAGGCACAGAATAGCTGCTCTTCAAGTCGGAGCTTCCTTCTCTAATCAGTCTGTGAATATTTCGGGGAGTGCTCTATTTAACTTGGCTGGCCCCTGGTTTTGCCGTGAGTAATGCGTTGGGCTTAATTTCAAACTCCGTGCATGGCCAAGATCACTGGATACTTGAGCTTCCCTGAGCGGAGTTGATACAGCTGCTCTGCCCCGGTGACTGGGGAGCTGTCCCTGCAGATTCCGAAAGGTTTTAACCAAACAGGTCAAGGTGCATCGGCCAGCCGCAACCGTCAAGGACATGGTTTCCACAGAGAAGCCCACGCAAGGCGAGCCCAGGGAGACTTGAGGGGCTGGAGGAAGCAGAGATGGGAAGAGGACCAGACAATGCTGAGAGGAGGCCCCCGTGGATCTGGCGTAGAGCGGAGTTGCTTAGGGTATCCCGGCTCCCGCTAAGGGAGCCCAGAAGGCCAAGAGAAACCATGCTGATTACGATGCTGCCACAGCAATAAACAAAGGGTGCCAGCGCTACGCGCAAATGAGAATTTCTGAAACCAATCAGCTCAGACCACGACATACACTTGCTTTAGAAGGAACTGAGTATGGCTTTCTAAGTTCCCGATTCATTACAAATAAAACGGAAGAAGCCAAATTCAATTTAGGCATGTTTTTCCCCAGGAATTTAGCTTCAGCGAGAAGCAAGGCTTGTTGCCTGAGGCCACTTGAGAGCACAGTCTGTGGAACGACAACACGCGTGGGCAGACGAGCAGCGTTAACTCCCAGGCGGGCCGGACCTCAGTGACAAGCAGGCTGGAAGGCGCTAATGACTCTTTAGTGCTGCTCTTTGGCTAGGAAATGTCTCTGGCTTCTGAGTAGCAACACCCTCACCTTAAAAGGTTTGGATTGATGATCTGGGCCCAATAAAAGCTGCTTCTCAAGTCTGTTGGGAAATCCAAGCATTTCAAAAGTGAAAGATAATGAAGATGATCTAGAAGCAATATGATTATGAGTATACATTATAAATGATAATTACAATTAATCATATCGCCCTTCATAATCTCCCAACATTATAATGCAATCCTGGTAGACTCATTTTCCCCATGTTCTTTTGAAGGAACCTTGCCTCAAACTACAAAATTTCCACTTTAGTTTGATTAGTGGCAGTTTTTGCTTTCTAGGTAATTTCTCCATCTCCTGAGGATGGGCAGGCACGGGGGTTAGGTCTGAGCTTTGTATGAAGTTGAGGAGTTGTGATGCCCTCCAGTAAGTTCTACAGCTTCAGATCTAAGGTTCCTAAGCAAAATATTAGCAAACCAAATCTATACATATACTGAAAGGATCAAATACCATGACTCAACAAATTTATCTCAGAAATGCAAGGTTGGTTTAACACTAAAAAAATAAAAGCAAGCAATATGATTTATCACAGTAACAAGGAAGAAAACTCATATGAACATCTCAAAAGATGAATAGAAAGCATTTGATAAATCTCAGAACTTACTCATAATTAAAAACCCACTGTATACTTATAACAAATACTAGGAAATAGCATTTAAAAATTGTATAATTTATAATACCATTTTAAAAATCAAGCACCTGATAGGAATAAATTTAGCAAAATTTGTTTTCTTGACCAGTGCCTGTGAAGTGCAAAAATGTCACAGAGCCTATATTTTAAAAATTTAAATATATGAAGGGCTATAGTGTGCAAATCAGGTTGAAAAACTCATGTTGCAAAAATGTCAGTGCTTTCTAAATTGACTTATTGCCAGTCAAAATCCTCACACACTCTTTCTCTTTCTGCCTTTCTTCCTTCCTTTTCTTTCTTATAAAAATTGGTAAACTAGTTCTAAAGTTTATTTGGAAATACAAAGGTTTTCAAATAGTCAAAAATTGAAGAAGAAAGTTGAAGGACTTGTATTACTAGATACCAAAAGTAATTATAAGGCATGGAGACAAGCAGATCTACGGGACAGACTTGAAAAGGCAAGAAACAAAGCTGCAGATAAATCACTTGATTCAAAACCAGGCAACACTGCCATGCAATGTGTAAAGAATGGTCACTTAAATAACTAGTGGAAGGGTTAGGCTCAGTGGTAGAGCACTTGCCTATCATGTATGAGGCCCTGGATTCAACCCAAGCGCCACAAATAAGGTAAAATACATAAGTAGTCAAGCCAATTTGATTTCCAAAAGAAAAAAATTACTTTGGCCCCTGTCTCACACCTTACACAAAAGTCAATTATAGATGGGTTGTAGACCTAAATGTAAAAGTTTAATAATAGGGCCAGGGATTTAGCTCAGTGGTTCTGCCTCCTGCCTCGCAAGCGCAAGGACTTGAGTTCTATCCCTGGCACCAAAAAAATAAAAATTAAAAATAAAAATAAAAGAAGTTTAATAATAAAGCTTCCAAAATAAGACACAAGAGAATAGGTAAATCTCAACAAGGCCTAACAGTCACTAACCAGAAAGCAAAAAAACTGATAAATTAGTCTTTTTGAAATTATGAATTTCTTCTTACGAAAGATAAGAAAAAATATAGCCATATGATTAATAGCATTCAAAGGCAAGTCATAGAGTAGAAGATGTTTCACCGAATAAATCAAAGGCTCTGTATCAAGAATATTTAAAGATTTCTTGTGTAAAAACATAACAACATATATTACATTAAAATGAACAAACAAAGGAATAGTTTCTCCACAAATGAGAACAACAAAGTTGTTGGCAACAAACTTAGGGAACGATGCAAAACTAGGCATGTAAAATTTAAGTCACAATTCAGTATCAACCACAAGAATGTAAACTGAAGATAAATGGACAATACTGAATATTGGTGAGGAAGGGAAGTAACAGAAACTCTCACATGTAGTCAGGCACAGCTGCTTCAGCAAACTGTTTTTACCATGTCTACTAAAGCTAGTGTATGCATCGGATATATGAACAACTCAACCATTCTCTTGACAAATACCCACGGGAATGTGTGTATGAGGGCACTAGAAGATGAGTCTAAGGATGTTCACAGCAATGCTGTTTTCACTAGCCATAGGTGAAGCAGCACAAATGCCTATGGAACAATAAAATGATTTAAGTTACAGCACTTACAGCATGTGCACAATAAAATGGCCTATGTGAATGAGAATGAGCAGATTACCACTTCATACTTACGAAGAATCCTAAGTGTTATATTGAATAAAATGAGAAAAATAAGAAGAAATAATAATACTGTATGACTCTATGTGACCTTCTAAAACAGGAAAAATAATCTCTCCTGATATGCCTGAAGGGGTCCCTCTTGGAGAGTAGGAGTAATGGCAATATGCCTTGGCCACACGAAAATGACAGTCACATGGGTGGGTGGATGCACTGAAAAGTCCACCAGACAATAAGTGTGCAGTTTATACTTCACAATACAAACCTTGCCAAAGTAAGAACATAACAAAAACTCTGGACCAGAGGACCTGGGCAAATTCATTTGAGGTTTAAACTCTATTTTGCAGGCTGCTTTATGTTTTTGTAGTTCTAGTGCTGTCTCCCTTCATAGTTTCCATGGCTCTGTCTGCTGTAATGGCTCTGCCATTTCGTTCTATTCTGCCCTTTGCTTTCGATCTGAACTTGATATATTGATCCTTATCTTATTCTTGTTTTGCCCTTGGAGTTGATTTCTCATTCTCAACTTTCATTTCAGTATTTCACTAAAAATGGTTCACAGCAGGTTAGCTTTACTTATTCTGAAAATTTTGTTAATGATCTTGGTTTAATTTTATTGTTTAAATTTTCGCTCCTTTATTTAATCTTTTCCTGTCATTGTCTAATGAATTTTATGTTCTTGTTAGGGATTTCATAATTTGTATTAGATTACTTGCTTTGCCACCTTTTTTCCATCCCCAATCCACAACTTAAAAAAAAAAGTTCTCTTCTTTTCTGTGTGTAATGGAGTGGGAGTGAGGGTGTGGAGTAGGGGAAGCTCTTTCTTGTTCTGTATCCTCCAGCCAGAGGAAAGAGCTGGACGCTCTGACATGTAATGGGAAAGGGGGAAAAAAAGAAGATTGGAAAATGATAACTAAAACAAGTACTTCGCAGTTGCCCAAAGTATTGTAACAGATTACTTTCCTTACAGATTTAGCTAAGAAGCTATCTGACCTGAGTCCATTTATAGAACTATTTGGCCTTGGTTTTATTTTTGCTTTTTCAAAATAAATCCTCTAGTCCTCAACTGGAGACAGTGAAGAAACCAGGGAGTTTTTGTTTTTTTTTAAAATCCATATGAAGGTTTGGGCCAGGAGTTTTTCAAACACTGGCATAAATTTTTAATTTGGACTTTGATATCCAGACAAGCCCAGTTCATGTTCTCTTGGGTCTCCTTCCCAAAGATCAGACTTCAAACAGACACTGCTTGCTGTCTTAGCAGAAGCAGCAGAAAGGCTCCATGGCAGCCATGGTCAACAGTAACCACTGTGCACTCTGCCTGGCTGCGCTGGAGCCCTGGGCCACCTCGCCCTGGAGACTGACCTGCCACTCTGTGGGCTGGAAGTGAGGCTCCTCAGGAGAATGCATGAGTGCAGACTATGCTGGCAGGAAATACTGGGGAGGCAGGGTCCTCCTGGGGACTGCCTGGAGCACTTCAGTAACTGGGATAGAGTCTTGAAGAGAAAGAGCCAAACAAATGCGATGTCATTTTGTTTTATTATTTGCTTCTTATTCTTTCCATTTGCAACTTTGTCTTTTACAGTTTGGATTGTAGAAGAAGTAGATATATTTCTTACAGATGAGACCCCAGGGAGCCTTTGGTTTAACTCTTAGTTTAACTTCCTGAAATTTGACTGGCAAAACAGAGAACAGGAAGGAGGGGGAAAAAAAAGAAGAAACTGATTTTCTATGACAAGTATAGAAGTGGCTCATTTCCTTTTAGAGACCTAAATGGGAGACTTACAAGGAATTGAAACTTAATACCGGAGTCCCCCAGAAAAGTGACCACCCTGGGGCTGTTACCATCATTTCCTGTTAATTGTCACCTGAAATAACCAGTGTGGAAATGGCACAGAGGCCTGAAGCAAAGGAATGTCGTTTGGGGAATGTCTAGCACACTCATGTCCCATAACGAAACACAAATGATTTAGCAGCAATACTGACAGGGTTCTCAGAATAAATCATTCCCATGCTCACCACTTCCAAGCACCTAATGTAATTGCCCCAAGACAGGCTGGGGGAGTTGAATATTGGGCACCGAAGATCTGGGATAATTCCCCTCTGTTACCTGTATAAGGATAAATTGCAGTTTTGACCTAATTTACAGCTCTTCCCTAAGACTGAGAGGCAAGCACTCTCTGTATCCCAGAGAAGCCTAGAAGTTAAAAGTAACTAGAGTAATTGTGAAGTCTTTCCAAGAACCTGCTGCCTCTGTCCTGTGGCACTGACTCTGAAGTGGTCCTTGCAAGCCCAGATGGTCACATGTGCTGCTGTCAAAATGATCGCTTGGCTTTTCCATCAAATCCAGTGCCTGGTCAGATCTGCTGTGGTTTTAAGGTCTGTGTCCCTCCAAAACTCATGGGCAAACTTAATTCCAATGTAATAGTAGTAAGAAGAGAGACCTTAGTGGTTAGCCACGAAGCCTCCCCCCTCATGAATGAGACTGGAGCCTTACAAAGGGCTGGAGGGTGGGAGCTCTCCCTTCTGTCCCCTCTACCATGTGAAGACTCAGCACAAGGCACCATCTTTTAAGGAGAGAATGAGCCCTTGCTTGACACCAATCCCAACTGCACCTAGATTTTAGACTTCTCAGTCGTTATAGTTGTACAAAGTAAGTTCCTATTATTTATAACTTATCAGCCTAAGATATTTTGTTACAGCAGTCTCCATGGACTAAGACAAGACCATGCCCTCTGTGTATTCCTCCCATTTTCTCCAATCTTTCCCTTAACTCCAGTACAATGAATAAAGCTTAAAGCCTCTCTTACTCTGTTACAGCAACCAAGTTCCTCCATGCCCTTGACCATCCAAGAATGACAGGGTGTGTGGACCGTGCCACTCATTTCAGTTAGTTACCTTGTTCTCTTGGCCTTTTCAGCACCTTGGTTATGTCTGTGCATCAAATTTTCTGCCCCTTGCTGGCTGAGAATACCAGAGAAGAAGGATTTGGTATCTTCCATCTTTGTATTCCCACCATCTGCCAGAACATGCATGGAACAAATATCCAAGGAAGCAAGAGAGGATAAAGAATGACAAGAAAAAATCTTGGCCTGGTGGTTCGGATACCTGGATCTAGTTACAAATCAATAAAATGCAAAGAAACAGAACTCCAAGGACTTCTTGGGAAGTCTTTATGCCCAAGTGGAAGTCTGATATAAAGCTCTGATAGCCTTTCCTACAAGACCTGCCAAGACGGTGTCATCTCTTTCTGCTACCCAGAGATTTAGCTCTGACCGTTGTTACCCTACACCAGGTAGCCTTCCTGAATCATGTGTCCAAGCCCCCCCAGCCCACTTGCCATCATTCCACTGTGGGCGAGTAATCATTTCCGAAGGACAGACCCCGCCACCTGTGTTCAAGTATCAGATGCCCACTTCTGGACTCCATCTGGTCTTTAAGGCTGTCTGCCATTGACTATGGCCCATCCTCCTCTCCAGACCAGGGGACCCTCTCGGCACATATTGGTTGGTCTTACCACACGTATCTTTACGTATCTGTGCCTGTTATTTCAGAACCCAGTTAAAGTATTGTTTTAAGAAACTGTCCTGAGGGACCACAGTCCAGCTGCTCATTGGCATACCTTGTACCCTGTCCTTGTTTGGGTACCCATCTGTACCACATCCTTACCAGCCTCCTCCCCTTACCCATTCCTTTTATCCATGCATTTTCAGCAACCTCCTCCCAGGTGCTAGGCCCACACATCCTGAGAGGCAGAACTAAGATTCCCACTTAGCTCTCAGAAACCAACTGGAGACCTCAGGTCTCAGTCACGACCGCCCACTGATCCCTTCTGAGCTGGGGGTAGAGGGTCAGGGCCTCCTGGCTCTCGAATTTGCTTCCTGTCTGTGAAGAGAGAGATGGCCCTGTCCAGAACAGTCTTGCCAGTTGGGTGCACACCAGGCTTCCTCCATCCCCCAGTTTCCATCTGCCATTTTAAAATGAAATTCCCATGCCAGCCCCAAAGGATCCGATGCGGTCCCTGCCATCAGTGCCCTCCTTCCATTATAGATGAGTGTCAGCCCGATGCAGGGCTGGCTGAGCCTGTGGAGAAGGAATCTCTGAATGTGGGCCTGAGGCTTTGAGTTCACTCCTAGTGGGTGTCAAAAGCAGGCTGGTTATTTGTTTTATGGTAATGATCTCCATGAGGCTCCACACTCAGAGCCACAGCCGGCACGCCACTCGGCAGGCTTTCCTCTGGGTGCAAGAGGATTTCCTTTGTTGGGTGGGATTCATTTGTTTTTTAAGCGAGCCTGTTTATTTTCTCTTCCTTTAATGTTATGATTTTTTTCAGACTCATGAGGAGGATACATAATGTACAGCCGAATCTGCAATCTCCTATTTTGTCAGCTGGTTGTGTGGATTAAAACTTCAATAAAGATCCTGTGATAAAACAGAGCTATGTTCAAAGGATCTTGTTATTTTTAAAAGGCTGAGCTTTGCAGAAAAGATATAGAATATAGGTTTGCTACCTTGATATTTTCCCCATTTCCCAGGTTAAAGAGGGGGAAGGTGGCAGAAGGAATGTAGTTGTTTCTAGTACCTGTGGGACAGAGGCAAGTCCCGAATAATGAACAAGGTCCAACTGAAATGACAGGGAGATTGTGTCTCATACTGGTGTCATGTGTGTGACCCAATGACCCTGTCTTCCCTGAGGCCTGATCGACAGCTGCTCTGCAAAAGGCCAACCTAACACAGAGGGAGAGAAGGGGAACCAACTGCAAAGTGGAGTCACAGACCTCCAGGAATTCCAAAGCCATTGATGCAACCAACCACCCAAGATGTCCAGTTTAGCAAGGTCCCACTGCACTGCCAGGAACACAGTGCTTTAAAGGCAGGGGTCACTCAGAGACCCCGAGAGAAGAGTGTCAGTGGTGCCCACCTTCTCCCCACGCCACCACCCTCCTCCCCAGACAGCTCCCTCCTAGCAGCTGCCAGACTCTGAACTTACTCTGAAAGAAGCTAAGAAACAGCTGTGTGTGAAAATCAGGCTAGCCAAAGTCCCTGACTTTATGCAAAGCAGGCAAGTGCAGTCAAAACACTTAGAGCAATCAATTCGAGTTGTTGGGTAAAGTTTTTTCTGTGTCCCATACATTATTGAACAGTTAATTTCATCTCTGTGCCTGCAAGACACTCAGCTCTCAGATGACAGCTTTATCCATTAAGGAGCACGTGGTGACAGCTCTACAGTGAGAGCCTTGCCAGCCTGGCCTGCCGGGAGGCGCGCCTGTATCACTGCGGAGAAATCCTGGGACACATCAACATCTTAATCAATATGCGAGAGTCAATTACCAGGGAAGCGAGGGCTAAGCAGGAGCTGATGATGAGGTTCACGTGCAAATGGGCTTGATCAATACGCACCTCGTCGCACACGGGCTCACGGCCCCGGCCCACACCACAGGCCTGTGCACTCCACCAGCACCTGCTCCATCCGTAACCACCTCCCTGTCTCACTGCTGCTTCCTTGGGGAGTGTGCCAGAAGTTGTGAAATTGTGAAATGGGGGTGAGGGAACAATCAAAGCCAAAGCTGCTGTTGGATGCACACGCAGGGCCCTTATCTCTGTGCGATCAAGACTTCCTGTGGCCCATGCCCTTGGACGGTGACACCACTGTCCAGCTGAGAAGGGTCCCTGCGAGAGCCCTGACCCATGCCTTGCTCCTCTACAACCTACACTGATTCTATAATTTCCTTTTTAGTTCCTATTGGTATTAGAGAATGGTAGGATTTGTCTTGAGAAGTTAGTGTATGCACATGGTGAACATATCTTGCTCATTTTCAATACTATTATCCCACTTCTCATCTTCAGGAGTCTACCTCCTGGTTTTCTGTCATCTCTCCTCCCTCCTCCCTCCTCCCTCCTCCCTCCTCCCTCCTCCCTCCTCCTTCCTTCTTTCTTCCTCTCTCCTTCCCCATCTTCCTTCCTTCCTTCCTTCCTTCCTTCCTTCCTTCCTTCCTTCCTTCCTTCCTTCTTTCCTTTCTGCTTTAGTTTTCTCATATAAGAGAAAACGTGTGATATTTAACTTTCTGAGTGTGGCTTATTTCACTTACTATGTGTTGTAAGTTAGACATAAAAGTCTCCCAAAGTCTAATGTGTTCAGGAGGTGACTGGATCCTGGGGCACTATAGTTGTCAGGAGATTTAGCTGCTGACAAGCTCAAAAGCTGAAGGTGCTGTGAGAAGGTGTGGTCTGGTTGGAGGTGTGGCCTGGACGCATATGTTCTTGTGTCAGCCTGCCCTCTCTCTCTCTCTCTCTCTCTCTCTCCCCCCCTCTCTTCTTCCTGGATGCCACTGGATGAGCAGCTTTTCTCTGTCATGACTTTCTACCAAGCATTTCTACCTTGGAGCCAGCCAACTTTGGATGGAACCCCTTGGAAACTGTGAGCCAAATAAACCTCTCTTCCTTTAATCTGTGGCTGTTGGGTTTTTTGTCCCAGCAACAGCATAGCAACTAATACAACATGGTAGCTTCTAGTACTATCCATTTTCCTGCACATGATATGATTTATTCTTTGTGGTTCAGTGATATTCTGTTGTGTACATATACTACCACATTTTCTTCTTAACTGGCATCTAAATTCATGTGTTGCTTTTGTATTTATCTTTCATTGGATATCAGTTGGATTGTGTCGCATGTGTCCTCAGAAACCATCAGTGTCTGCCTAGGTAATGAAACCCACCTCCACTGAATGCTTTAAGGCCTTCCATGGTCTGGGCCCCACTCGGAGCTTCATGATACTACTCGAGCTTTAGTAAAGCTAAACACTGATGTGTTTTTACCCCTTCATATGTGGCTTTCCCTTCTTCACTCACTTCCTCCCTTGAGGCCTGTGAGGTCTCTGATTTCCTGGTCAAAAGTTGATGATTTCACCATTACTGGTTTGAGGTATATGTTTGGATTCAAGTTAAATGTTTATATATGTGTTTTTACTCATGAGATTATCTGCTCCATGGTAACAGTTCTTATGAGGTTGTTTGTGACATTATTATTGTTGTTGTTGTCTGTCACAGGTCCCTAAATCCTTTCTTATTTTTGTAGATGTTGCCATTTTAATCTGGGGTATGTGGCCCCTTTGTCCTCCAATTCCTACCCCTTCTTATGATTCCTTCTTGTGCTCCTGCGCCAACCTTGTTGCAAAATTCAGCCCCTATTTGACGTCCTGAAAAAGAATCTGTGAGCACAAGTACTTTGGTGAGCAATGTAGACTTCACTCAAGATTTAGGAAGGGTTCTACACATGCTCAGAGGTAGGCAACAACTTAAATCTCCATGGTTATATCTCGTCTTCTTTGTCATTTGTGCAATTCAAAAACTCCGAAGGACAATTTGCTAAGGTGTGGTATTCATGTACAGAGGTGAGAGTGAAATTCTAGCCCAGGAGTGATCTGCCTCAGTCTGCATTCAGTGGAAGCTGGGCCAGGTGCAGGTGGGGAGGGGAAAGTGTGTTAGGGTATGGAGGAACTGAATGTTTATTATACATCCACGCTTCAAAAAGCCTTTTCATGAGTGATACATAATCTAATCTTCACAGCAGCCCTGTGAAATTTGCATCATTAGTGCCATTTCATAAGTGTGGAAACAGTACCCAGAAAGAACAGGGAAAAAGGGATCAGCTGGATCACATGACTTGTAAGTTGGAAGCCAAAATTCCAACTGGGATCTCAAGGGTACAGGCCAAATGGAGGAAGAATCATTTCTTTTCCGTGCTTTGCGCTGAACACATCCCTGGGAGGATCTGAAGTCAGTTTCTCTTGAGCATGTGGATGAGATCCCATCTGATGATGATAGTGCTGAGCTGCTGTCTCCTCCGCTGACTGCAAGCTCTTTGAGGTTAGAGAAAAGCCATTCCTAACAGCAGCAGCAACAGCAATGGCATCTACCATTTCTTGGATCACCAGGCTCTGTGCTGAGAGCTTCATATGAATTACTGTATTCATTCCTGCAGTCAGCATACAGTCCCAGCCTTAGAGAGGGGATGGGCACAGAGGGGTTAAACAACTTGCCCAAGTGAAAACACAGCTAGGATGGCTCGTCTAGGTGGGGGTGAGTCTGAGACAGAAGCCTGTAGGAATGCTGCTCTTCATGCCCTGGATCCCCTTGCATCCTCATTAGCTTTAGCAGTATTTATCGAGTATCTTCTATCTACTAACTGCAGAGAAATTAAGATAAAGGCATTCGATGCCATGTGAAATAATCAGACACCCAGGGCTGATGACTTCAGGAGACATTCCTTAGGAAGAACTGATCAGACTCTGCCTGATTGCCAGAGACTGGAGAGGTTGTGTGTGTGGACTCTGGAGAAGGACAGACTAAATTTTGAATTGAAACCCACCTTTTGTAAGTCCACGAGACTTTGAACCGGAAAGAAGGAAAACACATGGCCTATAGGCAGAATCCAATTAAAGGCAGCTATTGTTATTAATAAATAGCAAGCATTTTTAGTAATAAGAAAAATGTGAGAATGAGAATTGTTCAAGTATTTCACATGTGGATATTTGGGAAATTGGGAACAGTGCCTATAATATGGCATTCTGAAAAGGAATGAGTTTGTGGGAGGCGTATTCAGTTTGAGGTGGGGCCATCATATTTAAACAGGCATAGCTGGGCATACAGGACTGAAACCCTAAGGAGAGGTCAGCATGAGGCATAGAGATTAGCATAAAAATTGTGGCTGAGACTGTGAGAATAGACAAGAAACTCTAGAAAGAGAATAGAAAGAAAGGCCAGAGAGCAAGGGGCTGCCTTGGACAGCTGCCTTATTTTGGGAGAAGGAGAAGGAAAAGTCAAGTAAATCTCCTGGCTGTTACGTGAGAGATGCTGTGGTTCTCAGAGGTTGCCTTAGCCAGCTGAGTAGCATGTCCATAGCCCGGCCCAACGAAAGCCCACTGTGTGGACTACATCGTAAGTGGTACTCACGGGAGATGTGGAAAGTTCCTGTGGCAACTTACTAAAAATCCCCACTCCAGTTATTTTCCATTCCTGCTGAGACATCCCTGTGTCCCTCAGGTATAAATATTTTATGAAGCACAGAGGGTTGTGATATCTTAACACTTCAACTGAAAACTCATTTTTCTGAAAGTTAAAGGGTGTGTTTTCCACTTGCTAAAATATGAAACTGTAGATTGGACAAAGACATGGAAGTGTCAATTGCAATATCTTATACAACACTTTTCAGGATTTCAAAGTACTTAAAATATTAATACAATTCCTTTCTCCGAGAGGTTTATCAGGTCTACCTTCCAAGTTTAATGTTGAGTAAGAATAGTGTCCAAAACATAGTACATGCTCAATAAATGTGTGTCCTCTTCTCTTACATGATGAAGGCCAAAATGTGGTCTACAGACACAGGGAGGTAAGGCATCAGAGATATTTCCAGGCTAGACTAAACTCCACTAGCACAGGTTGGGGGAGAGAGAGAGAAAAAAGAAGAAACTCAGTTAAAGGCAGTACAGTAGAGAAGATATTCTGGAAGGAGACTAGAGAACTCTTGACAGAGTAAAAGTGCAGGACCCAAGGATGGGAAAGGCCCATACTTCACAAATGCAGTGTAGCCATCGACACGAAAAGGGATCCTTTTGCTAACTGTGCAGAAAAACTTGAGTCCTGGCAAAGCCATCCAAGAAACGACCAAGCTCTAGCTCTCTCAGTGGACCACAGTTTCTGTAGAAAGAGCCAGAGTTATGAAGTGCCCCGGGATGAAAGTTACCAGGCTTTCACAGTCCTGCACTGGCTCACCATCTCATCTTGGGGGCCGAGTCCTGTTCGTACCTCTTCATTTACCTGTGGCTTAGGAAATTGGGTGGCTTTGGGGAACTGTGATTTCTGGTACCAGAGAAGCTTGTGCTAATTCAAAGTCTATGTCCCAGGCTTGGACAGCTTTCATTTTTATCAGAAAGAGGTGGGCAACATGTGAGAAAAAAAATTGGCCCTGTAAAGGGATCCTGAAAGAATGACATATTTGTCTGTTAAGTATAAATATGAACAGCCATGAAGATACGGCCCTGTGGTGCTAGGTTTTCACTCCAGCAACATTCATCTATTGCCAGGAAATACTAGATTTAGAACCTGAGGGACTGGAGTTTCAAATACCTTATACTTTTTTTTTTAATACTCTGCCAAGAATTTAAATTGGTAAAAGCTGGGGACTGACAAAATTTGATCCCCAAGAGCTTTTCTGGCACTGGTTTATCAGAGAATATGGTGCCATTATTTTTATTATAATTATTTTTTTTTCTTTGGTGGGGTGAGAGCTCATTTATAACCCAGTGACTTCTACTCCCAGATGTATTTTTCTTTAAAAAAAAATTCCCAAAGCTTAAATAAACAGAGGCTTTGCCTTTTGTGGTGGCGTTAGAAGCTGTCATTGAGTTTACATGCAAGGCAGGGTTGCAAGCTTATTCATGTTTTTAGATCAGATCAGAAAGAGTTGAAAGGAGAGTTCTAATTTTAGGACACATGTTGCCACCAGCTTCTCCTGCACAGGTTTCCCTCTCAAGCTTCTGGTCCCCACCATGCCCTGACACCAAGATCTCTTTGCAAGACAGAGCTTTGCAAAGAGGACCTGCCAGCACCTAAGGGGACAACTCTGGAAGAGCAGGACTCGGCATCAGTGAGGGTCTGGGTTTGAGCCTCATTTTCTAGCAACGGAACTCTGGGCAACTTAGCCTCGCTTGGATTTTTCATCTCTAAAATGATATTTGGATTTTCCTGTGGTGGTTGTCCGGAGGATGGAAGTAAACAAAATAGATAATATGAAAATGCTTGCCACTGTTTGTTTTAAAAATGACAATCTACAAGTGATGCGTCCAGGAAAGGAGCGGGAGGATGTTATGGAGCAGTATTGTGGGTTCCCTCCCAAGGTTAGGGTCTTGACACAGTCTTTCTAGCTGAAAACATCTGCCTTCATAGAGACACACAAAGCAAGAAGCTACTATTTATGGCACAGTGTCTTCAGCATCCTCACTACTCCCAAAGCCACGTCCCCAGGTCCCTTCAGAGCATCCTCAGGTTTTACCCCACAGGCCACCTGCAGGGTCAGCTCACTGCCAAGGGTGGCAGTGTCAGGGCTCCCAGCCTTTTCTAATAGACTGGGATGTCCGAGCCGGCTAGAAATGATTCGAGTTTTATTATACAATTAGACCAAGTCTCTTAGGTGTAGTAGCCCACCTCATACTTGGAAGAATAGATTAGCCATTAGGACTATGTATATTTTTCCCAGTAATTGACACCACATCCCATTTTCCTCACCAAAGGGAAAAAGAACCACATAAAACAATCATGATTTGGGGCCCGAAGGGGGGCCAGGGGCATCTACAATGCAACAATGTCTCTGTCCCCAGCCTTTCTGCTTTATCAGGTTTTGAGTATCCCTAGAAGGCTGGAGGAGAAACCTCACTGTTTTTCCACTCTAAAGTCTTTCAGGTTCCCTAAGCACTTTACTAAGAATAAGCCAAGCATCGCTTCTGCCACCAACAGGCAGCAGCCACTGCTGGGTGGAGCCTGGACATTCTTAAAAAGCCCGTGGAAACACCGCTGGGATGTAACTGCTTCTTTTTTCATGTTCTTTTCTTTTCCTTTTCCCTCCAGGCTGTTCCAAGACACCTTTGCCCTTGATATTGCCTTTCTTGTCCTGGTCAAGGAAGAAAGCCATGGAATTCTCTAAGCAGCAATGATTTAAGGTGCTGTGTTCTGAGTGAAAATGCATCAAAATAAGGGTTCAAAGCCCAGGGCTGCTTTTCTCCTCTCTGATCATCCACTGGGAGTTCTGATTTGTCACAGAACATGAAAACACCTACCACACTCAGGGATTCAAGTAGCGACCAGGGAGTTGCCTACGTAGGCTTTGCCCATTTAGCTTGGCCTGTGTTTGCAAATGGCCTCCATTTTACATCTGAGCCAAAAGCAGACACCTCAGGCCAGGCAGGCTACATCCACACAACCAAAACCAAACAGATGTTCTCAGATGTCTGGTCAAACATTTGTTTCCTTTGGTCATGTCCTAGCAGCCCCAGCTCAGATTCCAGCTGCAAGGCTGGGTGGCACCAGCAGACCGTTTTGCTGCAAAACATCTGTGAGCTCAAGACCTTTCCCAACTGCAACAATCTTTGTGCCAAGGCTCGAGGGGCCCTTGACAGCTCCCGTAAGTGCCCAGTGCCTCTCTGTGAGGCTGGCCTGGCAAGGCCAGAGCAGCCTGCAGGGAGAAGTGATTGTCACACACACCCCACCCTGCCCTTGCTCCTCCTTCCTGGCTGGCCCATCAGGTGTACCACTGCAGCACAGTCAGGAGACGTGAAATGGTGTAAGTACATTTTTCAGCTCGGTCGATGTGTCCAAAGGGACTCTGCTGGCATGTCTAGGCTGATTCCTTGGAGAAAAGCTGAAATGCCCATTTTCCAATGAGATCGATGAACCCACTCAGCTCTGAGCACAGAATGTTTTTCAGGTGCCTCCTGGACTAGGTGGGCTGCGTTGGACTCTCATAATGGGAGGTGGCTCTAGGTGCCACCCCACCTTTATTATGCACCCAGACTTTGTGTGTGGAGAAGGCAACACCCTAAGCTCTCCATTTGGTCCCCAAGGGCCACAGAAGGAGGCTTTTCCTTGGCCACACTGGTGATGACTTGTAAACACATCTGTTGTACCTAGCTGCCTTCAGCTAACACCTACTGTTTTGAATAAAACGTGGGCCACTTCCATCCCCTTTATGTCCTACCTCTGGGCTCCTTCTGCTGAGTCCTAACAGACTCCTGCTTTAAACTAGGAGTGCAAAATGAAGCCATGATCAGAACCTCACATGCTGGTTCTGAAAACATGCAGACGTGTGTTTTTCCCACTTCTCAACATACATTTGTCCCTTCATTATTTTCAAAGATTTCTCTCCCAGCTCCCCGGCCCACTGTCATTAGCCGAGCTAAGCTCAGCTGAGCTTTCCCCAGGGGCTCCCAGCGCATACCTGAGGGCGATGCAGGCGGTGGCTTTCTTCCCTCCTTTTCCCTGTTGCCAGAAGAAACCCAGCTGGGCCCCTCAGCAGACACAGCCCCCTAATTTAAGTTTAAGAGTACAGGATTTTTACTGCTTTTGGCCAGGGTGTTTTGAGAAAGGATAAAATATGTGAAAAATACATGCTAAGAAAATCTGTTTAGAAAACAATTCCAGTCTAAGTGCTCCAACCTCTCTGCTTCTGGCCTCCCTTCCAGGAAAGCAGCTAACAGCAACCACATGATTTAGCTCCATTTTGGGGATGGGGGGTTTCCATTTCCTTCCTATGGGATTTTTTATTAGTTTTTTAAACTGTTTTTCTTTCCCTATGCTGGTTTACTGCCTTGTATCTATCTACCCCCAAGGAGTTTAAAAACCTCCAGTAAGTATTATTAGATTTTTCTGAGT
The DNA here is from genome assembly GCF_053883595.1 of Heterocephalus glaber. NCBI lineage: Eukaryota > Metazoa > Chordata > Mammalia > Rodentia > Bathyergidae > Heterocephalus > Heterocephalus glaber. The sequence continues at coordinate 35,991,552 of NW_028258317.1, forward strand.
TTATTTTCTGATTTTTCTGGTGTGAGAGTGTGTGGTCAGGGCCCGTGGCCTGTGTGTTGGTGGGGACCCAGGGCTGTGTGCCAAAGGAAGGGTGTCCACAAAGGCCTAGGAGCACAGCCACACCTCCCAAGTGAGTGTGGAAATGAACTGCCATTTTTGTTGTAGTGAAAACCTTTCTGGTTAAAGCTGATACACTCAAGAGTGCCAAGGACCAGAGCCACCCCCCAACACAGAGGAGGTGAACTTTCCGGGCCACTGTATCACCACCCCCAGCGCTGAGCAGGTGAGCCCCGTGGGCACCAGCAGCACTCCCCTCCCCCATTGAAATGAGAAGACACATAAACAAGTCTCAAAATCAGACTTCCAGATCACCCAAAGCAACCCCAAAATGGAATGAGATGAAACAATCTGATACTCAACTACCTGGACTCCCTGAACTGGCAACAAAAAAGGATCTGGAAAAAATGAAATCAGAAATAATTTCTCAGATAACAGCAGAGATTGTGCCCACAGTGCAAGACATGATTAATAAATCTAGAGAGGACAGGGATAAAAAAATAGAGGGGCTGAGGAACATGTTGGAATCCCAACATAGGAAACAAATGGAATCCATAAAACAGATGCAAACAGATTTCCAGGAGATTAAAAACTCCATTGAAAGTTTACACAGCAGAATGAGCCAATGTGAGGACAGAATTTCAGATATAGAAGATAAGATTGCAATTAGTGACCAGGAAAAGAAAAATTTCTTTAAAATAGTAAGGGACCATTAGAAATCAATCCAGCAGCTGCTAGAGGATGTAAAGAAGAATAACATAAGGCTGATTGGAGTCAATGAAGAAACAGGAGAGAGTGCAGATGACATAAAAAAATACTGTTCACAGAAGTGATGGCAGAAAACTTCCCAAGCAGGGGAAAAGAATTTGACATACAAATAAGTGAGGCCTACAGGATTCCAACTAGCCTTGATCAAAAAAAAATCTACAAATAGGCATATAATAATTAAGATTCCAGAAACCCTACAGGATTCCAACTAGCCTTGATCAAAAAAAAAATCTACAAATAGGCATATAATAGTTAAGATTCCAGAAACCCAACAGAAAAACAAAATTCTATGAGCAGTTAAAGAAAAGAAACAAATAACATACAAAGGAAAGCCCATCAGAATTACAACAGACTTCTCAGTGCAAATCCTCAAGGCAAGAAGAGCTTGGATTGACACATTTCAATCCATAAAGGAAAACAGCCTCCAACCCAGATAGATGTACCTCCAAAACTATCTTTCAAAATTGATGGGGAAAGAAGATACTTTCATGACAAAGAGCACCTTAGGAGCTTCATGAATACCAAACCATCACTCCAAAAAATTTTAGACAAAAATCCTAGGAAAAGACAGTGAGGATCACAATCCCAGGAAGCCCAGCAGAATGAATCCATCAGGCACAACAAGAAATTAAATGCAAAGGGGGAGAATCTAACAAAAACAAAAAGTCATGACAATGATAACTCAATACATATCAGTTATAACCATCAATGTTAATGGTCTCAACTCACCAACCAAAAGATATAGACTGGCAGAATGGGTTAAGAAGCAAGATGCAACAATATGCTGCATACAAGAAACACACTTAATTCAAAAAGAAACTCATAGACTGAAAGTTAAAGGGTGGAAAACAATACTCCATGTGACAGGAACCAGAAAAAAAGCAGGAGTAGCTATCCCCTTTGCAGATCAAGTGGATTTCAAATCAACACTGATTAAGAGAGACAAAGACGGACACTACATCCTTGTGAAGGGAACAATCCAACAGGAAGTGATGACAATCATAAACATATATGCACCAAACACTAGTGCAGCCAACTATATAAAATGAATACTAACAGACATGAAAAATCAAATAAGCACTAATACAATAATACTGGGGGACCTCAATACCCCATTGTCACAAATAGATAGATCAAGTAGACAAAAAATAAGCAACAAAATATTAGAACTCAATCAAACTCTTGAACAAATGAACTTAACAGATGTTTACAGAGTGTTCCACACCACAAAATCAGAATACACATTCTTTTCAGCTGCACATGGGTTGTTCTCCAAAATAGACCACATACTTACTCATAGAACATGTTTAAGTAAGTGTAAGGAAATGAAGTTATCTTCTGTATATTATCAGACCATAGTGAGATGAAATTAGAGATCAATAGCAAAAGAAGCACCAAGAATTTCATAAACACATGAAAATTGAACAACACACTTCTGAACAACCAATGGGTCACAGAGGAAATTAAAGAAGAAATCAGACAGTTCCTACAATTAAATGACAATGACAATACATATCAGAGTCTATGGGACACAATGAAAGCAGTCTTACGAGGAAATTCATAGCAATGAATGCTCATATTAGGAAAACAGAACGAGCCCAATTAAACAACCTGATGCTGAACCTCAAGCTTCTAGAAAAAGAAGAGCAGGACAAACCCAAAGCTCATACAATGGAGGAAATTACAAAGATCAGAGCAGAAAGCAATTCAATGGAGACTAAGAGAATGATACAAAAAAATCAATGAAGCCAAGAGGTGGTTCTTCAAAAGAATCAACAAAATTGACAAACCCTTAGCCAACCTTATCAGAAAAAGGAAAGAAAAGGCCCAAATCCATGCAATTAGGAATGAAAAGGATGAAATTACAATGGATCCAGCAGAAATCCAGAGGATCATCAATATCTATTTTGACAACCTATATGCCAATAAGATGGAAAACACAGAAGAAATGGACAGATTCCTGGATAAGTATGAATTGCCAAAGTTGAACAAGAAAACCTAAAAATTCTAAACAACACAATATCAATCAATGAAATTGAAAACATAATTTAAAACTTATCAACTATGAAAAGGCCAGGTCCTAATGGTTTCACTGCTGAATTCTACAAGACATTTAGAGTGGAACTACTGCCACTACTGTTTAAACTCTTCACTGAAATTCAAAGGGAAGCAATACTCCCAAATTCATTCCTGGAAGCAAGCATCACCTAGATCCCCAAAGCAGAGAAAGACACAGCTGAAAAAGAGAACTCTAGGCCAATCTCACTAATGAACATAGATGCAAAAATCCTTAATAAGATACTGGCAAATAGAATGCAGAAGATCATCAAGAAGATCATACACCCTGATCAAGTGGGATTCATCTGAGGGATGCAGGGATGGTTCAACATATGCAAATCAATAAATGTAATATACCATATCAATAGAGCCAAGGACAAAAACCATATGATCATCTCAATAGATGCAGAAAAAGCATTAGACAAAATCCAATAAGCATTTATGATAAAAACCCTACAAAAAATTGGAATAGATGGTCTCTACCTCAATCTGAGAAAAGTTGTCTATGCAAAACCAACAGCCAATATCATACTAAATGGTCAAAAACTGAAACCCTTCACACAAAAATCAGGAACCAGATAAGGATGTCCACTATCACCACTCCTGTTCAACATAGTTTGGGAAACATTAGCCACAGCAATTAGACAAGAGAAAGAAATAAAAGGAAAAAAGATAGGTAATGAAGAAGTCAAATTGTCATTATTTACAGATGACATGATACTCTATATAGAAGACACCAAGAACTCCACCAAAAGTCTTCTAGACTTAATAACCAAATTCATTCAAGTAGCTGGTTACAAGGTCAACACACAAAAATCAATAGCTTTCCTCTACACGAATGACAGACTTACTGAGAGAGAAATAGGGCAAATAATTCCTTTCACAATAGCATCCAAAAACCTGAAATACCTAGGAATCAACCTAACAAAAGAAATCAAAGACCTCTGCTCTGAAAACGATGGCACTCTGAAAAGAGAGATTGAAGATGATATTTGAAAATGGAAAGACATCCCTTGCTCCTGGGTAGGAAGAATCAACATAGTGACAATGGCTATTCTTCGAAAACTGCTATATAGATTCAATGCAATCCCAATTTCAATTCCAGCAACATACTTCACAGACCTTGAGAAAACAATCCAAAAATTCATTTGGAACCAGAAGAGACCTAGAACACCAAAAGCAATTCTAGGCAACAGGGATATGGCAGAGGCCATTACAACCCCCAACTTGAAACTATACTACAAAGCTACTGTGATGAAAATAACATGGTACTGGCAAAGAAACAGACCTGACGACCAGTGGAACCGATTAGAAGATGCAGAAACAACTCCAGACACACTCAGCCACCTCATCTTTGACAAAGGAGCCAAACACCCTCACTGGAGGAAAGATAGCCTCTTTAATAAATGATGCCGGAAAAATTGGGCTCCAACTTGCCAAAGATTAAAACTAGACCTGTATCTCTCACCACGCACTAAACTAAAATCAAAATGGATTAAAGATCTAAATATTAAAACAGAAAAGCTGAGCCAGCTGGAAGAGAGGTTAGGTAGAACTCTTGAAGACATTGGTGTAGGAAAAGATTTTATGAACAAAGCCTCAGTTGCCCGTGAACTAGCACAAACAATCAACAAATGGGATCTCTTCTTATTAAAAAGCTTCTGCCCAGCAAGAGAAACTACCAACAGTGTGAAGAAACAACCCACAATGTGGGAAAAAATTTTCACCTGCTGTTTCTCAAAGGGCTACTATCTAGAATATATAAAAAACTGAAAAAAATCAGACCTCTCAAAATTAAAGACTCAATCCAAAAATGGGCATCTGAAATGAACAGACAGTTCCCAGACAAAGAAGTAGAAATAGCAAATAAACATATGAAAAAATGTTCAACATCACCAATCATTTGAGAGATGCAAATGAAAACAATGCTGAGATTCCACCTCACCTCAGAAAGAATGGCTAATATCATGAAATCAACCAATAACAAATGCTGGCAGGGATATGGGCAAAGAAAAACACTGCTGCACTGCTGGTGGGAATGTGGACTGGTGCAACCACTGTGGAAATCAGTATGGGGATACCTCAAAGAACTAGGACTGAAAGTCCCATTTGACCCAGTCATTTCCCTGCTGGGTATCTTCCCAAAAGAATTAAAAGAATCATACCACAGCGATATATGTGGACCCATGTTTATAGTGGCACGGTTTGTAATAGCTAAAGTTTGGAAACAGCCCAAGTGCCCATCAACTGGAAACTGAATAAAGAAGATGTGGGTTTTTTTATAAAATGGAGTACTACTCAGCCATAAAGAATGAGAAACTAGAGACATTTATAGCTAAATGGACGCACATTGAGGTGATACTCGTAAGTGAAATAAATAGGACACACATGTGTAAATACCAAATAGTTCCTCTAGTGTGAGAAACTGAAAGTGTAAATAAGGACTAAAAGCTATAATAGATAATGTGAAATAGGAAGAAAAGGGGCAAAGGGGAAGGGGAAGTGGGAGGGGTAGGGGAAAGGAAAGAAGGGAATGGAATTATGAGAAAATGAAAAAATGGAAACAAAATCTTTGTAAATAGGGAGGGATGGAGGGGTTGAAGGGTGGGGAGGGGAATAGGGAAAAAATAAGAACCAAGAAATATTATGTAAAGGTGCAAATTTCCAATGATGAAAGTCATTATATTGTATACCTAAAATGTACCAATATAATTAATTTTAAAAGAAAGCTGATGCACTCAGAAGGCCTTAACAAGTGTCCTATAGGTAGAGGAACTAAAGAATATTAGGTACTATTTATTGAACAGAAAAGTTCATAGTTGGTTTTTTTGTCATTTATCTCAACAGCAGAACAGAGGAAGAAATTTTAAAGATGGAAAAGAGTACACATATTTCCTCTGATCACACTCTGATTAAGGCTGGGTTGTAATTCAGGTCTGCCTTTCCACTGGAAATTATCTAAACTGGGTGAAATTATGCATAATCATGACTCTCCCCCATCAAAGACAAAATATATATATATATATTTTCTTTTAAATTCTTTTATTGGTACATTTTAAGTATACAGTACATTTACATTTATCATTGGGTGCTTGTACCTGTACATGATGTATCTTGGTTATTTTTTCCCCATTACCTGTGTGGCCTTCACCCCCTCCACCCTTCCCTATTTACATAGACTTTGTTTCCATTGTTTTCCTTTTCTTATAATTTTTCCTTTCCCTTCTTTCCTTTCTCCTTCCCCTCCCACCACCCCTACACCTTTGGACCTTTTAATATTACAAATTATTAATTATTCATTTTAATCATTATTTACACTTTCAGTTTCTCCCTTGAGAAATGATTCAGAATTTACACGTGTGTCCTATTTATTTCACTTAAGAGTATGGCCTCAATATGCATCCATTTAGCTATAAATGTCTCTAGTTTCTCATTCTTTATGGTTGAGTAGTACTCCATTTTACTAAAAAACCACATCTTCTTTATCCATTTCCCAGTTGATGGACACTTGGGCTATTTCCAAGCTTTAGCTATTACAAATTGTGCTGCTATAAACATGGGTGCATGTGTATCACTGTGGTAGGATTCTTTTAATTCTTTTGGGAAGATACCCAGCAGGGGAATAGCTGGGTCAAATGGGACCTCTAGTCCTAGTTCTTTGAGGTATCTCCATACTGATTTCCACAGTGGTTGCACCAGTCTGCACTCTCACCAGTAATAGAGAGGGGTTCCTTTCTCCCCACACCCCTGCCAGCATTTGTTATTGGTTAATTTCTTGATAGCAGCCATTCTTTCTGGGGTGTGGTGAAATCTCAGTGTTGTTTTCATCTGCATCTCTCCAATGACCACTGATGTTGAACATTTTTTCATATATTTATTTGCTGCTTTTACTTCTTTGAGAAATGTCTGTTCATTTCAGATGCCCATTTTTGAAGTGGGTCTTTGAATTTGGGGGTCTGATTTTTTTCCATTCTTTATATATTCTAGATAGTAATCCTTTGTCTGAGGTACAGCTGCTAAAAATTTTTTCCCACACTGTAGGTTGTCTCTTAGCTCTGTTGGTGGTTTCTCTTGTAGTGCAGCTTTTTAATAAGATGAGATCCCAGTTGTTGATTTTTTGTGCTAAGTCCCATGCTACTGAGGTTTTGTTCATAAAGTCTTTTCCTACACCAATGTCTTCCAGAGTTCTACCTAATTTATCTTCCAGCAAGTTTAGTGTTTCTGTTTTAATATTTAGATCTTTAATCCACTTTGATCTTAGTTTAGTGCATGGTGATAGGTATGGGTCTAGTTTTTTTTTTTTTTTTTTTTTGGTACTGGGGATTGAACTAGGGTCCTTGCACTTGCAGGCAGGCAGCAGAACCACTGAGCTAAATCCCCAGCCCCCGTTGGTGTAGTTTTAATCTTTGGCAGGTTGAAATCCAGTTTTTCCAACACCATTTATTAAAGAAGCTATCTTTCCTCCAATGAGGGTGGTTGGCTCCTTTGTCAAAGATGAGGTGGCTGAGTATGTCTGAAGTTGTTTCTGCACCTTCTAATCTATTCCACTGATCCTCAGGTGTGTTTCTTTGCCAGTACCATGCTGTTTTTATCACAGTAGCTTTGTAGTATAGTTTCAAGTTGGGGATTGTGATACCCCCTGCCATGTCTCTGTTGCCTAGAATTGCTTTTGCTATTCTAGGTCGCTTCTGGTTCCAAATGAATTTTTGAATTCTTTTCTCTAGTTCTGTGAAGTATATTGTTGGAATTTCAATTGGCATTGCATTAAATATATATAGTATTTTTGGACGTATGGCCATTTTCACTATATTGGTTCTTCCTACCCAGGAACAAGGGATGTCTTTCCATTTTCTTATATCCTCCTTGATCTCCTTTTTCAGAGTACTGTAGTTTCCAGTGTAAAGGTCTTTTGCTTCCTTTGGGAGGTTGATTCCTAGATATTTTAATTTTTTTGGATGCTATTGTAAAAGGAATTGTTTCAGAATTTCTCTCTCAATGAGTCTGCTATTTGTGTATAAGAAGGCTATTGTTTTTTGAGTGTTAACCTTATATCCAGTTACTCTACTGAATCTGTCAATTAGGTCTAGAAGTCTTTTGGCAGAGTTTTTTGGGTCTTCTATGTAAAGTATCATATCATCAGCAAATAATGACAGTTTAACTTCTTTTCTATCTTTTTTCCTTTTCTTTCTTTCTCATTTCTAATTGCTGTGGCTAATGTTTCCAGAACTATATTGAAAGGAGCAGTGATAGTGGGCATCCTTGTCTTGTTCCTGATTTTAGCATGAAAATTTTCAGGTTTTGACCATTTAGTATGATGTTGGCTGTTGGTTTTTCATAGATAGCCTTAATCAGGTTGAGATAAAGACCTTCTATTCCAATTTTCTGTAGCATTTTTATCATGAATGGGTGTTGGATTTTGTCAAATCCCTTTTCTGCATCTATTGAGATGATCATATGGTTTTTGTCCTTGACTCTGATAATATAGTGTGTTACATTTATTGATTTACGAATGTTGAACCATCCTTGCATCCCTGGGATAAATCCTCCTTGGTCAGGGTGTATGATCTACTTGATGACCCTCTGTATTCTGTTTGGCAGTATCTTGTTGAGGATTTTTGCATCTATGTTCACTAGGGAGATTGGCCTGTAGTTCTTTTTTTTTTTTTTTTTTTTGGTTGCGTCTTTCCCTGGTTTTGGAATCAAAATAACACTTGCTTCCAGGAATGAATTTGGAAGTATTGCTTTCCTTTCAATTTCTTTGAAGAGTTTAAAGAGTAATGGCAATAGTTCTTCTTTAAATGTCTTGTAGAATTCAACAACGAAGCCATCAGGACCTGGGCCTTTCTTTGTTGGCAAATTTTTAATTATGTTTTCAATTTCACTGATTGTAATTGGAGTATTTAGAATTTTTATATCTTCTTCATTTAACTTTTGCAATTCATATGTATGTAGGAATCTGTCCATTTCTTCTGTGTTTTCCATTTTATTGGAGTACAGGTTCTCAAAGTAGGTATTGATGATCCTCTGGATCTCTGCTGGGTCTGTTATGACTTCACCTTTTTTGTTCTTAATTGCATGGATTTGAGCCTTTTCTTTCCTTTTTTTGATAAGGTTGGCTAAAGATTTATCAATTTCATTTATTCTTTCAAAAAACCAACTCTTTTTTTTTTTTTTTTTTTTTTTGCTACTGGGGATTGAACTCAGAACCTTGTGTTTTTGAGCCAGGTGGCAGAACCACTGAGCTAAATCCCTGGCTCCCTAAAAACCAACTCTTTGATTCATTAATTTTTTGTATAGTTCTCTTACTCTGCTTTGCATTGATTTCTACTTGGATCTTTATAATTTCCTCTCTTGTATGAGCTTCAGGTTTCTTATGCTCTTCTTTTTCTAGGAGCTTGAGATACTGCATTAGGTTATTTATCTGAGTTCTCTCTGTTTTCCTAATATGGGCATTCACTGCTATGAATTTCCCTCTTAGAACTGCTTTCATTGTTTCCCATAGATTCCTGTATGTTGTACTGCCATTGTCATTTACTTGTAGAAACTGTCTAATTTCTTTTTAAATTTCCTCTGTGACCCATTGGTTGTTCAGGTGGGTGTTACTCAATTTCCATGTGTTTGTGGGAGTTTTGCAGTTCCTTATGTTATTGATCTCCGATTTTATTGCACTATGGTCTGATAATATACAGAGGGTAACTTCAGTTCTTTTACATGTCCTATGTGCTAGCATGTGGTCTATTTTGGAGAATGACCCATGTGCAGCTGAAAAGAATGTGTATTCTGATTTTGTGGGGTGGAACACTCTATAGACTTTAAGTCCATTTGTTCAATAGCTCGGTTCAGTTCTAGAATTTCATTGTTAATTTTTTGCAAGACAAAATATATTGACTGAGGACCACAGGTAAATTTTTGGACCTGTTAGGAAGAGATGATTAGTTGTAGAATCACTGAGTGGATGCGTGTGAATAGCTCTATTAAATTCTCTGGCCGTTTTAGCTCTGGGAAAGAATCTTGTGGGGCTTGATCAAAGAGAGCAAGGAGATGTCCCGGGCTGCTGTCCCCATACCCCTCAACCCTGCCCAGTGCTCCAGGGAGGGCACCTCCATAGACCACAGGGGACCCCAGAAGCCTCGGCAGGACATTCTGGCAGCTGTGAATGTTCTCACCATCCTGCTCTTAACCAGCATGGCTGACCGGCATCCTCACTCTCCAGTCATTGTCCACTTCATTGTTCTCACCAAACTGCCCTCTGTACCACCTTATACATTTTACTCAACTTGATTTACATTGATTTCCAAAGCAAAAAATTGCCCTTTTCTAAGGATAATATCCATAAAATAGTGGCATTAATGTGGTAACCATTCAGTTTTGCATGTTTGCTTTCATAAAGTACACAATGATATAATTTCTCATGTTTGTCCCAGAGACCCCCAAATCACCTTGGCAGGTTTTCTGCACTTGCTACTATGCTGACGTGGCGAGAAGAGCAGTGATTTGGGGGTCAAAAGGGCCCATTAGGTACTCAATCATGTGCCAGTTGTATGTCCTTGAGTAACGTATGTAAGGCTTAGAGCCTCAATTTCATTTTCTATCAAATGGGATACTAAGACCTTTGCCAACCTATGTTGAGAACTATAATTTTTGGCCACAATACACAGAGCTCCTAAAAGTCCTCGGTACATTGTGGGTGTTCTAGGAAGGGCCACTGCTGGGGCTCTGTAGACCACAATATGCTGTGTGCTGGTGTCTGGATGTCCCAGCCCATCTGGAAGTCCCTTCCCTTCCCTGAAACTCCAGCCGATGCCTGGAAATGGGGCTGACAGAATGGCCAGAGCATGCTCCTTAGGGGCCAGTGTTCCCCGAGAAGGGAGATACTTGCAGAATTCTGCTCTCATTCTCCTCTCAGAGGTGTGGGGTGTGCTGTCAGGGAAATTTGCTGTCGAGAAACTCAGAATTAGGGAGACTTTCATTTTTGTGATACTGCCATCCCTAGGGCTCAGTGCACCTGATTAACTAAGTGGATTTTCTTTCCTGCCTTGTCTCCATTATTACTTCAAACATTTTTCTTCTTCTAGGGGCCTGGCAAAATGAAGCATATCTATGAACAAGGCCTCTAAGTTGAGGACTAGAGCAGAAAATCCAAAACAATCCTTGTCTTCCCCACGACTAGCAAACTGCCAGGAAGGCCCCATCCTTATTTCTCCAAACCCAGCTGAACATACTTATTTTATCAGTTAGCTTCAGTGACTCAAAGCAGCGAGTGCCACCGGCAAAGCTTGATTTTTCAGGCATCCAGTTTGTCTATGAAAAGCAGATGACATGAGAAGGTGACACTGAGTCCTCCCCCACGGTTTGGTCTGAAAGATGTCTTTATTTACTTTAAGAAAAAAGAGGGGCAGGGCCGGGGATTTAGCTCAGTGGCTGTCCTGCAAGCGCAAGGACCAGAGTTCGATCCCCCCGGGTACCAAAAAAAATAATAAAAGAAAGAAAAAAGAGGGGCAGAGGCAGGGGTGGCAAAGTGGATGTGCTCTGAAAGATTTCAGGACTTGTTCGTGTTGCTGTCATTTAGTGAAATGTAAACTTCAGGCCGAGGCTCAGAAGGGAGGATGTGTTCCGAAGGGAGGGCACTGAGATCTGCTTTCACTGTGTGCACTGTGTGCTCTCTTCTTCCCACTCTCCCCCTGCATGCTTTGTTCTCTCTGGCGTTGGGACAGCTGTCCTCAGGGTGAGGGGAGAAAGCCTGAGGCCTTCTGAGAGCCGTGGGCACAGACATGGGTCCCAGGCAGATGCTTCTGCCGGGGGAGGGGAGGGAAATTCCTGATAGAAACAAAGATTACACAAAAGAAAAGCAAGAACCAAAACCATGGCCAGAACACAGGGAATTCACCAGGATGGGGAAGAAAATGAATAAAATATATGAAAAGAACACTGGAGAACGGCAAGCCTCCAACCCTGGTCTTGCTCTCTCTGAACAAGGAAACCAGTCTCCTCCAAATGCACAACAGCCTCTGCTCAGCCAGCTCGCTTTCTGACCGACCGTGAACTTACACGCTTACACTGTACGTGGGTGTGCGCCTGTGTGTGCATGAATATGCAGAGCAATTAAAAAGGAAGACTGAAGACCAAACAAATCAATGTTTACAGATTCATAATAAGTTCCTTTCTATATATTTATTTATTTTCTCTTTAGCCACTAAAGAAGCAACAGCAAACTTGCAGGGAGCAGTTGTTGCCAGAGGGTGAATCATGGCTATATTGATTTGATTATGTAAAAGCTCGGAGGAACCTAAAGCCAGATACAGAAATATCTCATAGTTCTGAACCCTATGGGACACACACTAGTAAAAAAGCAATCTTTATATTGTTCCTGATAAAAGCATCATTAGTTTCCTCATAGTGAAACCATTTCTCTGCTGATACAGTGTATGGTTTTCTTTTTCTCTAGAATCCACTCAGACATAATTAACACTCAGTTACCAGACTTGAGGCTCCCTGGGGTGACCTGCCTAGGTGGGGAGGGCTGAGTTAGAGATGGGAGGAAGACAGCGAGGTGGGAAGAGAGGGAGAGAGGAGGGGCAGAAGGGAGATCTGGGGAAGGAGCAGACCAGACTGAGGAGGGACAGCTGGACGCGGCTCGCGCGCCCTTGAGCGTCTCTCCTGCCCGCGTAGCGCCGCGAGCGCCCCCTGCCGGCCTCCTCCTCCCGGCGCGGAGGCGGCTGCCCCGCCGCAGCCCAGGTCCCAGGGTCCCAGGGTCCCAGGGTCGGACCTGTCTCTGCCCGCTCCTGGCTTCCTTAGCAGTCGCTCACCTTCCAGCGGAAGAAGCCGAGCCTGGCACTTGTGCAGGCCAATAGATGCCCAGGACTGTGCTCAGCCCAGTGCCCTGAGAAGCGCTTGCAGGAACATCGTGTCTGGGGGCAGCAGGGCTGACCTTGGGTGGGGTCTTGGTGAATGGGAGCTTCGGGGGACAGCACCCCCAGGTCTCTGCTCCAGAGCTCCACGGTTAATGCTCAGAAACACAGGGCAGTTTCTGGCCACCACCCCTATGTCCAGTACTGGGGAGATCTTCAGTCCCTCCAACTGCACCCCAGCTTCATTAGGGAGCAGAGGTACAGTGCCAGGTGGACTGCTCATCCTGTGCTCTTCTGAGCAAATAATGGCCCTTTCCAGGGGAAAAATGTTGGTTTTAGAGTTCTCAAATGTGGATTTGAAGGCCACTTGTGAAAGGAAGAACACAGTGGCCAAGAGCTCAATGGAAGCTGTTTTTTGTATCTACCCACTCCTCAGGCTGACATCAGCTCTAAGCTGTCCTGTTAAAAGCTTGCTTCAGTTCCTGCTGGAGGAACTGAAGATAGCATCCCCTGATTGGTCCCAGGTGCAAGGCTTTGGGAACTGCTTTTCTGTGCATTTCCTGAATCTCCCTTTTTGACAGGTCGAGCTCACTTGCTCAGCCGGTTTGCCATACCTTAATCATCTGTCTCATTAATGTCCTAAATGTATAGGAAGAAGTTAACTTATGACATACAATGGATGCCTTGTGACAGGGCTTAGTTCTCATGAAACTCCTCCTCATGAGAAAGGCACTTTGTCTCAACTGAGACTGGACATTTGGTCTGAACAGAAAAAAACTTGCGCTCTCTTCTTAACAAAATCATATCTCTTTCCTACTCAAAATCTTGCTTAATATATAGCCTCCTGGAAAAATTTTTCTTTCTTAAACTGATGATTCCATCCCAGGCCCACTAGGTGAAAGAGATGAGAGGAAACACAAAAGTCTTGGAGTTAAATCCCAGCTCTGCTGCTTACCAGTTAAATGACTTGGGAGATTTGTGAACTTCAACTTCTTCATTTGTAAAATACAGATTAAAAGAGATAAAGCATTTAATTCAATATGTGATGCAAAGAAGGCTGTTTCAGTTTCTTGTATGTTTGTTTTGTTTTTGCAGTGTGAAGGATCAAACCCAGGGCCTTACCTTGAGCTTGGTAGGTAAGCACTCTGTCACTGAGCTGTTCCTTAGCCCCAGTTATCTATTATTATGTAACAAACCACTTCCAAAAGTAGTGACCTGAAACAACAGCAGCTATTTATTTGTTCATGATTTTAGACATAGGAAGGGCTCTGCAAGGATGAGTTGTCTCAACTCCACAAGGTTGATTAGGCCTGACCAGGCCTAAAGGATCTCATGTGGCCACGTGTCTAGCACCATGGTGCTGGCTGTCAGATGCTTCGGTGTCTTCCGTGTTTTGATGTCCTCTATGTGGCCAGTCATAATCCAGTAATGGAGCCTGAGATTCTTTGTATGAGAGCTGACTTTCAAGAATAAAATAAAAAACTATTACACCTTAAATAGTTAAAAAAAAATGTGGATTTGAACCACTAAGCCCGAAGAGGCCATGTCACGTTAGAAGTTTCTTCTGGTGTCATTCATGTGTGTTAACAAGCCCTTAACAAGCCCTGGTGTGCGTACACATCTACACATGCACAGAATGGGTGTGAAGAAATAAATGCACGATCACTTTCACACACAGTCACAGACTTCCTTACACACATGTGCACCCTGGGATGCAATCACAGACTCCACCCTCAGCCTCAGGCTCACCTGCCTCCTTCCCTCTAACAAAGTTGATGTTTTTGTGAAACTCAGAACACCTCTGGGTGTCTTTATGGGGCTCTGTTTCTGCACCCACAGGTCCTTCCAGAGACTTCTTCCCAACCAGAAAGCTCTGTGCTCTCAGCCACTCAGACCTCTGCATGCGCATGGATTTAGGCAGACAGGGGATTATAATGGAAACTTTGGAAGCACCCAGGGAACAAGACCCAGAGACCAGGCCATCTCAGTGTTAGTGGCACACGTTCTAAGTCAGACTGTCTGGGGGTGCCTCGGTGCTGTCCTGGGTTAGTGGTGTGCCTTGGTTTTCCCATCTGCAAAATGGAAGTGACAACAGTACCTGCCTTGTGGTGTTGTCATAGTCTGCAAAGTGGTTAAAATAGAATTACTATAAAATTATTTATCAGCGAAACATAATCCAGTTGGTGTGCTATTTTCATTAATAATCCTGAGGGCACCTTCCCTTGTCCCTCATTAGGTAAATAGGAGAGAATGCAAAGAAATGATGAACGGAGAGACTCTTCTTTCATGCTCTTTCAGTCTTGGGACTCTACTTCCTGTGCCTCTATGATGATCTCTTTTTAAATGTTATAATATGTCATGTCAGCCTGACCTGATGTAAATCCATTTGGACAGCAGGCTTCTCATCTCCAGAGTTTCTCAGATAATCTTTATGATCTCCTTAGTGTCTATTATTTTTAAAGCTGGATACAGGCAACTTTTAAGTTTCATTTTAAATACCAATTCCCAATCCCTTTACTGTTTTCACCCTTCTTTTAAAAATTAAAGTTGTCCAAAAAGAAAACACCTGTTTTTAGATTCCTTCTTTTTATCTCTCTGACATTCTTATGAAAATATAAGCAACAGTGAAATGGAAGAAAGTAGGGCATTGAGGGTCACAAACTAAGTTAACCAGTGAGCTTTAAATATCAGTGCATCAGGAACAAAGCCAGACCAAAACATGATGGTCTAATTGGGAAGCCTAGTTATTTAGCATCTCTCTAGACTGACTTTCTTTAAATACCTGCTCAGAATTTTTGTGGTGGAGTGGGGAAAGAGGAGGAGGACAACTGGCTAAAGCAACAGGCTTCTCTTCTACTCTGAGTAATTTCGTTCTGTCTCAAGTCTGTATAACTCATTCAGAAACAAAAGCTCTGAAACTGGCCAGGCCTGCCCTCCTTTGAAGACACTGACAGCAAAGAGTATTTCTTCTAAATGTTCCAACTGTCCTGAACATACATTTCTGATAAATAAAACTTTTTTCAATGTGATACATTTCCAGTATGGTTTCACAAGCATGTGTGGCTTCAATGTCCCTGACAGCTGCACTCTGATGCCCCTCCCAAGCTGGTTTCAATTAGCAGGGAGGTGTTCCCCAGGTGCTTTGTAGCCATGGGTTAGAGGTGGCCTGAGACACTCTCCTAGTGGCATCTGTCCTCTAACCTGGTTCTGCGGTGCTCTTTGAAAGCCTGCCCACCAGGAATAACCTAGAGGAAGTGTAACTTTGTAGGTTGGCACCCACACTCCCCAACTCCCCCCCAAAATGAGCCTGGGCTTCCCACAGGAAATCTTTTGTCACTCTCTTTTTCCTTCCTAAACTCATGTGCTGAACCTCTACCTTCTCATGTGGGGTTTAACACACCCCATGCTCCTCTCCTCCAATCTGCAGTAATTTCTGAATCTTCATAGAAATATTAATTTATGCACAAGATTATTTTTACAACAAAATGATGATTCATTGGATTCTATCTATTTGAAAATTGGTAACGAATGGATGACCTCTATCGAAATGCTTATTTTATTAAATCATTCATTTAACCATCACAGCCCTACTTACCTAGTCAGTCTAAATGGGAGTTGCTGTGGCCTGGATGGATTTTTCAAACACAGTGGCTCCCATTTATCCTCGGTCACGTGGATGGAGCTAATCCAACTTCAGAGCGGCCATGCACAGTGGGACCGCAGGCTGGAGGTGGTCATTAGTATCAGAGTAAGCATACTGCACCGTGTGGGACATGAAATCCCAATGTGGCCTCTTTTCCAGTCTCCCCAAGCAGCCAGCAAGATTCAGGTGAGGCAAAAACATTTTCTCTTTCTGCCACATCTACCATTGTTCCTCAATGGTCTATTTGGTGTAAGGAATTTCCACTTGAGGAGGGCCACAATCAGACTGTGGGGATGGCCTGTGCAAAACTCAGATGTGAAAACTCCAGGAAACTGCCCACATCTCCCAGAACACATGAGAGGCCTGTGGGAATTGTGTTCACAATTATCTTGTCTGCTTAACAAACTCTTGCTTCAGAGCCCAACTCAAATATTCCCTTTTTCAGCATGATGCCATGACTCTCACTGCTGTGAAAGTCCGAAGAGCTCCTCACAGCTCTCTGCTCGTGTCTCTTTCATCCCAGTTCCACCCAGTACCAGCTATCTTACCAGTACCAGGTAAGATGGGGACCACATGTGTATACTGTCTCACAGTGTGTTGAGGTTAAGTGAGTTGATACAAGTGAACCTCTCTGACAACTGTGGCTAAACGGTGGCCCCTCCAGTCAGTAGAGCTCTGAGTAGGGTGCTGCACTTACCTGCCTGGTGCATTGGGTTCATCTGCTTCTTAGGACCTCTTCTGTGCTCATAGAGCAATGCTATGGTCCAGGTCCAAGTAATTACTGACTGACAGAAACCTTCATCTTCCTGGTCTCATTCACTGAAAGCGGCTACAGTCCCAATTTTCTTGAATGATTTTGCAATTCCCAGTGCTCCAGGGGCGTAGATAGTGGTTTCTGAATACCCACCAATGCTGTGCTCCTCTTCCCTTCAGGGGAGGCCTAGCTCTCTACCTCAAATGTAAGCTGTCCTTGGCGACTGTCCTCCAGTAAATGGAGTAGCCAGAACTGACAGTGAAAACCTCCCCCATTAAAACGTAAAAGTCACAATGGCTTCTGCCTTGCTCTCTCTCTGGGGCTGCTTACTCAGGGAGAAGCCAGACCTGTGCCACAGGGTACTTAAGCAGCCTGTCCATGAGATTCATGTGGCAAGGGACTGAGGCTTTCTACCAACTCCCGGGAAGGGAAGCTTCCTGAAGTGGCACTCCAGCTCCGTCACAGCTCTCCAGGAGCCAGAGCTACATCTAAGCCACTCCTGTGTTTCTGGCCCACATAAACTGGGATAATTAATGTTTATTGTTTTAAACTACTACATTTGGGGTATATTTGTTCTGTACTAACAGATAACTAGTAAAGTAATGACTAATCGTGTATTTTGGATGAGATTATTCTGTAAAAGGGAATCCTTTTGAGTAGAAAATGAGAAGGCAGAGAATGGAGGCGTTAACTTCCTGCAAAGCTTCCTGTCTTGGGGACAGACAGCCCATGCTGCTCTCGCCAGCACAGGCCAGTGCTTGCTATCTGGGAGGACTGTGCTTTCCTGGTGGTTGCTCTCGTAGAGAGGACTTGGCCTGCTCCAAGGGTGGGGCCTGTTGTCTGCTGTTGTCCTTGCATCTCTTCGCTGCTGGCCATTGACTCAAAGTCAGATCTAAAACAGTTTGTGAATATCTTCAGTGTGATGGAAATTCTACTAGGGTAGAAAAAAACCACTTAACCCAGGGAGCTCCATCAGGTCTGGTCTCTGCCTCTTACATGTTGGCTGTGGAAAAGTCATAGAATTTCTCACAGCCTTGCTTTTCTCATCGAGATGGCAGGATAAAAATATCTAGCTTTTGGTTTGTTATGGGGAAGAAATGAAAGAACATATGATGAATTTCACAAATAACAAAGATTTGTTTTGTTTTCCACGTAGGTGCCCAGGAATCTCTAGTGTGCTCAGCAACCCCCTACTTCCCTAGAGAAATGTTATCTGATCACTTTATGTAAAGATCAAAAGGCGATGACTTTTAACTTAGGAAATTTTAGGTAGCAATGAAAAAGAGACCTGAGGAAGGGAACCAACTCCTTCAACTTGATCGCAGACAAGGTCAGTTCTTCTTGACTAAAGTGGAGTTGCCGACATGAGAGGGGAAGGAAGGGGTGGCTTCATATTGAAACTCCTTCCAGTTTCATGATTTTGTCTTCACCACATTCCCCCTTCTCTCCCCTCCCCACTTCCATCTCCACATAATTCTACCTCATCAGATAAAACCCAGAAATATTGAAATGTGGTTTGGGTACCATAGCAGCCAGGAAATTGAGAGAACAAGTTAAAAGTGTTTTAACTAATTCACAGCCTCTTTCCAGGAAATACAGTGCTTACACTATATAGATAAATAGCTAGAGCCACTTGGATGATTTCACTTGTCCTTTCCCACTGGTTAGATCATGGAGCTACCACCATGCCAGACCCTGTTTCCGTGGATGGATTCTCCCCTCAGCCACGAACACAGGGGTATCTGTGGGGCTTTGTTCATGAAATTAGGTCACAGCAATTTAGAGGATCCCACCCAAGCAAACTGTGTTTCTCCTGAGAGACCTGGAAGTCCAGACTCTCCCTGTCTGATCCGCGGCTTCATTTCAGGTTGCTAGAGGTGTGCTTCTTAAGGATCAGTTCTTAGTGCTAACCATCCACAGGTCACAGGGAAGGTCACACCCGGGAAGCCCAGCCTCAGTTCCAGGCTTGAGACACACTGGAGAGGCTTTACATGGTCTCTGCCGACAAACGTCCTCACAGCCCCTCAGCCCCCAGGAGGGCAAAGGTTCTGGGCATCACAGCTTCATGAAGCCGTAGGCCTTCAAGGAAACAATGCAGAAACATGTCGTTTGTGTTTACTTGGACTTATTCCCAAGATGCATCAGAACTGGATAATCCCCTCTTCCATTTTTTTCCACTGTGTGATTCAGACCTTTTGAATTTCAGGGAAGAAACTAACACTTAAGAAACAGGAGAGTTTATTGTGAAGATACAGGGGGCAGGGACAGGAATTGGAAAACTGTTAACATTAGTCTGAGGGACTAGTGCCTCTGTCTCTGTCTCTCTCACTCTCTTTCTGTATCTCCTTCTGTCTTTCACTAACCTCTGCTCACCCTGAGTTGACCTCTTTTCCATTCCTTAAAGCTCTTACTTTTTTGTATTATCTGCTCCTTTATCTAACTCAGAACACATTTCTCTAGGATCTGGTCAAGGCCTATTCTCCCCATGACCTCACTCCTTCTTCAGTTCCCATTGGTGATACCTTATTCTTTCTACTCAGCTCAAAAGGAAATCTTGGTTAGCTCAGGTCACCTTTTAGGGACCAAGCCATGTCTTATGTCTTTAACAAGCTCTGGCTTGGCTTCTTGGATCAATAGCCATCCTTGTTCTAATCAGCTATGCCTGGGACAAGCATAAAAGTTGACTATCTAGGGCCATCTTTGAAGCTGGAGATGTAGACAGAGGAAGTTCTCTAAGAAGTGGGATGTGGACATGCCATGTGGTCTTAGTGCTGTGTAAGTGTAATCAAGATGAGATAGGAAGCTACAAGGTAAAAACCCTTAAACTACCCATCAGACCTGAAGATAGGAGAATAGGATTTTGAACTCCAGGACCCGAGGCTGACTGCTCACCACCAGCCTTTGGACACCTGCCACCGGAACAATCCAGAGCCTTTGACATGGAAGCTGCAGATGTTCACATCAGGGAAGGTGGATTTATTAATGGCTGAGTCTGATTGTCCTAGTCAGGATCAAGTTCCCTGCATGTCGTATAATAAACCCATACATTAATTTGGAAATTCTTTGAAGCATAAGCACATACCAATGATGTCCCAAAGAAAAACAATTTTGTAACTGTCAGACAGATGATGGAATGGTCAAAAGGACAGGAAATCAGCTATGCAAATTACAAGACATAAGTTACGCTTCTATTTGCACTGTGACAGTGTGAAAATTGGAATTATTTTTTGTCAATATAGGGAAAAAAAAGCCAGAGACTGTGTGCACTGTCTTATGAAGAAAACTACTGTACTATGTCCAATTTATCTGTGACGTGTCCCACTGCCCCCTTTTTTCCTCTCTTAACCTATGGCATAGGTACCCTCAGGATTGTGTTGAATTTAATTTTGTTGAGAATCTAGTACCACAGAAATGCACACGTGACTACTAATAAACACCCTGCTGGTTGATAATGAAGAAATAAATCACACCATGTTCTGTTGATAATCAATTCCTTTAATTTTGCCAAATCAGTTTCAAAGATGTAGAAAATAATAAACTAAATCTAAAGTTCAAAATATGTCACCATTAAACAGGTATCTTGGTTAAAAGATCCAGACTACTATGTTAAACTATAAGTTTGATAAACTGGGTGGCATTAAACTACCTTTTTGGAAGATAGTATAATGTTACATCGAGGGTGAGCTTGAGAGATTAAAATTTCTCTGACCAGTTGTGTAACTCTGCTAAGCTGTGGTTTGCCTGTATGTAAAACAGTAATTCTTAGAAGGACTCAATGAAACAATGCCCAGGAAGTGCTTAACACAGTAGCTGGCACATAGTGAGTACCTGATATTAGGTAGCATTCACTTATTTTGTTTATTTTTCCTTTTGGGGAAAAATACTTAAAGAGCAGCTGAGCTCAGAGGTAAAATTCAAAATATAATAAATAACACAGCCCCTGGCTGTCATTAATCACAGCCTCATTTAACTTTAATTCATTTGAAAAATATATTTATAATTCTCCCTGAATCATAATGGAAAAATCAGATGTTTCCCAGGATGGCGTATTTGGCATCCAAATGTCTTGCAGTTGTCAGCAATGTGTTCTTCTTCAGTTACTGCTGGAAAAATAATAGCACAACAACGGCAGCAATAGCAGCAGCAATAATCTGCTTGACTATTGATCCTTATTAAAGGGAGGACATTGGTTTGCTTTTCCAGACACTTTCTAAAGCCCTTTCCTCACAAATTCAAAGGGCAGAGGAGAGACCATCTAAAGGCCCATGCCAGAGATTCCCTGCAAATAGAAATATACTTTGGTGCTTTCTGTTTTGCTTTTTAAATTCACATGGGTTTTGAATTCTACTTTGTAATATATTGGTATTTATTTTAAAAACAAAGTAAGGTTTATTGTATGCCTTTGCATAATCCCAGGACACTAACCCAACGCATCAGTGTTTCAGAAATCCTTTCAGCTGCAACAGAATACTCAGCTACAGTGGATTAAGACTTTAGAACCTAAATTATCACCCAACATATGTAAAGGGTTTAATTTTGCCATTGGGCCTCTGACTCTTCCCTTCAGAAGGTGATCCACCATCTGAAATATGTTGGCTTTCCATGACTGTCTCATTATTTTCATGATTACAAAATGACTTCCATAGCACCAAGCATCACTTACACATTCATTGCAAAAGCATGAGAGGGACGGGAGAAGTTCTTCAAAATTCATATACTTAAATCTCTTTGACCAGAACTTGTTATAACTCTTCCTCACTACAGGGCAGGCTGGAATGCATGTTTTGGCAAAGAGGAATGGAGTTTCCATGGCTGGCATAGACTAATCACAATTCATCCTTTGTAGTATGGCTACCTGGGAGTAAGGATACAGGAATGGCTATTGAATTGGCAAACAGTAGTGTCTGGCACATTCAGTTTGGGAAACACAGAGGTAGAAACTTTTGCCATTCCTGCATCTTCAGAGCTTTCTCTCCTGAGACCCCAAAGATCAATCTCTCTCTCTCTCCCCCTCTCTCTCTTTTCTTTCCTCCCTCCAAATCACAAAGGAATAGCATTCTACTTTTTCTTTATAAAAGAAGAAAAACACTTTCCTTTCCGACAAGTGTATCTAGCACTAACCAGTGTCTATGGAGTTCTTGGGATTCAAATACACTAATACAAGAAAATTTCCTGTTTTGAGGTACAACCTGTAGACTCAGGAAGTGTACTGCTAGTGCCTGGAGGGAATCTACATACAACTGAGTCCAGATTCTTGAGAAGATGCTCTTATGACAGGCCAATGAAGGGTCACTCTGCTGAAGCATGTTTCTGACAAGAGTCTGCGATGAGGAAGACTAAAGGGTATGGTGTGTCTTTGGGGACCTGGGACAAAGATCATCTTTCCTCTGACTGCCTGAGTGAGGTCAGGTAGAGAGCTGAGGCTATGCTCAGCACAAGCCCAGGACCTGGCCCTGTCTGCCTGCTGCATGCAGCCCACGAAGGCCTGTTGACCAGACAGGTCCTACCTGCCTTCAAGGTCCACAGCTAACTTGGCATGAACAAGACTCGGGGGCTTTCTTTTCCATGGACTTAGGGGCAATGCTTCTTTACACTTGTGAAAACATAAGATCCCAGAAAACTAAGTGAAAACCTTTGAAGTGATACAAGATGATGTCACAGTGGAACAACTCAAGAACATAAATGTTTCTGAAATAAGAAATCTAATTTCTAAATATTAAAATAGGACAGGAAAATTGTACAATAGGTTGAACCATCACGAGTACTCAACTAGTGTTTCGGAAGATCGAGTAGACAAACTAAAGGTAGAATAAACACATGAAGAAATGGTGATAATGAATAAAAAGATAAGAGATGTAGAAGATAAACTCAGAGAACCTAATGTGAAAGTAAGTTTGGAAATAGAGAAAGGTGCAAGCTGAGGAAAATAACCAAATGCATTTGAGAAGAAAATTTCTATGACCTAAAAAATGAAGTGCAGGTTCAGATCTGAAGGGCTCGCTAAGTACCTGGCATATTTAATAAGAAAATAGAAAAAAACTGAGACATATCTGGGTAAAGATTCTAAAATCAGCTAAAAATGAGAGGACTATTTACGTACACCAAGAACAGAATAAGACAGGAATTGATTGTCTTATCTGTATGAAAAAGACTGTAATTTCAAAATTAGCCACCTGACCGAAATATGGGGTGGGCCAGAAAGAGACAGAACACACATGCAAAGACAACTGTACTTTTTCTAAATGAATTGCTTAATATAATGTGCAAGTCAAATGAAAATAAAATCAGAGTACAAACTTCAAAGCAGCAAACGGAGAACAAGAATTAGGGAGAGCAAAGGCAGCCCTGCAGTGAGGCTTGGAGTTAAATCTGACAGATGGTGAGGACTGTCCGGCCTTCTGGTCCTAACTCTCTGCCTGTATGTTTGTATGAGATTGCTTTTCCTGTGATAACTTAAGCTTCTGCAGCAGCCAGGATTTAAACTCAGGTCGGTTCCAGAACCCCACAGATAACTTCTATGTTATAATAATGGAAATATGAATTAAGATAAAAATGTTAAGAAAATATTTGAAAAGCAAGGCATGTGCTATAATAAAAATTTAATAGTTGCTCAGAATCAGAATCTTATACCATATAGTGAATAATACTCAGATAGAAGGTAAGGTGTGAATTAAATGTAGGAATTAAGAAAGGAAACAAAAGCCTGCTACAGGTATTGTGCTTTTTAAGAAAAAAAGTCAAGGTAGAGTTGTTATTTAATTTTGGCAGAAAGATATGTTTAAATATGACTTTTAAAAATATTAATGTATCTGGGAATAATATCAGGTATATAGCAGAACTTCATACTAAATAAAAATAAAATAATTTTTAGGGCCAGGCCTGTAGCTGAGCAGCCCTATGCCTGCCTGACAAGTGCAAGGTCCTGAGTTTGATTCCCAGTACCAAATAAATGAATGAATAAATAAATAAAAGAATTTTTTAAAAAAATTCAAGTTAGAAGAAGAAAAATAAGTAAGAATTTTAAAAAGATATATGATAGGCATCAGAGCAAACACTTCAGATATCTCAATTAACATAAATGAGTTTAATTTTGTTATTAATAAACAAATTAGGTTAAAAAGGCAAATCATCCCACAAAATTCAAAATTTAGCCAGGTACTGTTTATAAGAGACATAACTACAATACTGAATATAAATAAAGGATAACTATATCTGTATTGTCACAAAATAAACAGAAAGAAGAATGGCAGTGTTAATTTCAGATACACTTAAGACCAAAACATAAAATCAGGTAAAATTGTATATTTGAATTGTTAAAAGCAACAAAATGAATAATACAAAAGCCTTTAACCTGTAAGAATTATTTGATAAAAGCATAATTGTGGTGAAGGTCTTTAGTTCTTTCATATTTTCACAGATCAATTCTGGCAAAAGTAAAGGAAGAATGATAGAGCATTATAGAAAGTTCTATCTAATATATGTATATATGTTATTTTCATGTATGTGAACACATACACTCTATAATGTATATTCCAAAGATTTATTTGTCCTTTTATGTTCATTACACATTTCCAAATAGTTGATAGTACATTTGGCCAAATTAAACTGTTGAAATGCAAAATGTGAATTCATGTCATACTCTCTTAGAATAATGCAACAAGGTTAAAAAAGAAATAATTAATAAAAGATAACCAAGAAAATATGCTCATTTGATAATGAAAAGGAAAATTTTAAACAATTTCTGAATCAAAGAAAAAAAACCAAATTGAATGATAAACTACCTAGAAATGAGGAGAAAATGACATTTATCATAAAATTTAGTAGTGACTAAAGCTGTATTCAAATGAAAATGTATAGTTAGATTAATCAAGAAAATACAGCTAGGTATAGTGCCACATGCCTGTATTCCCAGCACTCTGCAGGGCTGAGGCAGGAGGATTGAAAGTTCAAGCCCAGCCTGGGCAATTTAGTGATGCCATATCTTAAATTCAAAAATAAAAAAGGACTTGGGGATATGCTCATTATGAAGGCCCTGGGTTCAATCCCCAGGACCGGAAAAGAAAAAGGAAAAGAAAAAAAAAGAAAAGGAAAAAGTAAGTAAACTAAATATACAATTAAGGAAATAGAAAAATAACAAAAATCAAGTAAAAAGTTAGGAAAGAAATTGCATAAAAATAAAAGCTGAATTAGTTAATCTAGTAAATTTAAATGGCAAAATATAAATGACTAGTAAAACTGAAATAGTTTCTTTTAAAACTTAAGAAATAAAGAGAGAAAACAAAAACACAATCATGTGAGGACTGAGGAAGAAACTCCTAGGTACTGAAGATACCAATCACATGTTAAGAGAAAGACACCATCACATTTCTTAGTAGCTGAGGTTGTCTCAAAAACTTTCAACCTAATAACTGCCTTAAAGACTTCTTTGACTCCAGTTTCTCAAATCAGTCAATTAATTTGTATTTCTACTAGAATGAAACTTTTTTAAACTTCACTGAAACAAGCCATACTAAGAGTTTAAATTGAATGTTGTGGGGATTTTATTGCCTAAGTTTATACAACTCTGTTATAAGTGACATCTGTCTTCTCCAGAATTCCGAGTGTAATCTTCTGCCCTAGGCCTTGCTTTGGAAGGAAAATCTGCACACCACTTTTATGCCCAAAGCACAGTGGTCCAAGTCTCTCATCCACTCAATTGCCAGAAACAGCCTCTTGAAGTGTTCCTGTTATTTCTGGGAATCCCAAAAGAATGCCTTGTATGTCCCAGCCTGCAACAGCAGCTGCCACCCATGGAGCTGGTCTCCTTGGCTTTCTCCTTTTCTGTCTGCATTTTAGAGAACTTCCTTTCTATTGTTTCTGGCACCCAGTTCTCAACCACCTTCTTTTCCTCTGGAGAACCACTTGATCCTTTCCTCCTAATTTATGTTCTTGGGTAGGGTTTATGCTTCTCTTGAATGCACAGAAGAGCCTATGACTCAGGCATGACCAATCCATCCATTCATTCTTGTGGGCCATTTGATTGGTTCAAGAATAGTCAGGTGGCCCAAGCAAAAGTAACAAGATATAATGACATTTTTGCTAGGCATGCTGGGAGAGAGGCTAGCATTCTTCCTACAGGACTGGAACTGCTGGCAGCCATCTTGTTGTTGCCTGGCATGTGGTCATAAAGCCAACTGGCAAAGAACAGAGCCAAGAGTGAGGGTATGATGACATCAAGTTGGATTCCTGGAACAACCTCAGAACTGAAACTGATCTGTTCCTAAACTTTTTCATCACATAAACCTAGAAGCTCTTTTTCTTCCTTGGACCATTAGAATTATCACTAGAATCAAGAATCCTAAATGAATTGTATGCTTGTGTCCAGCCATTTATCAAGTTTCTCTCCTCTCTCTTAGCACATTTACATTTTTAATTTATTGTACATATTTAAGGACTACAATATGATCTTTTGATATACAGTGACATGTTCATTAGAGTTAAGGTAATGAACATATCAATTATCTCACACAATTATCTTTGTGTGTATATGTGGTAAGGTGTCTAATATCTACTCTTTTTTCCAGTATAGGAAACAATATTATTAGCAATAATCCTAATGTTGTACATTATTTTTCTAGATTTCTTCCTCCTATGTATCTACAACTTTGCACTCTTTGATCTATGTCTCCTTTCTCTCCCAATCCCTGATAAGCCAACAAAACCAAAACAAAATTATTTTATTTTTAAAGATTCTACATATAAAACAGATCATGCAGTCTTTAAAAAAAAAATCAGTGTCTAGCTTGTTTCACTTACCATAATGTCCTCTAGATTTATCCATGTTGTCCCAAATGGCAGGATCTTCCTTTAAATGGTTGCATACAGCGAGACAGTGAGCACCTCCTCAGCACACTCACTGTTAAGCAGCTCAGGTGTGCAGGCACCAGCAAACACCCTCCCCACCCCCCTCCCCCTGCCTCTGGCCTCCTGACTGTGCCACTACCTGGTTCCACACTACACGGGCACAGGGGGGCATAAAGGCCATTGTTCTGAGCTACAGAAGTAAACAACAGATAGAGGCCCTCTCTCAGGCTACTTGATGAAAACTGAAGCCCACTGGAAAAGTGAAGAGAATCTCTGCAATAAAGGCACACCAGACCACAGTACTTGGTAAGTTGAAGGGATCATCACCTCCCATCAGAACATGGACTATCTTCAGGGGAAAGGCAGCTGGAACCTGCAGTATGGCCTTGCAGAGTTCAATCCTGCAAGAGGACAGGGAGCTCAACTTGGGACTCTCAGCCAGAAATCTGCCTGAATTTCATGGGTCTGCGACTGGCTTGCTGAGACTCATTGACTTATATCTGAACACTGCTGCCCACGTTGTCTATTGTAACAACAGAGACATATCCTGAAGGAGGTCCTTCATTTTTATCTTTTATTTGTTATTTTCAAAATTATTATTATTTTTTTGCTCTTATTTTTAATTTTTTTCTACTCTTTTCAAATTTTTCTTTTTCCTTTTTTTCTTTCTTTTCTCTTCTCTCTCTCTCTCTCTCTCTCTCTGTCTCTGTCTCTGTCTCACTTGCTCTCTTGATGTCACACTTTGTTCCTCATCTCCCTTTGTGTTCCTGTTCTGGCCCTAATTCTTATTTCTTATTTATTTTTCTTTCTTTTTATTTTTCACAGTGAGGCCTGTGTCCTCTGGCCTCACTGCTAACCATCCCCTATCCTACTACCTACCTATCCCTCCCTCCCCAACTCCTTCTAACTCCCCATCCCAAAGGGTAAAGTTGCTACATTGAAGAGATTATTCACTATAAACATATGTTGGGTTGGTCCTTCATTTTAATTTAATTCACACAGATAGATGTGATAGATTAATAACTACCACAAATTGTCATTTTCTAAGATGTACTTGATGCTATGGTGTTCCTGATTGTATCACTTGGGCTAAGGTGTTGTGATTGATCTAGTCAGTGGTCCTTCCTGTTATAATGAAAATGAGACAGCCTCAGAGCCATTAGAGACTCAAAATCTAAACACCAGCTATATCTGGAAGACACCTCTGAGAAGCAATCATTCCATAAGGTTTCTAACTACAAGCAACAAAGATACTTACAATAAGCAACTTTGAAGTATCAACCCAGGAATTAAACCAAGGACAATACCAAAAACAAAAATGAGAAGACATTTAAGCAAGGCACAAACTCAGACTTCCACCCCACAAAAGGCAAATTCTGGGGGAAACCAAGTGGAAAAGTCTGATAATCAACCACCTGGACACCCGGAACTGATAGCACAGGAAGTAACAAAACAGATGAATGAGGCTCTAGAAAAATTCAAAGCAGAAATAATCTCCCAGATAACTACAGAGATGGTGAGCAGAGTGAAAGACATGATTAGAGGCTCTGTAACAGAAACAGATTAAAAACATAGATGAGCTCAGAACCATGCTGGAAGCCATGAATGCCCAGCATAAGAAAGAAATGGAATCTATAAAATGGACTCAAACAGATATCCAGGAGATTAAAAACTCCACTGAAAGTATGCACAGGAGATTAAGGGAATATGAAGATAGAATATCAGATATAGAAGAAAGGATTGTGATTAATGACCATGAAAACAGAGATTTCTTAAAAATAGTAAGGGTCCATGAGAAATCAGTGCAGCAGCTGCTAGATGATGCAAAGAAGTCCACAAAAAGGCAGGAGTCCATGAAAAGACAGGAGAAAGTACAATTGACATAAAAAAAATCTGTTCACAGAGGTAATAGTAGAAAACTTCCCAGGCAGAGGTAGAGAATTGGACATACAGATAAGTGAGGCATATAGAATTCCACCTAGCCACAATCAAAAAATATTTACACCTAGACATATAATAGTGAGGATCCCAGAAACCCAACAGATGAACAAAATCCTACAAGTAGTTAGAGAAAAGAAACAAATCACCTATAAAGGAAAGCCCATCAGAATCACAGCAGACTTCTCAACACAAACCCTCAAGTCAAGGACAGCCTGGAGTGAAGTACTTCAAGCCCTAAAAGAAAATAACTTCCAATCTAGACTGTTGTATCCTGCAAAATTATCTTTCAAAATTGATGGGGAAATTAGAAACTTCCGTGACAAAGAACACCTGAGAAATTTCATGAACACCAAACCAGCACTACAAGCAATTCTAAACAATATCTTAGAAAAAAACAATGAAGGCCACAACTCCATAAGGCCCAACAGAGGGAAGGCACCAGGCAAGGTAAGAAACTAAAGAGAAAGGGGGAAAAATAAGAAATAAAGGAGCCAACAAAAGTAAAACATCATGACAAGGATGAGTCAATATCTATCAATTATAATCATCAATGTTTATGGCCTCAATTCACCAATCAAAAGAAATAGACTGGCAGAATGGATTAAGAAGCAAAATCCAACAATATGCTGTATACAAGAAACACACCTAACTCAAAAAGAAATTCGTAGACTGAAAGTAAAAGGATGGAAAACAGTTCTCCACACCACAGGAACCCAGAAAAAAGTAGGGGTAGCAATCTTATTTGCAGAAAAAGTAGATTTCAAACCAAAACTAATTAAGAAAGACAAAGATGTTCACTACATCCTTGTGAAGGGAATAATCCAAGATGAGATGACAATCATAAATATATATTCACCAAATACGTATGCCCCCAACTATATAAAACAAATATTAATGGACATGAAAAACCAAATAAACATTAATACAGTTGTAGTGGGGGACCTCAATACCATACTATCACAAATAGACAGATCATCTAGACAAAAAATTAACAACAAAATTCTAGAACTGAACCAAGCTATTGAACAAATGGATTTAATAGATGTTTACAAAGTGTTCCACCCCACAAAATCAGAATATACATTCTTTTTGGCTGCACATGGGTCATTCTCCAGAATAGACCACATGCTAGCTCATAGGACATGTCTAAGTAAATGTAAAAGAACTGAAGTTACCCCCTGTATATTATCAGATCATAGTGCAATAATATTGGAGATCAATAACATAAGAAACCGCAAAATCCCCACAAACACATGGAAATTGAATAATACCCACCTGAACAACCAATAGGTCACAGAGGAAATTAAACAAGAAATTAGACAGTTTCTACAAGTAAATGATAATGCCAGTACAACATACAGGAACCTATGGGACACAATGAAAGCAGTTCTAAGTGGGAAATTCATAGCAGTGAATGCCCATATTAGGAAAACAGACAGAGGTCAAATAAACAACCAGATACTGAACCTGAATCTCCTAGAAGAAGAGCATGACAAACCCAAAGCTCCTACAAGAGAGGGAATTATAAAGATCAGAGCAGAAATCAATGCAATGGAGACTAAGAGAACAATACAAAAAAATCAATGAATGAAAGAGTTGGTTTTTTGAAAGAATAAATAAAATTGATAAACCCTTAGCCAATCTTATCAAAAAAAGGATAGAAAGGGCTCAAATCCATCCAATTAAGAATGAAAATGGTGAAGTCACAACAGACACAGAAGAAATGCAGATCATTAATACCTACTTTGAGAACCTGTACTCTAATAAAACGGAAAACACAGAAGAAATGGACAGATTCCTACATACATACGAATTGCAAAAGTTAAATGAAGAAGATATAAAAATTCTAAATACTCCAATTACAATCAGTGAAATTAAAAATGTAATTAAAAGTTTGCCAACAAAGAAAGGCCCAGGTCCTGATGGCTTCACTGATGAATTCTACAAGACATTTAGAGAAGAACTAACACCATTACTCTTTAAACTCTTCAAAGAAATTGAAAGGAAAGCAATATTTCCAAATTCATTCTTGGAAGCAAGTGCTACTTTGATTCCAAAACAAGGGAAAGACGCAACCAAAAAGAAAAAGAACTACAGACCAATCTCCCTAATGAACATAGATGCAAAAATCCTCAACAAGATACTGCAAAACAGAATACAGAGGGTCATCAAGAAGATCATACACCCTGACCAAGTCGGATTTATCTCAGGGATGCAAGGATGGTTCAACGTTTATAAATCAATAAATGTAACACACTATATTAACAGAGCCAAGGACAAAAACCATATGATCATCTCAATAGATGCAGAAAAGGTTTGACAAAATCCAACACCCATTCATGATAAAAACCCTACAGAAAATTGGAATAGAAGGTCTTTATCTCAACCTGATTAAGGCTATCTATGAAAAGCCAACAGCCAACATCATACTAAATGGTCAAAAACTGAAAACTTTCACACTAAAATCAGGAACCAGACAAGGATGACCACTATCACCACTCCTGTTCAATTTAGTTCTGGAAACATTAGCCACAGCAATTAGAAAAGAGAAAGAAAGAAAAGGAATAAAGATAGGAAAGGAAGAAGTTAAACTGTCAGTATTTGCTGACGATATGATACTTTACGTAGAAGACCCAAAAAACTCCACCAAAAGACTTCTAGAGTTAATTGACAGATTCAGTAGAGTAGCTGGATACAAGGTCAATACTCAAAAACCAATAGCCTTCTTTATTTTTATTTTTATTTTTTTTTTTGGTACCAGGGATCGAACTCAGGTCCTTCCGCTTGCAAGGCAGGCAGCGGAACCACTGAACTAAATCCCCAGCCCAACAATAGCCTTCTTATACACAAATAACAGACTCACTGATAGAGAAATTAGGGAAATAATTCCTTTTACAATAGCATCCAAAAAAGTGAAATATCTAGGAATCTATCTAACAAAGGAAGCAAAAGACCTCTACACTGAAAACTACAGCACTCTGAAAAAAGAGATTGAAGAGGATATAAGAAAATGGAAAGACATCCCTGGCTCCTGGGTAGGAGGAACCAATATAGTGAAAGTGGCCACACTTCCAAAACTACTATATAGATTTAATGCAATGCCGATTGAAATTCCAACAATATACTTCGCAGAACTAGAGAAAACAATCTAAAAATTCATTTGGAACCATGAAAGCCCTAGAATAGCAAAAGCAATTCTAGGCAACATAGACATGGCTGGTGGTATCACAATCCCCAACTTGAAACTATACTACAAAGCTACTGTGATAAAACCAGCATGGTACTTGCAAAGAAACAGACCCGAGGATCAGTGGAATAGATTAGAAGATGCAGAAGCAAATCAAGACATACTCAACCACCTCATCTTTGACAAAGGAGCCAACCACCCTCATTGGAGGAAAGATAGCCTATTTAATAAATGGTGTTGGAAAACCTAGATTTCAACCTGCCAAAGATTAAAACTAGACCCATACCTATCACCATGCACTAAACTAAGATCAAAGTGGATTAAAGATCTAAGTATTAAAACAGAAACACTAAACTTGCTGGAAGATAAATTAGGTAGAACTCTTGAAGACACTGGCATAGGAAAAGACTTTATGAGCAAAACCTCAGTAGCACTGGAACTAGCACAATCAACAACTAGAATCTCATCTTATTAAAAAGCTTCTACACTGCAAGAGAAACCACCAACAGAGCTAAGAGACAACCTACAATGTGGGAAAAAAATTTTAGCTCTGTACCTCAGACAAAGGACTACTATCTAGAATATAAAAGAACTGAAAAAAATCAGACCCCCTAAATTTAAAGACCCAATTCAAAAATGGGCATCTGAAATGAACAGACATTTCTCAGACAAGGAAGTAGAAATAGCAAATAAGCATATGAAAAAATGGTCGACATCACTGGTCATTGGAGAGATGCAGATGCAAACAACACTGAGATTCCACCTCATCCCAGAAAGAATGGCTGCTATCAAGAAATCAACCAATAACAAATGCTGGCGGAGGTGTGGAGAGAAAGGAACCCTGCTCCATTGTTGGTGGGAGTGAAGACTGGGGCAACGACTGTGGAAATCAGTATGGAGATACCTCAAAGAACTAGGACTAGAGGTCCCATTCGATCCAGATATTCCCCTGCTGGGGATCTTCCCAAAAGAATTAAAAGAATCCTACTACAATGATATATGTGCACCCATATTTATAGTGGCCCAGTTTGTAATAGCTAAAGCTTAGAAACAGCCCAAGTGCCCATCAACTGGAAACTGGAAAAAGAAGATGTGGTTTTTTAATAAAATGGAGTACTACTCAGCCATAAAGAACAAGAAACTAGAGACATTTATAGCTAAATGGATGCATATTGAGGCCATCCTCTTAAGTGAAATAAATAGGACACACATGTGTAAATACCAAATAGTTTCTCTAGTGTGAGAAACTGAAAGTGTAAATAAGGATTGAAATGATTAAAATGAATAACTGATCATTTGAAATAGGAAGAAAAGGTCCAAAGGGGTAGGGGAAGTGGGAGGGGAAGGGAAGGGGAAGTGAAGAAGGCAAAGTAAAACTTATGAGAAAAGAAAATATTGGAAACAAAGTCTATGTAAATAGGGAAGGGTGGAGGAGGTGAAGGGCACACAGGTAATGGGGAAAAAATAAGAACCAAGATACACCATGTACAGGTACAAGCACCCAGTGATAAATGTAAATGCATTGTATACCTAAAATGTACCAATAAAAGAATTTAGGAAAAAAAATAGTTGCATAATACTCCTCTCCCTCACTCTCCCTCTCCACCTCACGTGCATGCGTGTGTGTGTGTATGTGTGTCTGCCCTCTGTGTCTGTGTGTGTTGAACTATTCATCCATCAACCATCCCTCAGGTTACTTCTGTATGTTGGCTATTGTGAATAATGCTATCGTATGACCCAGCAATCCCTCTGCTGTGCATATACCCAAAGGAAATGAAATCATAACTCATAAAGATTGACTGAACTCCCCACAAATTTCTTTTGAGCTGTTCTGCTGGTTTTTGCCTGTACTCTGCCTTTCCAAAGAAACATAAAACCAGGACAAGGGTGTGGATGACCACTTCTGTTCAAAATGCCTCCCATTCTTCCCCTATACACCCACTCCTCCCTGAGAGCACACAGCTGTGGTGGGCCAGTGGACACAGAGAAGGGGGCCATATGAGCAATACCCAGGCTCTTGCAAAACCAGCTGAGATATCCTAACTGCCACGTTTGCAACCTGCATGACAAGAAAACTGTCCTTTAAGCATAAAATGCAAGAGCACAGAGAATGATCTTACAGATAAGAGTGACAGAGAGAGGAAAAGCTCACAGCTCTCAGCAAACATTTTGGTTTAAGCCATGTATATACATCTTAAAAACCCTTTTTAAAATTCTTCCTAACATTTAAAAATTTTCAACTCACTGACTCAGACTTTTTAAAGATTAATAAACCTTTGCAAATCTGTTCTTGTCAACCATTTTAATAGACTTGTCCTGTGGAGGTCTTGTCCCCACCCCCTCAAAATAAAACAAACCAAACAATAAATCAAGACACTGAAATGAAATCCAGTCTCACCTCGCAGAGCAATGGTTTTATGGTTGGAACGTGTGCTTGCTAATTTCGAGAACATATTATTGTGTTTTATTTAGCGCAGTTCAATTTCTACACTTTTAGCTACAGGAAATAAAAAGTAAAGCCCACAGGCCAGTTTTAATTTGGTCAATTTTTTCTTGCACAAGAATCCCCCTGGTAGAAGAAACTGGCAGCATCAAGCCAGGAAGCCCCTCCCTCTTTGCTCCCACTTGACTCACACTGCCACTTTCACTGAGAAGTTATCGCACTTCACACCACTGATCCTTCATAAGGCTGCATTATTAATGGAATAACATTTCTGCCGGAGTCAATATGGAATAGATTTAGGTCCTATTTACCAACTGAGTTTTAGGGAAATTTGACAAAATTAAACTAAGAATGCAAATTAATATACTAGCTTTAAAGATTACAAAAGGAATGTTACCATAAATATGCATTTCTTATAATATCAAGGCAATGGATGGAAAGAGCTTCAATATCCTTTAATAATTTCTATTCTTTAGATGGGGCAATATTAGGTCTTTGTAAAAGAGTTCTTTTACAAAAACAAAATATCCAAGCAAATGCTTGTTTTTGTTAAGGAAGTAAGATCAAGGTTTTTCTAAATACCAACAACTTTCTTAGCTTCAGCAAGAAGAAATTCCTGCCTATTCTCTTACCACCAAAGAAAGAAAAACAGGGTAGGCATCTATGGTCAGATGAGGCACTTGGAAGGGACTGGGGAAGCACCAGGCCGAATACGTTCTGCACAGAGCTAAGGGATCTAGACTCAACCAGAAGAAACTGAGTCTCAAGACTCTGCTCTACCCTAGCCTTGGACACCTCTGGAATTCTGAGATTGTGTTTTCTTGAAATAAATGAATAATAAAATGGGAATGATCATTCTTATCCTACTTCTTTCCCAGATGTCTACCAGGAAGGCAGTGAGATAGTTTGCACAGCCTCTGTAGTTGGTTTTAGGCCTCTAAGTAAAAGTCACACTGGTTGGGCCCAGAACCCAGCTGTACCACCTGACCCACCACGTAGCTGTAGTGAGCACTGAGAAAACTGGCTCTACCAAGTCAGAGGCCCCTCTGCTTGCTGTTTCCTTGCCTGAGAAATGGGGATAATAACAGTAGCAGGGCAATGAGTAGATTCACAAAACGCACTGAGGTGGTGAGTGGACATCATAAGACAACAGGTGTTAGTGCTTCCTCTTATTATATTGTTATTGTACCTGAGATAAAGAAATTCATCCTAGGAAAACCTGAGGTCACAGGCCCATAGAGAAAGTGTGATGTCCAGTGATAGAGGTGTGGCACTGAGGCCACTTCCTGTACCATGCTGTGGCGGTTCATCCTCTGGCAGGACGCCACCCCAGTTGGCATAGACAGTGTCCTCAGCGGGACACATGTCTGCTTGGAAACTGCTTGGTTGAACTTCAGCGAGGCCAGCCACAACACCCTACAGGGCAGGTTGTCACCTTCAAAGCGAGGACTGGGCATGGATGATCCGAAGCCCAGCTCAGGGGCTCAGAAACCTGCTAGGAGGCCTGTTGGGAAAGAAGGCAGCCAGGTCACCTGACATTCTCCGAAAAAAGGAAAACAAGAGCAGCACAACTGCCCCATCTCTGACCCTGGACTGGGAGGACAACCATAAAAAACATCACTCTGATTGATGTAGAGGTGATAAGGTGTAGAGTGATGAGCCAACTCCATTTCAAGGTTGCTGTGTGTTCTTGGGGGCTTCCGTCCTAAGGGGCAGGCTTATAAATCTCAGTCTGTGTCGGTCACTGTAAATATGAGGCTGTCCTGGAGCAAGACAGCTGCTTTCTCTTCTAACGTGAGCACTCCATGCGCAGGGACCCTCCATGGGCGGAGGCCGCGGATCTTTCCTAAGAGCGTGAGAATGTCCAGGCCACCTCGCAGCCCACCCACGCGGCCACGGCCTCTGACCCCTCCACCCCTCCCACTCCCACCTCGGGCAGTCAGGCTCCCAAACCACCACACCCCCTCAAAGCAACACTCCAGCGCTATTATTTCTGCTTCTTGATGGAAAATCATCAGGTATCACCCAGAGATGCCATCGCCGCAGGGGCTGAAACACCAGTTATCTCCTGGGCTGTGGCGGGTGGCTCCCCCTAGCTGCTAGTACAGCACAAGCGCCTCCCAGGAGCCCTGCAGACTGTGCCTGTGAAGCAGGGCCCAGGGCCCAAGAGCCCTGAGGAGCTTCACTGTGGTCTTTCTGTCTTCTGTCTCCCACCCCTAACTCTGCCCCACTTAGGGTCCTCTCTCTGACCTTCCCTCTCTTTCTCTCAACTATCATTTTCTCCAAGAGTGGGTGTTACAGAAAGGAGTTTCACAGAAGACCAAGTTATCTGATCTTATTTTCTATCATCACCCAAGCAACAGCAGGGTAGGTAAATAATTTTATCAAACCCTTTTTATTACCTTGATAGTCAGCTTGTATTTATCAAACTGGACTGTGAGATGAAAACCCTCCCAGTCTAAAAAGAGGAACTAATGAAATGATTTTTAAAGTTCCTTCCAGCTCTGCTTTCCCAGGCAGTGAGAGGCCACTTGTTCCTTTTCTAACACTGGGCCTCCCTGCACTTGCAATTAATTCCCAGAAGATTTACCCTAGACTGTGAACTCAAGGAAAGGTACCAAGAAATACATGAGGAAATGTTAAGTCCTTTGGGGACAAACCCTTTAATGTTTACCTGGGCCTGTTTCTTAGGAAATTACACATCAGAAAATTAACGTTGTTCTCTAGTGGAGGTCATGCAGCTGGAAAGCAGCAACAAGATGCCATCTTCCTTACTACTAAACTTTCTCAAGACCTTTACAACAAGGAATGTCAACAAGGGTGTATTTGCACAGTTTTGGGTGGAGTGCTTCATTTGAAAACAGGGCAGTAGCTCAGAGAACCATGCCCAGAATTGATAGGGTTTATCTAGTAAGTGGCCCACCCCGGAATTAACATTGCCTGGGAAATAACATAATCTTTGGCTGGTGTCCTACATGCTGAGTGTAGACCAAAGACATTGGCTGTCTCTTGGCTGTGTGAGAAGTAGTGGAAAGATCAGACTTCTTCTTATGATGCTGGTGAACATAACTAATAAATTGTCCCCTCTTGCAGGGGGACACACAGCTGGTACTATTATTATTGTTAATAATACATTAAGTGAATGCAAAAGTGCCTGCATATAAAACAACAATCAAAACCCTAAACCAATGAGAATTAACTTTGAATCTTTGGAGTGCACAGTATATCACACTCACACAACCAATTAAAAGGGCATGTCATCTTATTTGGAAAGTATCTATTGATTTTCCAGCTCATTGGATCAGGTTGATGTGTCTTTCAATGGCCTCGATGACATCATCAATATTTTTCTATTCAGAATAATGACTTATTTTATATGCCAACAGCTATAAAAAAGCAACCCACCTATATATATTTCTATTGACACCAGCTTAAGAGCCGTCTGGTTTTCTCTTCTTAACATATGATATTGGTAATCCAGGGCAAAAGAAATGTTTTGATCATGTCATGAGACTCATTTAGAGACCACAGTAAATTTGTTTAGTTTAAAAACCAACCACTAAATCATATTTTGCCTATTAGAGGCCAATGCTCTCCACTGCATTTGGTGTCCAAATTACATTTATTTTAGAGTGAATTACATTCATTTCAGACGCAGCCCCCAACTCCCTTCTTCCTCCTGTCCAAGAAGGCAATATATTCACCAGCTGTGTGATCTTTGGCAAGTGACTCAGTCTCTCTGAAGCTTTCTCTTCTCATTTATTAAATGGGAGGGAGTATACTAGGTGCCTCATATTACTCTTCTAACTCTCACAGGTTCCCTGCAAGCTTGGTACTGTTATTAGCCCCATTTTATAAATGGGAAACTGAAGCACAGAAAGGCTACAAAAACTTGCCCCCAAATGACAGTTAGTACATAGTAAAGCCAGGTTATCTGGCTACAAATGTTCATAACAGTAAATAATGACAATAATAGTACTCTCTTGTAAGGCGATGTGCAGATTCAGTAACATGGTCAAAGCACAAAAACATGAGTCTTTGGCAGGTGCTGAAGGAGGCAGGACAGCAGAGTGTCGGAGTCATCCCACTGGAGTCCAGATCCAGCTCTGTCCTTAGCACCTATGTGACCTTGGGCCAGTGAGCCCCCTCTATGGGCTTCAGTTGCCTTGTTGTGAAGGGGATAGGCAAGGTGC
The DNA here is from genome assembly GCF_053883595.1 of Heterocephalus glaber. Taxonomy (NCBI): domain Eukaryota; kingdom Metazoa; phylum Chordata; class Mammalia; order Rodentia; family Bathyergidae; genus Heterocephalus; species Heterocephalus glaber. Next base: position 36,030,287 of record NW_028258317.1, read on the forward strand.
CCTTTTGTGGGAAGACGGGGAGGATAAAATTCCATGCAGTATGTGCAGTGCTTAGGTCAGTGCCTGACACCAGCAGTGCTCAGCTGTGGCACTGTAATCATTAATAGGCACTCCATAAATACCCCATTCCCTTCCTAAAATCCTTCATGTTCTCATAAGTGCCTCTAATATACATTCAACTTGAACCATCATAGACTTGTGGAAGCAGAAGCACCCTGTGGGAAGAATTTATCTTTTCTCACCAAGGGACAGGAATGGAAAGGGGAAACTTGGGTGGTGGCTTCTTATATTTTCTTCCCAAACCGAAGCATCCATCATCAGTGCTTGTAAAACTGAGAGACAGAGGGCATCTGTCAAGGCCCTGCTGGGCACAGGCTGATGACATAACCCAAAATGGAAACCAGAGTGTCAGAGTAAGGTCGGTGCGATTTGAGATCTGACTCTGCACTAATTAGCTGTGTGACTGCAAGTATTCACATCACTACATTTTTCCTCCTGTGCAAATGATATCATCTCAGCTCGTTGTGTGCTTTGAGAAGGAAACAGCACAGCATAATGCAGCTACGTCCGACAGCTCTCAGCTCCCTTCTTCTATCCCCTCCACATTAATCTGGGCCATGGTGGTGTGGGTTCTATGCCTTTTCCCAAGCGTCTCAAGGAACACTTTTCCATGGTAACTGGAGCCTGTAGAAAGGCAAGGGCTTTCCTTGAGAGACTGATTCCAGGGATTTTCAGAATCTGAACATAACTTTAGGGGGAAATTTGAGAGCAGCCTTTGGGATCTTTTCAAGAAAAAGGTGAATCCTAACTAGGGCAAGTCTAAGGGCAAACAGACCATTTACTAGCTTGGGGAAGCAGGCCAACACAACAGGCTCTTCGGTGCAGTGCTCCGTGGATGCCCAGGGGCAGGGCAGCCAGGGACTGCCCCTTGGGTAGCTATGAGGACAGGTTGGACCTTATACCATTGTTCAGCTAGTCTCTCCACCCTAGTTTTTCCCTCTTTTTTTCCAAGTCCTAGTCCCAGCAATTCAGTGTTGGTGCCTACTAAGGATTAGCCTAGCTGGCTCTTTCTCTTCTATTAAGGAATGGTGGGAAAGTGAGGCTGAGGCCCTGAGGTCTTGAGAAAGATGTCCTGGGGAGGAAACTGAAAGCAGAGTCTGTGACCTCAGTCTGGGCTCCCTCTCCAGCCCGGTCAAACCTTCCTGGACTTCAATTCACTCCTCTCTCAAAGGAGCAACTGGAGCGGCTCTTTAGCCTTCGCACTGTGTTCCAGGGCCATTACTTCAAGGCTACAAAGAGGTCTGGTGCAGAAGGGAAAGTCACATATCTTACAGTCAGCCTATGGATGAGTTTTTATTACCTGGTACAGTGGTTTTATTTTCCTTAAATACTGAAGTAGTAGCTAAAATTTAAAAATGAGGAGGTTTTTTTAATTAATAGATTTTATTTTATTTTTATGTTATAGTTACGGTAAAATTAGAAAGTACGGAGAGTTCCCACATATTCCCTCTCCCTATCCATTTCTCCCTTTCCCCATTTTCCTTTATTATTAGCATCTTGCATTAGTGTGGTATACTTGTTATATCAATGAGCCAATATTGGTACATTATTACTAACTGAAGTTCACAGTTTACATTAGCTTTCACTCGTTGCTTTGCACATTCTATGGATTTTGCAAATACACAATATCATGTATCCATCATTATAGTATTATACAGAATAGCTTTACTGCCTTAAAAAAATCCCCTGTGTTCCACCTATTCATCTTTCTCTCCTCTCTACCTCCAGGAAACCACTGATCTTTCTACTCTATTTATAGTTCAGCTTTTTCCAGAATGTTATATAGTGGGATTCATAAGTACATTGTATTTTTAGGTTGGCTTCTTTCACTTAGCAACAGGCTTCCTTGTCTTGCCATGACTTGTAGCTCATTCCTTTTTGTTGCTGAGTAGAGTTGCATTGTAGAGTTGCATTAATTTTATTTATCCATTTGCCTACTGAAAGAGATCTTGGTTTCTCACAAGTTTTTGCAATTATGAATGAAGCTGCTATGAATATCTATGTATAGGGTTCTGCATGAACATAAGTTTTTAACTCACTTTGAGGAATTTCAATAAACACAACTGCTGGATCAGACAGTAAGACTATGTTTAGCTTTATAAGAAACTTTTAGGCTGTCTCCCAAAAATAATTCCCCAGTTTGCATTCCAACAG